>NC_057404.1:45591044-46191044 GCF_019320065.1 Cervus canadensis | reverse complement strand
CCATCTGCCTGTGCGTTTCAATTTTTGTGCATTATATAAGAATAGTCATTCTGGTGAAATCAAGTTGAAACAAAGAAATTAGCATTAACCCAGTCTCAACATCTTATAGCCAACTTTAGGAAAATTAGAATTAGGATCTATAAAAGACATTCCTCCAAATCGGAGGTGATTTCCAAGCTGTGGGACCTTTCAAGAAATCCAAATTCATCCTTAGCTTTTTTTTAACTAACTCTTCACTTGTGAGAATGCTGGAAGCCAGGGCCCCAGGCCGTGAGACTGTATACATTCTCCCATGAAGGCCAATGTCACAAACGCCAGTTGTTCATTCACTTTGCTGTGAACATCCAGTGAGGTCTACTTGTGCAAGTCAAGAACTGCTTTAGGCAATGGGGTGCCTTGCTAAATGAACCCTACCCATTCGCAGAGGAACTCCCAGTTTAAGAGGATACAGACATATAAATGAATAATTACAAAATAATATGTTTTAGTAGAGGGGAAGCACATAGAGCACCCTGTGTTAAAAAGAACAGGAAGTATTAATACACAAATCGAAGTAAGATCAAGGAAGGCTTCCTGGAAAAGTCAGTCACACCTGAGCTGTCCAGTCACGGAAGAATTCTTGGGTTTGAAAGAACAATGATCAAGCTGTGAGTTTCTAGTATTCTAGTACATGTTAGATTTGAAATATGTAACATCTCAAGGTTGTTAGAAGTCAAAGATTATCATCAAATACTTCCCTTTCTTCCTGACTTAAGATTCATGAGGAATTGAAGCAGCAAAGAATTAAGAATTTTTGAAAAGGTGAAGAAGATTATTATTCTGAGTTTACTAACTTAAAGAACATTATTGATTGGTTTACTAATATTTATTTTAGCAAAATATATATAAAGTCCACTATCTTAAAATTATATAGATTGAAATTATGATATCTCAGTGTATTTCCTTTGATCATATAACAGCAAAGGGCTAGTTTAAAAACAAGCTACCTTTTTTAAAAGAAGAAACCTCGAGTTAAGCACACCAGGAGATACAGACAGGCACTCATATACAGACACACTACAGTATGATTTTAGCCTTAGAATAATTTTTACCTTGTACATTTTTTCTAAACTGAGAATTTAAAATATTTTTTCCTAAATGAAAACTTTAGCCTTTATTTTCCTGGGCCAGCAGGTGTGTGGGAGAAGTAATTTCTAGTATAGTAGACAGCAGAATAGTTAATTGTGCAGTGCTTGGGTTTACATCTTTTAAAAAATTTTTTCTAGCTTTCCATTTGATTGGACTGGAGTCCTCCTCAGAACTGACTGAAGGTCTTCCAGGAGACTTGCCTAAAGCCTGAGACTTGGCTATGTCCTCCTGAGAGTCAGGGAGAGGTCTAAATATTTTCAGGAGTGTCCTTGAGAAAAACATTTACTTCATACAGTTTTTGAAGCTCACCCTAGTGAGTTTGACACTTTTGCCTAGTCTTTGCCCTGAACTCTGTTCCCTGAGGACAGATGTAGTCACCCACATTAACTATTAGTGAGCCTCTGAGTATTTGTTCCTAGGTTGGCTTGAGTTAGAAAGCAAAGCCAACTGTTTACAGACTAGTAAAACTGGAAATACCTAGGAAACAGTAAGGCTTGTCCAAAGGCTCAAAGTAGAAATGAAGGCTTTGATAATAAGAAAGTGAAAAAACCAGGGGTGTGTTGGCGTTGGTATAATCAAGAGGGAGGCAGGCAGATGCCCACCTCGGTGCACTAATACGCTGGTGGCTGGGCTGTCAGTCTAGCGCACGTGGTGATGTTACCTCGGCAGCTGTGCACTGGTGAAGGAACCAGGGAGAGGATCGTGCTTGTGGTGAAACCTTTGAAAATCTCTGCAGTGCTACAGTGTCCTTCCCATCAGTTCTGTGCTGCTCTTTAATGGTCAGAAGAGGTAAAATCAGGTTTAAGTTGCCTCGGGAAACAAATAGGAAACTGGACCCTTGGCTAGCAGGAGTCCATGTGCAATCAAAAAATGATAGTAGACAGAAGAACAAGGCTCTTACAACCCTCGAGACACACTCTTCAGTATTGTCCACGGAAACCTGTGAAATTAAGATCCAAGCACTTAAGAATAGTTCATAGAATAAAATGTTTTGGACAAATCTGATATAATAAAATGTTTTCTCACTGAGTTGTCTGAAACTGAGAGAATTTTCCTTCTGGATAATAGAGTTTCCCAGAGAACTCTAGGTTTACTTGTTACGTATCAAAATACGTACTTTTTAACTCTTGTGAGTACAGCTCATTCTTCAGCAGAGTACATGTAATTTAAACATTTTTTAATACCTCATGCCATTATTCTGTAATGTACTGTATGGTATATGGTAACAAGGAATTGATGGTGTCTGACACTTGTAAATGACCCCAAATAATAGGGGATTTCTAAAGATCTGCTCTTTTTAATTTACTGTCTTCTCATTCTGACTAGGGACTGTACCTTTCCCTGACAGTAGTAAATATGTTCCTTCAGATCCATTTTGTGGATTTGGGAACCAGAAAACAAAGCTTATTTGAATAATATATACATTAAAAGTAAATAGAGTCTGAGTTGGAGTATAGAGGGCGCTCTAATTAGGAAGGGTAAATGTGCCTTTTATTGGTCTTTTTTTTTTTTTTTGCATGAATCTTTTGTTACTACAGTGAGAGCTAAAGGCCCTTCCACTTCCTCAGCTGTGTTCTGTGGGTCTCAAGCTGCCAGGTATTAGATCCGAGGAGTAAGTCTAATAATCTGAGGTGATCCTGCCTTGGCAAAGTCACTCTTTTTTTTTTTTTTGACAGAATGAGGGGGAAGAAATGAAAGCATTTCAGTCAAACAGTAGTGCCCACTTTCTTGCTTAAGTCCTAAGTCAAATCTAACTATTTAGAAAACTGAAGTTTTCTAAATTTTTAGATATATTCTCTGTAAACATAACAACAAAATTTTGCTGCCCTCTGGTATTACTTTTCCCAGGTATCACTGTATTTCTGTAGACATTGTAGAAGATATTTTATAAGATATTTGCTAAGAGAGACTTTGCAGAACTCTCTGTTGGTCTTAACTTTCCACCAGAAATTCTGTAAATAATACAACAGTTGTGTTTACCCCCAAACGTGCCACATGAGGTCGGAACAACAAAAACAGAACTAACACTGCTGGACCACGTATTCTGTCCTAGATGCTCTAACAGAGGCCTCTGCATCCCATTTTGTGGCAGCCCTGTATGGGGAGGGATCTTTGCGCTGTTTGAGGGATAAGAAAATGTCAGTAATTTGTCTAGGGCCGTGCGGTCGGTGTGCAGCAGTGTCAGGCTCAGACCTAGCTCTGCTTCTGTTTAGCTCACGTCTCCACCCACTGCAGTAACCAACACTCACTGCACTGTGCAGATGCTAGGCATGTAATCTGTCATGGGTAATTATCTTCCTTCATCCCCCTCAGCGTACATCATGAAGTGTAATGATGTACTATTGATATTTCTCTTTTACAGACGAGACTGAGGTTTCTGCATTCAGGTAACTTGCTGAGGATAATTCAGGTGATGTGATAAAGGCTGGGGCTCACCCAGCCCAGGGCTGACTGTTCTCAGAGCTCATGCTCAGAACCCATAATGCACTGTCACCTCCCGGGCCCCGTATAGTTAAGACTCACAGACCCGTACACATACAGAAATAAGGAAAAAAGCATGCACTAGCTCTGTTGCCTCACATTTAGAAGGCGAAGTTAGCATCTTCAGTGTAGGAGAACTTGTAGAGAGAAAAGGTGAACTGGATAAAGAATTTAGAGATGAGTATATGAGTCTCCATAGATATTGCCCTCCTGAAGCACTTTGATATACAGAAATAAAATGGATTTTGAGGCTCTCTTATTCAAAGCTTTCCTCAAGAATATTTCTGTAGTGTTTCCAGTGGAGGTAAGGGTCTAGGGTGGGATCTGTAAGCTCAGCCAACCAGTGTGATGTACATCCTCACAAGGGAGAGGCAAAGGGCTGATGAGAAGAGAAGCCAATAGCTGCAGATGGAAATAAGAAAGTCCCCTAGAGCAGTTTATTAATAGTTACAGGCCTGCCTCGGAGTCATCTTAACATTGCCAAAGTCTGCTTTCACGGATAATGATTCATTCTGAATAATCACAAGGGAAGACGACACACAGATGCAGTGACCTTGCCTTGGTCTATATAACCTGGGTCCAAGCCCAAGGCCAGTGACCCCTCATAGCCCTGACCTCTCCCTCCTTCCTCCACAGTTTGGGAATCATCTTGCATCAGAGCTTATAGCTGGGGACTGGGGGCCGGCTAGCTTGATGCTGGGACTTAAGGACTAACTCCACTGTAGAAAGAATAGAGAGCACCAACCTTCCCAGCCACAAATCATGTTTTCTTTCACCCAAATGCTGGGTAATCCTTTCAAAGACCTGAATCTGCCTTTTGTAGATTATACTTTAAATCTTAGAGATTCAAATCTCCCAGTTAATTTCTCGTGCTCTTTGTTCTCTCGTCCTGCTTTGAGAGCATATCACCTTGGGGTGGGCAGTGCTCTAGATGTAGCCCACCGCCACCTCCTCTGTCCTAACTGTGCTGCTGACTAGCTATGGCTGTGGGCAAGCAGGCAGTCGAGAAGAAAAGGAGTGATAATTTAGCTCTGCAGTATGGTGGAAAGAAATTGAGTTTAAGGCTCAAAAGCTAATTCTGCCACCTATAGTGACCTTAGCGAAGGCCTTTCACTCACACAGCCCAGTCCTTCTCTGTAAATGGGCCAAAGTCCGCGGAGCTGTCGTGACTGCATCACACCGTGTCTGTCCCAGTGCCTGGGGCCGCGGTGCTCAGCCCACGCTGTCCCTTCCTCCTCCCCCAGCTCCTGTGACCTACGAGGAACCAGGAGCCCCAGCAAATCTCTAGGGGACCCTCAGACCAGTCACTGATGAGCAAACACCTCCGTTCTCTCTAGAAGGACAGGGCAGCTCTGTCATGCTCGCCTTCTGCTCTAGAATCCGCTCTCTGCGTACACACACGACTTTGTGCAGCACAAGGGCGCCTGCCCTGAAATAGCAGGCTTGTCGCTTTGCCCGGGGGTGAGGCTGGAAAACTTGGCCGTGCGCAGGAGGTGTGTGGTGTGCTGCGGAGAGGCGGGCGCTCCTTACAAAGTCTCTGCTTCTGTTCACCTTTCACAGGCTCATCTCTGATGCTCTCTCCTCAAACTTCACGTCATAACTAAAAACACTTTAAAGTTGCTGCTCCTTGCTAGGACATTTGGGAAGGGAAGGATCTCTTATGCCAACCACCTTTGCGTGTGCCTCGCCGTTTCTGTACGCGGTGGCGCTGTTACATGACAAGGCATCTCCTGGCCTGCTGTGCCCGCGTGGCTCCCTCAACGGGTGGGTCCTTGTCGCGGGCCAGCCCTCCTCTCCTCCACCGTGGCCCCGCTGATGGGCTTGGTTCCTTGCCCCTTCTGCTGGAGGACAGACTGGGGAGGGGCTGGGCCACAGAACCCCAAGGATAAGGGCTGGCAAAGCAATAGGCTTCCATTAGAGGCTGATATTTGCATTTAAGAAGATATTCTCCTCTCCCTTTCTTCACATCTTTTAAGCCAAGGCCTAAAAGCCCTCAGTCACTGCTGGCCATCTCCCGACGCAGGTCCATCTTGAAATCAAGATTTTCCTTTAGCACTTGGGCTCTGAATAAGCAAGTCTGTCTCTCTGGGCTCCTGGTTCCATTTGGTTAGCAGGATATTCTGTCAAGATTGGAGTTCAGTCCAGGAGAGAGTCCTGGATTTCAGCTGGATGGTGGGGGGAGGGTGTTTTCTTGTGCCTTCTTCAGAGTCACTCAACAAATGGCCCACGTGGTGACTCCTCGCAGAGGGAGCCCAAGCCTGACATATGTAAGATGGGACTCCAAGCTCCCTTTGAAGCGGGCACAGTAATTGCAGCTTTGATTGTACCGACCCCGCTGCTGGGTTGGGCTACACTGGGGCTTGCCTGGCCAGCCCAGCCTTAGCCACAGCCCCCCCAGTGAAGCCTTAGATGTGGAAGTCTCCAGTCTCCCAAGCCTCATGCCTGTGGTTTCTTGAAAAGAATCTTGATTTGACCTGTTTTATATCTGTATAGCAACACTGGAAGGCCCCCATTTTTCCCATTTGGGGGTAAAATTGGCCTCCCCTGACAACCTTATATTTTAAAGGACCAACCAGGTTCAAATAAGGTGCCCATTTGATAGTTTCTTTACCACTTTATTTAAACACTGGTTACACTATTAGGAGAGCATCCAAGGTGGGGAAGAGTCACTTTTTGATTGGCAGTTGTACACAGCACCTCTGAAACCAACTTTCCAGGAGGATCCTATAAGAGGGTACTGAGGTAATCAAATAATGGTGGGAAAGTGTGAGACTACAGAAAGAACTGGCTTTATTAGGAGATGTCGAAATTCTTTCCAGGGACGCGACCTTGTGATAAATGGTCATTCTGGCCAGCCAGGACTGGTAGTGGAGCGGGCAGAGGGCACTCGGGGTGCTGTGAGGTGGGAAGAGCTCAACTCGGAGAGCCAGGGCGCCACAGGGCCTGCAGGCTGTCACCCCGTGACTTGAGGTCAGCCTGAGGCTGGGCTGGGGACAGCTTCCAGCAGCGGCTGGTGCTCGTGGCTGCTGAGGCCAGTCCATTCTGAACAGAGCTGGTCTCCGGCTGCTGTGCACTCCTCACCAGCAAGAGCAGCCTGGCCCCGGCCCCGCGCGTCAGGGGTGCCCAGCAGCTTGTGACTGGGCATTTGTGGGCAGCGCCTTCACCCTCGCCCAGGCTCTGCCCCGTCTCCGGGGAAAGCCAGGCCCTCTGCAGCGCTCCCGTCGTCCTGTGTGAAGCATCTGCTTAAACTTTTAAAAACCACAGAGCTGTAGCATGCTTTTCTTGTTAAATGGGCGAAGGGTAAACTTGTAGGAGAGGAATTGAAATCGTCGCTGAAGACCTCGTGGCGTTGAAGGCAGCGTCCTGTGGCTGGCTTCCTCCCGCTGTGCTTTGACTTGTGTGTCACCAGCCACCCAGATAAACAGTTCTTCACAGTTGTGACGATGAATCATGTTGAGGGACAGCACTGGTGGTCGCCGTAACAACAACGCTAACAGGTAGCTGGTAAAAGCCCTAAACGCAGGGACTCACTGTGCGCTCTGCGCGTCCCTCCAAGGTCCTGGCTGCGCCATCCTCACCACAGCCGCGGCACTGCTCCTCCCAGCTCCTAGGCTGCGGACCGCTCTTCTCTGAACAGCACTGTGCGGATTGGCAGTCACCATCCTGAGTTTAGTTTCTCATTATTAAATTATTTCAAAGTTGCCTTTTACTTCTCCAAGGTTTCTTTCTACTCAAATAAAAAGCATAAAGGAATGCACTCAACTATTTAGAATTAATTTTTTCCTAAAGGAAACGTTTGCTAATAAAAGGACATTGCAGCACAGACAGTTAAGATTCGTCTGAGCTGCCGGGGGACCAGGTGGGGGAGGTGACTTCCCTGCAGCTGGATGAGGCCGTCTCCCCAGTTGCAAAGCAGGGGCATTGGATGCTTTCCACAGAGGAGCTGAACTTGGGGGGTGCTTTTGCTTTCCTTTTGTCTCTGATTCTGTTGCAATGTTTTATTTGTAATCACTCTAGGTCTCAGATTGTTAAAACTTTGGGGATTTAGGGATTATCCTTTCTGAATGCTCTTGTCATTGGCAACATCTTTAAATACTTGTTGAGTGTACATCCCAAGCGTAATATTAGAGATCCCAGTTGTTAGAAAGGGGGAAAAAAAAAAAAAACACTGAGAATTGAAGCCTGAATATTGGAGCTTACGCACCTCAGACCGAATATGAGCGGACAGAAGACGTCCCGGCCGCATAGCTGCTTGTGGTGGGGGTGTGGGGCCCTCACGCACTTGAGTGTGCTTAGTCTCCTGTCAGGGCTGCAGAGAGTGGGGCGCCACTGGAGCGACTCGGCATGTACGAAAGCATGCAGAGTCCTACAGTGGCTCCCCACAGTGGACTAAAAAGACCAAACACTTCAGAATGATGGATCCTTTCGTGATCTGGCCATTGTCTGCCATTACAGTTCATGTTTGGCCATTCTCTTCTGATGTTTTTCAGATTTATTTTTAAAAACCATGATCCAAAGTATTATGTGTATTTCACATCATAACTCTGTACACATATATATACATATACATGGAACCAAGGTAAACACTTCAGTAAAGTACACTTATTCTCTAATGTAATCTAAGGATTTAGGGCTACCTTAGGGCAGTCTGTCTTAGCTATCACCAGATCAACAAAGAGGATTAATTAAATGCAGAGCTCTTAAGACGTGACGTGCTGTATGTAGCTGAGGTTCAAAATCTGTAAAGGTCTGTGGCAAATGCTTAACAGCATTTTATTTGTTCCTTCTCAAGGTGGAAAACGAAGCTCATTCCCAACGTGCAAAGCCAAGGCAGCAACCCCGGGACCTCTCCTGGAGATGGAAGCTTGTTGAAAACCCAGACTGTCTCCACGGCTTGTCCAGTTGACCCCAAAGGAGAAATAACACCAACTTCACCCTGAGGTCACTGCTAGAGACGCTGATCCATAAAGACAATCACTGCCAACCCCCTTTCATCTACTGCAAGAGCCAAGTTCCACAAGAAAGCATACAAGGTTTTTTTAAAAGAAAAATTAAAAAGCACATGAGAAGGCTGGCAGGCCCTGGGCCAGCTGAGCCGCTTTCCTCCCGTCTCCGCCGTGCACTTCCCAGAGCACCCTGCATCCGTATCTGCAACCTTCTGGCAAGGACAGTACCTGGGCTGCTTCCGCCTGCCCCAAGCGCCTGCGCACTGGGCGCAGCTGCAGCGGTCAGCGTCCCCGCAGGGATGTGGGGAAGAGTTCCCTCTGTTCCTGGCTTCATGTTTCTTTTTCTTCTCAAGCTTTTATTTAACAGTGCAAAAGGATCTATCTTGTTTGCTTCTTTTTTTAAACTTGAATTTTTTTTTAATTTACACTTCTTTTATTTTTCTTGTATATTTTGCTAGCTATGAGCTTTTTAAGTAAAATTCAAAGATCTTGAACTGTTTGAAATAAAAACGAAATGAAAAGAAGCCTCCTTCTTCTGAGAGAGATCTCGTCTGCTAAGTGGCTTCTCCGTGAATTACCTGTAACAATAGTGGCCTCTCTGTCTTTGTAAGGTGTCTGATAGAACTAAATAAACATAACAGCCAATCCACTCTGTGGGTAGCAGTTGGCAGTCCTCTTTATTTTTCTTATGATCTCTTTTTTTAAATGGTAAACCTTACCAGATACTTTCAGCAGACCAGTTTGCAGTGAATTTTCATTTTTTCCCTTCTCAACCCTTGTTGTAAAAAGCCCAGCACTTGAACTGTTATTACTTTAAATGTTCTGTATTTGTATCTGTTTTTATTAGCCAATTAGTGGGATTTTATGCCAGTTGTTAAAATGAGCATTGATGTACCCATTTTTTTTTTTTTTAAATAGCAAGGCACAGCCTTTGCCCCAAACTGTCAATCTAACGTTTGTCATTCCAGTTTGAGTTAACGTGCTGAGCATTTTTTAAAAGAAGCTTTGTAATAAAACATTTAAAAAGTTTTTTTTAAAGAGTGAAATTCCTGATAATCTACAGTTGGTAATGGTTACCTGAACCCACAGGCCAGGCCAGAGCTGGTTGGAACTCGTGACAGAAGGCCTGCCGGCGCAGCCTCCGTGAGGCCGGGCCCACGGCCGCCCCACCCGCAGGCCCTGAGTCCTCAGAGGCCCTTGTGTGCGCGGCCTGGACCGCTGCCGCTGCCTCTCCCAGGGTCGGTGTAAAGGTCGGGGCCACAGGATTCAGGTGGGAGTGATGCTCTTCCTTCCCGAGCCCGCGGACACCCTGACGGCTCTGCCGTCAGCGCTCGGCACCTCCGCAGGTGTGCCGGTGCGCCCAGTCAGACCCACTGCTTCTCAAACTGGTCTCCCCCAGTCAAGGCATCCCTGTGTGTAACTCCCACTCATCTCCCCAAGTCGATAGTTTCCCAACTTTGAGTCCATAATTCTCCCTCCCTTAAAAGTTTCTGTTATACTACTATATAGCCTGGTATCAGATTTAGCAAATCCTACATATTTTAAGTTTAAAACATCAATATTTCGTGATCTTCCACAAAGGTTCCACAATCCATTGAGCTAGTTTGAGAACCACTGACACAACTGGTCTAACTTCAATCTCTTGCTGAAATTCTAGTTCTGTTTCCTTTTTTCAACCTTCAATACAGCTGGATAACAGCTGGCTACCATACTTGTAATAACCCTCCACATACTGTACTTGAAGATTGCCATTAAATCACCCCTCAAATTTCTCTTCTCCAGGCTAAGTAATCCCAATTCCTTGAACCTTTCATCATTGGTCCTTTAATCATTTTCATTACTATCCTCTGGAACCTCTCCAATCCCTTCTCATTTAGCCCTAAACTTGAACCAGGGGAAAATATCTATTATGTTCAGGGGACCTACTTGTTAAAGGTTTCATATTCATTTGAAATTCTGTTTTCTTAACATACATGAACCAAGTGGTTGTAACTGTTTAAAGCTGCCACTGTGTTCTCTCCGGAGTTAACTAGAAAATGCTGTAGGAAGTGACACTGTACTTTGGAGGGAAAAAACAGTAGAAGCAACACATTGTCTCTTCTTGAGTTTTAGAAAGAAACTGATTAGTAGTAAAAAGTCTGTCCACCAAGCAAATAGAGCAAGGATACAAGTGAGACTCAAGCCTCAGCCAAAGCCCACTCACGTCTCCTCTCCCGGGTTCCTCCTCTGCATTTAAAAAATGAATAAATGATATTGAAGAATGGCTTGTTTGAATCTCCTGAGCCGGTTGTTTCTTCCACAACTTGGTCCCTCCTGTATTTCCTTCAGAATAACTCTTCCCAGGTAACGTGGATGTCCTGGCAGTGCCCATCCTGGCCCATTCTACCCAAGTCCTGCTTCTGCGGACAGGAGAGTCCAGAGTGCCCGAGAGGCACACACAGAACGGGGACGCTCTCCTGGGGCATCAGGGCAGAGGGGCTCCCGGCCCCTGCTTCTCTTCAGTCTTGCAGTGATTTTGCCTCCTTCCCCGCAGTGAGCTCAGAGCTGGGCCAAGAGAAGGACAGGCCAGCCTTCCTGTTGGGGCTCAGCTTTTCTCGAGGTTATGGCTGGCCCTCACGGAGGGGTGCTTTCCTCCTGGCTTTAGTTTGTTTGCTTGTAGGGTTGCTAGCAACTACCTGTTTAGCTGGAAGAAATCTTGAACAGTTTCACTGTCCTAAATGTCACTTTTTTCCTCTATACTTTGGTCTAAGGTTCCAACAATATGGAAACCTCTGATCAGAGGCCCATGAGCAATAACGAGATGTCTGCATAGGTTTCCTTTTAAAGGAGAGAAGTCACGAGGGAGAGAAGAGAAATTCCACATGACATAGTAGTTGTACAAATGATTACATCTGCCACAGGATGTTATTGTTCATACATAGAAACTTTAAGAGCTGCCCTGTGAAACCTAGGGATACATACAGATACATGCACACAAGATCTTTTTAATAGAAATTGAATAGACTAACAAAGGGCCATCTAGTCAAAGCTATGGTTTTTCCAGTAGTCATATTATGGATGTGAGAGTTGGACTATAAAGAAAGCTTGAGTGCCGAATTGATGCTTTTGAAAAGTGTGGTGTTGGAGAAGACTCGAGAGTCCCTTGGGCTGCAAGGAGATCCAACCAATCCATCCTAAAGGAGATCAGTCCTGAATATTCACTGGAAGGACTGATGCTGAAGCTGAACCTCCAATACTTTAGCCACCTGATGCAAAGAACCAACTCATTGAAAAAGACCCTGATGCTGAGAACGATTGAAGGCAGGAGAAGGGGACGACAGAGGATGAGATGGTTGGATGGCATGACCAACGCAATGGATATGAGTTTGAGTAAACTCCGGGAGTTGGTGATAGACAGGGAGGCCTGGCATGCTGCAGTCCATGGGGTCGCAAAGAGTCGGACACGACTGAGCGACTGAACTAAGTTAAGCATCTTAATACTAATAGAAGAATGTGATCCTCAGCAGTGTCACAGGCATAGTAAACCAGCGTTAAACACAAATGGTCAATGCACTCATTCAATACCTATTTACTGGGCACTTGCCCACAGGCTCTATTGAAATAACTTGCCCCCTAGGAAAATGTTTTTTGCTGTTGGTAAGCTTGTTCACCACCTGCATTTGTTATAACACACAGGCATCCTTCTCTTCCAATAGTAAACTTTAAATATCAAGTTCTTATAATGGAAAGAGGTTCACAGTGGGGAAAGCCCAGGTTTGGAGAGCTGGACAGTGTCCTCCAACCCTCAGTCCACACCTCCTCTTGGGCTGGAAAAGACCTCACTGACCTCACTGAACGGACAGCGAGTGGAAAATGAGAGATGCTCCACACATACAAAATAACTAGCAAATGAATTTGTCTTTGAATTGCTTCATAATCTATTATTAAACAGGTTCCCCCCCAATGTAAAAATATACTTTGTTTTTATCATGCCTATAGCCATAGAACATGGGAAAATATTTCTTCTATCCATGGAAGCAGTTAGTAACCAGACCTAACTATTCTGTTTTGGACCAAAGACAGAGGAAATACTTACACAAAGGGGGCAGAGTCTGGATTTTATTGTGTCATTTATACTGCTGTGTTTATTATTTTTCTTTACCTATAATACCTTGAGATGTTACCACCTAAGTTAATTTTTGATCTCCACTAAATACATGGAAAATCTGGTAGGAAATGTATTATTTGCTGAATGGAATGAGAAAACTGCCTACAAACAGACAATCACACAACGGTTTCTCTTTGTAGTCACAGAGGGATTAGTAGATTAGTTAGTCTCTTCTGTTTGTAACTTAATTGTCTCAGAATTTGACCTGAGTAGAATCACTGACTTATGTTCTACACTGTAATAATATTTTCTCTCATCAGGAAAAAGATACAAAACAAGCAAAGTAAAATAGAGCCTTACACAAAGTGGCCTGTAGTTCTGACAGCACAAAGTGGCCTGTAGTTCTGACAGGTCCTATCAATCTTGCTCAATTGGAGAAAGGCAACCCACGGTTTTAAAATCTAGCTCACTCTAATCCCAGTTCTAGCCATCAAGCTGTACATAAAGCAAAGCCTGTGCAGTGCTCACGGGGGCTTTAAAAAGCCCAGAGGTACCTGCTGAACAACTTCATCTGTTCCCCACATGCCAGCATCTAGCACAGGCTGTGCCTGCTGCAATTCCAATGTTCCAATTAGCTGGGATTCTTCTTTCCTCAGTGCCTGATCTCAGAGAGCTCCAACCCATCCAGGCACCCCTTACAAAAATGGCCCATTTTCCAGAAGACCTAAAGAGACACTTCTTCAAAGAAATACAGATGGCCAATAGGCAGGCACATGGAAAGATGCTCAACACTGCTAATTAACAAAGAAATACAAATCAAAGCTACAATAAGGTACCACCTCACACCACTCAGAATGGCCATCATCAGAAAGTCTACAAAAAAATGCCAGAGAGAGTGTGGAGAAAAGGAAACCCTCCTACACGGCTGGTAGGAATGCAAGTTGGTGCAGTCACTGTGGAAGATAGTACGGAGGTTCCTTAGAAAGCTAAAAACAGAATTACCATATGATCCAGCAATCCCACTCCTGGGCATATATCCAGGAAAAAAATGGGATAATTAAAAAATATACATGCACTCCTATGTTCATTGCAACATTATTCACAATAGCCAAGCCATGGAAACAAATTAAATGTCCAATGACAGATAAATGGATAAAGAAGATGTGGTAAAGATGTGATACATATATACAATGGGATACTACTCAGCCATAAAAAGAACAAAATGTCATTTGCAGCAACATGGATGGACTTACAGATTATTCATAATAATGGAATTCAGAAAGAGAAATCAAAATACCATATGATATAACGCATGGAATCTAAAATATAACACAAAGGAACCTATCTAAGAAACAAACATGCTTAGGGACAAACAGAATAGACGTGGCTGTCAAGGGGGAGGGATTTCAGAGAGGGATGGAGTGGGAGGTTAGGGGATGTAAGATTTTATATAGAGGATGGATAAATAACAAGGTCCTACTGTATAGCACAGAGAACTATATTCAATGTTGTATAATAAACCATAATGAAAAAGAATATAAAAAAAGAATGTACATGTATATATATAACTGAATCACTTTGCTGTACAGAAATTGTTCAGTTGCGAAGTCCTATTCAACTCCTTGCAACCCCATAGACCCTGGCCCACTAGGCTCCTCTGTCCATGTGATTCTCTAGGCAAGAATACTGGAGTGGTTTGCCATGCCCTCCTCCAGGGGCTCTTCCCGACACAGGGATCCAATCTGAGTCTTCCGACGTCTCTTTCATTGGCAGGGAGGTTCTTTATCACTGGGCCACCTGGGAGCCAACCCCTCCCCCCCCACCCCCCCCCCCACCCAAAGGGCAGCAGAATTCTCTCTAAACATCCCCACACGCGTAGGTTCTCAGCCTAGGATGTGCGGGCATCCGCTGAAGCTCTGCCAGGCGTGCAGGCCTCCTCTCAGGATGACGGCTTCCCTCCCTCACGCATCACCTTTTCCCTGAAGCCAGTTAAGCAGGAGTGTCACCTGGGGGCACTCAGGGTGGACAGCCTCTCCTCTGGACGCGGCTGGAGGATGGAAGTCTACAGGACCAAACGGGGCACACCCCCTCTGCCTGCCTGGCCTGCCCCGAATCCATGTGGTAAGGCAAGCTGCCGCTGTACCCGCACGCTTCCCTGGAACTTCAACACGAGTGGAAAAGCTCTGGAAATCCACCTCCCACGAGCAGGCGGTGAAACCTCCACAGGGCTCCAGAGTTCAGCCCTTCAAACACTGCGATCAGAAAGTTTGGCTCAAACACGCCTTACTCCCCAGGTCTGTGGGGGACGCTTCTGTTTCCTGTCTTCTAAACCTCATCGAGGCAAGTGATTCTTTATGAGGTCTTATAGGTTTTCCCTTCCGGCACGTGCTCGCTCGCCTGAGAACAGGCTCTGTGTTTCTGGCGGGCACAAGGCCTGGACACCCAGCCCCGCCACAGCCCTGTCCTTGTGAGGCCTGCCCTTCGCTCTGCCTTGCTGACCAGTGGCCCTCGCATTGATCCTGTTCGCTTACCACCCCTGCCCTGATTTCCGTCTCTCTTAGGAGCCTTTTTTCCGAGGTCTTAAATCATCCGCAGTCTACCAAACACAAAATTTCAAATACCTGGGAGACAGATGCCTCGCCGGCTCGCTGGACGCTTCCTGCGAGTTTCTTTTTCCGGGTCAGCCTGGAAAGGCCAGCACCGCTCCCACCACTTTGGGAAGCACTTCCGGAGCAGCTGCAGAAGTGGCCCCACGACTTCACTTCTGTGACTCTTTTACTAGACCAGTGGGACTGTTCCCAATGTCAGCCCACTCCCCCAAGGGTTAAAGTTCAGGCTGTCTGTAAGCCTGTAGGTTTGAGGTGAACCGTGACTTCCTTTCAAATAGGGCGCAGAGGAGGGAGGTGGTCGCAATCCGTCTATTAAGCCCGGGAGAGAGCTCAACACCTGACATCCATCATCTCATTTAGTCTCAGCCACCTTGTGGGACAGGACCCATCATTCTGCCCATTCTGCCAGCTCTCTCCAGAAGACAAGTAACCCCCCAAGGTTAGGCTGCATAGGTAAAAGAGTGGAGCTCAGCACTAGATCCCAAGTCTGTTTAATACCAAAGCCCTTGGTGTTAATCATTTATACCAATTAATTCTGCAACAACCATAGTTGGTCATTTTAAATAAAACATTAAATAGAATTAGATTTTTCTTTCAGGAGTTAAAATTTGTTCTATCATAGAAATAAAAACTGTGATTATGAAATATTGAGTGATTTTAAGAACAATTTACACAACCAAATGCGTTGAAAATGCAGCAATGCTTCCATTGTTCAAAGCACTTTTGATTAATATT
Organism: Cervus canadensis; assembly: GCF_019320065.1. Taxonomy (NCBI): domain Eukaryota; kingdom Metazoa; phylum Chordata; class Mammalia; order Artiodactyla; family Cervidae; genus Cervus; species Cervus canadensis. The sequence goes on along the minus strand of NC_057404.1, from coordinate 46,175,058 downwards.
TATGTACCATCAGTGCCTGTTTACAGGAAAATTGGTTCCACAAAATTACAGCCACACCTTGTATTTTGGTAAGACTTAATCGGTTACTTAGATTGAAATGTTAAAGGGATTTAAACCAAGGTGGGTCAAGACAAAAGCTTGTTTCAAAGTGTGAAAAGTGTAATCTGCAAACTATGGAAGTGTAACTAGTGTATGTTGTTTAAGCGGTGACTGTACAGTAGCCAGTCCTGATTTAAAAGCAGGGGACCTGACTGACCGCAAAGACCCTTCTCCCCTCGCAGCCCTTGGCAGGCAGTAGCCGTGCTCCCCTGAGAAGGCAGAGGCTGGAGCACAAGGCTGAGAAAGCCACTCTCCACTCCTGTGTGTAAGAAGATGTTCAAAGTTCCGTCCCCGACCCAAACGTGACACATGCAAGAGGATTTTCGAAAACAACAAAAGAATATGAAGAGCCCAGGTGTTCGGACTTTCTGGCAGGCTGAGAGCACACCAAGAAACCGCAGCCAGGGAAAGCCAGCTGCGACCCCCACCCTCACACCAGGCAGGCTGACGCCACATCACTGCGTTTGCTCTTTCCTGGAATCCAGTGGTCAGGAGTGAGCCCTGCCATTTCCAGGATGAGGGCCCTCATCCTGTGGGCAGTCCAGGCAGAGGATGAGAAGAAAAGAACACCCCTCCTAAGCCTGGGGCTCCTGTCAAAGGCCAGGAGCCAGCCTGAGAGTGAGCAGGGGGCTGTCAGACCACTGGGTAACCTTCAATAATGGAAATGGTGATGGTGTCACAGGTGCTTCCTTTTTTTCGTTAGGAAATATAAGAATAACCTACAAATTTCCTAAACCAGGTTCTATGTGTGGTAGAAATGTATGTACATAGTTACTTTTCCATTATGCTCTAGTTAGAGTCAAGTAAAAAAATTTAATAAGCTCCCCTTTATCCATCATGAAACGGGAGGAGGACAATCTCTTAAGCATGAGCACTGTGACCAAGAATTCCAAACAAGGATGCCCGTTTTAGGGACAGTCCTATATGGAAGTCTGGATTTGAAATTTTCAAAAATGCTACCTTATATTTTATCAAAACCTAGTTCTAATCCTGGCTCTGTCACAAAACTTCTGGTCGCCCTGAGCACATCACGTCAGCTCTCTGTTAATGGGGCCACTGGACCTCAGGGTTTCTGATGTCTTTCCAGCCTCAAAATTCTATCCTGGAAGACACTTTCTCAAGCCAATGATTATAAGAAGCTTATGTTACACTATTTCTTTTTGTTGGCAAAGAAGAAACAGATGTTCCTTAAAAACTGGGTTTTGTGCCTTTATTACTGCTTTCCTGGTAAGAAATCTGGAGTGGCAGCTACAGGCAGGTTGTACATAAACACCTTCCCCTGCCACTCCTTCCTCACCGTTACCACTCAACAAAGTGACTACAGGCCAAAGACGGCACAGCTTCCACCTAAATCACCAACCTCTACTTTTAGAACCATTTAAACATATTATGATTTTAAACTATACATGTTTATTTCAATTCAAATTTTCATAGATTAAAAAAACGGCATTTCATTAGAGTCAGTTTGCAGCAATGATTTCTCATGGGCAAAAAAAAAAAGAGACAGACAATAATCATTCAGATTTCGGATGTGAACAAAACATCTTCCTGCACTTGGAGATCTTCCCACGAATCCAGCAGCAACATCTCAGTGATGAGTGGAATCAAGACATGATACCTGACATCATGCCCGAAGGAGGGTAAGGCTTGAGGCTGCAGGCAGTAGATAACCCGGCAAAGGCAAGAGGCAGGTGCTGCCTCGCAGCCCTCCACAGACAACACGGGTGTGTCGGTGGCTGGCGACTTTCCCGTGTGGCAACAATGGACACAGGATGCTCTCATTACAAGTAAACGAATTCAGGTTCTGGCACTCTTTATGAAAACAACAGGTTCAAAAGAAATGTTTGCTCCAAGGCACCAAGGGTGTAAAGCTTTTTAGAAGATACACAGAAATGAACAGACTCAAAAAGGGAAAGGGAATTAGTTTCTCAATGGAGGAATCTGCTATTACTCTAACTCTTGTAAACGATTAATTCAGATAGATTACAATCAAAATGTACATCGAACAGATCGTGCTGTGGGAGGGAACATCTGACCAAAGAGCATTCCCGCGGGCACTTGGGGAGCTGCTGGTATGTGCTTACGGGGCTTCGTCCTGGAGCCAGAGAAGCTGCTCACTTGTATTTGTAAAATCCTTCTCCAGACTTCTTACCAAACTTTTTCTCTGCTACCAGCTTATTCAGGGATGGGCAGGGCTGAAACAGGGGGTTCTTTGAGTCCATTTCATGCCAACCTATTGAGAGAAGGAAAAAGAGCTTAGGATGAAGTGCTGGGTTTATTTTACATCTCGGCATTCCCAGGGTGAGTCTGTTGGCCCAAGTGGCATAACTGAGGCCCGTGGGCCTCTCCCACATCAGAGTAGGAACCCTTCTCCCCATGCTCTGCCTCCAGACTCGCAGAGGCAGAGGGAAGGCTGAACATGAGCCTCAAAGCAGGGGTCATCACTGGGCCGTGTCTCGCTTGAGGCCCAGCTCTCCCATGGCCCTTCAGTTCATCCAACCCCTTCCTGGAAATAGCTGATGCTAAAGGTGTCCATTAATCTGGTGGCTGGACCCCTCAGTGACACAGTGAAATGACTTTCGGGCATGTTAAGAATCTGAATTTGCTGCTACTGGTATTTTGTATCCTCATAAAATTTTGAAGTTCTTGCTTCCACTAGGACCTCCCCTTGCTCCTTCCCATAGGTATTCTTTGTACAAATTGGTACTATGAGCTGCATTCAACTTTAGTAGCCACTACAGTAACATGAACACACATTTTTAAGTGGTTTTGCATCTTGAATGCAGTGGCTACACAAATCAGGACGCCTGACAGAATGACTGTGCACCAATGCCAGCTTCCTGGCTCTGGTACTGTACTGTGGCTGCCGTATGAGATACAACCCTAAGGGGAAACCAGAGAGGGGTACACAGGCCCTGTCTGCTATATTCTGAATGTGGGACTTCCTATGAATTTATAATTCTTTCAAAACGAAAAGATTTTTTAAAAGTTGCCTCATGAGGAGACTAGGCAGTCATATTTTTCCTTCTGTCATGTTACTTGAATCTTTCAGCTGGTGGGACAGGACTTTGGAAGGTCTACTAAGACTCTTTATCTATTTAAATAGGCATTTAATTTAATTCACAGTTGAAAAAGACTACCTCAACTCAACTAAAGACAGACAACAGAGAATTCCAGTTCTTACCATCCAGGATGAACTTCGTAGTATCCAGCCCAACATAATCGAGAAGCTCAAATGGACCCATGGGGTACCCGGCACCCAGCTTCATAGCAGTGTCAACGTCTTCCTTGGATGCTTCACCTAAGCAGAAGGGGGCAGCACTGAGTCACCACCGTCCTTCCCATGATCATCCTGTCACGTAATTCGCTTAGTCCCGGAATTACTAGTGTTTTACATATAATGCACATTCAAGAAAGTTCTGGAGTCAGGATTTCCAGCTTGGGTAAGATTTTTCTAAGAGGTCACAAGATTTTCAAAGCTACTACATGAAGTTACTCTGTGAGGTAAACTCTCAAGCACTATTATTCCATTCATGGAGAGAGAAGGCCCCAGTGGCCTGGAAACATTAGTTACTTTCTAATGGATTGGGATCCTCCTTCTCTGAAATAACTTACTAAAAAATCCTCTAAAACTACAGCATGTTTGTGATTAATAAAGGGACTGTTTTTTTAAAAAGGAAACAATGAAGCTGTATGTTTTTCTATGTATTGTATGTATATTTTTCTTTTTTACCTTTCTTGGTTTTGTAAGTAATGAGTCATTCCTTTGGAATCCCATGCATATAAACTCTTTAGTCAAGATAATGTTTAAAGAAATGCCCAAACCTGATTTAGAACTGCCACTCAATTTTGAAAGTGTGCTGAGGAAACGAAGACAAGAACCAAAGTGCTTTATCCGTGGAGTATTATCCTTCACATAATGTCTGTGGACCAAAGGTCTTTATAGAGAGCAACCTGTCCCCTTTCTCCAAAATCAGGAACACAACTAGCCTGTAACAAGTGTCTATCTAGAATTTTGTTCCAAAGCATAAAGAAACGGTCAGTTAAAACAAAACTAAATTTAAAAAGTGATTAAAAAAACTTAAGAGAGGACGTCACAACCTAAATATTTCAGATATTTTAGGCATGAGGAACAAGAACTACTTAAACATGCATAAAGGTTCTATTTTTAAAAGCATATGAAGTACTAAGATAATGCCAAAGGATTTCAAGGTGGTTCAAGATGATTAAAATACCAACCAATTATTTTTCCTGGGTGACTTTATCGGTACTCCTCTGATTAGTCAACCAGAGGTTCCTGAGAATGATTTGAGTTTCAGGTCAGAAGAAAGTAAAAATGATCACACAGACATTAGCCTTATCAGGCAGCCTCACTCATTCATTCAACTTCTGTTTAATATCTGTTATGTATCAGGCACCAGAGACTTGGAATGAAATGAAGAAAAACAAGCACTGCAGTGTCCATGATCTAATGGGAGGATTCAGATGTGCAAACCAAAACTTTCATCTAACAAGTGCTGAAGATTCAGGAAGATTCACACGGCTGTGTGGGCAAAGATGGAGAGGTTTACTCACAATGCTATGACTTCACCAAAACCACCACCCAGGCATGGGTCCTGATGGTCCTGAAGAGAATCCCCAGGGAAGAGCGGGCAGGGAAGGGCATCCCAGGCGGCAAGAACAGCATGTGCAAAGCAGGAATGAGAAAGAACATGGCAGCTGATAAAAGAGTCTGCTGGGAGGATTTCATTAGGCTCCCAGGCTTCTGTGGTGCAGACGCCAGAATGCTGAAGCAAGCCTAGCATGCTCCTGGGGCTCGCTCCTGCTGCTCCTTGTATTGGGATCCTGTCCTCCATATCTGCAGACCTCTGCTCAGGTGTCAGAGCATCAGAGACTCCCCTGCTCTCTGCATATAAGCTGGGAGCTATCAAGACTCCAGGCTAGGACTCCTGCCACCTCCTAGACTGTATGTTTATCTTTCTCAAGGATTATTGGTCACAACCTAATATGTTATCTATTGGTTCACTCGCTATAGGCTGTCTCCCCTTATTAGAATATCAGCTTCCTGCGGATAGAAATCTCACAACATAATGGTTCCAACTTACCTTAAAGCCATTTAATCAAATCAATATTCAGGAGAGACAATAAACCCTAGAGTCAAGACTGTTATTCAGAGACTCACTTGACTATTTTACTTCTAAAAAATAATATGAAGACATGGCACATCATGGGGAAAAAAATCTGAACAGTTTTACAAAGTCAGCACAATTCTAAAAATTCTGTTCTGAGTAAGACAGTAAAAGGAGGGAAAAAAGAGAGAGAAATATACAATAGAGACTGGTATGCCAAGTGGGAGTTAAACATGGTATCATGCTTTAGACCATTAATTCCTAATCTTTAGAGTCAAGCACTTAAAATCTGACACCTTCTCCAAAGAAAATGTGCATACACGTGAAATTCTGCATCAACCTTAGAAGGTTGATAGGGCCCCCCTCCCCATCCCCTAACTCTCAACAACAAAGAAGAGCATCCTCAGTGAACTCCCAGCTCTTCTACAGGCCTGGGAACTGGGGACCTGCCCGAATAGGCTTCTTCTGCTGGCTCATCACCACCACCTACCGACCATTCTTGGCAAAACAACCAGCCAGGGTCACAGGCAACAGGATCAGAACTGCAGTGCAGCCACCATTCCTGTATGCATCAACAGCTACCGGAAGCCTGGCTTACACAAGCACTTTGGAAGTAGGAAGATGAGGACCCAAACACTGAACACGGAGCACAGGAGAAGAAAGCCATGCGCCATGCAGCAGGCACGTGCCCTGAAGCAGAAGCACAGAGTTATGACAACAACCAAGATTACATCCAGCTTGGAGCACTGGGGACGGTCCCTTGGGGCCCTGAGAGAAGGTGGGAGTAAGGCGTGAGGCGAGAAAGAAGGCAGAGGGTGAGGAGAAGAAGGCTCCCTGGCGAGGGCATGGTATCTGGTTGGGTCCGACGGAACCACTGACCGTGTCCTGAGCACGGCAGGGGCTCTGTGAGCAGGATGTCACACGTGACTGGGGGACAGGCTCGTGACACCCCAGGTGTCGCCCAAGAAAAGCTAACCACGCAGCCCCACCACCCTCCAGAGCTGACTCTGACCGCTCAGTGGGTCCGACAGGAGGTGCTGTCTGCTGCGGTCACCAGCCTGCTCAGAGGTCTGCAGAGAGTGCCCCGACCCCAGGGACGAGATTATCGTGGGAATGCCAACAGCACCAGGAGAGAGGACAGAGGCTGCGAGGCACTGGGGAGGAAGGCCTGACCCAGAAGCAAGGAGGCCCACAGCCAGTGAGCAGTGCTGAGGGGCAGTGGTGCACCCGAGACCCCACGGACAGCTGGCAGAAGCACTGCTAAGGGCCTGTGAGCTCTGAAAGCTGCTCAGCTGCCCGGGAGGCCCGAGTGGACAGTGGTGGAGCCGACTGTCTGTCCTAACACCCCACGCATCCTTCTGATGACCCCCTACCGCTCAAAGCAGCATTCTGCCCACGTGGCTTAGAGGCATGCTCACCTCAGGTATATCAAGTAGTTGTTATGTGCTCCAAATTCACATTGAAACCCTACTCCCTAAATACAGTGGTGTAAGGAGGTGGGACCTTGTAGCAATTACAAGAGTCACGGGGGTGGAGCGCGCACGAAAGGGATCAGAGCCCTTCCCAGAGTCACAGGAGAGCTGGTTTCCTCGCTCTGCTCTCTACCATGTGAGGACCCAAGAAGTCGGCGGTCTGCAGCCAGAGGAGGGCTCTCACCAGATACTCGATCGTGCTGGCACCCTAGTCTTGGACTATTGTCTCCAGAAATGTGAGAAGTAAACTGTGGTCATTTATATGCCACCCAGTCTATATTGCTCTCTATTTCTTTTTAAGAGCACATAAGCTAACCAAGATAATGTCACGCAGAGACGTTCTCCACCATGAGTTCCGAAAGGGCTGGGCTAAGCTGCCTTCATGGTCCAATTCTGCTGCCATGCAGAAACGGGATGCACGGTCCTCTCACCCTCCCGGGCAACACAATATTTGCAGAGACCAGTTTGGAAAAGACACAAGGTAAGTGCGAATCCCTTGTTGCCTGAGGAGCCGCACTAAAGGCAGGCTGACTGGCATGGGGAGACCAGATGACAGGAGGAGTCAAGTAACAAATGAACAGACATGGCAGGTGAGAGGGTAATCCAAAACACTTTCAGATTTCAAAGTAGAATGGAGGCAGCTCAGTCAGTCACTCCAAGGAAATGAATGCAAAGGGGATGGCAGGCGGGCATGTGAGCATGCTTGCCGCTGGCAGAACCATGAGGTGGCAGAAGGGACACAGTAAGAAGCCTGAGGCTGAGGAGTCCGGACCACAGTGTGGCTTTCCAGGAAACAGCACCCACCCACTCATAAAACTCAGCACCTCCAGGATACAAGCAGCACCAAGGGCGAACTAAGAGCACTTCCCCCGTGGGCTCAGATTCCCTGCCCAGTTTCATCTCCCAGGTGGCTAGAGATGGTGAAGGTCAAAGGGACTCCATCTGTACAGAAAAGGACCACTGCTGACGGGAGGAAAGCAGAAGACAAGAAAGTGACTTTCAACTTACAGCCAGACACACAGTTCAGGTGAAAACATATCCAAGTGACAGTATGTGTCAGTGAGAAGAATCCATTAAGAGGTGGATCACCCACATGCTATATTCTAAAACATTACATTACCAAGAAAACCCCTGTCTTTCAAAGTAGGGCAAAACGCTTCATGCTGTCTTTGAGGTGTAATTAGATGTATTTGTTGATAGAGAAACACAGAAGTGTTGGTTTGATCTTGAAGCAAAAGTGAGGCAAATGCCTCCAAAAAACACAGAGCAAAGTTTTAATATTTAAAGCAGATTTTGAGGAAGCAAATATGCTTTCATCTCTCTGGAAGAGCTGGTATAAATGTTTTGTTTCAAAAATGACATTCTCAGGAGCAAGCATTTGTGAATGAAGTAACTGAAAACAATTACAGTTGCTTTTCATTCAGTCTTATTAAGGTCTATTTGCCTTTGAAGCAGAGATGAAACAATTACCTTTCCACAAATGCCGTAGGGAAGGTAGGCAGGAGGATACATGACATTTTCTAACCTTGGATCATGTCCCAAGTCTATTTCTACAACAGGGAAAATCATTCTTTGTCAATCTACCAGTATTGAGGAAAAACCATTTTAGACCATTCTTAAGGTTAAAAAAAAATGCATCATAACATCATTCAGTAAGGACGGACACCACTGTCAGAAACATTCCCTGTCACATTACAATCTTGTTACTAATTTCCCATCTCCTGTCACAATTTTACAACCTTAGGGAATTTTAAAGGTTCCCTAGCCCAGTGATTTTTATATCACTGTCATCATTTTAGGCAATAAACCTCTTAGCCAGAGATCCAGGATATAAACCCACATTGGCCTATGACTGCTCTGGCTGAGACTGTAGTTGGAGGTGGCGGAGTGGGAAGTCCCGAGTCACCCCAGAGGCCTCCAAGGGAATCGAGGGGGTCCTGGGAACACAGTGACAAAGGGACCAGGCTCAAGGTGAGGCTGATTCACAAGAGTCTGAAAACAGAAGTGCCTCTCCTGCTCCACAGGGCCCAGCCCTTCCCACAGAAGGACTACAGGCCTGCTGCTCACGGCCTGGGTGGGGACAGCTACCTCGTTCACACAGCCTGACTGCTTCTATGAGGTACGGCACCAGGAGACGGTTCACGATAAACCCAGGCGTGTCCTGTCAGAGGAGAGAGAAAAACAGACAACAAGTGAATTTCTGTGAACTTTACCTTCTGTAAGTCACCAGGTCGCTCCTTCTCACCCTGGATTATCACACACATTTATCAAGCTATACATTTTCAATGTTTCAAAGCGCCAAGACAGCCTCACTTCTAGGCCACACGACAATTTAACCAACTATTACAGTAACCAGAAGCCCCTACTGCCTGGGTCACTAGAAAGGGCACAGCTTTGGGAGCGGGTGGATCTGGGCTCACGTTCGAATACTCTTTGACCTTGCATCATTCTGAAACTCAGTTTCATCATCTGTGAAACAGGAGCAGTAATTTCTACCTCACTAGTTGTGAAGGCAAATGAAAGCACATAAAATGCTGCGCATACAGCATTATTACGCTCCACTCAAACAGTAGGCCCTTTACTCCGCTCCTCTCCTGCATTTCTTAACGAGTCTAGAAAAAGTCACACTCCATCCTGAGCACGCCTCGGGAGCACAACTTCCCAGCTGTTGAGGATTTCCTCAGGCTCTTTCCTATGTGCAGTCCAGTGCTTGGCACAGGATGGTGGAGCTGGGGACAGGGCCCGGAACAAACAAGCAGGTCCCGATGGACCGAGGGTCTCTCACAGCTCACCGACCAAGACTCCTCCCCGGAAGACCCCTTTCTTCATGTGCCTCCTAACTCAAACACTTCACCATCTCTCCTGGAGGGATGGTGGGCATGCGGATTCTGCCTACTGAGCTCTCCTGCGAGCTTGTGGGGCAGGCGTGCTTGGTAACTTTTTGGTGGCTTTTATGGGAAGTTGATCTCCCCTAGGTAAACAGAGTTCCCCTCTTTTAACAAAAGGCTGTGACCCTCCCTCAGGAAAAAACCCTCTCCCTGGGCCAGGCTGTGAGTCCCGTGTCAGGCACACGCTGAGCACCCCATGAACATCTGAACAGAAGATGCCCAGGCTCCTGTATTGCCCTTACTGCCCGCCTGCCTGCATACTGTGACCTCAGGGTCGTTCCTCCTTTCACTGGACACACTGCAACCACCCCACCCTACCTCCCAGGAATACACAGATGCACAAAAGGGCTTTATCTGTTTAACCAAGACTATATTAATTATGCTGATTTATTAATAATAACCAGGGCAAACCTGTTTTTTAACTTCAAAAAGTTTATTGCAGAAATTCAGGACAGGGTAGGGTGCCTGACTACAGGAGGCCACACCATACACAGGGTTAGAAATTGGAAAGTAGCCTGGGAAAAATATTTTCTACAATATATGGAGTGTTCATATAATATCGTTACAAGGCTGCTCTGGTGGCTCAGTGGTAAAGAATCTGCCTGCCAATGCAGGAGACATGGGTTCAGTCCCTGGGTCGGGAAGATCCCCTGGAGAAGGAAACGGCAACCCACCCCAACATTCCTGCCTGGGAAATCCCATGGACAGAGAAACCTTGCAGGCTACAGTCCACTGGGTTGCAAAAGAGTTGGACATAGCTTAGCAACTAAACAACAAAAAAACGAAGAAATATTCAGTAGAACAAAATAGCATGTTACCAGTAAAGTTACTGGCAAGGGGCTTTTTCCCCATTATGATATTCAATGCTGTTGAAGATACAGAGAGATACTCTCATAACAGTGGAATGTAAACAGATGCGGCCCTTTGATAAAGCAATTTAACTTTACGTGCTCATACACCTTACATTTTTCATACACATTTACTTGTTTATTAAACACACTTTATATACTATACTTATTATATAGCAGGAATTGTTTGTCCTAAGTACTTTGCAAATAGTCATTCACTTATTCCTCACAGTAACCCTGTGAGATGACTCCTATTGTCGCCTCTGTGCGAGGGAGAGGATACCGAGGCACAGGGAGGCTGCGAGACAGGCCTCAGGTTACACATCCAGTTAGTGCTAAAGCCAGGATGTGGGCCCAGGCAGGCTGGCCCGAGGCCATGGCCTTCACCTTTTCACAGCACACTTTGCCTGTGAAGTCTTCCTATGAAGAAAGATCCATTTTAGGCACATTGATGTCATTCTTCTGTGCTGGGTGTTCCTAAGCTATCATCCTGGAGGCCAAATCCACATCTATTGTGTAAATCAAGTTTTAGCGGAGCACACGCACGTTACTCCTTGCAGGTATGGCCCACGCTGCTTTCCTGTTGCAGCAGCAGCATCCAGTAGTTGCAGCAGAGACTCTACACCTAGAATACTACCATCTGGCCCTTGACAGGAAAGTCTGCTGACCTTTCTTCTATGTGATTTCCTCTGCTCTCTGGATGCCTCACTAAGGGCCTGAATAACTGACCCTGAGAGTTAATCAGGGTCTAAAAGACTCTCTGAATGCCTAAGGTAGCACCTAAAAAGAGAGTTCTGTGATGATGTAACAAGTGCAGTTTCATGAGACCACAGTTCCCAGGCCTGCAGCTGCCATGGCTATCCTGATGGAAAAATGGTTCATCGCACTCCATGAATTAATGACCTTGCTGCTGAAGACCACCGCTGGCTTGTTCCTGCACTCACTTCACACCTAGCGTTTCATTTGTCGCACACTAATGTCTTTTCTAACACAATGGCTACTTCTTGCCATGAACAAAGCAAAAACTGGTAGCAAAGTAAAACCATACCCTCTGGTTACTAATGTGATATATATATTTTTTAATCCAGAAGATTTAAAACCATAAAACTACACCAACAAAAAATGAGTGTTAAAAAATGACATTCCCTAATATAACACTACAGTCCTGGAATGCAGGGGTCTGGCAGGCTTAAGTCTGCTCTCTTTGGCTGTTGGGGTCCACGCTGACAGATGACTTATTCAGATGATTCATAAACAACTGGAGCTTTCATAACACAATACTGTGAGTTCACGCTTGAGACTATTTTGGAAAGTAAAAGTATGCTATGAGAAGAACCACAATGATATTGAAAAGATTACAGTCAACTAGCTATTCCACACCTGGGTATATATCTGAAAAAAACAAAAACACTAATTCAAAAAGCTACGTGCGCCCCAGTGTTCACAGCCAAGACATGCAAACAACCCAAGTGCCCATCCGCAGACACTGGCGTGAGCAGACAAGGTGTCTATACGACGGGACACTGCTCAGCCACATAAGGAAGAGTGAAAGTGTGCCCTGTGCAGCAACGTGGATGGACTTGGAGAGTACTATGCTAAGTGGAATAAGTCAGACAGAGAAAGACAAATACTGTACATCACTTACATGTGGAATCTAAAAAATACAACAAACGAACGAACAGAACAAAAGAGCAGACTCACAGACATAGAGACCAAATTAGTGGTTACCATGGGGTGGGGGTGGGGTACGGACCCCCATATAGGGGTGAGAGTGGGAGAAACAAACTAATGGATACAAGACAGGTCAAGGATGTATTATTATTGTACAACACGGGGAATAGAGCCAATATTTTGTAATAACTGTAAATGCAAAGTAACCTTTAAAAATTACATTAAAAAATAAAAACTTTAAAAAATGTAAAAAAATTAAATTATGGTCAAAAAGATAAATGACATATTTACAAATAATTGGGCTTCCCTGGTGGCTCAGTCAGTAAAGAATCTGCCTACAATACAGGACACCACCTGAAACGTAGGAGACACAACCCACTCCAGTATTCTTGCCTGGGAAACCCCATGGACAGAGGAGCCTGGCAGACTACAGTTCATGGAATCACAAGGGTTGGACACGACTTAGTGACTAAACCACCAACCATCATAAAAATTTGTAATGGCATCTTGTGACACAATTGGCCTTACAGAAAAACTACCTGGGTCATGCAGAAGTGCCGTTCCTAAATTTGGGGAAAACTAAACAGGAACTACAGCAAATGCAGAGACTGAAGGTAATCAGAGCAAAGTAGGTGAGAGCACCAGGAATGATTTTACACATAATCACCAGGATTCCTTGCTAGATGCAGCTTGCCCTTCACAGCCTGTGGACAGACCTGCAGTAAGAGCGCCCCTCTCCCACATCAGCCTACAGCCGAAGAGTCCCTCCTGGAATAAGTCCGGGTCCCGGAAAAATCACCCTTCCCCCGCTACCCATACACCACCTTGCAGGCAACAGGATGCTTTCCCAGGGCTCTGCTGAAGTCTAGCAGAGATTCAAATGTCTTCTGGCTGGTCATTGGTGTTTTAATGACCTGGAAATGCAAAGCAGAGAAAAATTATAACCCTAAAATCAGCAAACAATTTCAATAGAACAGTTCAAGGAAACATTGAGAAAAATCAGCCACACGGGTGGCAAAAATAATTTTTAGTTTCAGAAAAGAAGGATCTCAAGCCAGAAACAAAATGTCCACTTCAAGACACTGGATTATCACAGAACACACAAAATCAAGGCTAAAAAAACTGATATAAAATGTGTGTGTATGTGTGTAGGAGAGTTTTACAGACTTTGTCACTGAGACTTGGGTTCAAACCCCAATCACACCTCTTACTGGCTCTGTGACCCTGGGAATGTTTCTAGAAATTGTAATAACATTGAAATCACTCTACCTACCCTCAAGGAGCTGAGATGAGAATGGAATTAGATTAGGAAGTAAAGCATTAAGGGCAGCTCCAAGGAAATGCTCAGTAAATGCTGGATCTTATTAGGGTTTTACTTGAGGCTGTTCATGAGTTCAGGGAAGCAACTGGAAGTCTTACTAGAGTACAAGGCTTGCCTTTAACACTCTGCATGAAAACGCACCTTCTCTTAGTACAAAGATGAAGTGAAGGAGCCCCCGGAAAACTGAGTGATGCGCCCAGGCCACCAAGGTCCTGTGGACTCTGAGATGAGTAACCCGCTATTACTCCACCCGCTCCCACACAGATGCCCCAAAGGCCAGCAGCTCGCTCTGCCTCAGAACAGGCTCATCCCATGTGGCTGGGGCACGCCACCGCGGGAAGGCCCAGGCCGCCCCCGACCCTCTGTGGGGGGCACAGCAGTCACGGCGGCTGCGGGGCTCAGCGGGGGCCCGCACCCAGCACCACGCCCGGCAGTCAGCTGGCAGGAAAGAACTCGCTTGTCAGGAGTTAGATTTCAGCCGATGAAGAGAGACCCAGAATTTATATAAACTAAATATGTAATTTAAACGCCAGTTAAGGGACTTCAATGAGAGTCAAGGCCGAACAGGCTTGGCCTCTACAGCAGACCCTTTATATAAGCTCAGATGAGTCAAAGCAACCCCTGGTGCCTCACCTTTCGCATATGAAACAGGGATGATGATATCTGACACATCTTCCCTCTTTAAGAGGACTGTATGCTGTAATGAGCTAGTGTCTGTGCAGGAAGGAAAGCGCTATATAAATGAAGAGGACCATTATCATCCACCTTTTAATGTGATCACAGCTTGGGAAGTGCTGATATGCTATGGCAAGAAGGGAAGCTAACGAGTGAAAACAGAAAAAAGGCGCCACTAAGATGGGGTTGAGGAATGGGAATGATACTGCTCTGCAGTATCACAAATCAAACAGCAACCTGAGGATTATTCAAGAAGACGTGGAAACGTCACCTCCATCAGGACCAAACAGACTGGGCTGTGACAAGCGCTGCGAGTCAGGGAGTTTTAACAATAATTTGGTGACTTAAAGGAGTCAACAGGAAGGAGTTTTGTTTTGTTTCTAACAGGACGAATGCATATTTATTCACTCATCCAACAATGTGCTGCAGATATTCTGTTCCAAAGCAGGGTCTGAAAAATTACACACATACACATATAAATGTGCCCAGTCCCAAGTAAAGAAGAAGAGCCGCTCAGCCTACCATTCATTTTGGTGTTTACCACCAAGGACATACTCTCAAATGCTCAAGTTTAAGAATAAAAGTTGCATAAAGAAGAGGGCTTTTAGAAAACATTTTCTAGAAAATGTTAACATTTGTCAAACATTAACTGTTAATAATCAACGTACCATATTTCCAAAGACACAAATGGACATTATCAGGTAAATGCAGTTGAAAACAGTATTAGAGTTGGAATATGTCTTTATCTTCAAAAGACGTATGGTACATGATATAGTAACCGAAAACATGGAAAATTTCATTTCACTTCCATGCTCTTTCCTGCATAAGGAAAAATGCTTTCTATTCCCTGTGCCCCTTTCATTCCTCAATTTCTTCAAAAACAGCCTTAGAGGTTGGCAGTAAATTGGAAGAAGCCAAGAAGCAATGAGAGTGGAAGAGAGAATTCCTATCACAGGATGGTTCAGAGTAGTTCCTGAAAGAAAACTGTAAGGAAATTCAGTCATGCTTAAACTAGATGCTAATGCTTACAGAGCGGAGAGGCTGAGCATCAGGAGGTGGCAGACACAAGGGGACACCGGAGGGAAGGGGGCCTGGAGGAGAAGGCAGCAGTGGAAGACCACATCTCCACTCTCTCCCAGGGAGCCCCAGCTAGTCTCTGGAGGGCTGCCTGGATCCACAGCCCCCACACTTCGCACGGCAATAACTCTTCAACCTCAGAACAAATGCTGTTTTAATAGAAGCTGCTCCTCAGACCCTGTAATTAGCCCCCCTATAAAAGGCAAGTTGCCGCATTTCAGTGCAAATTATCCACCATGACTCCACCTCCCTTGTACCTGAGTCTCAAGCAAGCCAGCGGCAGCAGCCCAGCAACCCTCCCTGGCCACTTCCCTCCCCCACCGGGGCTGAGGTCAGGAGGTTCGAGGCTATGAGGAGCTGCTTTCATAGCTCTGGTCACAACACAGAGGGGCTGTGCCTCCTGTGGGGACAGTACAAAGGCCCGTCACCTGGAGCTGACACCACTGTGACCCACCAGCAGTGGACAGTGAAATACAGCGGCCCCTGCAGGAAACCAGGCTTCTAATAAAATTTCTCATCCAGCCTGGACAAGACAACACGCACACGTGTGGTTCTCCCCTCCGTGGTCTCATCAGGCCAGTGGTCTTCAGTACTACCTTCCCAATCTGATGCTTCTCTCTGCACTGCTCACCAGCTACGGCACAAACAGTAAGTGATAATCCACACAGTTGACAGCCCTCCTGGACACCACTGGTCAAAAGAGAGGTCTGCAGAGAAATAAAGCCCAGGCGCCTTCCTAGAAATTAGATGCTGTTTCTTCCTTTGGCTCTGAAAGGAGACTCTGGCTAGAGAAACCCAAGCACAAGCACAACCAGCCTGCCAACCTCCCCCTAAAATCCGTGCAGTGCAATCCCCGGCGGCAGGGCAGGTGCCACTCAGAAGCAGGGCTGAGAGCGGGCAGAGCAAGCAGGCATGCACAAGCAGACCCCCACTGACCTCCACAAGCTTCATCAAAGGCACTGGGTTGAAGAAATGGAGCCCAGCAAATCGGTCCTGTCTGGTGGTGGAATTGGCTAGGCTTGTGATCTGCAAAGAGGAAGTGTTGCTGGCAAAGATTGTGTGTCTGTGGAGAGAAAGACATTGGAGTGTTGGAATGAGTCCCATCTTTGGAAACAGTCAAGGAAAAGACACAACTTCACTAACATTAGGCTGAAATCAAGTGATGTGCTTCATTTAAATTCTGAAATTTTTAATTTAAAAGTTACTTGCTCCAAAAGTCTGCTTAGTCTTTGCTAATCCTTCCTTAATTTTAGGGAACAAAATTTCTCCTGGTTACTTGCATTATTTAGTTTATATGGTACGTGAAGAACACAAGGAGGCAATAACGTCCGTCACAAGATGAAACTGCAAGTGAACAAAGACTGAGGAAAGACAGGATGCATCACAGACTCTCAAAATAAACAAAAAACTGTGAAGACACCTGAATCCTCCATGAGAAACATCTGACATGAACTAAAATCATCTCCCCTCAAATGAAAAGCTTTACTTTCCCACTGATTGGGAATTAAAATGAAAACAGAAGAAAACCAACATGGTCCAAAAGAAGTTTTAAGGTTACACTGGTAGATTTGGGGAAGGAAGGATACCTGTATATGCATGATAAACACGGTTCAACATATTCTTATTGTAGTGAAAGTGTTAGTCGCTCAGTCGTGTCCAACTCTTTGTAACCCCATAGAATGCAGCCCACCAAGCTCATCTGTCCATGGAATTCTCCAGGCAAGAATACTGGAGTGGGTTTCTACTCCAACCATTTCCTTCTCCAGGGGATCTTCCCGACCCAGGGATCAAACTCAGGTCTCCTGCATTACCGGAAGAATTTTTACCGTCTGAGCCACCAGCAAAGCCCTATTCTTATTATAAAATCTCCTTAAAAAGCAGTACCATCTTCTTTTGTGTATATAAAATATTAAATTATTAATTTTAAAAACTCCATGCTGATTTCAAGCAAAGTTAATTTTTAACGACCTCAGTAGAGTGGGGTGCCAAAGGCATGACAGGCAAATCTTCAGAGATGGGCAAGACTTGTCAGCTTTCCTAGAGCACCACCTTGTGGATAAATTTACACAAAACAGCCTAACTCTTCTAACCACCACGAGGGCTTGTCCACACACAGCACAGGAAGGGCAGTGGTTCCTCACGGCCACATTAGGGTGCTCCTGCTTGCCCAGAGGGCAGTACTCCAGTCCTCCTGAAATCAGGAGCGAGTGGGAGGAGAGAAAAAGGGAAGGGGGAAGAAACCAGCAATCTGGGAAGAGCTGAGAAGAGTGAGGTGAAAGCAGCTAGTGTGCTGGCGGTGTGCACCGGTACAGCCATGCGATGGAATACAGTCAGCCACGAAAAAAGGAGAAAATCACGCCATCTGCAGCAACATGGACGGACCTAGAGATTATCATACTGAGTGAAGTCAGTCAGAGAGACAGATATCACATGATATCATTTACAGGTGGAATCTAAACTGTGGCATAAATGAACCTATCTATGAAACAAACAGAATCATGGACATAGCAGATTAGTGGTTGTCAAGGGGCAGGGGTTTGGGAGAGGGACAGAGTGGGAGGCTGGGGTTACAGATGTGAGGTTTTATACAGAGGATGGATAAACAGCAAGGTGCTACTGTACAACAGAGAGAACTACATTCATATCCTACGATAAACCATAATGGAAGAGAATATAAAAAGAGAATGTATGTATCGCTGAATCACTTAGCCGTACAGCGGAAATCACACACTGTAAATTCACTATGCTGCTGCTTCTTAGCTGCTTCAGTCATATCCAACCATGCGACCCTATGGACTGCAGCCTGCCAGGCTCCTGTGTCCATGGGGATTCTCCTGACAAGAATACTAGAGTGTGTTGCCATGCCCTCTTCCAGGGGATCTTCCCAACCCAGGGATCAGACCCGGGTCTTCTGCAATGCAGGCAAATTCTTTACCACTGAGCTGGTATACTTCAATTTAAAAATGCTGATAGAAAAAAACTGACCAATTTCATGAGTAGTATTCCACTGTATATATGTACCACATCTTCCTTATGCTTTCCTCTGTCAATGGATATTTAGGTTGCTTCCATGTCTTGGCTATTGTAAATAGTGCTACAATAAACATTGAGGTGCATGTATCTTTTGAATTATGGTTTTCTCCGGATATATGCCCAGGAGTGGAATTGCTGGATCATATGATAGCTCTATTTTTGGTTATTTAAGGAACCTCCAAACTGTTCTAGAATCCTCCTGCCAATGCAGGAGAAACAGGAGATGGGGGTTCAATTCCTGGGTTGGGATGAACCCCTGGAGGAGGAAATGGCAACACACTCCAGCATGCTTGCTGGGATAATCCCATGGACAGAGGAGCCTGGTGGGCTACAGTCCATGGGGTTGCAAAGAGTCAGACATAACTGAAGGGACTGAGCATGCGTACTGTTCTCCATAGTGGCTGCACCTGTTTACATTCCGAGGAACAGTGCGAGAGGGTTCCCTTTTCTCCACATTCTCTCCAGCACTGACTGTGCAGATTTTTTGACGGCCATTCTGACTGGTGATACCTCTCTGTAGTTTTAATTTGCATTTCTCTAATAATTAGTGATGCTGAGCAGCTTTTCATGTGCCTTTTGGCCATCTGTATCTTTTTCTGAGAAACATCTACTTAGATCTTTTGTCCATTTTCTCATTGGGTTGAATGGTTTTTTGATATTGGGCTTCTGAGTTGTCTGTATACTTTGGATGGCCGACATTTCATAGGGCTTCCCTGACAGCTCAGACACTAAAGAATCTGCCTGCAATGCAGGAGATCTGGGTTTGATCCCTGGATCGGGAAAATCCCCTGGAGAAGGAAATGGCAACCCACTCCAGTATTCTTCCCTGGAAAATCCCATGGACAGAGGAGCCTGGCAGGCTACAGTCCATGGGGTTGCAAAGGGTCGGACATGATAACATCTGATGGAGGTACTTTTTCCTCATTCTGAGGGTTGTCTTTCATTTTGTTTATGCTTTCCTTTGCAATGCAAAACATTTCACATTTAATTAGGTCCCATTTGTTTATTTTTATTTTTGTTTTCATTACTCTAGGAGGTGGATTGAAAAAGATCTTGCTGTGATTTATAGATCAACAGAACAGGACAGAAAGCCCAGAGATAAACCTACGCACCGACGGTCACTCTATCTATGACAAGAGGAGGCAAAAATATACAGTGGAGAAAAGACAGTCTCTTCAATAAGTGGTGCTGGGAAAACTGGATAGCTACATGTAAAAGAATAAAATTAGAACACTATATGCAAAAATAAACTAAAAATGGATTCAAGACCTAAATGTAAGGCCAGATACAATAAAACTCTTGGAGGAAAACAGGGGCATAACACTCTCCTACATAAACAGCACTTCACCTTTAAGGCACGAGAACAGTGACCTTTCTCAAACAAGCGCCAAGTTGGCCGATTTAAAGGCCAGGCAACGGGGCTTCTCCTTAAAAAACAAAACAAAAAAAACCTTTTTAGCCAACACCCCTAACCAAGACAGTCTGGTTTCTGTCACATGGCGCTACAGCCCCTAAGAGAAGTGAAGTTGCTCAGGCGTGCATGACTCTTTGCGATCCCATGGACTGTAGTCCTATCAGGCTCCTCCGTCCATGGAATTTTCCAGGCAAGGGTACTGGAGTGGGTTGCCATCTCCTTCTCCAGGGGATCTTCCCAACCCAGGGATCAAACCTGGGTCTCCTGCATTGCAGGCAGATGCTTTACCCCTAAGGTACGCAAGCATGCTAATCAGCTGAGTGACACCCAGGGGACACAAAGACAGCCCTCTTCTCTTTGTCAGGGTCCCCAGACCACACCACCAAGGGCCGTCAGTTCAGCAGGCCAGTCTGCAAGTGTCTCTCTTTAGCCACTGCTCACTGGTGGCTGCCTAAGAATTACGGTTGTTGTATAATCTTAATCTGACTTTGAGTCCCAATCAAGATGGGTGACACATGGCCAAGCAAACCACAAGATGAGCATGAATGAATATGTCAGGGGTCAACATCACCAGGAGCCACAGGCAGAACTAGAGCTGCACATGTGCACGGCTCGCTGATGCCACAGACAGTCCTGAGCCAGGGGCCCTGTGTCTGACCTGCACGAGGCTAGCTCTCCTCGCCCACCCTTTGCCAGGAAGCTGGGTAACAACTCTGTGCTCCTTAAAGGATCCCAACAGTTTTGACTTAACCCACAGAAGGCTCAAAGCAAGAGGATCCTGGAAAACCATGGAAACAGAAGGTATTTCCTTGAATTACATTGTTCTGTTGGTTTCATCCAAAAGAGGGGACACACCAAATTGCTCTGATGTTGCTCACAGACGTTTAAGGACATGACCGAGCGCCTCCATCCTCTGGCCTGGGAGGGGCCATGACACAGACGCTGCAAGAGACCAAGACCTGTCCCTGGATGGACCCTCCAATTCACGTGGGAAAAACTCTACCCTCCTTTGGGGACAAGGATCAGATTCAGGGCAGCCCACACCTCAGGAAGCAAACTGGGGGTGGAGGATGGAGAACAATGGAAACAGTGTTGGAAACAGCTGTAGAGTAATAAAAAGAAGTCTTAGTGTCAGGAGACTCCTTCCCAGGAGGAAAGCCCAAGCACCAGGAAGGGAGCCCCCAGGACCAACGAGGTCTCCCAGAGATCACGTACTCGGCGGCAAACTTGTCCAGCCTCTTGAACAGCTCGTTCTTCACCTGCAGATTCTCTACAATGGCCTCCACCACCAAGTCTGTGCTGTGGACCACGGACGCTGCATCCGTGCTGGTCGATATGCTGCTCAGGGTCTTCGCCACAAACTCGTCAGCACCCTAGTGCCGTGGAGGAAGGAGAAGAGAACAGTCACTGGGCTCAATGGAAAATGGTTGATGCGCTGCAAAGGAGGGAGGAAGCAGGAGGGCGAGGATAGGCCAGAATACCCCAGACAACCTGAACATGCTCTGAAATTCCGAGAAATAAAACTGTCTACGTATCTTCTTAGAGTAGATGGCATCTCAATGTACTTCTGGACCCTAGGGCAAGAACCAGTCTGTGAACGACCTCAAGTGCTGGTCAGCACACTGCCGTGTGTCAGTCATAACCTTTTAGGCTCTTAGCCGGCTCTGCTCAGGTCACTGAGCTGTTTGTTCACAGCATTGGTGCTGGCCTGTCCTATCTGCTCTGTGTAGACAGCCATGTACTGTTCCATGACGGGCTTCTTGGAAGCCTGTGATCTGTCTTCCAGAAAAGGGTAAAAGTGGATCTCAGCCCCATCCACAAGTCTGAGAGGTGGTGCTGACTATTCCCCTCTAGTAGGAGGCAGGGAAGAGCTGCCTGACTCAGCAGTTGTTTATCAACTAATAATCACCCATCATGTGCCAGCAACTGGTGGTTCAAGAGCACACACCAGACATAGCCTCTGCCCTAGAAGAGCGTGCAGTCCTGTCTTTTCCTCATTTGTACCTCCAGGTTTCCACAAACAGATCTCAATCAGGGCAGAAACAGGTGGTCCCCTTATTAGCTGCCATTTTACTTCAAGATATAATTTGCCCATGAGGATTCAAAACGGTCCAGCAAAGGCATCCAAAATTATCAAGGAATAAACAATTCTCAGAGCTGTTCCAATGTTATGTGGCAGCCTGGGTAGGAGAGGAGTTTAGGGGAAAGTAGATACATGTATATGTGTGGCTGAGGCCCTTTGATGGCCACCACAAACTATCACAACATTGTTAATCGGCCATATTCCAGTATAAGATAAAAAGTTAAAAAAAAAAAACTATCAGAGCTGATCAACAGAAATGTAATACAAGATGATCGCTGATTTTAAATTTCTATCAGTTGCATTTTAACATGTGAAAACAGGTCAAATTAATTTTATTTAACCCTAAGATATCTAAGCTACTATCATTTCAACATGTAATCAGTATAGAGATGTCTTGTGTTCTTTTTCTACTCAGTCTTTGAAATCTGATGTCTACCTCGGTTTGGACTAGCCGCAGGTAAAGTGCTCGACAGCCACTTGTAGTCAGTGGCAACTGTCCTTGTCAGTGGAGAGCTGGATGAATACAGTTTATGTCAACTCAGCAAGCGGAAGCTGACCCTTCAGGCACGTCCCTGGCAGAGGTGGGAAACACCAGGAGACCAGACTCCTGAGGAGTGACCAGTCAGGAGCAAATCATGTTGAGAACAGATGCCACCTTTTTACCCTCAGGGTGGGGCCCAGAGCCTCGGCCCAAAGAGGGACAACTGGCAGAGGTGTGCGGAGTGAACAAGTGAGAGCGCGGGTCATCTGGATCCCACTCACTCTGTCCTTGCTTCCCTCAGCCCTCTTCAAATCCCACCCGACCAGACCCTGTCACAGCAAGCTCCTCTCTATCACAATCACTAAGGACAGTGAGGACATGTGAAGGAGATCTTAATCTGCTGTGATACATTCTGCTCAGACTTCTTTAGGGAGAAAATAAAATGGTCTCCTCCCCTGCTCCTCTGATTTTAAAATATGACTAGATTTTAAGAAGATGCAAACCCAAATCACAATGAGATACCACTTCACACCTCCCATGATTTACAAAAATAACAATAATAATTGTAGGTCAGGATGTGGAGAAATTGGAACCTCTGTACATTACTTGTAGGAATGTAAGATGGTCCAGCCATTGAGGAAGACAGTACGGTGGTTCCCCAAAAAGCTAAGCCTAGGACTGCTGTATGACCCAGTGATCACACTGCTAGGTAGATACCTGAAAGAACTGAAAAGAGGGACTTGAGCAGACAGTACACTCGTGTTCACTACGGCACTATTCACAATAGCCACAAGGTGAAAAGAACCAACAAC
Organism: Cervus canadensis; assembly: GCF_019320065.1. Classification (NCBI taxonomy): domain Eukaryota; kingdom Metazoa; phylum Chordata; class Mammalia; order Artiodactyla; family Cervidae; genus Cervus; species Cervus canadensis. The sequence goes on along the minus strand of NC_057404.1, from coordinate 46,152,055 downwards.
GTGGCTATTTATTTCTCCTGTTCTGTTATCCTATTTAGTGATTATGCTATTATACTGGCCTAAAGTCAGGCCTGTTTTATTGGCCTCAAGTTTCAATTCAAACATTTAAAAAGCAAGCAAAGGCCAGAACCCCTTCACAAATGTGAAGTGGTCAGAGAACTGGTATTGAAGATACTGATGACAAAAAATCACCTTGGGGTTTTCTGCAAACTTCTTCTTGGCCACTTTCCGAAGACTTTCCTCAATTCCCTTTCTAGATTTTGCCAGGATGTCCTCTGTTTGGTCCACCAACACTACTGTGTGGCCAGTTGCTGCAGCAACCTAGAACAAGAAAAAAAAAAAAGCAAGAAAACACAAAATTTAAAAAAAAAAAAATTAGTAGATAGGAATTCTCTGCAGGCCAGTGGTCAGACTTGGCACTCTCACTGCCGGGGCCTGGGTTCAGTTCTTAGTTGGGTAACTAAGATCCTGCAAGCTGCGCAGTGCAGCCAAAACAAACAAACAAAACCTGGTAGAGTTTCATACTCTACATGAACTCTAGCACTATTCGACTGAAAATACCACATAAACACAATAATAAGCCAACAGTAATTAAACACACACTTCTTCTCAGGCACTGCTTTCAATCCTTAACATGGGTGACAACAACTCTCAAAACAACCTTACAAGAAGATTAAGAGATGGGCCCACAGTCACACACTGGTGTCTGGAGACGGACATTTGGAGAGGGTCCACGCTCGACGTACCTAAATTGTTTGCACAATGTGGCTTACACTCACATCTGCTTTCCTTCTGAGAGTCTGAAATTTTGGCACTGGCCAGGCAGAGGGGGCCTGTGTGACCGGCCCCAATAAAAACTCTTGGCTCTGGATCTCTGATGAGCACCCCGGCAGACATTCACAGGACCCATCATAACTGGCTGCTGGAGGAATGAAGTGTGTCCTGTGTGGGCATCAGCAGGAGAGGACTCAAGAAGCTGGTCCCTGCTTTCCTCCAGACCTTGGCCCGTGTGACTCTCCCCTCTGCTGATTCTGCTCTGTGTCCTTCTGCTATAATAAATTATAGCCATGACGATGACTATATGCCAGTGCTGGGCTTCCCAGGTGGCTCAGATGTTAAGGAATCCGCCTGCAATGTGGGAGACCCCGTGTTAGGAAGACCCCCTGGAGAAGGGAATGGTAGCCCTCTCAGGTGTTCTTGTATGGAGAATTCCATGGACAGAGGAGCCTGGCGGGCTACAGCCCATGGGGTCGCAAACAGTCAGACAGGACTGAGCACCTAACACTGAGAGAGGTGAGAAGGTCACCAAAGCTGGAGAAGAGGGGTGAATTTGGTGGGGAACCCTGACATAGAAACTAAGAAAACAAATCTCAGATTTCAGATGCATCTAATGGTGAAACTGAACTGCTCCGAGACAGGCACCCCTGAGGCGCAACAGCTGAAAGGAGGAGTGATGACCACCAGTGGAGTACTTTCCCCCACAAGGGGGCAAGCAGAGGTGCTGGCTTGGGGACCTTCTATTCTTGTCTCAGATCCTCTGTGCGACAGTCCCTCTGGAATAACACAGGTGATTTTCACCTTGTTCCTCTTAACCTCTGCCCTAGCTCATGCTTTGAATAAGCCAGACAGGATTCCTCAGATTCCCCCCTGCCCAGTCCCAGTACGCTTTCCCTCATGTCCACTTCCAGCATCACTCAGCCTTTTTTGCCCTCAGGGGATTGGGGAGGAAAATTCAAGCACATTTGGAACAAGAGAAAAAGCTGAAGGCAACAGAGGCAAAGAAAGACAGCAGAGGGATTCGCTGGTGGTTCAGTGGCTAGGACTCTGTGCTTCCACTGCAGAAGGCACATGTTCGATCCCAGGTTCAAGAGCTAAGATCTCAGAAGCTACAGAGAGTGGCCAAAGAAATAAAAAGAGAAAGTTAAAGCAGTGTCCTTTTGTTTTGAAACTTTAAAATCCCATTGAGAAAACACAGGGTGGGGGCGGGGGGTGGGGAACACCCAAGAATACAAAGCTCCGTATGTTGGAAGTCAAAGAAAATAAAAGCCACATGGTGAAGAACTCTGTCAGGAATCAGATCTCAGAAGGCTGGGTACACCTTCTGTACCCAGAAGGAGGGGTACACCTGGAAGACGCCATTTTCCCAAGGAATAAGGTATTAAGCTTAAAGAGGTGGAGCGGAGTCAGTGAGGGAGGTGGGATCACGCCATCTCCCTAGAAAGCCACTTGCAGAGTTAGTATCATGTTTGACTGTGACAGTCACAGGGCATCTTTGGTTATGTTGCAGATAAGCTATAACGCTATCCGCTTAAGATTGCTTTTTTTAAAAACTGCAAACAGAACCAAACCAAGAGATGAAGCAACCCTCAAAAATTCAAGTGAACCAAGACAGACTTACAAGAACACTAAAATTCAACTGGGAAAATCCGTGGCCAAGAGTATTTTCAGCCTAAATGAGGACTTATCCGAAGTCCTCTGATAAACACCCCTGGCTCCCCCACCCCCACTTCGACCCATAACAAGACACTGGGCAATTCAGTCATTGCTTTTCTTCATCCCGCGTCTGCATAAGCACACTGGAGGTGATACAGTATGCAGACACCAGCAAAAATAGCTATTAAATCAAAGCCTTCTAGGCAATGTTCTAGAAGAACAAAGTGCACATGTCAAATGATCCATGTCAAAGTTACTGTGTGCGTAAAATGTCTGTTTACTTTCCCATATCAACCAGAATATACAGGAGGTGCAAGGAGGGGCCAAGTCTCAGAAAGGTAGCAGACAGACCTTCCCAGCGTGTCACTGATCACAGCCTCACTCTGCAAAACGTCCCTCAGCCCCACAGCGCCTCAATGGTCTTTACAGAGGCTGCTCTTGTAGGAACTTAGTTTAACTGTTTTTCCTAAATTTCCCTCTGTTGCCTTGAACATTTTCTACAATTTTGGGATCTTCAAAATGCCTAGACTACTGAGAAAGCAATAACTGCATGCTCTAAATGGTTATCCCTCTGAACACTTTCTACTTTAGCTTTCCTTATCTTGATTTACTCATAAGGCTTCAATAAAATACGAAGAAAATCTTATAGTATTGCTATTCCACAGGCAGAAAAAGATACTCTAGCTTAAACCCAAAGTAGAGATGGCTGGTGAGGAATTTCCTGGCAGTCCAGCGGTTAGGACTCCAGGTAGATTTCACTGCCATGGCCTTTGTTCAAACCCTGGTCAGGGAACTAAGATCTCACAAGCTGCATGGCGTGGCCAAAAAAACTACAACAACAACAAAACCTCACCCAAAGGGGATACAATTAAGACTGAATGGAGGAAATACAGATGAAGAAGATAAATTTAAATTCTTGAAATATTATCCATTTTAGGATGAAGTTCTTGGCTGCATAGCAATAAACTACCATTTTAGCACTTCAAGTAATTTCAATGAAAGCAGTATTTTCATTCTACCCATCTGCAGACAGCAACCCCATCCAACCTAAAGAACTTCCCTTACAATCATTTGTTTGCAGACATACCCAGGAGACACAAGGTTGGCAACATCTTGAGGGTAACTTCCTGTCCTATTCATCTTCACAAACCCAGTGCCTGGTGCATGGTGGTGAGAGGGTAATAGGCAGGAAGACCAGGGGTCTCCAAACAGAGGAAATAGGCTGCAAGTGTCAGACAATTTTTTCCCTCTCTCTTAAGCAGTAGGAAGAAACAAACAAGTGTTAGATTTTTTCCCCCTCTCTACACAAATTTAAAAACAGGTTTCTTCTGTGTTGCCATGACAACATGTGGTTCCACCTGCCCTTAACTTTTCTCAAACCTTGAGCTAACCAATGCATTTTTCCTATGGAAATATGTCTTAAGCTATGTTAATGAACTATGTGTTTACCGTTGCCTAATGGCCCCGGACAACTCGCCCGGTGCCAGTGTTATGCCAAAAGGCGTGCTGCGGGTGAGGGCTGGTGCCAGTCTCTGAGTTCTGAGACGCTTCCTTTCTCCAACTAGCAGCCTGCTAGTAGCTGTATAAAGTCCGGCTCAAGACTAGCAGCAGGGCACTCTCTCTGCCCCCTTCTGATGTCTATGTCAGAAGCTTTCTCTATCTCTTTTATACTTTAATAAACCTTTATTACACAAAAGCTCTGAGCGATCAAGCCTTGTCACTGGCCCCGGAGAGAATTCTTCTCCTCCAGAGGCCAAGAATCCCAGCGTCTTTCATGGCGCAACAACAACCTTTCGGCAGGCACTCAATGTATATCTGCTGAATAAGTAAATGAACAAACAAACCACAGGGAGCCCACTGCCTGGTATGTGGCAGATACCTGACATTTCCATGGCATGAGTCCAGTGTTCTGATTTTATTCATCTACTCCAAGTGGGGTTGGTATTCCTCCCTACTGCTGTTTCTAATGGGCTATCATCAAGATAGAGTGAGCATGCAGGCAGCCTGTCCCTCGGCCCCATGCAATCCATGTCAGACCTGAAAGCTGCATGACTACATCCCAGACTGGCGCAATAAGCAGATGCAACCTTAAGCATGGCCAGTAGTTAGATCTTCACTCATAGCTTCAGCCACATGCTGGTTTGAAGGCTAAAGCCAGAAAAAACATAACAAGAAGTGCTGTGTTTTTCTTGGAAGCCAAGTAATTGTACTGGGATATACAAACAATCTGGACAGTGGGGGAAGCCTTCAAATAGTTTGGGTGAAAATGCAGATTATTAGAAAATGATTTATACCAAATGACCAAGGGCCACACAAAAACTTTGGCTTCTCTGAGGTGAGCACTCTTGCCCCACCACCCCAACACCTGAGCTCCCCTGGGGTAGAGAGGAACCCCCTTATGGCAGCACGCAGGGCACAGCTCTGCATTCATTCCCTTCACTACTGCCGCCTCCTCTCGACTCAAAACCACGCGGTGCCTGTTTCAGGTCCCGGGATAAAGTGATGAACAAAACAAATCCCCTGCTCTCAGCAGCTTTCACTCCTCACAAATTATCCTGTCCGGTCTTCATAATAGCCTTCGGAGGAGGCCCTGTAACAGTAAGCGAACAAAGTCTGGATGTGAGGGGCTTTGAAGCTAGGCCTGCCTGTATCCCGAGCTCACATGCTGCCTCCAAGGGGAGCCAAGGCATGGCTGGGTCCGAGGGGAACGGTCTGAAACAGCTCTGAACTGGGCTAGAGCCAGACTCTGGAGCCTGTCTACCAACTGTGAGACAGAAAAATTCCTTAACTCTCATAGGCTGTCTCCTCATCTAAAATTGGAGCAGAAGAGTTGCTGAGAGGATCAAAAGAGTTAATACTTGTTGAGAGGATTAAGAGAGTTAACACAGTTGAATTGCTGAGAGCATTAAGAGTTAAAGAACATGTGATATGCTAGGCACCCAGAACAGTGCCCAGGATATCACAACAGCTTAATGATTTTATTCTAGGCAGGCCCCTTCTTCCTTCTGTAAGAGTCCAAGGCCTAATAATAGATCCAGGTACTGCCTCTAAAGGAAACGATTTTACTTCGTCTTTAAAATTACATCTTTGGATCTCACGACTTGCCCCCTTTCTAGTTTTCATTTCCAGGTTTTCTTTTCTGTGTCCCTGTCCCTACATTTTTACAAACAGGTTAGGATCCCTCTTCATTTAAAAAGAAGGTTTAAAAAGCAGGGGGAACACCCACAAACTTCGTCAGCCACCTGAAGCTGAACTTTGCTTCACTACAGAAGTCCTGTAATTACCGGGGGACCCAGCTGTATGTGGAGCTCCAGCACTACGGGATGCAAGAACGCATCAATGGTCCTCTAAGTGTTAAAGTCAATGCCTGTTCTTCGGCCTCATCTTCTACTTTCCCACAGCACTACACACTGCCAACTAAGCCCCCCTGTTTTAAATTCTCCAATTTCTTATCTCTATCTGTTCCTTTTAGCCATATTAATTCTCTCAATCTTCTCAAAGGAATCTCTCAAGGTTCTGCCTTCAGTATTCTCCTCTGGCTTTACACCTTTTCTTTCTGGAACCTTACTCATTCTCATGATTCCAGCTAGCTGTGAAAGCAGCACATTCTGTCCTAAGCTACAGTCCGTACCACGTGCGGGCGTGCTAGGTTGCTTCAGGCGTGTCCGCTCTGTGACCCCATGGACTGTAGCCCGCCAGGCTCAACTGTCCATGGGATTCTCCAGGCAAGAATACTGAAGTGGGTTACCAGGCCCTCCTCCAGGGGATCTTCCCGACCCAGGGATCGAACCTGTGTCTCTTACGTCTCCTACATTGGCAGGCGGGTTCGGTACCACTGAGCCACCTGGGAAGCCTGCAGTCAATACCTCGTGACCCTAAAGCCAGTTCTCTTGACTCCATTAATGTTACCACTATCCTGAGGGTCACAAGCGTTGCTGGACAACACTTTTTTTTCTTAACTTCCGCCCTAATTACATCCAAAGAAGTTCTATTCATCATTTAAGGCCCATTTCAAAAGCTACCCTCTCCACACGCATGTCCTTTTTCTTGTTTTAAACCTTAGAGCTAGGTTTTTACTGCTGTCACCAGGCTGCCTGACGCCAAAGTCCACGGTGCCATGTGGCCTCTGTTCTTAGATCTGACTCTCTTAGTGGCAGGCACTGATCTGGTCCTTGCGGCCCCTGCCACTCATCACCTGCACACGGTGCTTGTCCGGTAACTAACTGCTCAATACCAGGTGCGGAGAGCAGAGTGACCCAAGCCTGTGCCCTCCCCCAGCCCCGTCACACTGCTCCGTGGGCTGCTTCCCGGCTCCACCACCCTGCCCCGAGGTTCCCTCCACCAGGAAGCGCCTCCGCCTCACGGATGCCAACCCATAATCGGACAAAGAGGCCCTCTCTCCCTCGGTGAAAGCTCTGTCAACCTCGAGCACAGGCAGTCACTCCTTTGTGCCTCTACTGATTTACAGATACAGCAGGTCCTTCCTGCAGGACCCTAAATATAGAAAGAAAAAAAAAAAACAAAACAGTGTGGAGCTGGTGAGAGTCACAGCTACCAATGATCACTTAGTGATGTTAACAGCAGTCCAAACCCCAGGACATGAATATAAGAGAGAAATAAGAAACAAATGGTTGTAAGCAATTTCAAGTTGCAAAAATCTCACAAATTTTAGAATAAAGGTCATAAACCAATGAGGATGTAAGAGAAATTCCAGCTGTGAAAGATAAATTAGATATGGAAAAGTTAACTACCATCAGGTTTTGATGATGAACTCAAAATACTGAATAATAGCTAGAAACCTTTTCAAAAGACCTGCCACATCGTCCACTTCTTCAGAATCCAAAGTAGCTGTTACCACAAAGCCCAACATAGGGCAGTTCTGTCATACGCTGAACTTCAGTCCAACCAAAATTTCCAGTAATGCAAATTTCATATACATATATGTGCAGTTACATGCATATGCCTTTCTTTAAACATATACTTTTTAATGTCCCTTTTTCCTTACCTAAGAAGATATATCCTATGTATCTATAACATCATATTTTCAGTGTCTAAAGACTGTATCTTAAGGTAAGGTATTTAACCCACTGAAACTTTCATCTGTATCAGGTGACACCCCAGATACGATAAGCAGGTCATCTGTGCCTTCATGACAGTTAGCTGTTCATACCTGTACCTCCTCTGGATGGTGAGCAACTCGAGCAGCAACCACACATTACCTCTCACCCGCTTCAATGCCTAGCACAAAGGTACACTTAATCTTCGTGAAAAGAATGCATGAATAACAGATCTAGTTTTTAAAATCTTCAATTTGTGAATTATCTCAGGAATAAGTTCTCAAGAAATCATGACTGGTTTTGCTACTAGAAACCCTTTATAACAAATTTTACACAATCAAGTTATTAACATAATTATGAAAAATCACACACAAAAAAGAATAGAAAAAAAAATAACAACTGGATTCTTTAGTCAATTACCACATTAAAAAAAAAAAACACAAAAAATCTCTATTATTTTGGTGGGCAGACCAACCATTTTCTGGCACTGGTGGTGGAGATGCCAGGCCAAAGGGGAACTAGAGGGCAACTGCCGTGTAACATGACCACCTCTGTACTTTCAAAACTGGATTTATGCTTAATTTCCTCCAGCATGTCAATGTGTCCTATACCATTTATCCAAGGGGCTGTGGGCAAAGAGACCTGCAGACCCTGTGTGTGTCCGTCATCTGTGAGGGACACGTGTGAGCCAGGTCAGGGATGGCCGCAGACACACAACACAGCTTTCCCTCCAATGCCGCTTTCTTCTCTATCACAGTGGGGAGAGAGTGAGAGGCACCTTAGTGTCTCAACTACTGCAAGATCGGAGAGGGAAAGCATTTACTGTTCAGCTTTAGTAGCTACAGATAACAGAGATCATCAACCACCAGAGCAGGAAACCAGTGCAACAGTTCTCAGGCTTTTTAGCCATGAAATTATTCCTCCTAAGAAGGTATGCAGAAGAGCAATACATAAAGCATAGGTCAGGGGAGAGGGGTTTGGGAACCACCCAGGAACTGCACTGAACTCCTAACCCTAAAGTCCATCAGAGTATAGTGTTAAAAACCTCTGCTCTGTAAAGTAATTAGCCTCCAATTAAAATTTTTTTTAAAAAATTAAAATTAAAAAAAAAACAAACCTCTGATCTATTTGGACCTACTATGATGGCTATTATTTAAAAAAAAAAAAAAAGGAACAAAAACAAAAAACATAAAATAAGTGTTAGCAAACATATGGAGAAACTGGAACTCCTGCACACTGCTGATGCAGCCCCTGTGGACTGTGCTATAAGAGTTCCTCAAAATACTAAAAATAATTACCATATTATCCAGGAATTCCACTTCTGGATATATATCCAAAAGAACTCTAACACAGACTTCGAAGCAAGACTCTAACATAGCTGCAGACCAGCAAGACTCTAACATGGTTGCAGACCATGTTCACGGCAGCATCCCCAAAAACCAAAAGGTGGGAGCAGCCCAAGTGTCCACTGATGGATGAACGGGCAAATAAAATGTGCTACAGACATGCAATGGAATATGACTCCAGTAAAAGTATCCCGCTGTAATATTATTCCTCAAAAAGGAAAGAAATTCTGGCACATGCTACAACACAGATGAAACTTTAAGATTTTCAGATGAAACAAAGCAGTCACAAAAGGACAAATACTGAGTGATTTCTCTCATACGAAAAATCCAGAACAAATTCATTGAGACTGAAAGTAGAAAGATGGCTGCCAAGAGCTGGGGGAGGGAGAGATGGGAAATTATTATTTAACAGGCATGTACTTAAATGTCACTGAACTGTACAATTTTAAAGTAAGTTTTCCTGTATGTTGTTGTTGTTGTTCTCACTGTTGCCAGAGACCACCGCAAGGCGTGTAGGTGCCTACATCTGCTATCACCTCTCACCTCCAGGCCTCTGTACTGTCCATTCCTTCTCCCCAACTTCCCCTCATTAACTAAACATTGCCACCCCCAAGACCCTCTGAGTCCCAAACAAGGAGTCCTCCGTGTTCCAGCAACAGCCCACACACCCTCACCGCTGCACCACCACGCTGGGTTACGACCACCCGTTCCAGGGCCACCTCCCCCACTCCTGTGCCTAGCGCCCAGTCCCTCGGTCGTGTCCGACCTCTGCAACCCTATGGACTGTAGCCCACCAGGCACCTCTGTCCATGAGGATTCTCTAGGCAGGAATACTGGAGTGGGTTGCCATTTCCTTCTCCAGGGGATCTTCCCAACCCAGGAATCGAACCAAGGTCTCCCACATTGAGGGCAGATTCTTCACTGTCTGAGCCACCAGGGAAGCCCAAGAATCCTGGAGTGGGTAGCCTATCCCTTCTCCAGGGGAACTTCCCGACACAGGAATCGAACCAAGGTCTCCTGCATTGCAGGCGGATTCCTTTCCAGCTGAGCTACCAGGGAAGCCCCTCCTCCTGGATTCTGACTAAATGAGACCCACACCAAGACACACTGTAATTAAAATGTCAAAAGTCAAAGACAAAGATTAATATTGTAAAATATTAAAAGCATCAGGAGAAAACCAACTTGCTACACACAAGGGAATTCCCAATAAGACCAACAGCAGAAACACTGTATTCAAAGTACTGAAAACAAAAGCAAAAACTTACAACCAAGAACATCCTCCTGGCAAAGCTCAGAGTGAAGGACTTCCTCACTACTAAATCTGTATTACAAGAAATGTTAGTGGGACTTTAAGCTGAAAAGAAAGGGCACCAATTAGTAACAAGAACACATATGAAAGAATAAATCTCACTAGGAAGGTAAACATATATAACAAAGGTAGTAGATTAATCATTTACAAAGCTAGTATGAATGTTAAAAGACAAAAAAGCAGTTAAAAAGAAAAGCTATGATTACTGTAATTAGTTCAGGGGTTATTGTTGTTGTTCAGTCACCCAATCGTATCCAACTCTGTGCGACCCCATGGACTGCAGCACGCCAGGCCTCCCTGTCCCTCACCATGTCCCAGAGTTTGCCCAAGTTATGTCCACTGCATCAGTGATGCCATCCAGTCATCTCATCCTCTGACGCCCTCTTCTCCTTCTCCCCTCAATTTTTCCCAGCATCAGGGACTTTTCCAATGAGTCACCTGTTCACATCAGGTGACCAAGACACTGGAGCTTTAGCTTCAGCATCAGTCCTTCCAACGAGTATTCAGGGTTGATTTCCCTTAAGGCTGACTGGTTTGATCTCCTTGTTGTCCAAGGGGCTCTTAGGAGTCTTCTCCAGCACCCCAGTTCGAAGGCATCAATTCTTTGGTAATCTGCCTTCTTTACAGTCCAGTTCTCACAACCCTACGTGACCACTGGGAAGACTATAGCCTTGACTATATGGACCTCTGTCAGCAGAGTAATGTGTCTGCTTTTCAACACACTGTCTAGGTTTGTCATCACTTTCCCGCCAAGAAGCAGTTGTTTTCTGATTTCATGGCTGCAGTCACCATCTGCAGTGATTTTAGAGCACAAGAAGAGGAAATTTGTCACTACCTCCACCTTTTCCCCTTCTATTTGCCATGAAGCAATGAGGCGGGATGCCACGATCTTAGCTTTTTTAATATTTAGTTTTAAGCTGGCTCTTTCACTCTCCTCCTTCACCCTCATCAAGAGGCTCTTGAGTTCCTCTTCACTTTCAGCCAGAGTGGTATCAGCCGCATATCTGAGGTTGTTGATATTTCTCTGCCTATCTTGATTCCAGCTTGTAACTCATTCCGTTCAGCATTTCTCATGATGTGCTCAGCATATAGGTTAAACAAAACAGGTTGACAGCAGACAGCCCTGTCGTACTCCTTTTTCAATCTTGAACCAATCAGCTGTTCCATACAGCGTTCTAACTGTTGCTTCTTGACAGTACAGATTTCTCAGGAGACAGATAAGATGCGCTGGTATTCCCATCTCTTTAAGAGCGTTCCACAGTTTTTTATGATCCACACAAAGGCTTTAGCACAGTCAATGAAACAGAGGTAGATGTTTTTCTGGAATTTCCTAGGTTTCTCTATGATCTAGCAAATGTTGGCAACTTGACCTCTAGTTCCTCTTCCTTTTCTAAACCCAGCATGGACATGTGGAAGTTCTTGGTTCACATAATGCTGAAGCCTAGCATGCAAGATTTTAAGCATGACCTTACTAGCATGAGAGATGAGTGCAATTGTCCAATGGTTAGCACATTCTTCAGTACCACCCTTCTTGGGAATTGGGATAAGAAAAGGTCCAGTCCTGTGGCCTCTGTTAGGTCTTCCAGATTGGCTGACATATTGAATGCAACACCATGATGGCATCATTCTTTAGGGTTTCGAATAGTTCTACTGGAATAGAATAGTTAAGGGATACACAAGATAAAAAAGTGTGAAATGTGACATCAAAAACATAAACCAAGGAGGGTTATTAATGTTGAGCTTCAGAATAGGGTCAAACTTAAGTTGTTATTAAATCAAATACAGACTGTTACACATACAAGTTACTATATGTTAGCCTTATGGTAACCACAAAGAAAATTAAAGTCAATGCAGGAAATTGAAGATATCTGAAATACATATAAGAATTCATAATCAGAATTCATAAACATTTCCTACAAATCAATTAGGGGAAAATGTACAACACAATACTAAAATAGGAATGAAATCTAATAAGACATTATATAAGAATATATATGGCCAATAAACATATGAAAAGGGGTTCACCTCATTAGTAAAAAGGAAATTCCAATAAAAATACAATGAAATACCACTAAACTACTAGAATGACTAAAGGAACAACAACATAATCCTACAGAGCAAGGAGGACCTTCCGACCCTGATGGTAGAACTCTAAACTGATATAACCACTTTGGAAAACGGTTCAGCATTACCTACTGAAGTTGAATATATTCATATTTTGTAATCCAGCAGTTTCACCCAAGAGAAACATGCACACGTGTGTATCAAAAGACAGGACCATGACTCTGGATAGCACAGTGCTGTGAGGGCTGATTCCAGCAGGTCTAGAATCAGCCCGAGTAGCTCTGCTGAAGTTCCCGCATCACAGTGACCCCTGGTCCAGGCGTGAAAGCTACTGCTTCACAGTGTTGCCTTGTAACATTAAGAGGTCTGGGGGTGGTTTGTATCAGCTTATCAACACTGCTGATAAGAGTGATACTGATGATTCACACCTGATTTTTAAAGTTACATTATTGAAGGTTCTTACTTAGAAAAGAATTTCACATGTCTTGGATGCAAGGAAACCAATCACACTCATTTTTCCCAAATTAATCAATGAATTATTCCCAACTTCCCGAGGAGATGGCAGTGGAAGAGTAGATCACAAAAAGAAGCGATCTTTTTTCATCTCCCATAGATATACTTTCAATAAATAAGGAGGACTTTCCCTGGCACTTTAACTTGAGTGCCAAGAATCTGAATCAACCCACTGAAGATCTACTGAGGACTCTAGTTTTATATGATAGTGACTACAAGACCTCCAAGACAAGAAGTCTGCAATGGAAAAAAAAAATGTATTTGAAGGCTATGTCCTCAACTCCACGACTTCTCTAGCTTTGGTGGAAAGCAGGCTTAGCCAAAGAGAAATATTTTTGGACAAGGATGCTTCAGAGCTATAAAAATAGGCCCAGTAAATAGCACATTTGTCAAAATGCCCGAGTACTCCAGTCACAGGGCCAAGGAAACATGCCAAGCAGAAGCGTACTGGATTTCTATATTTTTGCAAACATACCACGAGATTTGAAGCCCCTTCTCTGAATTATTACTTGAGTGATCAATTTGTGAGAATTGCAGCAACTGGTCCAGTGAGGGGTTTCAAGTGCTCTTACACTACAGGAGGGCTGCATTTCAACATTACATTCTCTCTGAAAACCACTGAGCTGTATGTACCCTCTGCCACAACCAAATTCTGACTTCTTGATACCCAGAGGAGGTGTTCACCCAGAATAAGTACACTGAGTCACTGCTCCCCCTGAGGCTGCTGCACCTCTGCATTAAGACCTGCCCTTGAGTTCTCAGGACTTGATCCAGGGAGGAAAAAAGTCATAAATCAGTTTTATCTCCCAGAGCTGGCAAGTCTGGGTTCATGATTATCTCTGGTTATGCAATGCCTTGAACTTTGCCATCAATACAAGCTGTGTTCACTGACTTTAACAATCAGAAAAAGGCCTTCTGTTGAAGTGTTCAACCACCACCACAGCTGGTTTATACTAAAAACCATTAAGTTCATTGGTTGGCCTCTTTTTTTAACTTAGATTTTTATACCTAAAAAAGTATTTCTAAAAAGCCAAAGGAATGTGCCTCCATTTTTTAAATGAGTCTGTTAAATACACAATTTTTTAAAAAATTCAATAAGCATCTGGGTTTGGTGATGGAGAGAAAAAATAACTTCTCTTCCTGGACTCTCTACTCCCATCTCCCACAAATTCTGGAAAGGAGATGGGATAGATGGACACATCAGTGGCATCAACCAGCTCTGTTATATTAAGAATCTCAGAAGGACGTTGTCAGAATGGACATTTTCTGAGTAGAGAAGAGAGCTGCAAATCCTAACTATTCTCCAGGAAGATTAATATGGCAATGGTTATTAGGATGAGGGTTTTTTCCTCTATTAGATTCTGCTGAAATGAACCAATTAAGATGCTTCCTCAACAATTCAGGAATCAATCCTTGTTCTAGGAATTAGAAGGGAAAGAACAGAGGCAGGAGCACTCCTCAGAGCCTTCTGCAAAATGGTAGACATTCCGACAGGAACCCCGTCTTCAGAGGGCATGAGGTGGCCACAAAGTCAACAGTGGCAATCACAGAGGGAGGAAGCTCTCTGGAAAAGCTGGAGAGAACAAAGAAGTCATGCCAGGGGAGCCTGAGTCTATTATGGGCAGAAAGATGGTAGCAGAGGATGGAGATGATCAGCTGAACCTGGAGCTGAAGAAAGGACAAGCTGCTAACTGTTGACTCCAGACACACACAGAGCCCCTTGCCCATGGAGGCCACACTTCTCCCCAAAAGACAGTAGAGGCCAAAAGGTACAGGTAGGACTGTGGTCATCTCAGCCACAGGAATCTCCAGCCAGCAGAACCGTGTGAAAGACCTGAGTTCCAGCCTCAGCTCTGCCTCTGACCCTTGGGCCCAGGTGACAGCTCTGCTAGGATGATTATTATAATGGTCACATGAAATGACAGAGACATTAAAGTACTTAGAACAGGAAAAAAGTGCACAAAAAAGACCACACATTTGTAGTGGTTTTTAAGTGCCAGGCTGATTTAAATGCTCTATGAGTATGAACTTACTGTAATAACCAAATACAAGTAAAGAAAGCACTAAGATTATCTCTCAACAACCCACACAATTAGTCTTAAAATCTTTCGAATTGTCTGAACTCTCACAAGCTCACGATCAGATCTTCAAGCATTGCTAAAAGAATCTAAAATAAGAGAAGTCATCACCAGATCAGAGCTGATGGATCTACACTACATAAAAGCAGCTAACAATTATTAAACAGCTTCCACTGAACACACTAGCACAGCTCTTAGCTCATTTCCACCCTCAGAACACTAAGACAAGTAACATTATCTGTTGATAAGGGAAGAAGCGGGGAGAGGCTAAGAGACTCGCTAAAGATTCCCGCAGCCAGGAGCAGAAGGGCTGGAACCCAACTCCAGCAGGCACCTTACAGCTTGCTCACTTTCAACCACACTCAGCAGAAACCATCACACATTTCAGCATAACCTGGAGGAAGCTACAGCACAGCAACCAGAAGCATCACCTGCCTGTGGACCCAGGAGAGCCAGGCAGTGAGGTATGTGCCTAAGGCAGAACTGGGGAGAAGACGGAGGGCGGGGAACTAAAATTAGAAACTCAAGAAAGGGGCAAATAATTGTGAGGTGCATCCAGGACACGTCAGAGAAAACCCAAAACCTGACTGAGGTACCATTTCTGCTCCACAATGTCCAAACATGTTCCGCGTGGCATTCACTTTTCTGCCTGTCAGGCCTATCTCTTCTAGAGTATCCCCAGCCACACTCCAAGTCCAAAGACTAACATGCCAACAGAAGCTGATTTTACTGTCACCAGTACATCACGGAGATCAGAGAACAGCCCAATAAAGAACAGTGTGACAACACAGGAAGTGAGGGAAGAACTTCAGGACACACCCACCCCATGTGCCTGAGGACGAAGTTAATACCTGGGAATAAAACTATTCCCTCCATAAAGAAGTCTGAGTCCCAAAGGACAGCTTACAACTTAATGGTGGTGCCAGTCTCCTGAGATCTTAAAACTTCTCTTAGGCCCCTGCGCTGCTTTCAAGCAAATTTCAACAGAGGCAAACTCACTGAGGCAACAGGGGAAACGTACAGCTGAATAACACAAAGCAATTCTGATCGTTCTTCTATCCAGCATCAGAAAATTCAGAGTTGGGGGGGGGGGCAGGAAAAAGAGATGGGCGAACCAATGCAGAGCCGAGAGAGAAGACTTCTAACCTACTTGAGCCCTCAGCAATACAATGTCAGGGAAACATATCTGTAGTTTAGAATACGGCTCCCCCAACCCCATCCTGTTTTAACAGCCTAAGGAGTTCTCCCCGGAAAAAGTGTGCACTTTTTGCTCTTTAAGAGGGACCAAAAAAAAAATCTTTGGGTGCAAACCCAGCTCCAATCCCCTTCAAGATGCAAACTCTCTCTTCCTCAAAGTATGGCATACTAAAATGAAGGTAAACCAGAAAGCCAAGAAGTCCACTCCTGAAATGCCATTCCCAGAAATCCCACTGGCTGCCCACCAGTAACTAAATGAAAGCCATAAACTCTCTGAGCTCCTTATGTTAAAAAAAGGCAATTCAGGAAGCAAAGCTTAAACTCATTCTACAAATTGAAGAAATGCACAGCTAATAACTTTCTTTTTTCCCTTCTTTAAAAAGCAAAAAACAACCCATCCCCTACTCGAGGGTCAATTACTGGTGGAAGCTTCTTTGCTGGCCTAAGTATCCAGCTGAAGATAAATTGGCAATGAGACCCAAGTAAGAATAATGTGTGAACACACAAAACAAGTTAACCTTACTTAAATATTAACTATGAATCAGTTTGTTTTTTTTTAATTTAAAACAAGCAAAAAAAAAAAATGACAGGCAAAGTACTCTTGGACAAAACAAATATACATATGGTCTGTGCTCTGATCAACTACGTATTATTAAACACAGAACTCACTTGTCTTAAATTGCTTAATTGCTTGAGAAATGTGTCAGGCTCCCACAAAATCTAGGGTTGTTTTTTTTTTTTTTCATCCTACTCAACATGAACTGGAACACATGCCAGAAACGACATTTTTAAAGTATTAAAAATGTAAATAGAACTACACCTTGATTAAAATTTAAACTACTTCAGAAAGAGTTCTGGAGAATGAAGCTAAATGCAAATTAAGGGCGTAATTTAGGTGTTACTTTGTGCTTATGCTTTTAAAGCTTTACTGAGGACAATAAAAAATGCCTCCCCTCTCTTCAGAGGTCCCTGAACAAACTACATTGCCAACTGGCATTCACCTTGAAGATCAAGCAAGAAGGGACAGAATCACAACCAACACTTTCCATCTTAAGGTTACAGTCCTACAACAGCAGCAAGATCAGAGATGGGAATGGTGCGAGGGGACAATGGCAAAAGAACAAGGGTAACACTATAAAGGTAATAACCCTCAAGACAGCTAACATTCAAGTTCCTACTAAATGCCACTGGGCTAAGTGCTTGATGTGTGCTAATCCATTTAACCCTCTCCACTCTCCTAGGAGGCTGGTCCTACCCTAGAGATTAGTAAAATAAGGCACAGAAGCACGTTTCCCATGTCCATACAGCCAACGTGAGGCAGGCCAGCACGCCATCCCAGCTCCCCACAGTGAACTGAATACAATCTACAGTCAAGATATGTCAACTAATAAGTCTATGGCACTAAATAAGCAAAACAGATTTACCCAGTACCAAAAGCTGTAGGTCAAGGAGCATAAAAAATGAGGCAACACCGCCTCAAACAGCATGATCTAGGGTAGAGTGCAAAAACAGATCAAAGCCAACCAACGGGCAGAAAGTGGCACAGAGATATCCTTCAGGAAAGGGTGGTTCCCCTCCACAGGATTAAAACTGCCACCCACAGTGGCCGAGGCTCTTTTAAACCTTGTTATGTAAGGACAGAATTACTTAAATCTTTGGTCTTTATCAACTTCTTGAGTGACAGTTTCATTATACCTCCATTCTGAGGGGTAAATAGCTTTCTTTTTTAACACCTTAGGTTTGCAAAAGGCGCACCTTGGTCCAACCGTGCAAGAATGTGATCCACAGTCTGAACTGCGTCAGTGTCAAGCTCCTCCCTTCTTTCTCAGATGAAAGCTCCAACATCATACTTATAATTTTAGGTTCTACCTGTGTGCATTTTTGTACAACATAACACTCTTTTTTGGCCAGTAATGGATACAACATTCCAAGAACTGAGCAACTTGAATTTGTACAAAAGCTGAAGTGACACTCAACTTAGCTTCTAAACCTCTTCCACTGATGTCTTGAAGGGACCATCAACTATAGTTTCTAACCCCTTTCCTGTATTGTTATTGGGAGCTTAGACTCTAATATCTTGCCACTAAGATGCTGTTTACAGGTTTTTAAGCAAATACCTGCCCATGATAAATCTCTCTCTCTCATGGCATTGGGAGATTTGGGTGGAGCAGGGAAATACAAATGCACTCAACCTAAACTTTCTCTTGAGTATCATGTAGTATGTAAAGTGTGGAACTTTCAAGGTTAAAGGGACTTACCCCTCCCACCTCACATATAATAAAGATTCCATAACCCAGCACCAGGCATGTACACAATAAACAGGGTGATCTGAGAAGAAATAGGAGCGTCTCAGGGTAAAAAATTAATGAAATACAGATTTCAGGAGAAATTGCTATCAAATTAATATGTTGCAAAAAACCTGCAGTGTAGGAAAGTTTAAGGTATATAGTAATAATAATAAAATATTTTTCTAAAAAGGAAGCACAGAAAACAGACGCTGTGGCTAGAAACAGACACTAAAAAAAACAAAAAAATTAAACTCTTTCATGATCATAGCCACTTAACTTGAGTACTCCTCCAAGAAAAATTAGATAAATGCCTCCCCGCCCACAATACAAGTAGCAAAGCGCTGAAATGCTGAGAATATTATCAGCTAAGCTATGAAAATCACGGCTACCTGATCCGATCTGGAAAATAACCGCTAAATATCAATAAGTAAAAATACAAGTATCACAGCGTGTGTGTGCGCGCGCGTGCTCAGTCGTGTCCGACTCTTTGTGACCCCATGGACTGCAACCCGCCAGGCTCCTCTGTCCATGGAATTCTCCAGGCAAGAATCCTGGAGTGGATTGCCATTTCCTCCTCCAGGGGATCTTCCCAACCCAGGACCTAGGTAGTAACTGCACACCTGACCCTGAATCACAGCCCAGCTGGAACCGGGCAGAGTCCTGCAGATGCAGCGAGATTAAAGGCTTCTTCAGAGCCCTCAGTCGCCCGCTCCCCCAGTCTCCCCAGCGCCAGAGGGCACTGGGTCAAAGACATCTCGTGCAGCTGTTAGTGAAGTCTCAGGGCCTCATATGCTCCGATTAGGTAACTTTACAAAATGCTACAGAAGTGCTGACTACTATTCTTTTCAGCAAGCAAAGGAAACATTCGGAGGGGAGAAAGAAGACCATTTAGGAGAGCAAAAAACTGCTCTAACTAACGACTGCAGAATAACTGATAAAATTAAAACTGATCGCAGTCCGGGTCTCGAGAAGCAAACCCCAGAAACAGGCTCGGCCCAAAGACACTAGACCTTCGGAGGAGTGGAGACTCACAGGCCCAGAAATTTCAAACTACACGTGGGAGGGTCGCGATGAAGACTCCCCGAGTCTCCGTGGGCGCTGGCCTCGGGCCGGACACCCCACTCCGTGTCACGGCCCGCCAGCGCCTTCCTGTCAGGACGGGCAGAAAAGCGAGCGGGCATTGGTGCCCGCGGACGGCCCACCTGGGCAATGCCGGCGCCCATCAACCCACCGCCGATGACCGTCACGTGCTTGACGAGGATTTTCTTCGCCGAGGCCGCGGCGGTGGAGGAGGAGGACATGGAGCGCACGAACTGCCTGGTTACGAAAGCCATGGTGCAGAAGGCGAAGGCAGCAACAGGCACAAGACCTGGCGGAGAAGCAACCTGCACAGAGCCCAAGAAAGAGCTGCTAGCTGACGTCAGGGGGCGGAGGCCCAGGCGCCCAGGAGCCCGCGCGCCCTGGGCGTCGTCGTGACGTCATCGACGGCGGGGCGTGGCCTCGCGGCCCGCTTTCCCCATTGGCCGAGGCCCCAGGGACGGCGTTCGAACGTCCGAGCGCGGCGTCCAAGCCCAGTTAGGCTGGTTCGGGCAGCCGCCCTCCTCTGGAAAACCCGAGAACCTGGACTAAGTCACCGCCGCCAGGCCAGGCGCGGAGGGGTGATTAGCGCTCGGGCACCGGCCCAGGGCAAGCGTTTCCTCGGAAAAGCCACGGGCCGCTTGTAAAGGGAAGTCGGTGGTGTTGCCTTGTTGAATCCTCGCTGTTAGTCCTAGTGTATAACTCGGCGCCGAGTAAATACGTGCTATTTGGCAGTGGTGTTGGGGAGACCAAAAATGAGCACCTTCCGTTCACGTCACCAAATAACCAAGTCTAGGGAATATTCTAACCCAGTGCGTATTGTTCCTGCTAAAAACGGAAGGAAACAAAGTGCTCACACCCAAAGCAATGTCTACTGACACACGAGTTTGAATGTAAAAATCAGGCCCACTAAGCGAAAGAGAGGTTTAACCTTTAATTCCCCGTTTCAACTTTACATCTTTATCAATGCAGGGAACGAACGTGTGGACAGTTTAGTCAAAGAGCAACCTTTGTAGTGTAACTGATAACAATAGGCCAGTCTTCTCGCATGAGTAATTTTTAGTTACTGTGCCTTAGTAATACGGCATTCTTAAATTTTATTTTGAAATATTTTATGAGGATTCACCAACCCGCCATCCAAAGTCGGCCTCTTCCTATTGGAAGTAACTTACATAGTGAATCCCTTGTTCACCATTCCTTTGCTTTCATCTTATTTCTATTTCTAATTATGTAAAAATACGGGAGAAGTGCTTGTGTTGAGCACTCCATTAGGCTTGGGACATTTTTAAGGAGATCATTATTGGCTGAAGACACTGTCACATCCAGATAAAGTCTGTTAAGTGCTATAGAGAGAGAGAGAGAGAGAGAGAGAGAGAGAGAGAGTGTGTGTGTGTGTGTGTGTGTGTGTGTGTGTGTGTGTGTGTGTGTGTGTGTGTGTTAGTTGCTCAGTCGTGTCGGAGTCTGCGACCCTATTGACTGTAGCCTGCCAGACTCCTCTTGCAAAAACCAACAAGACTAGAATTGGAATGAGTAGATTACACAGAAAACCTAATAACTTGAACAGATGAGTTAATTTATGAAGAAAAAAGCATTCCAGGCACAGGAAGCAGCACATGTAAAGGTAGAAATGTAAAAAAATATTGCCCATGTGAAAAGGATGAGAAATTAGATACGTTTGGGGGTGAAGCTAGGATGGTAGAATAGGAGGATGCACAGATGATTCTGTCAGTGGATTTTCGTTCTCATTTCAAAGTTGTGTCTAATGCTAAGCCAAACATATTCTAATTATATTGTCATCACAACATACATTTTTTTAATGAGTATGAATGCTAAGTCGCTTCAGTCCAACTCTTTGTGATCCTATGGACTGTAGCCCACCAGTCTCCTCTGACCATGGAATTCTCCAGGCAAGAATACTGGAGTGGGCTGCCATGCCCTCCTCCAGGGGATCTTCCCCACATGGATGGAATTCATGGATCTCACAAGCAGGCAGTTTCTTTACCACTAGCGCCACCTGGGAAGTGCTTTACTGTGTGTAATGTAAAACATAATGCCTGGGTGATTGGTCCGTTTTCAGATCTCTGATTTCCTTTCTTCAGAAAAGAAAGAACAACCACACAGTATTTTTTAGCAAATCTGAGGCCGTCTGTATTATGTGAAGAAAGGAGCACTGGAGTGAGAGTCAGGAGTCCTGCTCAGTCCCTGGTATGGAGTATGACCATCTGCAGACAACCTTCCTGAGCTTCAGGTCCTCATCTTTGAAAAGAAAGTACTGGACAGGTGCCTTTCCAGCTGTTACATACTCAGAATCTAACCCTCATTTACGCTCTTCTGAACCAGGAAGGCCACACTGACCTCTATTCCTGCCCAGTCCTGATCAGATGACAGTTATAATAGAGTCATTCTTCTTTTCGCCAGAACTGCAATTCTTTTCCTAAGTGCAGCCTTGGGCTTTTGGGCACCTGGTAACAATTTCTGTGGTCCTTGACTTGCACCTTCACCCTGTTCTTGGGGGAGTGCTTCATTTCTCTCTGCAGGAAGAGTGGTAGATTGGGAAGCATGGGCCCGGTCACCGATTAATTCAGAAACAGCAAAGGAAAGGGTATCCCTTTTTACAGGTAAGGAAACTGAGGCCCAGAGAGGGTCAGAAACTTAACTGAAGTCACACAGCTAATGAATGGCACATTAGAATTCAACCCCAAGACAGTCTGTTTTAAGGACTCATGTTCTTGACCACTGTGTTTTTTTCCCTCCCTTCATAGCAACCCTAAGGTTACCACTGCTATCCAACTCCAAAGGTGAAGAAACTGAGGTTCTGAGTGATTAAGTCATTTGTTAAATGTAACTCAGATTAATCACTGGCTAGGCTCGGATTTGAATCCATTCTAATGTCACTCCTTTCATAATGTCATACTCCTTAGAAAGTGCTGCTGCTGCTAAAGGGGAAAGAAATTGGGGAGTGGGCTCCAGTAACACATCTGTATGTCTAGATTTGGAGCTTTAACTGTTATACTGATGTAATCATTAAGGTTAAGCAGATTAACTTTTTTAGACCTTCCTGCTAATTAGCCCCAGTGCTATTAAGTTTTGCACAGTGATTCCAGTATTTACACCTGAACACTCTACACGGCCATGTGTTTTATACCATCCTGATTTCCAGCACGTGGACTCAATGCTTTTCAAATGGAAACATCCATTGGTAAGTGTCTACTGATCACCTCTACTGGGAAACCCCTCAGCTACTTCACTGTAACTTACCAAATTTGAACCTATTATTTTTCTCCTCCCACAATGCTTGTTGCCTCCTCTTGCATTCATCATCTCAGTTCATGATGACCCTGATCATCAACCAAGAGTATTTTCCTTCCCCCTCACCACCATGTTGGTTGGTCAGATGTCATCAATTCCACCTCATTGATTTCATCCAGGAGTCCTCCCTTTTGGCCCCCTCTGCATTTATTCACACTGTCTCCCGAGTAGAGGCTGAGCCCATTCCTAACATGCCTTAATGAAACTAAGGTCTCTTCCTCCCAGTTAACGTTTCACATTTTTCTTAGACTGATTTCTCAAGTTATAAACTGGATCACTGCACTCCCATCCTTTTAAAAACTTTGTCCACAGGATAATGACCTAACTTCTCAAATCCTGGCCTCACTACTCTAAACTCACTTATTTCCTTCTACTCCTTCTCAAATACTTTAAATCCTAGCCACAAAGAACCAAGTCGATTTCCTAGCTTATAAATTGGAAACTATCTGATATAAAGATCCTAATATTTATAAATGAGTTGAAGGGTAAAATATATTTTGACTAACTATACTTCTGAGATCTTCAGAGCCAGGTATTTATTTATTATTTTATTGAAGAGGAGGAAGCAAGGGTAAAACAAGCATTTAACGAATGCTTAATTTGCCAGGCTCTGTGCCAAGCATGTGATGTGTATCTTCTCATTCACTCCCATCTAATGTTACTGTTTCATAATGTATATGTTTATTTATATTCATTCACTATATTCATCTAATTATATATAATAATACCTAATTATACTCATAATGTATATGTATATTTCATAATGTATATGTTTCACATCTGGGACAACTGAAGCTTAGAGCAGAAAATAACTTGCCTGATGTGTGATAGGGAGAGAGTACAGAGACAGGTGTTGAGCTCCAGGCTACCCGAGTGCAAAACTGTTGCTTATAACCGGTGTCTTAACCTACTTCATCATGATGGATGTGTTACAGCAGAGTGGTGAGGATAATTAGAAGGTTTTCAAGCAGAGAAGACGTTATAAGCACATTTCAGACAGAAAAATGTATATGTAGCCTGTACAGGAACGAAGCATAGAGAGTGGTCTAGAAATACAGTTAATGCAGAATGAATAACAAAAGCCCAGGGAACTTTCGGGTGAAGGAAGGTAGGCAGGAGCCAGATCAGAGTGGATGTTTTTATGAGAATCATAATCACAATCATGTTCTTTTCAGTTTTTTTGTTTAGAAATAATTGAACTTATAGAAAAGTTGCAAGAATAGTGGATAGAAACCCATATACCTCTTACCCATATTTACCTATTGCTAATGTTTTATCAAATTGCTTTATCTTATCAACTGTCTATATTTATTTACCTATAATAGGTATTTTATATACATATGATGAATAATTTCTGAACCATTTAAAGGTAAGTTACATACATCATGGTCCTTTATAATATTTCAGTGCATGTTTCCTAGGGATAGGGTGATTCT
This sequence comes from Cervus canadensis, assembly GCF_019320065.1. Lineage (NCBI taxonomy): Eukaryota > Metazoa > Chordata > Mammalia > Artiodactyla > Cervidae > Cervus > Cervus canadensis. Next base: position 46,127,948 of record NC_057404.1, on the reverse strand, counting down.
CTTACATAACGATAGTTATCAACTTTAGTAAATTTAATATTGATACAACATTTCTATCCATTTGGGCACCTGTAATCCAGTTTAGCTAATTGATCCAGTAATGTCCTCTATAGTTCTTTTTCTTCTAGTACTTAGTCCAGTCTAGAGTCACATATGGCATGCCTCTAGACTGTTCCTGTCTCTTTCTCTTCCTCTTTACAATAACAGCTTTATTGAAGTTTTAATTTGTTTTTATGTTGAAGCACCAGCTTTCCCATGAGCATGAGTTTGTATACAAGGAAACCATAGAAAGGGCCAAATATCCTTGGAAGGTATCTTTCAGAAACTATAATAATCAACAACTCACTACAAGTCTTTGCATTTCAAGTAGGAAGAGGATCGCTCAACAAACTCAGACTGGGAAAAAAAGCACAGTGAGAACAAACGCTGCCAAGTGGGGTATAACAGAGAAGAGTTTTCAGTGGCGGAACGTCCATCATTAGTGTCATGTATTAGAAATGCCAAACTGGTATAATTGTGGAAAATTTTCTTTTAAATGAGGCACAACCTAAAGAAACAAAACTGAATAGTAAATCTGAATAAGAAGGAACTATACAATATAGGTCATTTAGTAGTATTCTTTTCATTGTTGCATTAGTAATTTAAACATATTTGAGAAAAATAACCATATTCTTCTGGTCTGTTTGACATTCTAAAATATTTTCTAGGGCTATTTTGTCAGTATATTTGTGCTGTGCTGTGCTCAATCATGTCTGACTCTTTGCAACCCGGTGGGCTGTAGCCTGCTAGGCTCCTCTATCTGTGGAATTTTCCAGGCAAGAATACTGGAGTAAGTTGCTATTTCCTTCTCCAGGGGATCTTCCTGACCCAGGGATTGGACCTGTGTCTCCTGCATTGGCAAGTGGATTCTTTACCACTGCAGCACCTATACCCCTTGTCAATATTTCTCTGAAATACAACAACTCGAGATGAGCCATCCTTGCAAGACATATTTTACATTATGAATATGCTCGTGTGATGTATCTGAGATTTGCTTCTTAATAAATCAGTACAGAATGAGGCGGGTGGGAAGTGGGATAATGTAGATGAAACAAGATTTGACCTTAAATTCTGTGTTTCAAAATGTCCATAACTTTTTTATGCTTGGAAAAGTCGCTTCCCATTCCCATATAACATATTTCAGAAATGCATACAAATGTATTATGTTTACTTATTAGACCTCTTGGGATTAATTTGGGTGTTTGGAAAAGAGGGAAGAGTTGTTTAATTTTCTAAGTAATTAACCAATTGCCTTTCCCAGGTTGCACCAGTGGTAATGAATCCACCTGACAATGCAGGAAATGCAAGAGATGCGTGTTTGATTCCCTGGAGAAGGAAACAGCAACCCAGTCCAGTATTCTCGCCTGGAAAATTCCATGGTCAGAGGAGCCTGGCGAGCTACAGTCCACGGGGTCACAAAGAGTGGACACGACTGAGCGCGCACACAGCAACAGCCAATTACCCTAGCACTGTTTTTTGTGTGTGTTTTTTTAAAATATTTTGTTCTTTCATAATGTGATGCCAGAGGAGACTCTTGAAGAGTCCCTTGGATAGCAAAGAGATCAAACCAGTGAATCCCAAAGGAAATCAACCCTGATATTCATTGAAAGGACTGACGCTGAAGCTCCAATACTTTGGCCACCTGATGCAAAGAGCCGGCTCATTGGAAAAGACCCTGATACTAGGAAAGATTGAGGGCAGGAAGAGAAGGGGGCAACAGAGGATGAGATGGTTGGATGGCATCATTGACACAATGGGCATGAATTTGAGCAAACTTCAGGAGACAGTGAAGGACAGGTGAGCCTGGTGTGCTGCAGTCCATGAAGTCGCAAAGAGTTGGACACGACTGACTGAACAGCGTGATGCCACTTTTATATGTAGAGGATGTGCTATTTTGTTTCACTGATTCATCTGAACATTCTGGTGTTAGTGCAAAACTGTTTAGTGATTCATTACTTTCAAAGTACTATCCAGTGACTTCCCTAGTGGTCCAGTGGCTAAGACCCCACACTTCCAATGCAGTGGATGCAGGTTCCATCGCTGGTCAGGAAATTAGGATCCCGCATGCTTCGCTGTGCAGCCAAAATAAAAAGACAATGAAAGAAAGAAAGAAAAAAAAGTATCCACCAATAAATAAATCCTTGTGTATATGGTCAAACAATTTTGGACAAAAGTATCAAGATCATTAATTGGAGAAGACAGCCTTTTCAATAAATAGTGTTGGGAAAATTGTTATCCACATGCACTAAAGTTAGACCCTTACCTTACACCATATACAAAAATCAATTCAAAATGGATCAAAGACCTACACATAAAAGCTAAAATTATAAAACTCTTAGAAGAAAACAGGGGAAAAGCCTCATGACATTAGATTTGGCAATGATTTCTTGGATATGACACTGAAGACACAGGCAACAAAAGAAAAAAATAGACTGGACTTCATCAAAACTGAAAACTTTTGCATCAATGGTCCTCTGGCCAGAGGTGGAAGAGATGATGGAAACTGAGGATTTTAATAAACAGGGTAATTGTAAATAATGAGGTCGTCTCTGGAGGAAATAAACTGAGTGATAAATCAGGGAGTATTTTATATATTTATGGTATTATAACAAAACACCATAGACTTGAGATTCTTACAGATAAATTTATTTCTCATGGTTCTGGAGGCTGTAGTTTAGTCGCTAAGTCGTGTCTGACTCTCTTGTGACACGGTGGACTGTGGCCCACCAGGGTCCTCTATCCATGGGATTTCCCAGGCAAGAATGCTGAAGTAGGTTGCCATTTCCTTCTCTAGGGGATCTTTCTGACCCAGGGATCAAACCTGCGTCTCCTACATTGATAGGCAGATTCCTTACCACTGAGCCACCAGGGAAGCCCTTCCTGGAGGCTAGAAGTCCAAACTCAAGGCATCTGCAGATTCAGTGTCGGGTGAGCGCCTGCTTCCTGGTTCATGGATGGCTGTCTTTGCACTCTGTTCTGATTTAACAGAAGGGGTCAGGCAGTTCTCAGGCTCTTATAAGGACCCTAATCATTCATGAGGGCTCCACTCTCATGACATAATCACCTGCCAAAGATTCTACCTCCAAATATCATCACACTGGGGATCAGATTTCAACTAATGAATTCTTGGCGAGGGACACAAACATTCAGTCTATAGCAGAGTTCTCGGGAAAGGCCACTTTAGATTGGACTTTAGTGGAAGCTGAGCCTGAGGAGGTGACCTCTGAGCTGTAACCTATAGGAGGAAGACTTGGCCATGGAAAAAGGTTGGCAGTGGGCTCATCTAGAGGAAAAATCCATAGGGTGGGATATTTTAAAAACTCGTCTTCCTGAGCTAAGAAGTGTAATCGAGACAAGCACTTGATACTTTGCCACCAGGGGCTTGTACAGATTCGTCCATCCTTCAAATCATGCTGGATTTTGATGTGGGAAGTAAGAAACATGGGCTTTAAGACAGCCCTGAGAGTAACGGTGTAAAAGAGAGCATATTTTAAAAGAAGTATCCTTCTGCCTAGAGATCATGCTTATATGTGGCCATCTCTTTCTTTCTGGAGGTCTGTCCCTCTTGCACTTCCTAACTTGACATCTGGTAAAAGAGAATTTTGCTTAGCAACTGAAATAAACCCCCAAAAACCCAGAAGTGACACAGTTTCAGTTAAAAGTTTAATAAAAACATCAAAAATTATGTTCATGATGAGGGCTAAAAGTAGGTATCAGGCAGACTTATAAAACAAAGTACTATTCTTTTTACACTTCAAGTAAATCATAAAGTACAAAATCGTAGAACATCAACACATTGGAAAGCACTAACAGTCTTTGCAGTGATTTGCCATAAACAGATGTTTTTCAAGTGCTACAGTTTAAGGCATTATGTTTTAAAGTTTAATAAACATCTGATTTCTCACAGAATAGTTTTTTCTCAAATTAGCTGCAAACTGTTTAGGGAATACTGAAAATGTATTTATAAATCGAGGAGTAATACATTTGCTATTGCAAAGTTAATAGTACAATTCCAAAGCATATGCAATTCCAAATGAGGAACAAACTGCCCTGCTCACAACGCAGGGCAATCCACACAATCCATCCAAGATCCGCACAACAAACTCTCCATTCACACTAAGTGGCTAGGCATTTCATTCATTAGTTTTTCTTTTTTAATTAACAAAAGATGCTCAAGGCACCTAAAGATTGGCATGTATTTCATTTATCCATGTTGAAAATGCAGAGAGATAGGCTGCAATGGATCTAGTCAAGGCGGTACTAAGAAGTGGTACAGGAAGAACTCTCCTGTTATAGACTGGTAGGTTTGAAACAAACAGTGGTACTTCTTATTAATAACAGCAGGAAGTCCTTAACTTTTCTAAGCTTGACCTTCATCAGCTACAAAATATCATCCTGTTACTGGACAGTCTGTAAGAATTACATAAGTATTCAACTGAAGCATAAAGTATGGTGCCAGAATGAGGAAGGTTCAGAAAGTACAGCTGCTCATATTGTATCACGATTCCTTCTATATACAGAGTATAATGGGAGAATAAAGGAAAGTCCTGTCCACTTTTGGAGCATGTTCTCCGTGGACAGGTCTGCTCTTCATTGTCAAGGACTGCTCAGACATTTATCATCCTGGCTTCGTGGCAGCAAAAAAGGCCAGTAGCACCCCCATGATTGTGATAACTGAAAACACAACCCCATATTTCCAAACACCTCCTGAAAGAGGTCATTACCTTTTTCGAGAACTGCTCTTTCAGAAAGAGCTTATTTATTAAGAAACAATTTAGTTATCTTAATAAGCAAAAGAATGCCTTCCTGTCTTTGCGAGTCTTCAAGGATGAGATATGTTAGGTCTAGTGGCAGGAAGGAAGAACAGGAAAGGAACATTCAGTACAGCTTGAATCCTTCCCTTATAAATCCCAGTATCAAAATTCCTGAGCTCACTATTCAGGGCTCAAGTCAAAAGCTAGAGCTACATCCTTGTGGGTAAACACAGCAGAAAGGAATCCTGCCATGAAGCCACTTTTTCATCTAGGCTCACTCTTCATGTAGTTGAAATAGAAGGCAGACATATACATTCAGACCATATCCATTCCTCAACATACTGAACAAGGGTTCTCTTCATCCTATGTCTACAAAAAGTAAAAACTAAAATCATAAAAGGGTAACGATAACAAGTCCCCTAAAACTGACATAAGCTCTGTTCCAAGATAAGTTCTAATTCATTGTCACTCAAGCCCACATCCTTCTCTGATGAAGTATTAAAAGTCTGAACACCACTTTCATGTTGCCATGGGTCTTAAACAGGTAGGTCTTCCTTCTCCCGAATTTGTTCTCCAGACATCTTAGCGATGTCAGAAAAGATATGGGGCATTTGACCATCATTCAAGCCGAGATGAGTGTCTGCAGTAGCTCAGTGGTAAAGAATCTGCCTGCAATGCAGGAGCTGAAGGAGACCCAGGTTCAATCCATGGGTCTGGAAGATCCCCTGGAGACGGGAATGGCAACCCATTCCAGTATTCTTGTCTGGAGAATCTCATGGACACAGGGGCCTGGTGGGCTACAGTCCATAGGATCACAGAGTCGGAGACAACTGGAGTGACTTAGCATGCACACATGCATGCCAAGATATAAGGCAGGTTTCGTTACCTCCACCTTCCGTGTGGAAAGACTGAGGCACTGAGAGATGAGATGAAATGCCCACTGGTGGAGCCCGCTGGGCATAAAAATCCGTATCCTCTGCTTCCCCATCCACTACTTTGGTCGCCATCCCCCAAGTCACATGCATTATTGAAATGGCTGAAGTTTCCTGCAGAGGAATGCGCCCCCCAAAAGGAAAAGTCCCACAAGCCCCTCTTTCCAATCTCTCTCTAGTCTGAGCCCAACCTAGATCTTCAGAGTTGCCAGATCCACTGTCAATTACAGAAGAATCTGTTTAGAAGGATGTGTATTTACATTCTCTGCACCATCTCTTCATGGAGAGGTTATCTCTTTGAAATGATTATATTAAATGGATGTGGGGCTAAAGTTAGACCATATTTCCCAGTCAGGATTGGCTTTGAGTCCTTAGGCAAAACAAACGTGAAACTCTGCATTAGGCTGACGAACATCAGGAACAGCTCCATCTTTGCCAGCTGCTCTCCCATACACACCCGCTTCCCTAAAAATGAGACCAGAAAAAAGGGATTACAAGACCACCCCTTTTCCTACCTCAAAAGGGATACATTTATACGAAAACTCTAAATTGAGTGTTTTAAAGGCAGACACAGAGAGGTTTGAAATAAAATTGCCACACATAACCCAGGGCTTCCCAGAGTCTATGTGGATCAGAATTTTTACCAAGTTCACATTTTAGCTAACTCCTACTCACAAAAATCTATGCTCATCCTGGATGGAAACTGGAGACGGAGCGAACAAGGCAGGCTAGCTCGTCTCCTCCATACCTACTTATCTCTTTCCCTGCTCTTACCTGGAAGATTAAAGAGAAGAGACATCACATGAGAATCTCTGGAGCATTCCTTTTCTATAGAAAGAAGCCTCCTTGCCCTCATCTAGGAACCTAAAAGAGTAAACTGCTGAGATCAGAGATCCCACCCTCTCACCCACCATTCAGGCAGGTCGAAAGCTGCCCTTAGCTCTAATAGGTCTCTGGGACTTAAACAATCACCTGGACAACTCAAAAAGGAAGATGTCTAGTCACATTTAACAATTTAAAATCAACTGCTTTCATTTTTTAAAATACGAACTGAACATAGTGGAGATGCATTATCTAAATTATTTCTCTCGTATATTGGCTTGTCAAGAAAGACACATTTTTAAAACAATATCATGAAATAATGAAAGATTCTTCTGGTTCTACTTCTTTCTTAATTATACCATTAAGAAAATAAAAGTTTAACTGACCTATGCCAAAAGGAATAAACGTTTCCTTTTTAAGAAGTTGTCCTTGATCATCCAGAAATCGATCAGGGTAGAAATCATTTGGTTTCTCCCAGATGGCTGGGTCTCTATGTACTGACCATAGGTTGGGTAATATTATCGTGCCTTTAGGAATGGTATACCCTTGGAGCACTAAAACAGAACAAAACCACAGAATCATTCAACATGCTTTTACTAATAGCTCCCGGTAAACATCACTGTTTGAAAAAAAGAGCTAGTTACATATCTAGGTTCTTAACCTTCTGAACGGAGACGGCAATGGCAACCCACTCCAGTCCTCTTGCCTGGAAAATCCCATGGAAGGAGGAGCCTGGTAGACTGCAGTCGATGGGGTCGCTAAGAGTCGGACATGACTGAGCGACTTCACTTTCACTTTTCACTTTCATGCATTGGAGAGGGAAATGGCAACCCACTCCAGTGTTCTTGCCTGGAGAATCCCAGGGACGTGGGAGCCTGGTGGACTGGCGTCTATGGGGTCACACAGAGTCGGACACGACTGAAGTGACTTAGCAGCAGCAACAGCAGCAAACTTCTGAGAGTAAACTTTCAGGTACTTTGAGGGCAGGGGAAAAGACCTTATTAACTGTCATTATCTCCACATGGTCCCTGGACCCAGCCTAAGACAGCACAGGAGCTGCTCTGATGCATGTTGAATTAATTCAATCAAACCATTAAAAATTATAATTCAGAGAAACATTAAAATAGAAATCATGTGGCATTTCAAATAAATTATAAATTCCTCCCTGGTGGCTCAGTGGTAAAGAACCCACCTGCCAATGCAGGAGACAAAGGTTTGATCCCTGGGTTGGGAAGATCCCCTGGAGGAGGGCATGGCAACCCAGTCCTGTATTCTTGACTGGAGAATCCCATGGACAGAGGAGCCTGGCAGCCACACTCCATGGGGTCACCAAGAGTCGGACATAACTTAGCAACTAAACTCAGATGGTAAAGAATCCACCTGCAATGCAGGAGACCTGTGTTTGATCCCTGGGTCGGGAATATCCCCTGGAGAAGGGAATAGTTACCAACTCCATTCTTGTCTGGAGAATTCCATGGACAGGAGGAGCCTGGCAGGCTACAGTCCATGGGGTCGCAAAGAGTCAGACATGACTGAGCGACTTTCGCTTCACTTCAGACAACAACAATTCTTATATGTAATTTTACAGCTCACAGAGTCTTTTATGTCCACACAACAATGCAATGAAGGAAAACTAAAGGGATATGTAGGACATCAGCACTGGCTCTTACCGGCTGACAAGATCATATGTGCTTTAAGCAATGCCCCAAAGATGCCACACACACTTCGTATCTAATTTCCACCAAGGAAACTGTTGAGTGATCCAATGTCATTTATAAGTGATTGCCTCCTGCAATTGTCTTCTAGGTAGATGTAAGCCCATTTCATCACAGGCTGTCTCCAGAGGACAACCCCTGGCTATGAAGGACCTTTACAGAGTCTGAGTGCGTGTATGTGACTACAGGTGAGAGGCTGAAACGTGTGCCCTCAGAATCAGATGGGCTCTTCTAATCCTTCACCATTTGTGCTTCAGTTGCAGAACTGTTAAAAAACGATGCAGGGTAACTCCCAGCAGAACTCCTTAATTCCAAATTTAGGCTAGCTCTTTGGACCGCCAAGAACAGCAGGACCGAGAGGGACCTTTGTTAATTATTGTATCTGCCAATACGGCCACCTTAAGTGGCAGCACAATTTGCCTGACCAGTGTACCTGAGCATGCTTTGAAGGCTGGAGAGCTGTTTACCAGGAGGCAGTGCTGGAACGCCGGCCAGGACAGCAAACAGGGACAGTGGGGCTGAAGCATCCCCTGGACATCTGATCACCCATGACAGTGCCAAACCCGCGCCGCACCCGCACCTCAGGTCCTCTGGGAGAGGGGGCTGGGTTCCCCTCAAGGGCCCTGGACTCGCCTGTTTTCTCTGAGGTCATGTGAGGGATGGAGAGCGGCACTACGGTGCTCAGCCTCTGCACCTCCATGATGGTGGCTTCTGTGTAGGGCATCCGCGCCTTGTCAGTGAGGGAGGGGGCGCGCTCAGCACCAATGACCCTTGCAATTTCTTCATGAACCTTTTCTGTACAAAAACAAGAGGAAAGCAGAATCCAAAGGATAAGCCAAGAGAGACTGCCCTCCCATGCACACTTCCCATCACCACACCCACACAGCTGGGAAGTGGGCAGGAGAACCTGACCTAGCCTCCGTGAAGCGAAGCACCGGTCAGATATCCCAGTAGAGGCAGCTGGTCCCAGGGACACCGTACCAGCCTGGGTCTCTTAACGGAGCACGGCAGAGCAGATAGAGGGGCCCAGGGGAAGGTGCATTGGATTCAGGACCCGCCTGAATCACTCTCTCATATCAACTTTGAATTGGCTCTCTAAGCCAGTTCTCTAAGCTAAACCTGTGACAACGTGTGACAGCTCAACATGACCCCCAGTGACCCCACCTCTTAGTGGTCACATCTTTGTGCCGTCCCCTCCCACTTGATACCAAACTGGTCTCTGTGACCAACAGAATAGGGAGAAGTAATGGTATGACCATTCTGAGCTGGGGTTAGAGTTGACCACTATGGCTTTTGTCTGGACCACTCACTCTCGGGTCATTCACTCTGGGAGAAGCTGGCAGCCAAGTCAAGGTCTGAAGGGTAAGGCCCACCAGCTGTCATGTGGATGAACAATCTTGATAGAGGATCCTTCAGTCCTAGTCAAGTCTACAGGTATTTGTCACCCCAGCCAACAACTTGATGATAATTTTGTAAGAAATTCTATGCAGAACACCCAGGCTCAGCTGCTCCAAACTCCTGATCCTCAGAAACTATGTGACATAATGGTGGTTCTTTTAAGATGCTAAATTTTGGGATAATTTGCTACTCATCAATAGTTAATGAATGTAGGTAGGCAAAATCCCATCTATAGTAGGCAGAAAACGGTCCCCCAAGATGTCCATAATCCCTTAGAACCTGTGAATATGCTATCTTATATGGTAAAGGGACCTTGATTAAATGAAGGACCTTGAGCTGGGGAGATGATGGTGGATTTTCTTGGCGTGCCCAGTCTAATTACATGGGTTTTAAAACTGGAGAACTTTTCCCAGTTGAGTTTAGAGTCAGAGGGAGATGTGACTACAAAAAATGGCCAGAGGGATACAAGATTGCTGGCTTCAAAGATGGGAGCAAGGGGGCCCAGCCAAGGAAGCTAGAAATGGCAAGGAGATGGATTCTCCTCCAGAGTGTCCAGCAAGGCACGCAGCCCTGCCAATGTTTTGATTTTAGCTCACTGAGACAGTGTCAGACTTCTAATGTACAGAACTCTAATATAACAAATTTGTGTTAAGTCACTAAGTGTGTGGTTATTTGTTGTAGGAGCAATGGAAAATGAATACACTTCTTCCCCGTCCTTCCACTGTGAACTTCCACTGATATTCACTACCTACTAGTATTGATGTGGTGGAACTAGCTCTGTGACCATGTGAAAATCACAGAACTCTGGGCCTCTGGTCTCATTTTCAAAAAAGATGGATGGGTTCAGATGATTATGATACTCTTCAACTCTAAAAGAATCTTCTCTAAAGTTCTTTCTTCATCCTAGATTTCACACAGAATCAGATTTAAAGCAGATGCGTGCAAGCTGTGACCATAGAGCCACTGTCTAGAATCTTGGAGTTTCATTGTTAACACCTTACCAATTCCCTATGAGATGCAAGCATTTCCATTTTGTTTTCCAGCCTGAAGACGTTGCTTATTGATAGGAGCCACAGGATCACCAAGGTTGTTGATCCTGATTTAAATATCCTGGTTTTGCCATGAATAAAGGAAACATCTGTTTATTACCTTGAATGTTGGGGTGCAGTGACATATACAGGAGGCACCAAAGCAAAGAGTTAGTTGTGGTATCAGTGCCAGCAATGAAGAGATCGCCAATGATATAAAATAAGTAATCTTCATCAAAACCACTATTGCTATTATTTTTCTTCTCCTCCTCCACATGGAGAAGATACATGTCTATGAAGTCCTGAGGGTTCTCTACATCCAAAGACTCTCGATGGTCTTTGATGATTTTTTTAAGGAAAATGGTTAAATCCTTTTCAATCTGTCTTAATTCCTTAAATGGTCCAAAAGGAAGGTAATAAAGCCAGGAGCATATGTTGACCAGGAGGAGCTGGGTGTTCAGACAAATTTCTAATGCTCGTGACATAAAATTAAGCATTTTCTTAAATTCACTGTTGGTGTAATCAAAGCGCCGACCAAAGCACAAAGAGCAAATGATGTTAGAGACAGCATTGTTGACGATGGGGAAAGGATTGAAGGGGGCTTCTCCATGCTTCTGAATTTCCTCTTTCACATATCTGAACTCCTCAATGATCTTGGGCTCCAAGCTCAGCTTTCCCAAGCCAAAATGACGAAGAGTTGAATGAGAGAACTTCCTCTGTTGTCTCCAGACTGGACCATAATGTGCAAATACAATCCCTGCAAAAGGAAACCAAGGAAAGAAGGTGAGAGACAGCAAAGCTTGACAATTAATACTGAAGAGGGCCAACCATGAAGTGGACTTGTATTTCTCCAGTCACTTGTGCAAAGCTCATATACGTACAGATAAGGACCACCAGTCAAGAAGAACAACTGGCAAAATTTAGTTATCCAGATAGTGTATGTTTCTAATAACAAAAATCATATCTAATTTCATTAGAAAACTTTGCTAAAAAGCTTATTATTACAACTGGTGAAATAAGAGAAAACAAGTTTCGATTTCTAGAGTTACATAAATTTCAAAATCTTATTTTCTTAAAGTGAACCCAGACTTAGAAAATATCTCAAGCTAGGTACACCCATATTCTAAACATTCTGAACAGAAGAAGCAGCACATAAGAGTGCACATGAGGGCAGGGACAATATCTGAGTTTGCTCATCATTAAAAGCCAAACTTCTGGCATAGTGCTACATACAGAGGAGGAGCTTGTTAAGTATTAGCTGAATAAATCAATGACCCAACTGAATTAGAACAGTCCTCATCAAAGCTTGGATCAAAGAACTGGCAAGTAATCTAAAATGTCTATTGTTGCAAACAGCCCTAATTTAAAAACATCTGTACTCTAGGACATTCACAACTACATCTTATCTGATTCTCACTTATGTTTTACATCTTTCACCATCAAACCCAACAGAATTGCTCTCAGATGTTGTATCAAATTGTTCTCAAACATTCCTTGCTTCCCGTCACTTACTTCATCCTCCTCTTTTCCATGGTGTGCTTTATTGTTTCAGCCAGCTCTCCTCCTTCCTTCCCATTTTTCATCTACTTCATTCCTGCTAACTTCAAGGACATGCTTAACAAATATTTCTGAATGCCTACTATGTACCAGACATTGGGATGCTGTGAATACAGCTGAGAATGAAAGACCTCTCTCAGTGGTTAAGACTGTCTATGTAAAATTATTCTCAATTAAAAAAAAAAAAAACAGCCATATGGTCAAACGTTTTGAATGATTTATCAGGTTCATTTTCCTTCCTGGAATCTTCCACACATCTGCTCAAATATGATATTCTTTCAAGGCCTTTTGTTTAGGTGTTTTATGACTTCCATTTGTCATCATCTAGAATTTTTTTAGGGGCTTCCCAGGTGGTGCTAGTGGTAAAGAACCTGCCTGCCAAAGCAGGAGACATAATGAGACATGGGTTTGATCCCTGGGTCGGGAAGATCCCCTCAAAGAGGGCATGGCAACCCATTCCAGTTTTCTTGCCTGCAGAATCTCATGGACAGAGGAGCCTGGTGGGCTACAGTCCCTGGGGTTGCAAAGAATTGAACACAACTGAAGTGTTGTAGTGCAGCACAGAAATTTTTTTGGACCCTCCTGTGCTGAACCCATTTCCCTGGAATCTATGTCTTTTTCTTCTTTCACTCCTGTATTTTGTTGAAGCCCATTCTCTAGTAGTTTCCTGAGAAAGGCTACATCAGAGAGAAATTTCTAAAGACTTTTAACAAATGTATTAATTGTACCTTTCCCCCTCCATCAGAATTTTGAAAACATTGCTAAGAGTACACTGATGTGTCATAAAATACATTCACCTTCAATGTGACTAGATATGGCCAAACTCCTCTCCAAAGCGGGGAAGACCCCAAAAGTGTGCCTACCAGAAGTATATTAATGATCGCTTGTCATATAGTTGCCATCACTTGGCAATTATCAACATTTTATTTTTGCCAATCAGAGGGCTGAAATGCATCTCATCTGATTTTTATTTGCATGTCCCTGATTGTTACAGTGAGTTGGAACAGCTTCTCATATGGCTATTGCCCAAGTTTCCTATTCTGTGACTTGTACTTACAAACTGTGCAATTTTCTTTTTCTTACATATTCTACATGCAAAGCAGATATTGCCTTCTATCACGTGAATTGCTTTTTTCATGTTTTCATGCTATTACTTGATAAACAAGTTTTAAATATGAGGGTAGTTGCATTTACCAACCTTTTCTTAGTGGTTTGTGCCGTGTATCTTATTTTAAAAATCTCTTCCTACCACAGGTTCATAAATACAACTATTTTCTTGTAAAATTCTAACATTTTGCTTTTGCACATTTAAGTCTCTATAGCCTACCTGGAGTTTATACTTATGTTAGGTATTCCTACTTGTTGTGAAGAGGGAATCCACTTTACCCCCTATTTTGATAATCAAGCACCATTTGTGGAACAGCTCCTCCTTTTCCCGACTGACCTACAACACGGCCTCTGTCATGCATTTGCCATATACAGGCAGCTCCATTTCCAGCCTTTCTAGGCTGCTTTACTGTATTTTGTTGCTGTTGTTTAGTCACTAAGTCGTGTCCAACTCTTTGGGACCCCATGGACTGTAGCCCACCAGGCTCCTCTGTCCATGGGATTTCCCAGGCAAGAATACTGGAGTGTATTGCCATTTCCTTCTCCAGGGGATCTTCCCGACCCAGTGATCAAACCCACGTTTCCTGTATTGGCATGCAGCTTCTTTATCACTGAGCCACCAGGGAAGCCCACTAATTTTCAGACCTTCATCCTGATAAAGGATAGTGAAGGCTCCACAAGGGCTTCCCTGGTGGGTCAGTGTAAACAATCTGCACGCCAATGCAGGAGACAGCCCTGGGCTGGGAAGATCCCCTGGAGAGGGGAATGGCTACCCACTCCAGTATTCTCGCCTGGAGAATCCATGGACAGAGGAGCCTTGGGCTACAGTCCACGGAGTTGCAGAGTCTGACACTATTGAGAGACTAACACGTTCACTTTTCAAGACTCTACAGTTGCCTTTGAGGTCTGCTTTAGCTGCAGTCCACAAGCATTGTCTGCAGTGCATTTGAAGTATAAACTTTTTGTTCTATTATAATTCTCTTTTGCCACCTAGGTTAACTGGCTTATGCTGATTTTTTACATCGATGAGGCTAGCTTTTTATAGACTAGTATGTGATCAATTTTAATAAATCTCCAAATAAAGTAGGGAAGAATTTTTATATAAGCAATAAGGTCCTCTTTTTTTTGAAATTTTTAAAAAACTTTTAATTTTATATTGGAGTATAGCCAATTAACAATGTTGTGATAATCTCTGGTGAACAGCCAAAGGGACTCAGCCATACATATACATGTATCCAATACAACTGAAATTCAGCATTTTAAAATTGTCATTTTGAAACTAAAGAAGAAACTGAAAAGATAGTGATTTTTGCATATTGTTACATGACCTTATTAAATCTTTCTTTCATATGAAGGACGAGAGCACTAAGAAATGACCCACTACAGGTGATAAATACACTAAGCATGCCCCTGTATGGTCCTTTCCAACAAAGAATGCTAGATAACTGTTAGAATCAAATCTTCTTTATCCTTACCAAATTTTTATCTGCCTGATCTCTCAACTATTCAAATACTTAACGTTAAAATATTTTGCTCTAACAGTACTTGTCAATTTCTTCTTACAATTATGTAAGTTTTTGTTATGTGTCTATCTATGTATCTATATATATGTATATAAAAATATTTTAAGAATTAAAATATATAATTAAAATGCACAAAAAATTTATGTATCTATGTTGTACATATATCAGGTACATATATTAATACATGCCAGACAACACTGTCAGCTACATTCAAATTTAGAAATATTTTATCTTCCTGGTTAAAAAAAGGGTTCCTCTTATCATCATGTAACGCCTTCCTTACTCTTTATTTCTGTAGTTTTGGGGTGTGCTAGGTCTTCGTTTCTGCACCCCGGCTGTCTCTAGTTGCAGCAAGTGGGGGCGACTCTCTAGTTGCAGCGCACAGGCTCCTCATTGTGGCAGATTTTCATCTTGCATGGTACAAGGTCATACCTCTCTGCCCTCGTTCCCCTCCCTACTTCAAATCACTGGCTGACCAAGAGGTCACTAAAATCCAAAGTTCTTCAAAAGCATCTATTTTCTATTTTCTGCAGGGAAGGTGGTGGTGATAAGGAACTGGTCTAACTATAGTTTATATGCACTTCAAGCAGTTGCTGTTTTCAGCTCTCTGGCTCATCCCTATCTCCTGTGATCACTGGTACTTCCGATTCCCGAGCCTTTCTGAGATTCCTTAGGAAGAACTGTATCACACTCCACTAGTACCTCCCTCTGTAGAAACTTCAGGGTGGTCACCCACCACTCTTTGAAGTCATTTGCCAATCCTGTCTCTGCTTTTTGTCTTCAGATGTTGTGGTACATTTCATCATGGATGGAGTAAGTGCTTCTGTGAAAAGTCCCTCTGGTGTAGTGTGTGATTTTCAAGACAAAAAAGGAATAAAAATACATTAACTATTCCTGAAACTAGACTCTCTTTGTTTACTAAAGCCCTATAAACTATCTTCTAGGGAACCACAGCTTAGTCACACTTCCTGTCTTTAACCATGCCCTAACCTTTTGCTGCTGTCAGCATTCAGAGGCTGTGTTATTGGGCTCCCTTCTCTTTTCTTGGAAACATACAGTCTCTGACTCTAACTTCAGGATTTTATCCTAATTTTAACTACCATCTAATTTAAGATGTCACACATGACATCTCCGGTCTGTCCTATTTCTCAAGGGATTGTATTCTTTTGTTAGGTCCTCAGTCTGTGTCACCTACTCATCATCTTTCAAACTCTCACCTTTAAACTCATGTTTAAATCCATACATTTGGATTTTAGAAACATTTTATCTAGCAAAATGCCCTCTGTTAGTTTTTCCAATATTTATTTAGAGTCCCCTATGTGCCAGCTATTAAGGGCATATGGATTTAAAAGACACAGTCGCTGTTCTCAAGATGCTTTCAGTTTTTCGAGGAACTGGATAAATCAACAACTCTAATATACTGTTTTACACGGGACTCTACTGAAGTTGCATAGCATATTGAATGTTGTATGGTGGGTCGCACTAAAGTTGCATAATTTGTATGTATGGTATTGAATGTTGCATTGTTGGACTGTACAGGATTGGACGCTATATTTTGGACTATACTGAATGTTCCACTGTTGGGATACATTGTATTAAATGTTGTATGTCGGAAGCTATTGAGGTCTTAATGTAGACAGAGGAAAGAGCACCCCGTCAGCTGAGTGAAAGCAGCACTTCTCAGGACATCTGAGTGATACTTCATTTGTAAATAAGGATGTATATGAAGGCACATTTTAGAAAAATAAAGAACTTGGGGAAAGTTAAAGAGGGGCTGGATTATCTTTAGGGAAAAATTCAGGTTTAGATAAGGCAGGGAAAAGGAGGGAACCCTCTCAAGAGAGGCTGGTACTTGGGCACTGGGTATTGACAACAACTTAACAGGTATGAGGACTTCCCCTGTAGCTCAGATGGTAAAGAATCTGCCTCAAATGCAGGAGACCCGGGTTTGATCCCTGGGTTAGTAAGATCCCCTGGAGTAGGAAATGGCAACCCACTCCAGTATTCTTACCTGGAGAATTCCAGGGATAGAGGAGCCTGGGGGGCTACAGTCCACAGGGTTGCAAAAGTCAGACATGACTGAGCAACTAACACTTTGACAGTTATGAAGTGCAAGACGTAAGAGGTGATCAAGGAGACAGTGTCTGAGAATGCCAGGGATGAGAGGCATGGACAGAATTAATGGCATCAGGGTTTCAAACCCTGTGAAATACCCTGGTCGGGAAGCCAGAATGGCTTAGAGCCTGAGAGTGGAAGAGGTTCAGGCACATCTTCCAATTGCTGACGCCTCCATTCTTTTTTTTTTTTTTTGACATTTCCATTACGTATACAATGGTTGTCTACAAAGACTTCATCTCAAGGGGGATAAAAAACACTGAAAAATAAAAATTACTCCAAAGCAACTGAGGACTCTGGTTTGGAAATGACAAAACATACCCTCAAGTTAGTTTGGCAAAAAGGCCAAGTAGGCTGTGGATGGAATCAAAAAGCAAAAAGAGGTGGGTATCACCACCTCAGAGAGGACTAAATGTCACAGAACTCCTTCTCTCCACACCCACTTTCACTTCTTTCTGCCTGCCTGACTTTCTTCTTTCTTACTGTGAACCAGCTCCTCCAAGAATCAGGAGCTACCCTGAGATGCCCCTTCTCCCATTTTCACCGCTAGAGGGAAAAGACCTTCTAAAACCCTCTATTCTCTAGTTATAACTTGAAAAATGCTGGAGAAGGACTCAAATGTTTCAGTCAGGTATTCCATGGTGATACCACTTTGGAATAATTTACATTTATTAGTTTTGCCTTGAGGTTTTCAAACTATGCCATTCTGGTAAGTAAAGTACTTCTTGGGTAGCCTTGGCTCTGACTTAATAAACTTTTTAAAATTTGAAATAGAGTTGACCTACAATATTATATTAATTTCAGGTATACAAAACTAGTCTCAGGTATACAAGATGATTCGGTATTTTTAAATTATACTCTATTTAACATTATTATAAACATTGGCTATATTCCTTGTGATGTACAATATACCCTTGTAGCTTATTTATTTCCTACCTAGTAGTTTGTACCTCTTAACCTGACTTTGTAGCTTTATTAACTATTCCTGCTCAGGAACAGAATCAGATGGATCAGTAGGTTTGATGGGCATAGCTAATGTAGAACATCTTTACGGCCAATCTAGCTGACTATAGTTTTTATGCTTAAAAAGAACATCAACTTGTCTAAGCACAATCATTTGAAAAACTCAAATAAATAACTTCCCTACATGCTAGAATTCGTTGACAATGTGTTAAGTGAACAATTTCCAGCACATCACTGTTCATGAAACATTCCTTCTCTGCTAGTCTCACCAACTTTAGTAGCAAAATTCTTTAAAAAACATCTTGTAAGAAACATTTAATAACACTATTGGTCTCCAGTTCCTACTATCACCTTCTCTTATGGCCTACACATCCTCCTTCTGGACAATTTCACATTGTATAATGTTGCGTTGGAAAAAACACTGAAGGGATTGAGCACCAAAGGGAGAGAGGATTGCCTGGGCACTCCTCAAGTCTTGCTGAGCTGAGTCTCTCAGCCTTTCACTCCTGTGGCCGATCTCCTGCAAGCTGACCATGCCATCCACTTCTAGATCTATGAAGTCAACCCAGAACTCATCTGCTCCTTTGTCCCTTGATGGGCATCTTGAGAAAAATTCACCTTCTCCCATTTTATTCTTCGCCCTTGAAACAATTCCATTAAAAGATTCCTTGACTGTCTACATATCCCTATGCAGATGGCCTACTGTTTATTCCAAGTAAAATCCATAAGCATTTCCCTTGTTACATATGGTTCTTGCTTTACCGTCTCCTGTCAATCACCTTCACTAGCAACAGAAATTTCTTCCAGCACATTTGCCCAACATGTGTCCACCAGAACACCAGAGCAGCATCACCTGAGAAGTCCTAACTGTGTCTTGGGGGAATTAACACTTTTAGATTAAAGCAAATCATCCTGGGCACCCAAGACTTTCCTAAATAAGGAGGGATCTAATAACAAGCTGTGATCCAACTGATACTTAAAAACTGCCTTGTTATATATAACAACTGCCTTATATATGTAATAACAACCACCTTATTATATATAACTACCTTATTATGTATAATAATAACAGCCTTACAATGTATTTATGTATAATAACTGCCTTATTATATTACATATAACAATAACTGCCTTATTATATATAATAAAGCAGTTTTTAAGTATTAGTCAAATCACAGCTTGTTATTAGATCCCTCCTTATTTAGGAACGTCTTGAGAGTCCGGGATAATTTGGTGCTTCACTTAAAGTATTAATTCCTCCAAGAGACAAAGCCTATTGTACAGAGTGAAGTAAGTCAGAAAGAGAATGACAAATATTGTCTATTTGGAATCTAGAAAGATGGTACTGATGAACCTATTTGCAGGGCAGCAATGGGGACACAGACATAGAGAACAGACTTGGGGACACAGTGTGGGAGCGAGAGGGTGGGATGAATTGAGAGAGTAGCATGGAAACATATTCATTACCATATGTAAAACAGATAGCCAGTGGGAATTTGCTGGTGACATATGGAGCTCAACCCAGTGCTCTGTGACAATCTAGAGGGGTGGGATGAGGGGGGAGATGGGAGGGAGGTTTAAGAGGGAGAGGACATATGTATACCTGTGACTGAATCACGGTGATGTATGGCAGAAACCAGCACAGTATTATAAAGCAATTATCTTCCAATTAAAAAAAAACTGCCTTATTATGGATTATTGACCAAACTATACATCCACCAAGAAGGACCTCAACGAAGAAAATCTAATTCTTACCTTTAAAAAATCAGGAGGAAAAGACAGGCAAGCATCAACAGTGACAATACAATGTGGTAAGTACAACAATAGGTGCTTGGGTGCATGCATTCATTCATTTCTTGACTACCTACTGTGTGCCAATTAGTGGGGGTACAGTGGTTGAGAAGATGACCTAAATCTTTACCCTCAAAGAGGTCACATTCTGGAGGTAGGTGCGGTTGGTAATAGGCTAAATGCTTTCAAAAGGTTTAATGAATGAGTTTAGGGAAATATGAATGAGATTAAGTTATGACATTGGTCAATGTCTAAAACAGGAGTGAAAGGTGACATTTGACCTAAGAGATGAGAAAGAGTCAGCCAAGTAAAAAGCTACTCCAGGTCCAAGAGTAACAAAACCCAGTAGCCTGAGGCAGTCACCAACTTGCCAGGAATCAGCTTAGGGTATCCAGAACAGACACTGTACTTGAAATGAACAAGCAAAGGGAGAGTAGAAAAAGATGAAGTCCAAAAGGCAAACAGACGCCAGATCCTTTAGGGCATACAGGTCAAGAACGGGGTCAGAAGCAATTGGTTTCAGTGGCAGAGTGACATGATTTGTTCTGATTCATGTTTTTTAAGAGATCCCTTTGATTGCTTTATATATGAATGATCGGAGCAGAAGCAAGCAGGCTAGTTAAGAGGTTTCTGCAGTAAGAGATGAGAACTGATTGTAGCTTGGATAAGATGGAGATGGGGAAAAGTGAATGGATACAGCACATGGACGTATCTGCTGCAGTAGGAACTGACAAGACTTATTGACTGACTGGTAGGGAATGGGATGAGAGTTTAAATGAAAACAGTGGTATCACAGAGAAAAGAGTAACTCACCTCTGCCTGGGAGGGTAGAGAAATATGCCATAGAACATATTCTCAGAGAGGAGACATTTAAGCAGGTATGAGAAAACAGAGCACAAGTATTGGTGAGGATGTGGAGAAACTGGTTATTGCCGGTAGGAATGGAAAATGGTGCAGCTGCTACGAAAAATGGTATGGCAGTTACTCAAAAATTAAACATAGAGTTACCTATGATCAAGCAATTCCACTTCTGGATTTACACCCAAAAGAACTGATAGCAGGACTTTGAGCAGTTATTTGTAGATATACCATGTTCAAAGCAGCAATTTTCACAATAGTCTAAAGACAGAAGTACCCAATATTCCATCAAGGAGAAATGGATAAACAAAGTGCAGCGCAAACATTAAATGGAACAGGTGTCACTCTTAAAAAGGAAGAAAATTCTCACACATGCCACAAAACGGGTGAACCTTAAAACATTAGATGAGGTGAAATATATCAGTCACAAAAGGATAAATACTGCATGATTCCACTTAAATAAATTACCTAGGATGGAAAATAGAATGGTGGTTGCCAGAGGTTAGAGACTTTAATGTTTAGCGGGTGTTTAGTGTTTGTTTAATGGGTATAAAGTTCCAGTTTTGAAAGATGAAGACAGCTCTGGAGATAGCAGTGATGGTTTCACAAACAATGTTAATGACTTAATGCCGCTGAACTGTATGCTTAAAAATGATTAAGATGGTAAATTTTATGCTATCTGTACTTCACCACACTAAAAAAAAAAAAAAAGAGAGAGAGAGAGAAGAAAAGCAGGCAGTTCTCCAGGTGGCCATGAGATCAGAAGAGAAATCCAGGTAGAAGCAGCAGGCTGTGTGAAGACGTGGGGAGGGTGAGGTATGGGCTATGATGTGTGTAGTTTATTTTTCAGTAATATCAAAATTAATGTTTTAAACATTAAAATATTAAGGTCATCTTTACTATTCATTTAAAATCCTGATGCAAAAATCTGGCTTCATCAGGGTCTAAGAAGCCTGAATCTCTTTATGCCACATTCCAAGAAGCTTCCTTAACAGTTATTGACTCCTACTTTCAGGTGGCACAATGCTAAAGTATCTGCCTGCCAATGCAGGAGATGCAAGAGACAAGGTGTTCAACCCCTGGGTCAGGAGATTCCCTGGAGAAGGGAATGGCAACCCACTCCAGCGTTCTTATCTGAAAAATTCCACGGACAGAGGAGCCTGGTGGGCTACAGACACGACTGAGCACACACACACACTACACTACTACGCTACTGTGTGCTTGGAAGGATAAGGAAGTACTCTGTCCTCCTAGATGTCAGTCTAGTGGTGAGGACACACCTTTGAGCCCAAGGTTACAAAATTCTGAGGCCTCAGGACTGATAACTGCAGCGAAGGAAAAGTTCTTTTGCAATTAAACAAGTTCTAACAAGGGAGCCTAACTTACCTGCAGCAGAAGAGAGGTGAAAAAAATACAAAACCAAACCTCCCTGCAGGAAAGACATTGAAATTAACACCTGAGTTAAGGACAGGATTGGCACAGATGGAAAAATAGTCTGGGACCCGTGCCGGCCAATACAACAAAGGGAACACTGATAAACAAAGGGCAACTGTGATATTCGACAGCAGCAGATAAGGTGTTTACCAACCCTCAAAACTGCCCAACTTAGACTTCCATAAGCAGGAATCAGTGAGGCTCTGAACCTTATGTATTAGGTTTGTCAATTGGCTCCTATCTTATGGGAAAATAACCACATTAAATTCTTGCACTCAGATGGCCAACGGTAGACGGCCAACGGTGTAAATATCCCTCTCTCTTTTTAACCAGGCCAAAGGTTCTCGTCGGGAACACAGCCTGAAGAGTGAGGCCTTGTTCTGGGAAGGAGTGAATACTCCTGGGGCGGATGGAGCCTATCACAGCTGGACGGAAGGGATCTCAAAGGCACCGGGAGTGGGAGGCGCGCCTCCCTCCACCTCTGGGTGTGAGGCGGACCAGGTGCGCGGCCGCAGGGGCCCAGAACCCACAGCCTCCGCGCACCTGCAGCCCCATCCGCGCGTTCACACGGCCCGTGACCCCCAAGGCGCGGCCCAGCTCACCCTTCCCCTTGGTCATGATGGAGGTGAGCGGCACCCGCGGGCGGTCGCTGAAGACCTCGGCCTGCTGCACCAGCGCCTCCCGCACGCTGTGGAAGTCGTTGAGGACCACCACCAGGTAGTGGCCGATGAAGAAGCTAAAGATGTTGCCGTACACACGGCCCAGGTCGGTCAGGAGCCACTGCACCCCCTGGCCCGAGGTATTCATTTCTCCGGTTCTCGCCCGGCGATACGGCCAGCTCTTCCTTCGGAGAAAAGGCGGCAGCAGTACGAAGCCGAAGTTGCCCACCACGGGCCAGGGCGCGGGCCCCGGGGGGATGCCCCGCTCAGGGAACCGCCACAGCCAGCTCCAGCCCAGCAGCGCGGCGAGGACGAGCAGCAGCAGCGCGCCGCCCGTGGGGTCCAGCCGCAGCAGCCCCGGGGGCGCGTGCAGGAGGCGCAGAGGCCAGGGCGCGTCCTCGGTGGGGGGCTGGGGAAGCCCAGGGGAGGCCATGGCCTGAGCGCCGGTGTCCGCAGCCCCGGGCTCTTGCCGCAGACCCCACGAGCCTGTTCCCCGACACTGGTGCCCGGCCTCAGGGCCAACTCCCCGGGACGCCCAGGGGCGGGGAGGAGACGCGGATGCCACTCCGGATTGGCTGCGCCCACCGCCTGTCCGTCCAATCAGCGACGCCCGAGCGGAAACGGGGACACGCTCGCAGCCGCGCTGCTGGGGTCTGCGGACCAGGCTGGCCGCGCAGTCTGAGAGTTGGTTGCTCAAGCCGGGTCGTGCCCCTCCGCTGGGTCGGACTTGGCAATGACCTATCCCTGAAAAAAAGATGCTCGCACATATTTACGCTCTGATTGGTTGTCGGACTTCCTGTGTCCATTGTCAGTTGCGTGCTTAAACCGTGCCAGGTCAATAGGCCGCTCATATGACTCAGCCTGAACATTAGCACTTTGACCCTGAGCTGGGAGAGAGGTCCTCGCCCCGTCTCCTGCAGCAAAAAGACAGGATTGCTACTTTACCTAAATCGGGATTCGGAGAAAGAAATGACCCCTTTCCTCCACCCAGAAGTAGCAGGATGATGGAAATGCAGTGTGTAGGATTTGTAGACGTAGGTGACCAACGCTCTGAAAGGACGGGTGGGGAAAAGTCGTGAGAGGGTGGGGGAGGGCGGGTGATGGAGTAAAGCGCTTAGAACTTGCGGTAGACAGTGGTAACATCTCTTTTGTGCGGAAAGTGAAAGCTCAGCGTGCTTTTCAGCGTGTGGCCGAGGTAAAGCACGAGACCTAATCCAGAAATTTGCTTGGAGGGTTTAAGTAGCTAACAATATAAACAGCAAATTGGGCGAGGAGTTGTGACAGTATCGTTCTCGCTATGACACCGAACCAGAAATGCTGAGGTTGACATATTAAGAATTGTGTAATGCTTTCGAAGTCTGTCTTTAATTTTCCGTAATTATGGCTCCTCCCTTTTCTCTGACATCACACAGGATATAATTGCATTCACGTTGTTTTCCTAAGTAAGTCTCTTGTTTCTGTGATGCAGATAGGAAGTATTATGGGCTGAATTGTGTTCACCTGAAATTCATGTATTGAAGTCGTAGCCCCGAGTACCTCAGAATGTGACTGTATTTGGAGACAGGGTCTTTAAAAAGGTAGAGTAAGATGAGGTCATGTAAGTGGACCCTAACCCGGTGGAAGAAGAAGAGGTTAGGACAGCGACAGACACAGAGGGAAGACCATGGGAAAACACAGGAGGAAGATGGCCATCTACAAGACAGGGAGAAAGGACTCAGATCAACCCTACCAACACCTTGATTCTTAGATTTCTAACCTCCAGAACTTGAAGGAAATAAGTCTGGAGTACTTTGTTATGGCAGCCCTTGCAAACCAATTCAGAAAGGCACCTTGTTCATAATATATACTATGGATAAATTATTTTAACATGAAACATAGCTCACCCAGTGCTTCTTAAGGATGAATTTTCCCAAATGATATTCAGGCCTTTCTTGTCAGAAAAAGGAATACTTTCTGCATCATCCATCCTATTTTAAATAGAGGAATAATATAATAATCAGTGGCAGTAAAGGAAAGGAATACCAAAAGATCTTTGGGGGTGGGGAGAGAGGGAAAGGAAGAGGAGAGTATTAAGGGAAACACTTTTAAGTAGAATCCCCAAAGATCATTTAAACCACTCACCTTCCCACTGGAATCCTTCTTGCTGGATTTCAGCCAGAATTGTTGGTAACAGTATATCCAAAATATCTAAGTACTATTATTTTGTTATCAAGAGTGGCGTTAAATCTTTAAAAGAGAGGTGTTAAATTACTCTATTTGTAAAACTACAATTGTCCAGCTGGTTTGTAATTCCCTGGGAGGTAAATGCTACACTGGATACCCATCCAGAGTCAGTGAGCATGAACAGAGAGAGCTTATGGCTTACGAAGAGTTTGCAAAATGCTAATGAAAGGAAAAGTTGAAATGCTAATTATATTATTTAGTTGCACAACTCTACTAGCCATTTAAAAATTAATTCCTTCATTTCCTTTAAGTTCCTATGATTTGCTTCATATATACTCCTTCATGCATACTTCCACATATAGTATATAGGTACTTCTGTGCACATTCTCTGAGCATCCATTTGCCCTACAGGAAACTGGGTTAACCAATGTGCCTACATCGAGTGCAAGGATTACATGAAGTAATTAGCACAATGTCTAGCTTTTAGTTCAGTCTCAATGAGTACAAGCTGTAATAGTAATAATTATCTCTGGGCCCTGACTCTACAGGTTAGTGGTATTGCCTTCCTTTTTCACGTCTTGCAACTTTACCTGCCTTTTTCAAAATTAGATTGTGAGACTGGCCAGTATATTAACTTGTTTTCTATATTCAGCCTTTCAGACTTGTATGATGAATAAATAAACTGGCCCATCTTCAATATTACCTGTATCATTCTTCTTTAGTTGAATGTATTATGCTTTTCCTGGAGAGGAGATGAGGGGAGGGAGGACCCTGAAAGGTATTGATAGAAGGCAGAATCTCAATAGTAACAAAATCCAATTCTCAAAACTTTTTAAAGTAGGATCGGAGCATATATTTTTGTTTAATGCCCAAACCGGTCCAGATGTCCAGATGTCCTTCAACAGAAGAGGGGCGGGGGGGATTCCATCTCTTTGTAAAATAGACTACTGTACTTAGTTGCTCAGTCGTGTCTGACTCTTTGCAACCCCTTGGACTGTAGCCCACCAGGCTCCTCCGTCCATGGGATTCTCCAGGCAAGAATGCTGGAGTGGGTAGCCAAGGGATCTTCCTGGCCCAGAGAGCGAACCTGGGTCTCCTGCATTGCAGGTAGATGCTTTATCATCTGAGCCACCAGGGAAGCCCAAAATAGACTACTACTCATCAGTAAAAAGGAATAACCTATGGTACACCCCACAGCATGATGATTCTAAAAAAAAAAAAAAATACTATTCTGAGTGAAAGAGCCAGACATAAAAGACTACATACTGAAAGAACTCATTTATAACAAGTTCTAGAAAGGCACACCTAACTCATGGTGATATAAATCAGGGCAGAGGGCAGGACTGACTGAGAAAGGGACATGAAACATTTTTCCAGGGGGTGAGGTAGAAATGTTTTATGTCTCGATTGGGGTATTGGTTACCTTGGGCATACACATTTGTCAAAACTGAACTGTACATTTCACTGAAGGTAAATTTTGTCTCAGTAAAACAAATTTTAAAAAAAAATGAAATCCAGTATCTTGGAAAGGAAAGACACAGGTGAAGTAAGAAGACTTATCTACCTATTGTGAAATGCATGCCCAAGAAACGTTATGTGATGTATTGTTATAACAAGAGTGACCAGTACTTTAGTATGTAAATAGAGATAGGAAAGAAAGTGGTTAAATAGTAACATTCCTCTTAAAAAATAAACATAACCTTAATTTAATTAGCCTGGCCATATGGTTACAGACTGTGGACTTTGACTTTTATGTAAGCCAAAGCAAGCTGGAATCCCTGTTCCTCTTTTCTCCCTCATTTACTTCCATTTATCTTGCAGAACTCAGCATAGAGTCTGCCTAGATCTAAACGGGCTGCGTGGACAACTTGTTAACCTTTCTGACTTCTTCACTGTAAAATGAGGGAGCTTAATCCAAGGCTCTAAAATGCCTCTGGTCCCTAAGATTCGCCCTCTTAAGTAGATTGTCAGGACCTTGAATTTGGCCCTTGATTAATGACATGTTTAGTTAATAAAACCTGAAAAAAATAAAGTGCATTCCCAAGGTCAAGTATAAGCCCTTTGCCTCAACACAGCATAGGGCTTTTACTTCCCGGTGGCAGTCAGCATGCTTTGGCTAATAATGAAGCCTCTAAGTTTCTAAGTCTCGTGTAGAATCATGTTTTAGGAGGGACACGAGTGGGTAAAGAATCCACCTGCAATGTGGGAAACCTAGGTTCAATCTCTGGGTTGGAAGATCCCCTGGAGAAGGGAACGGCTACCCACTCCAGTATTCTGGCCTGGAGAATTCCACGGACTATACAGCCCATGGGGTCGCGAAGAGTCGGACATGACTGAGCAACTTTCACTTGAAAGGTTACCTACTCTTTCCTTTAAGCAAGAACATACTTACAGCAAATCAGATATTTGAAAGTCGATAGTTTCATTCTGATTTTAAAAATGGCAAAACATCGTTTTGTATAAAATTTGAAAATGCAAGAAACTGTAAAGGAGAAAATAATAATCTTTTTATTTTTTCCACCGAGGGTTAATTTATTATATTTCTGTATGTATCCTTCCAGTCTTTTAATTCATATATCTATGATATTTTTAATCTTTATAAATAAATATGTATATGTCATTAACATTTTTCATGTTCTCCCACAAATTATTTTTAATTACTCTCTTCTAGCCCAAGGATTCAGCAACGCTTTCCTGTAAAGGGCCAAACAGTAAATGTTTTTGGTTTTGTTGGCAATTTGATCTCTGTCACAACTCTACAGTTGTGCTGTGGGAGCTGGCTAGTAGCCATAGGCAATAAATAAATGGTCATGGCCATATTTCAGTAAAACAGGCAACCAGCTGGACTTATTCTGCAGGCCATTATCTGCTGACTTCTGGACTTTTAAAAATCTTGTTCATTGTTTAGGAATTTTTCAAAATTTATCTGACCAATATCCTATTGTCAACATAAGCTATTTTCAATTTTTTTGCTATTATGAACAATAATGTGATATATATACCTATGATTATTTCAGTAAGATAAATACCAAGAAATAGATTGGTACTAAGACCAAAGTACCGATAGAACAAAGTACATACACACATATACACACACATACACCCATGCACTTTGTCCTTCTACCACTGAGAGAGAATCTCTGTGAAAAGTGGGATGTATTTCCTCTGGGATTACTTATATGCTTACATAGATTCCCCCTGCTGCCCCATCAATGGCATCATACTGTGTTTTTGGTTTACTAATCTGCTCTTACTTAACACTGATGTTTTAATAGAATCATTTTGACTGTTCTCTAAAGGGGCAGAGATGAACAAGACTACAGGTATGTCACAATGTTAGTCCAATCCTCTGTTAAGAAATACCTAGTTTATTTCCGATTTCTATTAAAATTATACCGGAATAAATACGGGGGGGCTTGTTTTTATCTAGTGTGGTAAATGTGGGGAAGGTAGGTGGAGTGGGGACTTTAGAAATATAAGCTCAAGCATCTGACATTGTTCTCAACTGAAATCCAAAAAGCATGTACAGCATGACAAACATCTGTATCTTGTATTAAGCAGAAAATTATTAAATCTCTGCAATTTAAAAATTCTAAAACTTCCAATAAAATTTTAAAATTCCATGGTTTATTTTCTAATTAGGCATTATTATATATGTCTAATATATAATAGATGTATATAATCAGGCAGTATCTACTGCTTTACATTACTTCCAATCTGCAACATGATGTTAGAAGGTAGAAAAATATCATTCAACAAATACTTGCTGTGGTAAGAACTTTATTAGACACTGGGATGAATACTAAGACAATTCTTTCTCTGAAGGAACTTTAATTTGATATATTAACAGGGCTTGTCTTTTAAGATCTTAAACCAGTGAGTGTATCTCACATTTTGACAATTTTTTTGTATGTATCTTTTAGGGAGGGATTCAGATTCAGAGAAGTAAGGCAAAGCTTTCAGGAGACGAGACTTCTGCTGAACTTTCAGGACAAGCAAGATCTGGATATACACGAATAATTTCAGAGCTAGAACTACTGTACCTAAAAGATTTAGCTGCATCTGGCTAACACTGAATGTGTACCTTGTAACAACCTCTTTCATTTCTTTCAACAGTTCTGAGAGACAGGGACTGTTATGATTTCCATCCCACAGATAAAGAAACCGAGGCGCAGAGGTTTCTTGTTTCAGGTCTTCACCTCAGCCAGTGCTGGAAGCAGCGATTCAAACCCAGGGAGCACAGGGCCACCGTGTCCCCTGCCTTCTTCTGCAGACAGGTGACAGGCTGTCTGGGGAAGCACCAGTTGGATGGGGCGCTGCAGCGCAGCAGACCAGGATGAGAGCAGCCTGGCCAGGACAGAGGGCGCTGCTCCCTGAAGCAGCGGAGAAGTGCCCTGCATCCATCAACAGGCTCACAGATCAGAGACTCGGAGCCCAAAGAGCTTCAGAGCTTATAAAAAGTGCACGTTGCTTTCAAAAAATGTATTTGTATAAAATCAAGAAACCCAGATGTTATCGACTACATGTTTGTGTCCCCCCCGCCCACCAAAAAAAAAAAAAAAATCCATCATGTTGAAATATTAACCTCTAGAGGACCGTATTCAAAGGTGTGGTCTTTGGGAGGTTATTGGGTTTAGAGGAGGTCAGAAGGGTAACGAAAGGAGGGTCCTTAGAAGAAGAAAAGAGATCAGAGCTCTCTCTACGTGCCACGTCCCATGTGAGAGGAAACAGGGAAGTCGGGCCTCACCAGAAACTGACCACGCTGGCACCCTGGCCTCCGACTTCCCAACCTCCGAAACCAGGAGTTGTGTTTGTTGTTTAAGCTACTCAGTTTATGGTATTTTGTTAAAACAGCTTAAATGACTAGGACATCAGGGAAATGTCTTTCCCCTGGTGTCAAATGTAAACATTCCCTTCAAACCATGGACTAGGAAATTGACCAGATGTAATACAAAGTATGTTCAAAAAGTATCGCTTCCTCCCTGCCAAGCCCTGTGTGCCTGGGGACCCTGGGGTGTGTGCTCTGGGGGTGAGTCTCCTTGCAGACCCCGGGCTCCTGCCATCTGCCGGAGGCAGGTGTGTGATGAGGGGAGAGGGAAGATGCTATCATTGCACATCGGTTACAGGGCAGGGGGTTATAAATAGGAAAAGAACATATAGATGAAAGGAATAGAGTTAACGTGGAGACAGGACATCTGCAGAATGTGGGTCATAGCATCTTACAGAGCTAAAGGTCACACACTCCTTTACTTTGCTCTCAACAACACAAAACTTGGTTGTCAAAAGATTTCTGCAAGAGGCCATTCTTCTTCATTCCTCCCACATGGGGTGGTTCTTCCATCCCACTGGTGCAATGGGAAAATTACAGGCTTTGGGCAGTCATGTGCCAATCAGCAGGGCTCCTTGCCCCATTTATCTCTCTAAGTCAGAATTCCTTCAAGCGTAAAAGGAGCATAATGAGATTTGCCTGGTGTTAAACAAGAGGACACCAACTTGCAATGCCTGATCCATGGTAGCTTAAAGGCACTTAGGTAGAGAAAGAGGTAACTTCTTGGATACAAGAACTGTGGTAAAGTGTGCTCAGACACTTGGTCAGATGCAAGCACATGTGTTGGACAGATTTTTAGTACGGAGAACTCACCAGTTCACACTAGGGCCAAACAATCCTATGGCTTCACTTTGGTCCCTTGGGGAGTCCAGAATCAACCCAGACTACTATGTGTCCCAAGACTCCGTTCCATTTCCTCAGAGCTTTGCTGTCCTTTGAAAGCAGGTCACTGTATCGCTTCCTCCTTTTGATTTCCCCTAGAGACTAATCCCTGAGAGTCATATTTAGAGATAAAGCCTTATGCACTCCCCAACCAACCCCCCCCCCCAACCCCGCAACCTGTGTAAGGCTAAGGTGCATGACAGTAATTATGTTCTATTGGAGGAAATGGCAACGCACTCCAATGTTTTTGCCTGGAGAATCCCGTGGACAGCGGAGCCTGGTGGGCTATAGTCCATGGGATCGCAGAGTTGGACACAACTGAAGTGATTTAGCTTTAGCATCCTATAAGGGATACTTGTAATAACTGTTCTATTGTAACAAATTGGTAAGCTCAAACCCAGCGATTCCTTTGTTTTCAAGGCCATTTTGCACCAGAAGAGTTGACTCTTCTCCCCTTCTGAAGTGTAGTAAATCCAAACTATGAGAAAAATCAGCAGCATCTGACAAAGAACTTGTTCCAAGGATCAGTTTCCCTCTCAACAAACTAATTGGCTAATAAGAGAATAAACTTTTCTAAAAACAAGCAACAACAACTACAAAAACAAAACCTCTGAACAGTGATGGTAACCATAGTAATTATCACAGGGAGGCAGAAAAACAGAAACCAAGATTCAGTTTCCAGCTGTAACACTTCTTAGCTCTTTCATCTCACAAAACGAGGTCACCAACTCTTTGCTTGTCTACCTTGTGGGATTTTGTTAACGATTCAAGAATGTATGTCAAGCATAAAAACTGTAAAATGAGATGCATTCTACATCTGCCACATATAAATCAAATATGCTTTAGGCACACAGTACTGCATAATCCACTATTCTAACACGCATTATTCCTCATGATTTGGTGAGTAATCTAGTATTATGTTTCCGATAGTCTTATATATTTTATTAGAAGAAAATGAAATGTAAGGACTTTTCTGGTGGTCCAGGGTTGAGAGTCCTCCTGCCAACGCAGAGGACATGGGTTCAATTCCTGGTCCAGGAAGATCCCACATGCCACAGGGCAACTGGGCCGGTGGGCCACGGCTACTGAGCCCTCAGCCTGGAGCTCGTGGTCAGCAAGAGGAGAAGCCACAGTGCAATCAGAGGCCTGTGTGCCACAAGAGCAGCCTCTGCTCTCTGCAACCGGAGAAAAGCCACGTGCGGCCAAAAACAAAAAATGTTTTAAGGAAAAGTTAGGTGTCAAGGTTTGTCAAACATCACATTAGTTCCTTGTATAATGCATTCTAGATTTTAAAAAAGGCAATCTTTGAGGCTCTGGCCAGCAAAATCAGCAAGCCAATATTTCAAACAGAAGGATGAAACAAAGTTTTTCACCCAAAACTGGGGTGGAGGTGACAAAAGACTACTGTGATTTAGACTCACTCTATCATCTCCAGATAATCCAAAGAAACCTGAATTATCCAACAATTTGATCTTTGAACCATATTATCTTAACCCTTGTCCCCTCATCCCACTGAGGTACTTTGAGGGTCATGCCTTCATCTTTTATCAGGGGGCCCAAAAACAACTTAAAGCAAACCACTGTTGCAGTGACTACTGAACTCTGGCTAAGGACTTTACCCTGGGGCTCACTTTGTGAAAGAAGAGGGTGATAATTTCAGAACTGAGCAACAGAAAGGACTCTGCTTTTCTTGAAGAATTAATGATTTATCATCTTGTTATTTTTTACTCTGTGAACAATGAGAGTCTGAATTATGATTTTGTTCCTCTGTGAACAATGAGAATCTGAACTATGGAGCAGGGAACTGATTTTATACCTCTCCACAAATGACCTTATACTGTTGTAAATCATTTCTCACCTTAAATCCAAGGGCAGGAAAATAACACACCCCAGTTTAATTAGTATGCTGTTATCAGCTTATTTTAAAAATAGTGCTTGAAGAAAATAACCCCCCCTGTGGTTTTAATAACTACTTAAAACTAAATAATTTTTACAAACATTTAAAGAAAGCAATAATCTGTTTTAATTGAAGAAAACCCATAATACTAATTTTGAAAAGACTGTTGATGTCACGGTGGTTTATTGGGTAAATACAAAGTATAGGCTCTTGCTTTTTTTTTTTAAGCAAAGCCAAAGAGATTAGAAACCAAGTAGACACATTCTTTTTAAGAGTAGAAACATAAATTAGTTTTAACTAACAATTAGGCACTTAAAATGTAAATGTAAAACGGCATTTTGAAGTACAAACTATAGTTAACATGCCCAAATTCCTCCTGAAATGTTTTTACAAACACAAAAGCACAAGCCTGGAAAACATATTTCTAATCTAAGAGAATTTCCCCTTTTGAAAAAAAGAACCTGAATTCAAATCTGTATGACAGACCAATGATTAAGGTACCAGTGGGTAGGAGAAAAGAGTTTCTGAAATTTACATATTTAATTAAAACGTAAGCATTTAATAAATCTATTACAATAATATACAGTATATATCATAATGAAAAATATATGTCAGGAAAATAATGAATTCTAGACTTAGAATTTTGCTTTACAACAAGGCACTTAACACATTGAAACAGTACAGTAAATTTCCAAAAGATGCAACTGGCTACCTCTCAAACCTTGTAATAATATTTCTTTTGTGAATATAGTATAACATAACCATACATTTTGCAGCATTAATCATTGCATAGGAGGTAAACTAAATAATGAATTCCAACTTGGCAATTAGATTAGCTTATAGCTTCTTCTTTTTCTTTTAAAGGACAGTTTTAAATAAATCCACAATAAAGAACTATTCTTACTCATGATTCATTCAGAACACAACATAGTTAGATTAATGAGTAACAAAATCAATCAGAACTTACAAGGTGTGTATCTGTATAAAAACTTATCTTTGGGTACCTTTCGACATGATTTTCAGTGTTTAGGTATTGAAGTCAAGAGCACTTCTTAATAGAAGAAATATTTTTAGCAAGTAAGTCAAAGGAGTTAAATTATTGCAACACAATGACATTAAAAAAGGACTCTTTATACATACAAATAGAAAAGCCTTCAACATATGGCATATTAATTATAATATGTCCAATTTAAACATGTAAACTCATTTATTAAGAAATTCCTTCTCACACTTCCTTACACTACAGGAGTGAGTGTGTTAAGACTGGCTTATATTTGAAATCAGCTTTACAGCGCAAAACAAAGTCAACAATATAAAAGAATTTTAAGAGAACTATTCAAAATATTCAAGGAACAAGATGTTAACCCTCAAAAAAGTAACTGCATGAATTTTAGCATGTAAAAAAAAAAAAATACACGAGAAAGATGGCCAACTTGGTGTTTCAAGGTAAGCAAAATATAGGGAATTATAAAGGGAGACATTAATGATTGTGATAGTGAGAGGTAAAAATGGTTTGCAAATTTTCTTTGATCAGATGGATAAAAGACTAGAATTATAATCCCTGTGATCTAAGCACATTTTCCCTTTGGAAAAGGCTTAAAATGCCTTTAAAATAATTCTTTTTGAAAAAGATAATTACTTTTGCATGATGCTTTCATATTACTGGTAAAAATAATTTTTAAATGCCTTTAAAACCTTGGAAATGCACTTGTGTCTATTTTGTGTTCCAAGTCATATAACATATTTCCACAAGGGGGCACTGCGGTACAGCAAAGAACCCCATGCACTGTCATCCATCAACCAGCTCATCACAACCGCCTTCCCACCTTCCTTCCATAGCAAAACTTGTTTCCCAAGATGCCAGGAAATTAAATACCAAATTCCAAATTACCTTGGGTGGAACTGAGTGGGTAAGAAGACTTTATTTTCAGAGCTAGTGTAGGAACTCAAAAAAAAAAAATCTGAAAGGAACTCATTTTCACTTGAAAGATCTTTTAAAAAATGTGGCATCATTCATAGAAATTATATATTAGAGAAATATTGCACCAAGGACTTAATTACAGAAAAAGCTTCAAACCAGAGCACTGGCTTACAAAAACAAGGATAATAGACAAGATCTTATGTTGTTTCAAAAGGCAAGCTTGTAATTACGTTTTTTTCCAATCGAGGTATAATTGACATAAAACATTATATTAATTTTAGGTTTACAATGTAATGATTTATTTGTACATATTGTGAAATTATCACCACAGTAAGTCTAATAATTGTTTACGTTTTATATCCCCAAGTGGCATATTGGGTTGGACCTCAAGTTTGCTTTCCTAAATGTAAATGGGTTTTGCTATTTCTCTTATTTTCCCATCTAGAAACTCTGATGGGACTACAAACTCTAGAAACTCTCCCTTTATTTTCATACCGCATGCTTCCACAGCATTTTTTAAAGAGCAATGGCATATACATGTAAACAGCATCGGGGCAGTAGTGTCCATACATGGGGTCAGAGATGTTTTTAAAGTTCTTCAAAAGGTGATGGTATTTAAAAAAAAAAACAAAAAAACTGGATTATTTGACTAAAATGCAAAGTTTATACTGTTTTCAAGGTTGTCCAATAATCAATACACCATAATTTTTAAAGCTTAAAACCTTTCCTCAGTTAATTTGAAAAAGAGTGGATTATACCAGATGTAGTTGAATGAGGCTCTAAGGTATAACAGGTTGTTTTATTTGAATTCGAGGCTCAAGGAATATATCAGTGTTAGGAGAACAAAGCTCAAGTTTCCATGTCAGACACTTTTCCTCACAATTAGACAGGAGAAATTTAAAATCAGTATTTTCAAGTAGAATACATTGTCTTATCGCAAGCATCAATATTTAACAAATGAAAATAAGTGAAAATTATGTAGAATTATAGCTAAATACACCACATAAGCTGTACATATGGTTCTTATTGACTTAATAATAAATACTGGAAAGACTTCTTGCATTTCAAAACCTGCCAAGGATGTACAGGGTTTCAATTTGTGTTTTAAATAAGTAGGTTAGTCTTTTTGCCTTCTGATTCAACCTTTAGTGTTTCTCTTTTACAGAAAGAATCATACTGAAACATACACAGAATTTTAGCACCAAAGGATGATGACCCTTCTGAACAGAATTGTTTTGTGCTTCTCTTAGACAAGTTAAAGTCCAATTTTGTGTACCGAGTCAAGGCTGACTCATTTACAATGACAAACTTAGGGATGGTTTTCATTCTAAGTGGGGAGAAATCTTCACCATCAATATAAATGTAACTGCCTCCTGCTACCCATACTGACTTCTCCCCTCTCTGACTAGTGTGGATGATTTTGTAACCTTAAATTTTTTTCCATAATTACTAGAAGTTTAAAGAAATCAAGCCAAGAATTATCCAAAAGATTCAACAGCATTAAACAATGCACTGAATCTGGCCGGATTTTTAAAAAATCCATCTTGTTTTTTTCTTTTTTTTTTACATCACCTGAAAGAACTTCAGAAACAACTACCCCGCTTTACTGAGTAGCCGTCATCATCTAACACACCCATTCCAACCGTAGATTACAGTGCAGCACCGTGGTATAATTTCAGGGTCAAGGTAAAATTACTCAACTGCGGTATGTGTCCTTAGGACCAGTACATAAGAAACGAGTCTCTTGCTAAAAGGCAAGGATGCGATAAACTTTTGGACTCCATCTTGGTTTTTCCATAAAGCACAATGGAACTTAGGAAGAAATGGTTTTCAGTGACATGTGACCAATTGGATTTCTGAGTTCCAATTCACAGCTCTATGACAGATTCTCACCCAGGGTGTGTGTGACCTGGGCGAAGAACACAGGCTTGTTCCCCACAGGGCCGGAGTGTGAGTTCACACAACCTGTGTGTGTTCAGCCTGTGCTACACCGCTGACTGCCTTGGGGGGCACAGGGGCGAATTTACCAGGTGGAGAACAAGCCCCCCTCATCCGCATACACAGCCCCATGTCTCCTGGATGTCCATCATAGGGAAGCTCAAAATGAAATATTTACACACATGTGAAATCTGTGGGGTGTCTCAAATACGTCTATACTGACTTAGTTCACTTTTTAAGTTATAAAATTATCAGTTAAAAAAAAAAATAAAGTGAAAGTGACACGTGGTACGTTGGCCGGTAGCAGCAGCATGTATTCCCGGGCCTGACCCTGACCTCCCCTCAGGCAGGGCAGAAACTAGGTTCTCCCAGAGTTCACTCACAACCCACGGCTGGGAAGCCTAATGCTAAAAACCACTCTCAACATTTGGAGATTTTATTTACACAGTAGCTGTCTATATCCAGATATTTTTATTTATTTAAAACTTTAACAAATTCTTTTGACCTTGGAGGGAAAAAAAAAAAAATCCTGAAAACATTCTGAAGTAGAGAGCTTTCCTGGAGAAAGAATAAGGAAGTAGTAGTATGTTCTTTGGCACCTCTTTAACAAGCTCATTAGTAAAATCCCAGTTGGAGGGCTTGTCACCAATGAATGAAGAGCCGAAGGAGAATATAACTCTCAGGATGAATAAAAAAAAAAAAACCAGTCAAAGGGTAATACTTCGTTCATCTTTCTAATCACTTGCACAAAACTTGGTCCGCTTCTTCCTTTAGTGATCAGTTCTCCTAAAATAAAAATCAAAACTATACCTTTGGTTACAGCGATAACTCTTTTGGTGTAAGAGCCGATGCCTCTGCTCTGCTCCTCAGGTAGATTTCTCATTATCTTCCCCGATCTTCTGAACCCGTGAGTACTTCTTGCAAGATGATTTGAAGCAGCCAGGAGGCCAGGACAGAGGCCAGGAGAAGCAGCAAGGGATCGAGCCTTGTACATTTTTCTCAAAAAAATAAAAGATGGGGAACCACCACGCTCGAGACAAGAAATTAGTCTGTGAAGAGACCTTCAAGTTCTGTAAAAGGTAAAGAACAGGAAAACGGGACATATTTTTCACGATTTGCATCCTGCTTTGCTTCTTGATTAAGCTGTCATTTGCTATAGCTGAACAGGGAAAGCAGCAGAATCTGGATCACAAGACAACAGTCATCTTTGCTCCTTTCCCCAACTCTGATAGGGCTTTCCAGGTGGTGCTAGTGATAAAGAACCTGCCTGCCAATGAAGGAGACATAAGAAACACAGGTTCGATCCTTGGGTTGGGAAGATCCCCTGGAGAAGGGCATGGCAACCCACTCCAGTATTTTTGCCTGGAGAATCCCCATGGACAGAGGAGCCTGGCAGGCCACAGTCCATGGGGTCGCAAAGAGTTGGACATAACTGAAGTGACTTAGCACGCATGCATCAACTCTGACAAGGCTCTGGCTCCACCCTCGAACCCCTCCCCTCTTGGTGGCTCAGGCAAATCTGCCTGTGATTCCAGGAAGAATGGAGACTCAGGAATGGCTATGAGAGATCTCCAGCGGGAAAAATTTTCAGGATGTGTGAGTGGTCAGATCTATGGCTCAAGGAAGGTGGAAGAATGAAAGGAGAGCTCATAAGGTTAACAGTCTTTAAGGGGAAAGATGAAGATTTCGGTTCAGTGGTGTCAGTAGATATCTAGATGGGACGGGAAGAAGGAAGATGGAAGTAGGAAACAGGGCCACAAGGTAATCCGTGGAAAGGGCATTTATTAGTGGGCACAACACTAGCTGAGAACTGGAGCTAGATCCGTGGGGAATAGCATATTTCATTGTTCACAAACTCTCGCAACACTGTAGGCATCAGACAATATGGACAACATGGTATCAGACAATAATCAGACTATCCCAGGATAAGTGGGCTTTGCTGGAGGCTCAAACAGTAAAGAATCTGCCTGCAAAGCAGGAGACCCAGGTTCAACCCCTGGGTTAGGAAGATTCCCTGGAGAAGGGAATGGCTACGCACTCCAGTATTCTTGCCTGGAGAATTCCATGGACAGAGGAGCCTGGTGGGCTACAGTCCGTGGTATCACAGAGTCAGACACGACTGAGTGACTAACACTTTCACTTTTTTTCTCACATCCCCAGATAAGTAAGTCATGGCACGCAGACTAACTCTATTAACACCAAGGACATACACTAAGGCTAGGAAGACACAGTGAAGGAATCATTCTATCTTGAGACTAGGGGCAGAGAGCAGGAGATAGGCAAGGCTTCTCAGAAGAGATGACATCTGAGCCACCTCTTTCAGAATGAAAGGGAGAAGAAAAAACAGTCATCTGGGAACAAGAGGCAGCAGAAATAAGGAAGGAAAGATAAGGGAAGTCGGAGAGCACAGTATCACAAAAAGATGTACGAAGTCCAGTTATTCATTAGTTACTCATTTTTGCCTGACTTTAAAACAGTTGGTGTCTTTTCCTCAAAATAAGTTCTCTGAGTGCAAGCAGTCTCACCTAGCTGCACAACAAAGCTTCTACAGAGAAGGCTCCTAAATTTTTATTCAATTTTAATTCTCCTATACATTACCTGATGAGTAAAACACTGTGTTCTACAATTACACAGGATTTTACCCTTGTCATTTATATTTGCGACATTCTTTAAGAGGCAGTCATTCCTATCAGTCAATTGACCTCAACCACACATTTAGGTGGCAACAGCAGTTACTCCCATTAAGCTACATGAAACCCCGCTGTGTGAAAAGGGGTCCCCTGCCTTTAAAGATGTTATCCGAGGATAATTTCACTGCTCTCACCTTTTCGTTGGCCATGGAATGGTACCACCAGAAGAGCCGAGTTGTGATGTAATAGGCAACGATCACGTCGACGGTGTAGTGTTCGTGTGCTACCAGAATGCAGATGATCCCAGCAGCGCTCAACAGCCAGCAGATTAAGTGATACCACCAGAAGTGGCGGGGCGAATCTGCACAACAGGAAAGTGGCAGAGGTAAGCAGCATTCCCCGAGATGAATTGAATGATGACAGTCTACCCCGACGACCTGAGAAAAGTCTTTCTAAGGCCAAGAAGTCACTGGAGGAGAACATGGATCACCCAAAGTTATCAGTCACTGTGAACCGCCCAGGATTGGCGCAGGTTGGGGGTGGGGGGAGCAGGGGAGGCTGCTGGAAGCAGGTCTAATAGTCATTTCCCTGCGCAGGTTGGTGACACTGCTCTAGGTTTTGCTCACACAGTTTAATAATAACGAAGAGA
Source organism: Cervus canadensis (assembly GCF_019320065.1). Lineage (NCBI taxonomy): Eukaryota > Metazoa > Chordata > Mammalia > Artiodactyla > Cervidae > Cervus > Cervus canadensis. Next base: position 46,088,345 of record NC_057404.1, on the reverse strand, counting down.
ACAGAAATATTTCACATTAGGTTGGGACTGGCTCCTACTGGCTCCCGTAGGGACCCCACTGGAAAGAAAAAGGGTAGAGGTCAAAAGAAAAAGGTATTGTCTATGAAAACGAGGAATGAGAAAGCAAGAGTGATTTTAGCTCTTAGACATAAACTTATTTTCATTTCTGCAGGGAGAGAAAAATGGCATTGGTGCCTAGAAATATTGTGATTCTCAGAAATTTTATACTGTTACTGTCAATAGCAACTACAAGACAGTCCCTATGTAAAGCTTGGGCTTCCCAGGTGGCTCAGTGGTGAAGAATCCACCTGCAATGAAGAAGATGTGGGTTCGATCCCAGGGCTGGGAAAATACCCTGGAGAAGAAAATGGCAACCCACTCCAGCATTCTTGCCTGGGAAATCTCATGGACAGAGGAGCCTGGTGGGGCACAGTCCGTGGGGTTGTAAAAGAGTCAGACATGACTTAGGGACTAAACAGCAACAGCAAAGTAAAAGCTAAGGATTCTTGCTAATTCACTGATGGGTTGGAGCCTTACCTTGTGAGGCCACTAAGTTCATTACACTGATCAGCTTTAAGAGAGAACTGAAGCCCTTCGCAGGTTAAACATGATCCTGCGCCCCCAACCTTCCCACACAGGCGGCAATGACACAGGTATAAAGGGAACCAGCACTCATTTCTAATAAGTCTTCTTTCTCTAGAATAACTTTTTTTTTCTATTTTAAAGCTTTATTAGCTCACAAAGATAATAATACTGAAATTTATTTCATATTTAACTGTGATTATTTTTATAGTGATATTTACTTTCAAGTGTGGAAGAATGGTTGAATAGCAAAAAGATCCATTTCCACAACTTTACATGGCACATCAAATCAGGCATGGTTCAAATAAAAAATAAAATAGCTACTGCTCTTTAGGTCCAATGTGGAACAGTAAGATGATAAACCTGTATTTGTATTTGAAAGTCTGATTTTCTACTTCTGAATGTGCAACTCATTAATTCTTACTTGCTTCATCCTGCCACTAGGTTTCAGCCAATAGCTCAAGGAATCCGAGAATTTTATAGCTGGGAGAAGCCTTACTTCCATAATGTGGGGGGCCAGATCCAGTCCCCATAACTGTTCTGTTAGGCTCTGAATGTTAAAAACTGAAGTAACGTTCAGAAACCTGGAGCTTTCACTAAACATGCATTCTCCAGCACCACAGCCCTTACCCTTCCCTGAAATCTCACACCAGCCTTGCTTCCTTCCCATCCTCACGGGTAACCTGCTATTTACATTAAAAGTTCAAAATGCTTGAGCAAACCAGAATTACTTTGTGTTGGTTTATTCACAAGAGGGGCTTCCCCGGTGGCTTAGACGGTAAGGAATTTGCCTGCTAATGCAGGAGACCCTGGTTCCAGCCCTGGATCAGGAAGATCGCTTGGAGGAGGAAATGGCAACCTACTCCAGTATTCTTGCCTGGAAAATCCCACGGACAGAGGAACCTGGTGGGCTACAGTCCATGGGGTTGCAAAGAGTCGGACATGACTGAGCAATTAATACTTATCCACAAGAAGCAAAGCTGAAGGAGGTAGGGAGTAAAGAGGTGGCCCAAATGATCATTTTACTACTCATAGAATTGAAAATCAGGCTTTAGGAATATCTGGATGCCCTAGCACCTCTCTCCCATAAAAATGTATTCCCTACTAGCTCCTACACTGGAACCTCTGCTCATTAATTGAGAACACTTGTTGACCCAAATAAAAAATTTAAAATAAGCTATTTTCAAACAGAAATGGCAATCCTCTCTGCTCTCTCATTCTACCGCCAGGGATAACCTTGAGCTGAGAGATGATGACACAATTCTTAATGAACTCCACTGTCCGTGGTGGGATCCGATCCCTGCTTGTCAATGACTACCAGGGACAATGGACTTTGTGTAGTAGCAAGGTGAAAAAGAAAAAGAAAGAAGAAGTTTTCTCAACTAGTAAGACATTTGGTACTAAGAGCTAGGTGGATTTCTCCAGGCTAACTTTATAAGGAAGGAACCTAGGTCCCAATGATAATCCACTCATGACAACAGAATGTCAAAGAAGGAGTGCCCAAAACAATCAAAAGTCAGGAAAGCAAAAATATACAAATGATGCATCTAACTCTAGAGGCGAAATGGTCAAAGAAACCTCTGGAACCACTGCTTACTCATAACAACAACACATGGTATAATTTAGAAGGTGGCTGTTTCCTCTAATTGCATAGGAAGCGGACTTAAACAGGGGATACTTGGTTTACATACAGAACGGATCCTAAAGTTGGGTTCGTATCCAGTATTACAGATTTGCCCTTTTGTTTCTCACCAAAGCTTAGAGAAAGCAGAATGTAATTCTTTCCTTGGTATATGTAAACTTACACAAGTTTAAAGATCTCAAGCCCAAACCATACCTGGGGAAGAAAATGTGTCTACGTACTGCACTTGCCTTTATTAAAGTAGAGAAGTTGCCCTATTGCTCTGAGGTAAAAGAACAACAATAAGCCAACATCCAGGCTATTTCTTAGCAATTCTACCAGATCAGACAACTTGGGTTTCCAAAAATTCTAAACAGAGCCAAGAAACTGATAGTGGAACTGCTGAAGTTAGCCTCCAATTACTAATTGTGGACTGTGGCTAATTCACTCACTTTTCTTATGCTTAAATTTCCTCTGAAAAAATGGGGGAAAACATTCCCTCCTGGGGTGGTTCCAAGGATTAAATAAGCCAATCTGCACCAAGGGCTTAGAATAGTGCCCAGCACAGAGTAAGTATTCTGTCCCTTCGTTGTTATTGGTAATGTCATTTGGTCTTCAGTTATCAAACTGACCCTCAGTTTCCTGGGGTATTTTCTCTTCATTACCTTGTTTTCCACCCACAGTAGCTTCACTCCTAACTTGTAACTCCTCCCTGCCATCATCCTCACCTTCTATGTTTTTATGATACACAGATTACAGAGAAGATTCTACCACCCAAATGAACCTCTAAACTGGAAAGTGACTGGCCTTACACAGAGATGGGACCTTTCTAGAGCAGAAGTTACAGTGAGAACCACACACAGCATAAATTGCTCTGCCCGCCACCCAGAACCCACAACTAGGTATTAGAAATTTCTGAAGACTGAAGTTGAATGAGATATTGGTGCACAGACAAAGCTAGGTCCCTGTCTTCCACCATTTCCCCAACAGTGTAAGAATATAAAGAGGAGGGGAAAGGTGCCCAAGGCCCTCTGCCTTCAAGACAGACAGTATGACAAAGGTCCAACACTTAATAGACTGTTCACCCTACTCAAGGCTTGTATGCAGCAGTTAGAAAGAAAACAATTCAGAAGATATACAATTGCCATCAAAAAACAAAAAGACTTCATCTACTACAGAGACTCTCATCTCTTTGTCATAATGCCCTCAAAGCAGAATTAAAACCTATATGTCCCAGGCAATCTAGGGGCAAGAATTCTCCTCTGCTCCACTGGAAGATAAACCTTGATGGGTCTAAACCTGTTTGGATTGATGATGGCTAAAAGAAGAAGGGAGAGAACTGAATAAAGGGGACAGAAAGGAGGTCTCCTTCTCCTGCTTTCTGCCCAAAGACCCTTATGATATGCTTTGCGAGTGAACAGAATTGAGATAAGGCCCCAAAAGAACACTGGCATGGGGATGGGGTATCTTGCAACTGAAGATGAAGGGTAATACTGACCAGCTGGTAAAAATGGAGGAAAAAGCATCACTACTTCAAAAGAATTTTGAGATAATGGGCCCAAATACACAAAGCCTCAGAAATCTACAAGAGGACGTGCTGGCAGCTAAAATCAAATACAATCCCCACCCCTCCCTCCAATGAACAAGGCATTATCCTAGACCCCCTTCCCCACAAAGTTATTGGAATACACAAGAATTTTGTATAATGAGAATTAAGCATATACATATGAAAAGATATTTCACATTCTCATCTCCATGTTTCTTTTTAAGAAGAAAATGGTCAGAATTGGCAAAATGTTTCATGAAGATGCCTATTAAAGCATAGAAAGCTACTGGAAGTGACAAAATTAGAATAAAGTGGGACAAGGAAAAGTTAAAAAAGAGGAAAACATTAACTAAAGTATTGGGGATGATGAAATGAATCCGTAAAATGGAAATTTCACTCAAAATTCCTTCCCATTTGGCTCTGGAGCACATTGATTTCTTTTTGCAATAAACTAACAACAATTCCTCTTAATTCCAACATTAAAACAGCCTTTCATACCTTGGTAGCACTAGTGGTAAAGAATCCACCTGCCAAAACAAGAGACTATAAGAGACTCTGGTTTGGTCCCTAGGTTAGGAAGAGCCCCTGGAGTAGGAAATGGCAAGCCACTCCAGTATTCTTGCCTGGAAAACCCCAGAGACAGAGGAGTCTGGCGAGCTACAGTCCATAGGGTTGCAAAGTCGGACACAACTCAAGTGACTTAGCACGCGTGCACCTTAAGAAGTACTAACCAAGGAGGGAGACATTTTGGAGGCATGCTGAATGTTAGCAAGAAGGCAGGGCTAAGATTTAACCCTTCAGTGTTCATGACTGGTTGAAATGATTTTTAATACACACACACACACACCCCCCTCCTCCCATGGCTCTCAATTTCAATAGAATAAGCGCTCATCAGTCTTAGGGCCCAGGGATCCCGCTTGCTGCAACAATCAACAAAGCAGGAATGAGTTGTCACTTACATTCTTTGATGAACAAATAAGTAAGTGTCAGCACAACTGTGTGGCCGCTGAAGAGGAAGTCCCCGCACAAGATGTGTGACCCCGTTATGGACAATCCGCCGCCGGAAATCAGCCGCAGAATCCGCTGTACTTTGGCCTGAGAGTCTCCGTTGAGCTGAAGGCACAAGAAGATCAGGAAGAAAATTCACAAGTTGATAAATCAAGTTTTAGCCTAATTTATGTGACATTTACAAAGGTCATCAGTTGTGATTTTTTTTCCTTTTTAACTTAAGTCAAAAAGAATCCAAGGGGGAAGCTCCTCAAACTGGGTTTTATTCATTGCATTGGCCAGTTTTAGTGACACATTTTAAATTATTCAGTATGTTACTAATAATACGTCTTGGTGGTGGTGTGTCCTTGGACAAAGCTTTTAAAAATATTAATAACCAATGACTTCACCACAGTTACGCACTGAAAAGACCAAAGCTCCTCTCTTTCCTCTTTGCAGGGGAAGTCGGGGTTTCGGATAGTTAATATTTGATTCGGCTGCCCTCCACATTACTGATACTCTATAGAGTATTCCTACCTTGTGTTAAGTGGGCAGCCTAGAGGGTGCATGTAGTTGTATTAATGTCTGACCCAAACATCTGCAGTTAAAAAGAGCTGCAATATGTTAAATAATTTAAATAGGTTTGAAAATGATGGATTAGGGATGTACTGGTTGCTTTAAAAGAGTGGCTTGATCAGGAAAAACATCCTCAGAGCAATAACCTGTGTGCCGTGGCAGGGGGTGAGTGAAGGGCTCCCCTGGGCGAGGGTGGAGAAGCCCAGAAAAGCCATAATGATGACACAGGAGACAATGGGTTTGATACAATAGTCAAAGGTTTATAACCCATTAAAATGACATCAGATAGAGATCTCTTACATGTAGAATCTACTGCAAAATGCAACAAACTAGTGAATATAACAAAAAAAGCAGCAGACTTACAGATATACAGAACAAACTAGTGGTTACCAATGAGAAGACAGAGGTGGGGAGAGGCAACACGGGTTGGAAAGTGAGAGGTACGAAGTCCTGGGTGTAAGAAACGGAGACGCACTTGTGGACACAAGCCATCATCAATCCAAAGGTTGAGACCCATCGAGTTTTATCTTTCAGGGGAGCACAAGTGATGAATTCTTGCCCCTGGATTGCCCAGGGTTACAGGTTTTACTGACGGACTTGCGGACACAGCGGGGCTAGGAGAGGATAGGGTGAATTGAGAAAGTAGTGGGAAGCTGCTATATAACATGGGGAGAGCAGCGGGTGCTCTGTGATGATCTAGAGGGGTGGGGACGAGAGAGGGGAGGGAGGTTCAAGACGGAGGGCGTTTACATATAATTTTGTCTGATTCCCATTGTTGTATGGCAGAAATCAATACAACATTGTAAAGCAATTATCCTCCAATTAAAAAAAAGTCTCAAGGATGTATTATACAACACAGGGAATACAACCAATATTTCATAATAACTGTAAATGGAGTGTAACCTTTAAAATTGTACTAAAAACCAACAACAAAACCCAAACCTTAGGTATACAGGAAGGAATAGTGGATTGAGTGGGAATACATAAGAAATTGGAATACTGAAATGCTGGGCCACCAGCTGGAAGACTTCGGATCAGCCTAATATCAAGTGAATAGGTTTAGAAAATCAAAGAATGAGACTCAGAAATAAAACGAAGTAAGAGTAGACAGGAGAAGAAAAATACAGAAAGACCATCAGTGACTATTCACTTGGGGCCTGCGGGCACAGCTATGTGATATGCTGCCTTTCATACTCAGTGACGATCCTTCTAGGCAGCTGGCCCCGGAAACGCAGCCAGGCCAATCGTGGTGGTGGCTCAAGTCTTTGGCAGTGTAGACAGGCATTGTCTAGTCCAAGTAGACGTGCGATGGTGAAAGAAGGTAAGATGTGTACAGACGGGTGAGAAGACAGTCCAGTCTCCAAAGCAGGTGGAAAACCATCCTGTTCAGTACCATAGGAACTGGGGCAGGAATCTTTGTCTAAAAATTTTCCAGTGAAAAGCATCTTATGGATCTGCAAAGATTTCTGGTACTCAGATGACCCCTGTAAAAAGGCAAACACACTATGCTGGGGTGATAGTTAAGCGTAGGGCTCTGCGGCACAAGATGATGGGAAATAGGATTAGAGGTCAAGGTAAGAAACTGGAGGTTTCGAGGAAACTTAACCTCCTTCCAAAATTGGCTCAGGCCAAGCCCAGGAGGCAGATCCGAGAGAACATACAGGTTTCATTGAGTTGACAGTCCTTCAAATAAACATGCTACGTAACAGGTGACCCTGCCTTGAAAAGATAGATCTAGAAGGCAGTAAAGGATCCACAGGGGATTCCCAAGGAGTGCTAGTGATAAAGAACCTGCCTGCCAATGCAGGAGACACAAGAGACACAGGTTCAATCCCTGGTTTGGGAAGATCTGCTGGTGAAGGGCATGGTAACCCACTTCAGTATTCTTGCCTGGAGAATTCCATGGACAGAGGAGCCTGGTGGGCTACAGTCCATGGGGTTGCAAAGAGTCGGACACAACTGAATTACTAACACTTTCACTACTTTCTCGCTTTTCAAAGGATGCAAACCCGGGGAAGAGAAGGACTGTTGACAGAGTTGCAGGACTCACTGCAAACCACATGAAATGCTGTGGAAGCCCTTGATGTGCAGGATAGAATCTAGCATGCGCTTTATCAGATCTGAGGTAGACCTTCAGGAATTTCTGGTTGTGCGGTTGGTACAAACTGTCAACACTGAGATCAAATAAAAAGGTATGTACACTCCACCCGACCATTGTGTTCTCAGTTTTAAGAACACATTATTCTTCACTTCAAAACCATAATAATTTTTTTTTAAATCCACTCACCCACCCCAACTCAATGCTTGGATTTTCTAAGCACAAAAACACTTAATCCAAAAGTATAACCAAACCAGGAGCTAAAATAGTACTGCCGCCCGTTCTCTTCTCCCCCCTCCTTTCAGCAGCATATTGAGGTATGGAGATTTCCAACAGCATTTCACAGAACAGAGGAAGGACTCTCTTCCGCTCCTCCCGTACTTTCTCAGCTCTTAATCTCTCAGTCCTGTCACTGCTATCTTAGATGTCAGAACATGCTTAGCATAAATGCCAAATAGAATTTCAAGAAAGGAAATTTAAAAAGAGGGTGGAAAGAAAACAGGGGAAGGGGTGGGTAACCGAGTTGAGATTAATGGATTATTTCCTGTGTGTGTGCATCCTCAGTCACTTGAGTCATGTTGGATTCTTTGCGACCCCATGGACTGTAGCCTGCCAGGCTCCTCTGTCCACGGGATTCTCCAGCCAGGAATACTAGAGTGGGAAGCCACTCCCTCCTCCAGGAGATCTTCCTGACCTAGGGATCGAACCTAGGTCTCCTGCATTGCAGGCAGATAATTTACCTTCTGAGTCACCAGGGAAGCCCTAGATCTGTTCTCTTTCGTTGGGACCTCCATCATACACCACTTAAAACTCTAGTTCCTCTTAATTTCCTCATTTTTTATACCATTCTATGCTATTTCTGGATATAGAGTTGAAGATGTAAAAAAACAGAAAGAGAAGCATTGATCATAATAGCCAAAACAGACAAAACTCAGTGTTCTCAAGGGTTCCTCCAACTGTGACCTCCACACATCATCTCCCACAAAAATAACAGGTACAAAAGAGATCAACTTGGCTGCTGCCAAACCAGAAACGTTCCCATCCATACATTCCCTTCAATTTAAAAGAGAAGAGGTTCTCTGGACCTCTACAGCGAGGATGAGAGGGCAGCTTTCTCGGGAAAAGGAAAGCAGCTGTTTAAGCCCAACATTCCTGTGGAAAAAGGGATTTGAAAACCTAAAGCATCTGATGCGAGTCCTGATAACTAGGCCAACATTCATCTAAACACAATGGTCAGAACTCAGATTTTGTGCCTGCAAACCAAAGCCTGGGTGGGTGGGATGAAGAAAATCATAACCTAAGGACTTAAACCCCAAGATGGAAAAGGAAGGAAGGCAACCAGAAAACTTCAAGTCAATGATTCTACCAAAGGCCTTTCAATGCAACGGCTTCTGGGATCACACCCAGTGAGTAACAAGTGACATCAGGCATCAGTGACCAGTCAGACTTTCTCCCAGAGCAAGTGGTTTCAGTACACACAGTTCTGTCATTGCTCTCAGTCACTAAGGGCATTCTACAGAGTCAGCAACAAAGGAGACAGGTATATTATCTAACAGTTTTATAACCACAAATCTAAGGAGCGCTGGAAGCCAGAGGCTGGACCACATTTAAAATACAATTCTGCTTCCTGTTCTGTCAAACCACGTCATCTCTAGTCAAACAAACTGATGTGTGTTTGCTTTACTGAGCCACTGTCTAGGCACCCACAGCCTGCTGATGCTTCAGAAAGAGGTTCTGGGTCTTGACAACTGAACACAGGGGCTGATTAGCAAGGATGTCCCTAGACCTTCCTCGTGAGTCTCTGCACCTCAGCTATTCAGCAGTACATTTGCTCTTGTGGCTTCTGAAAATTGTATGTTTTCCATAGAAGAGAATCTCTAATTTACTTCTTTCTGTAATCATAGCAATTCATCCCTGTAAATCAAACCTTTTGCTAGGATGGGCTTGCCTTCTCTCCTGTAGCCATTTCCTCATTTAGCCTACCACAATAACCCCTTAGAAGTGTTTATTATGCTTCTGAACTTCTCCCATGCCTTAAATTAGTTTCACTAGAAATCAGCCAATGTTTAAACTCAATATGTACACTGTTTTAATTATACACACTTTCTGCCTTGATGGCTTTAGAAAATTAGAGCTTCTCAAACCACACCTATATTTGGTGAAGGAGACTGTTGGCTTCTTTAGAACAACTCTATTTTTTTCCCTCCACCTTGGACATCTGCTTAGTGTTCAGTAAAAAAATGTTAGGCTTTACTCCCTTGTCCAAAGCACATGATTTGCACGTTTCCTTTTTTATAAACCAGGGCACACTGTAGTCTAAGATGATTAACAGCTCTCTTGAGAAATGACTCTACCTGGAGAAACTATAAATCCTGCTTACAACAGTCTCAGTATCCATTCTCACACTCTGTCTCAGCAAATGGGTGAATTAACTCAGATGACCATTATATCTACTACTGTAGGCAAGAATCCTGCAGAAGAAATGGGAGTTGCCCTCTTAGTGAACAGAAGAGTCCAAATTGCAGTAAGTAAGTAAGTGTTAATCACTCAGTCATGCCCGACTCTTTGCGACCCCTTGGGCTGCAGCCCACCAGGCTCCTCCGTCCATGGGATTTTCCAGGCAAGGATACTGGAGTGGGTTGCCATTTCCTTCTCCAGGGGATCTTCCCAACCCAGGGATTGAACCTGGGTCTCCTGTACTGCAGGCAGATTCTTTACCGACTGAGCTACAATACTTGGGTACAATCTCAAAAATAACAGAATGATCTCTGATCATTTCCAAGGCAAATCATTCAATGTAACAGTAATCCAAGTCTATGCCCCAACCACTGAGGCCAAAGAAGCTAAAGTTGAATGATTCTATGAAGACCTACAAGACCTTCTAGAACACCAAAAAAATACATGTCCTTTTCATCACAGGGGATTCAAATGCAAAAGTAGAAAGTAAAGAGATACTTGGAGTAACAAGCAAGTTTGGCCTTGGAGTATGAAATGAAGCAGGGCAAAGGCTAACAGAGTTCTGTCAAGAGAACAACACACTAGTCATAACAAACACCTTTTGTCCAACGACACAAGAGACGACTCTCCACATGGACATCACCAGATGATAAATATAGATATCAGACTGATTATATTCTTTGTGGCCAAAGATGGAGAAACACTACACAGTCAGCAAAAACAAGACCTGGAGCTAACTGTGGCTCAGAACATCAGTTCCTTATTGCAAAATTCAGACTTAAATGGAAGAAAGTAGGGAAAACCACTAGGCCATTCAGGTAGGACCTAAATCAAATCCCTTGTGATTATCCAGTGGAGGTGACAAATAGATTCAAGGGATTAGATCTGGTAGACAGAATGACTGAAGTTTGTAACACTGTATAGGAGGTGGTGACCAAAACTATCCCAGAGAAAAAGAAACGTAAGAAGGCAAAGTGGTTGTCTGAGGAGAATTTAAAAATAGCTGAGGAAAGAAGAGAACCAAAAGGTAAGGGAGAAAGGGAAAGACATACCCAACTGAATGCAAAGTTCCAGAGAATAGCAAGGAGAGAGAAGGCTTTCTTCAATGAACAATGCAAGGAAATAGAGGAAAACAACAGAATGGCAAAGGCTAGAGATCTCTTCACGAAAACTGGAGATAACAAAGGAATATTTAATGCAAGGGTAGGCACAATAAAGGACAGAAATGGTAAAGACCTAACAGAAGCAGAAGAGATTAAGAAAAAGTGGCAAGAATACACAGAAGGACTATACAAAAAACATCTTAATGACCCAGATAACCACAATGGTGTGATTCACTAACCTAGAGCCAAACATCCTGGAGCGTGAAGTCAAGGGGGCCTTAGGAAGCATTACTACCAACAAAGCTAGTGGACATGACGGAATTCCATCTGGGCTATTTAAAATACTAAAAGATGATGCTGTTAAAATGCTGCACTCAGTATGTAGCAAATCTGGAAAACCGAGCAGGGGCACAGGACTGGGAAAGGTCCGTTTTCAGGCCAATCTCGAAGAAAGGTGATGGCAAGGGGTGTTCCAACGACCGCACAACTGCACTCATTCCACACACCAGCAATGCAATGGTTCAAATCCTCCAAGCTAGGCTTCAGCAGTACGTGAACCAAGAACTTCCAGAAATACAAGCTGGGTTTAGAAGGAAAAGGCAGAGGAACCAGAGATCAAATTGCCAACATTTGCTGGATCACAGAGAAAGCAAGGGAATTCCAGAAAAACATCTACTTCTGCTTCATTGACAATGATAAAGCTTTTGACTGTGTGGATCAAAACAAACTGTGGAAAATTGTTAAAGATATGGAAATACCAGACCACCTTACTTATCTTATCTGTTTCCTGAGAAACCTGTATGCTGGTCAAGAAGCAACAGTTAGAACCAGACATAAAACAATGGACAGCTTCAAAATTGGGAAAGGAGTAGGTCAGGCTGTATATTGTCACCCTGCTTACTTAACTTATATGCAAAGCACATTATGTAAAATGCCAGGCTGGATGAATCACAAGCTAGAATCAAGGCTGCTGGGAAAAATACCAACAACCTCAGATACGTAGATGATAACACTCTAATGGAAGAAAGTGAAGCGGGATTAAAGACCCTCTTGATGAGGGTGAAAGAGGAGAATGAAAAAACTGCCTTAAAACTCAACATTCAAAAAACTAAGATCATGGCATCTGGTCCCACCACTTCATGGCAAATAGAAGCAGAAAAAGTGGAAGCAGTGACATTTTACTTTCTTGGGCTCCAAAATTACTGCACACAGTGACTATGGCAATGAAATTAAAACACACTTGCTCCTTGGAAGGAAAGTTGTTACAAATCTAGACAGTGTGTTAAAAAGCAGAGACATCACTTTGTCGACAAAGGTCTGTATAGTCAAAACTATGGTTTTTCTAGTAGTCAGATAAAGATGTGAGAGTTGGGTCATAAAGAAGGCTGAGTAGGAAAGAAATGATGCTTTTGAACTGTGGTGTTGGAGAAGACTCTTGAGATTCTTTTGGACTGTAAACAGATCAAACCAGTCAATCCTAAAGGAAATCAACTCTGAATATTCATTGGAAGGACTGATGCTGAAGCTGAAGCTCCAATACTTTGGCCACTTGATGTGAAGAGCTGACTTGTTGGAAAAGACACAGATGCTGGAAAAGACTGAAGGTAGGAGGAGAAGTGGGTGACGGAGGATGAGATGGTTGGATGGCATCACTAACTCGATGGACATGAGTTTGAGCAAGCTCTGGGAGATGGTGAAGGACAGGGAAGCCTGGTGTGCTGTAGTCCATGGGGTCACAAAGAGGTAGATATGACTTAGTGAATGAACAACAACAACAATCTGTTGTTCAAAAGGCCAGTCTATCTTTCTAGTTATAAAAACTTTGAGTTCACCCTTGATTTCTTTCTCTTAAACCCATGTCCAACTTATTAGCATATACTGTTTGCTCTGCCTTCAAAATACATCCCAAATGGAATGACTTCTCACTTCCACAGTCACCACCAAGGTTCAACGGGCTAAAGGTCCTGTGAAATCTGTGGCTGCGTCATCTCAACTTTTCACAACTCTGTTCAGCCACACAGGTCTTCCTGCTTTTCTGGAATGCACCATGACTGTTATTTCCTTGTCCTGGAGTTCTCACCCCATCCACATGGCTCACTCCCTAATCCTGGTTGTCTAAAAGCTTTCTTATTGAAGAAGTTTTCCTGGCCACTCTATAAAATAGTGTTGTTGTCTTTTAGTTGCTCAGTCATGTCTGACTCTTTGTGATCTTATGGACTGTAGCCCACCAGGCTCCTCTGTCCATGGGATTTCCCAGGCAAGAATGCTGGAGTGAGTACCCATTTCCTTCTTCCCGGGATCTTCCCAACCCAGGGATGGAACCTGCATCTCCTGCATTAGCAGGCAGATTCTAAACCACTGAGCCCTGGGGGAAGCCTATATAAAATAGTACCTACCCTCATAGTCCCTTTCACCCTTACTCAGCTTTATTGTTCTCCAACTGACTTGACCTACCAACATATAACAAGTTATAACTTTATTTATTTATTGCCATCCTTCCATAAGAATATACATTCTCAGAGGAGGAGAACTTCATTTTGGTCACTGCTATTATACAGTGCCTGGGATACAATAGGAACTTAATACTTTCAAAATGAACGGATGAATGAGAAAATGAGAAGGCAAAAAAAGCAGAGTCCAAAATCCGGCAGTAAGTTCCGGATAGGAGAAAATAAAAGTTTTATGCACAAAGACATACATTTTATGACTACATTTTCATTTCTCCCCCCAAAATCTAAAGCAAAGCAGAAAATGTTGTAGATTTCAGTTGACACATATGAACGTGTGTAGGAGAATGAACAACAGAGAGTAGGTGCTCAGTCACTGCTTAACGTCTTCTAAAGCGTAATTCGGAGGGGCTTACCTTTGGAGCACACTGGAAATGCATTCCAGGCACCGGGAGGGTAGTAACATACATCGTGATACAGCGATACAGGTATAAAGTTCCAATGATAAAAAAGAATCTGCGCCCCACTATTGACCTAAGGGAAAAATAGGGATGGGAAAAAATAGGTTTACTGGGGCTTTTTGATCCTAAAGGCAATAGAAAATAATGTTTAACAGAATAAAAAAATATCTGCAGTTTTCTGAACTAAAGATTCACATACTGTGATCAATCGAGGTGCGCTGGGCCCCAAAGGTGTGATGCGTCTCTGGTGAGTTAAAGTAGTTTAAAGGTTAAATAACCACCACCCGTTAAAAGAGCACTCTTTGCCAGAGAATTCAATGAACCTCTCTACATTGTCAGTCAACCCACTGCATTAATAAAGCCCTCTCTCGGGAATACAGCAGAGGTATAAGCGAGCCAGGGTCACAGAGGAATTTAGTAATGAGCTAAGGTGATACTACATAATTGGGCACACAGGGAAATGGGACAACTCATTTAACCTAAGTTATATAAGCAAGGGTTATTTGGGGACCATCCAAAAATATTCTGACAACTTCGGCATGAACTATTTTGTCTATGACTACACAGATTTTCAGAGAATTATATTTTGAAGACGGTCAAAGGGTCCTCGTGCATTTCAGGATATTTAAGAGTGAAGCTGTAAATTTCACCCTTATTTTATGCATTCTTGATCAAAAGAGGCAAAAAAATAAAAAAATCCACAAGTCCTTTTTCACTTTGTCTGTTTTGTTGGAGACAGCTGTCTTGACTAACATTAGTCCTGTCCTTTGCCCTCTGAGTCCTTAGTCTAAGGCAGTGGTCCCTAGCAGCTGGCTCTGAGCACAATGTCTCCAAAGGGAAAGGTTTTGCCTGTCTGCACCACTGCCTCATGGGTTCCTGAATGGGCATGCGAAGCTCTGAAGATAGGACTTCTCTAACGGTCCAGGGACTAAGACTGCTTGCTCCCAATGCAGAGGGCCTGGGTTCGATCCCTGAACTAGATCCCACATGCTGCAACTAAAAATCCTGCATGCCACAACTAAGACCCAGGACAGCCAAATAAATACTTTTTAAAAAAATAAAAAAAGAGTTCTGAAGATGGCCCTGCTATGCAGTCAGAGATGGGTCTATAAACTCTGGGCTCTGGGGATTAAGACATGGGTGAGACCCACAAAGCCCTTAGAATTACTAGTTGTAACTTTCCTAGTACATAAAATATATTACTCCAGGTCCCCCATTTTCAGAGCTCTCAAACTTCCCAAACCAGTACTGATCAAAGATCTCTGGAAAAACAGACAGTTCCAGGCATGTGGCATATTTTAAGTTTTCTCTGAGACTGCAGTCTGCTGTGGATCAAGGTCTAATTCAGGTAACTGTTGGGACTTCTAATTTAAAGAATTATGTACAAATATAATTTTAGCTGTCTGTCTCCAAGAGCTATTTTAAGAAGATTTCAGGGTTTCTGGGGTCAAAATATAGAGAGAAAAACCACCTTGACTAGTTGATGAAAGCATTTATTTATTGCAAGGCATTGCTTTCAAAGGCTTACTATTCTAGCATTGCCTTTTCCAATACTGAAAAGGAACAGGTGCTAAACATTGCTGACTGTCTCCATCTGGTTAAGTGAAAAACTATTCTCCCTCTGATTCAACCCCAGGCTGAAAAGGAGTGCTGAACTGTGCTCCACTCTGTTAGACAAGGTGAAGTAATAAGCAGGAATTATGATGAGTTGATTATATTCACTCCAGTATTCACAGTTCAGCAGTACTCAGAACAGAAAATTAACTTAAGAGGTGAAATATGCACTCTGCAGTCTTATTGAGTTTGAGAACCACTGCCAATTATTTTTTCCCCCATCGCTTTGAAGGTGCTCTTAAGTGAGAGAGAGTACAAAGAGAATTTTTATTCAGTTGGAATGTGCAAAACAAGTTATAAAAACTACTCCACCGGTTACTAAAATGTGAGACCCAAATCTACCTGAAAAAGGATGCAATTTCCCCCAACAAGTTTTTGCTGGTGGACTGTGACCAAAACAGTGGATGCTATTAAAATGCATAGGTGGCTTGTGTGACTACAAGTTTTGATGTGGTAAAACCGAAGATGGCCATGGAGAGGCAAACAATCCTCTGGGTGAACATTCAAACACACCAAGACGGTACTTCAGGCTGGAAGCCAGCTGCTTACCAAACCCTGGAAAATTTCTATTTTCACGGACATATACGAATAACACTTTGCTCTAAAATAAAAGAGAGCAAATACCTTTGGCCTGAGCAGTCTCTCTTTATTGTGTCAATTCCAGACACTGAAAAGGAAAATGCTAAAAGTTTTTTAGCTTTCAGCATGAAGCGTGTCATAACTAACACCTTCTGTAAAAAGTTCTAAGACAATTGACAGCTATGTGATTCACTTATACATAATGAAAGAGAGATTTTATTCACAAGAAAATGCTCAGGAATGACTTCAGTTTGTGGAACAAGTTTTCAAAATTGCAAACTTGACATGGAACTCTTCAGCAAAGATAGATTGAACTCTTCAAATCTCAAAGCAACAACCAATTGAGAAAATAATACAGCAAAAATTCCCTCTTCAAAAAATGATCTTGTGGCATTAACACTGAAATCCTATTTGACTCCAAAGTGTATTGAATACATTAGCATATATTATACTTTCAAAAGCCCTATTTGTGGGCAATGTTTTGATCAAATTTATATTCGTGACTTAATTACTAGAATCTTAGCAGAGAAAAAAAAATCTGAATGCTGGCTGAGAAGAAAAGAGGAACTGAGCCCCCCTCCCTTTTTTTAATGGGCTAGCAATCTGAATTCACAGGGAAACAGAAATAACCACTTCAGAGCTATGTCCTATTTTTAAGTTTCTTCAAAGCAAAAGTACCTGGCTTACTACACTTCCTGATTTCTGCTATTCTAAAAAGGGAAGACTGAAGCCAGTGAACTAGATGCTCCTTTGTGATGGCGTGAGGAAACTAGAAGGCATGTTCACTACAGGTATGTAAAACCCAAACTGCATGGACCCAGGTCTAAATGCAGTTTATTAAGCAAACTCTTGTGGTTGAATTGCTAATAGGCAAATGGAAAAGAAATGTAAAATCTGAGAACTCTTGGAGAGAGGCAAACCTCAAAGCCTGCTGTGATTGACTGTAGACCAATATAGTCATCACATTCTGAGTAACAGCCGACTACTTTCCCCACCTGTCAAGAGCCTGGAATAACACAAGCATGATGAAGTGAATGTATTCCTTTCCAAGCCTCTTAATGTATCATGCAAATACCATAGTGCCAAGTTGCTTGAAATCAGAACTGCACCTTAAATGTACAAGCTTTGAGTCATTCACCACAGCACTTCTGCACCTTCACACACACCTGCCACTTTCATACAGTTGCTCAATAAACGCTGATGGAATAATGACTAGATTTACTCAAGGTTGTAGATCTTTCTTTCTCTTTTTTTTATCAAGTGCCTGGATAAGACTGAATTTATCAGATAAAACCAAGACAGATCATTTTGATCACACATCTACTCACTTAAATAAACTCATGGCAAACCCCCCAAAACATGTTAGACCTTACTTACTTGTATCTCAAAAACAGCCACTGGGTGATCCATAATCCAACTAATATAATCCCATTTATTTCTGATACAGAAAATGCCCATTTCACCCGATCTATGTAATCAAAAAACTTGTCTGGGAGTGGAGGGCTGAGTTCCTTGGGAGGGACCCTCTCGTGCACAACCGTGATCATGACGGTTGTCAGGACGAGGTTGAAAAGCGCGTACACGAAAGCAATGCCCGTTTTCCACCACTCGAGGGGAAATTTGTTCCTCGATTCTGTGGGCATAGCAATTTGGATATAGTCCGGGTACTTTTTGGTGCCCTTCCGCAACCCATTGGATAAGCTCTTAGCTTTACTGTTGCCATTTTTGTTCTCTTCTTCAACAGGCTCAGCAGGTCTTGTGTAAGTGTTTGCAGGATCATTGGTTTGGTTTTCCATATGTTCCTCGAGTTTTGCTGTCTCTATGATATCCATTGTCCCCTGGTCTTCAGGTCAAAAAGGAGATGGTAAAGTTCTTGCTCTTTGTGGAAACTCGACTTTTTTTAATCCTTCTATTTCCAAGATCAACATGGACTCTTCAGACTTATCTTGTTTCCTAGTACAAAACATAGACGGTCTCCATCTCTCTAGGGTTCCTCCTGGGCCACCGTCTGCTATACGTTTACCACTTTCAGGAAAGGAAGCCAATTTTCTTTCCCCCAAAGATGTTACTATCCCACCTGGAAAAACAAAACAGAACTCTGTTCAGAAACCGTGCTTGTCCACTTGTCAACCATCCAAAACAAAAACAGTATCAAAATAAGGAAATAAATACCAAAGCCATTTGCTTTATAAATATATCATCAGAACATAGTTAAAAGCTGCTGAGATGGAGTTTATTTATAAAACACTGAACTGTTTCATCTCGGAATTCTTCTCTTTTTGAGCTGATTTCAGTATAAATAGGAACATTCTAATAAACAATTCCTTTTAAATTTCTTTAAATAAAAGTCAGCACCCAGCATTGCAAACACTTCAGCAGACACTATCACTTGTTGCTAACCATGAAGTCATAATAAGCCAGAACCTCCCCAGAGATCATATCATTCCTTCCTAAGACTGCATCTTCTCTATGAATCTTAAAGAATAAAAAACTGTGATGAGTTGCTTACATGTATGGAATAATTGTTACTCTCTGAATCTGCCAACTTTCTATTTTCATAGTAAAAAACTAGAATCTTTAAGTGACTACTTTTCAGAACATATTCAAGATATTTTAAACGGTACTAACTCTGTTTATCCTTTTACAGTCAGAGATTCACACCATACAGAAGGAACGCTGACAGCCTACAAAATAACACAGTGAAAAGATACCAAAGCCTTACTAGCTATCTCTCATTTAGGGAGCAAATTCTACTGGTTTCTGGAAGAAGAAAATAATTTACTACAACCAACATGGTGAATTAGTAACCGAGAACATTTCCACGCAGCCACCACAATTTCTATCGGACAACAGAAGCAGGCACCCAGAGGACCAGCTCAGAGAACTTACCCACCAGGACATCCGGGACGAAAGGTGCCCTCTGCTTGAAGCTCCACAGGCTCCAAAGAGCAGAGACCTCTCCCCAGCACAGAGTACCAGCACCAACTCTTTTATACGGGCCAGCAATACAGCCCCAGCTGTTCTCAATTTAGGAAAGCAGTATTTTCGTCCTGCTGTAGATCCCAGCCACCTGAAGAGGTTTCCAAACCTCATAATTAGTCCCCACGCAGAGGACACTGCACAACTTAAGCACAATCCTTTGCATTTTAAAGACCTCCCTTTCAGAGTAACCTCAGGGGGTGGAAACTGGGAGGAGGAAGAACTCAAAGTGATGACAGCCAAGCCTTTATTTAACAAAAGGACAAGGAAAGAAAGTTAAAATGGCACAGACAGTATGGACAGGCAATATTTGTTGACAGTTGTGAATGGCAAACAGATCAACCAGAAATGTTTATTGTGCATCTAAATGTCCCGACACTGAGGGATGTGTAGGGGCAAATAAAAAGAAGTTAAAACAAAAAAAAATACATGCCAACCAGAATGCCACCCAAAGAGCTCAAAGTCTAACTGAAGAGGCAGAACCGAAGTGATGAAACTTTGAAGACGGACTGACATATTGGAAGAAGAAGAATGAGGTGGATGGCTAGCTCAGAATGTAGCTCTAGTTGTGTCCCCAAAGATGTGTCCACAGAAAGGCACTGTCCGTTTCCGAGGAAGTGAAAGCAAGAGGAAAGTTAGCCTAGCAGGGCTAGGAGGTTCACTAAGAGATGGAGATCCGCTAAGAGCTATTAGCTAAAGTTTCGGGCCCCTCACCTTTCTCCTGGCCCTGGGAAAAGCCTCCAGATACTCAGGCATCAGAGCAGAGTGAGAAAGGACCTGGACCCCTCTCTGTAAAATAGGTCTGACAGAGACTCTCTGCAGCGCCCTGGCTCAGTATTGTGGGAAGGGTAGGTCTAACGAAGAGGTGACTCAGTAAGGTATTTTCCAAAACAAACCATCAACACCATAGGCAGCTACTTCTAATGGAGGTACCAAAGCACTAAGTCAGCCATCACTTGTTTCTTTCTGCCAGCTTCAGGCTGCACCGCTCATAGCATCTTGCCAAACTATCATCCAAATTCCATCCAACTTCACTACTCCACAACTGCTCTGAGTTTGGTGTTTGTGGGTGAAAGCAGCTTGTAATTTTGAAACCCAGGTCCACTCTAGTAGACATACAGATGGT
Source organism: Cervus canadensis (assembly GCF_019320065.1). Taxonomy (NCBI): domain Eukaryota; kingdom Metazoa; phylum Chordata; class Mammalia; order Artiodactyla; family Cervidae; genus Cervus; species Cervus canadensis. The sequence continues at coordinate 46,068,169 of NC_057404.1, read as the reverse complement.
CTTTAAAAGGTAGCTACCTAATTCTGGAACATGGAATGTAGAACAGAAGAAAATAGTTGCCTTTTTTTTAATTTTAAAGAGGAAGCATTCAGCTATCTACCTACTGGGACAAGTGTTAGAATGACTGAAATAATTAATCATAAAGAGCTTTGTGCTCCTGGGAGGAAGAGCACTCTGTGAGCACAAAGCCCATTTATTGTCATTAGTGGCAGGATTGATGTTTTCCTTGGGGTTTCATTAAGAAGATTAAACATACCAAGCACATCATCATGTGTCAACCAATCTTGGGACGCAACGTTCATCATCACGATGATCATTACAACATACTCATTCCCACGGTGAGACTTTCCTACAAGCAAGTATCTGGAAAATGGCAAAAGCCACAGCAGTTCCTTCTGAGGCTGGCAACCCCATTAGGTCATTTGTTTAGGGTATGTTCTGCCAGAGCACAAGCAGATGAAAAGCTTCCCAGGTCTTCTTACGTTGCAAAATACTGGAAGTTAGTCTAGATAATATTTTAAAAGTTTAAGATCCCTATAGACTAATCTTGCTTTTGAAGACAAGTGCAAAATTCAGAAACTGTTAATACAGTAACACTGCTTTGCTAGGGCTTTTTTTTTTTTTCTTTTTCTCTTTAAGAACAAAGAATGATTTACTACAGAAATACAAGCTTGCAAATTAGGAAATGACTATAATTTGTATTTTACTAAATACAAAGAAATGTAAACCAAAAAGATATGATCACCTTGAGTGATGTTTAAAAGGCATTGATAAAATTCAGTATCCACTTTATTTGGGGGAGAGAAAGCACTCAACAGTAGGAACGAAAGTATATATATATATATATACAGCTATGCTCTTTCAATGCCAATATCACAATTTTAGCTGTGTAATATGTGTTCTAATGTCTAGTGGGAAAAAAAATCCTATACTTTTCATCCCTAAGGGAACTTTAGGATCTTTCTGTCAAATTACAAGAAAATACATAATTTTGCTTATGTTTTATTTTACTTCTGTTACACCATAAAGGGTTTGATCTTACCATGTTAATATACATTAATCACTTTCTCTTAATAATCCCAATAGTATTTTTACTGTAATTTGACAAAATGCTCCTACGGTTCATCAAGGAGTAAAAATGGGAGCAGCAGAAGCTTTGTACCAGTAGACAGTGCATCACACAACTTATATTGAGGCAATGGCACCCAGTTACGCAATTTTGGGAATTTATCCCAAGGAAATAAGGATGTACATAAAATATTTCTACAAGTATGCTTTCAATACATTTATAAGCAGAAATTGGAAGCACTCTAATATCCAACAATAGGGAATTAAATAAATTACAGCCATCATAATACACTTAATGTACTGTATTTGGATACAGTAACTAGAAAACTGTGAGACAAGTATATAAATACCATATAAGAAGGATGCAGTATCAAATTAAGTGCAGGTTTAGATCTGGATAAGTGTAGAGGGCTTCCCTGGTAGTTCAGATGGTAAAGAATCTGCCTATAATGCAGGAGACCCCAGTCGGATTCCTAGGCTGGGAAGATCCCCTGGAGAAGGGATAGGCTACCCACTCCAGAATTACTGAGGTTCCCTAGTGGCTCAGATGGTAAAGAATCTGCCTGCAATGCGGGAGACCTGGGTTCGATCCCTGGAATGGAAGATCCCCTGGGGGAGAGCGTGGCAACCCACTCCAGTATTCTTGCCTCAGTAATTGCTATCAGAGGTTATGGTCTACCAAAAATGGAAAAGGAGTAATGTGACAGAGGCTCAAGGCTTGAAGAAAGGTGCAAGTGTGAGGCTCATGACTCACCCCCAGTTCTGATCTGAGGCTTGTGGCCAGCATTCCCACAGAGGAGACTAAGCGCAGACATGAGCTCCAGTCAACAGGCTAAGAAGCACTTTGCTTGTTAAAGTTGTATGTTGACCTGGTTGTACATTTGGAGTGGTTAAAAAGATAAGATGTATTAAATGTGTAAATATAGTTTAAAAATTAAGGAAACTTACTGAAGTCTATATGTGGGTTTCAATGTTTAAAAAGATGTAATCTGTTGACGATCGATGTTAAACACTGACCAAAGAGAATGTGTTGCTAACATCCACAACTGCAATTATGAATGAGATTTAGACGTTGCTTTTTAAAGGCTTAAGAAAAACAAGGTCCTGAAACAGAGTTGAATGACCAATGGAAACAAAAGAGCTGATGACCCTACTAAATGACTATGTGACTCTAATGACTAAATGACTCAATGACTCTACTGATGACTACTAAAGCTTTACCAGCCCTTAAAAAAGAAAACCCAGGGGCTTTCCTGGTGGTTCAGGGTAAAGAGGCTGCCTTCCAATATAGGAGACACAGGTTCGATCCCTGATCCTGGAAAATCCTACATGCTGCAGAGCAACTAAGGCCCTGCCCCACAATTACTGAGCTTGTACTCTGGAGCCTGGGAGCTGCAACTACTGAGCTCACATGGGCAACTACTGAAGCCTATGCACCCTAGAGCCTGCATTCCACAACAGTGAGAAGCCCAAACACAACAATTAGAGAGTAGCCCGTGCAGCAACCAAAACCTGGCATGGAAATCAATCAATCGATAAAATCAAAAAAAGAAAAAGAAACCCAACTGTCACAATAAAGCCATGAAAAAGCCAAGTTGTAGAATAAAGTGGACACAACATAATAGTTCCCAAATATGTGTCAGGTACTCTGCTTTGTCTATTATATAATTAACCCTTAGGACAACATTAGGAAATACTTTCAAATGTTTATTTATTTAGCTGTGTCGGGCCTGAGCCGGGGCACACAGCTCTCCCTTGCATCACTCGGGATCTCTCAGCACCGCACACGGACTCTCCAGTGAGGGCAGGCGGGCTCAGGGGCTGCGGCCAGCGGCTCCAGTGAGCACAGGCAGCATCCGGGCTTAGTTGCTCCAGGCCACGTGGGATCTTAGTTCCCCGACCAGAGAGCGAACCTACCGAACCTACCCTGCATTGCAAGGCGGTTTTCTCAACCACGGCACCACCAGGGAAATCCCAGGAAATATTTTAAAGAGAAGAAATTGAGATCATGGGAAATGCTCAAGGCCAGACAGGTAGGAAGCGGCAGAGCTCAGATCTGAACCAGGAATTTGATCGCAGGAGTCCCTGTTCTGTCATAGAGGTCAACAATATAGTCAGTGAAAAAGATCGAGACCATCAACTACAAGTTCTTTTAAAGAAAAGGAGAGATGCATAAACACATAGAAAAGTCTCCAGATAATATAGGCATTTTAAAATCTTTATAATTTTGAAAAAACTAATATAAACTTAGAAAAAAATTTAATATATAAATCACCTCTCTTGAGGGGAAAGGGGAGGAGCCGGTAAAGTATTTCCCTGTTACCCATATTTCCCTTTTAATTATAATTACTGTAACACACCATTATATTAAATTTATAATATAGATATATTGCTATGTTAACAGGATCCCAGTTTAGCTAAGAAATTTTACGCCTATAAAAGTTTTTTCAGAGACCAAGACATCTTAGCTTTTCCTTACTAACTTTCTTAGAGCTTAATTTACTTGTAAAAATCCTCCTGCCTAAAATGGATAGGTGTTAGTTGGTATGATTACAGAAACAAGGGTGCCTTATGAGTCATGGCATTCTATTCCAGAAATGCCCATAAAATTTGCTAAATAGTTTCACTAACAAGTTCTTGAAAACTGAAAAGAAGACCCACTATTTAATTAAAAAAAAAAAAGATCATGTATATTTGTGAAATACTTCCCCGACAAAAGTTACATGGAAAAACATCCTTGCCAGACCCTTACAGGTCCCAGATCTGTGTAAGTGTGACAGATTTAAATCAGGGAAAGAGGCAGGCCTGGAAGGTAGCTTTGTGACACTATTCTGAGAATGGACTGGGAAAAAAGACTTAATTTAAAAGACAAGAACTGAAAAAGCAGCTACTGTGATGACTGTAATTCTGAACTCGGGGAGTGTGATACTTGGGTAGAGAATAAACATTTTGATTTCTGGTACTAATTTGCTATCCCACACTAAGATAGACTAGTTACTTTAGTTCTGTAACTAGTTATTATAAGAGGAAGACTCAGCCTATCAATAGTGGTTGCTGGTGGGAATGGAGAGAGACTGCAAATAGGCTGCCATTTTCTTTTTGGGGTGATGGAAATGTTCTAAAATTATATCATGATGGTGGTTGCACAATTCTGTAAATTTACTAAAAATCATTGAATTATATGCTTAAAACACATAAATTTTATAGGATGAAAGTCATAACTCAATTAAGCTTTACTTTAAAAAAAAAAAAGCTATAGCCCATCAAGACACATAGTTTCTAAAGAATTAGAAACCAAAGACTAACCCATGTTCTGTTATTATATATTCCAGGCTCACTTATCCCTTTAAAGTGTTGTTATTTACCAGCTGAGCACTTCCTTAGTATGAAATAACATACATTTTAAAGTTTTCTACAGACAGGATCAAGAACCAGCAAATAAAATGAAAACTGTTTAACAAAATCTGTGTAAATTGTGCTCCAAAAATAAACTTGTAAGTAAATAAGATGAAGTGACAAAAAACAGATGGGTTTTCTAACAGAACTCATCAAAATTTACTATGAGTTGGATCTCAAGGGGAAAAAGTGAGGGTCTGTTTTCTTTCTCACTGTTTAAAAAAAATCGGTCACTTTAACTGGCGAGGTAGTTTAATACTTGTTGAAATGAATATTTATTGACACAGAGCAAATATTAGCTGTGCAAATTTGAAAACAATTTGGACTCGGAGTATTTCACAAGAAGTGATCATCTGGGGTCTGTCCACAGGGCGGCGCCGCACTCGGCCAGCAGTGACTGTTTCTGATGTCACCAAGTTTGATAAAGTACCTTCGCTAAAATCTGCTGTGCAGAGTGTTCCATAGGATGTTTTCAGTCTTGTCTTCTAGTCCTTGTTCATCTGGAGAATTCCAAAGATTAGCTCCAATTTCAGGGGAGGAATCTTAAAGAGAGGTGGAGTCCCAGGGAAAGACAATTTTAACAATCCCTGGTACCATGTAGAACATGTGGTAACAAGGCAAATGAACGAACAAATGCATAAATAACGGAATGAGCAAGTAGATGGACAGATTAGATAAGTAATCAGACAGACAGACAGATGAGACCCTGAAGATAGAAGAGGGCTATAAAACAAGGTCCGAAGCTAGGGAACATTTTAAATAATCCTTTACGTTTCTTGGGGACATACTCTAAAGCAGAGGTTCTCAGAGTTAAGGGGTAGAGTGGGGGAACACAGGTTTCTCCCAGATACTGGATGATGTCTGCCCCAAGCCCCTTTCCCCGCCTCCATTCCTGACACATCTAGGAGTTGAGAGAATTTCTGGAGGGTGAGGAGGGGTGGGCTTTCCAGGTGGTTCCTCCCTCCTTTGCCTGCATGTTTGCAGGGTTTAGAAGAAAGACCAAGGCAGGAAACTTCTACCTCCCACCCCTCTATGTATTTACAGCCAGCATGATAAACCCACGACCCTGGAGAAGAAGTAAAGAGGGTGGAAGTCTGGTATTTCTGGTAAAATGCTTACATCCACTGCAGCAGGCAAGCAAAAGACTTTCCTGATAATTTAAACAGACGTTTGTACCTTTAACAACCTGAACTGTGATTCTATTAATTTCCAAGCAACCCTGTCCAAGAGGTGTTTGGTCAGAGAATTATTCCGCGCTAACTGGTACCACCTGCTCCCTGTTTAATGGTCAAACAAAAGTCGCAGGTTTAGCAGAAACACCCTGGGGGCTGTATCAGAAAGGTTAACTCTAACAGCCTAACTGAACAACAGTGGTAATTATCTGCTTCTTCATCTCTAGCTTCCGTATATACCCCAAAGATTTACACACCTAGAAACTGATTCCCGTAGGTTTTAATAATTATTACTCTGTAGTAGGAGTCTGCACAGATTACCTACTCAAGTGAGAGGTTTTTAAAAACCATAAAAAACCACATTTCATTTAATATTTTCAAAAGATAGTGGAACTTACAGTTTCTTCTAACAGTGGCTGGTCTGAAAGCAAAGCAGAAGCTGTATCTAACAGCTTAACATTATACTCTCTAAAACATATATTTTCTAAACCATATTAGAGATCTCATTCTAAATAAATAAATAGATCACAAAGTCAACAGCATATTTCTTCGTCAACATCAACAACAAAGTTTCTAGATTTGGGAGCGTAGTCTCTTACTCTAGGAAAACCATGAGAAAGAAAAAAAGAAGTTTCTTCAAAATAATTTCATAACTCTTTCCTTTAATAAAGCTCCTTTACTACATGCCTTCAGATTATTTTAAAATATACCTTTTGATTTCTCCCTTTACCATGTTGTCACCAAACTTGGTGTCTGTTTTATACAATTTCAAAAAGTTTGCATAAAATAATATTAACAGGCTATTTAAATGAGTATTCAAAAAAGTGACATCTTGGAACTTTGCTTGATGTTTACAAGTACATTAGAAGAAAGTCCTAGCAATCAGAGATTTGAGTGAAGTCATCTTTAAGCAAGAATCTACAGGAAGGAGTTAAATAATCCTGCTCTAGGGTGGAGGCAAAGGCGAAACTTCAGGACAAACATTTAACCTGGGGCTGTGGTTAGCACATTTTATAGTCGTAAACAGAGGCAAATGCCTAAGAACAGGAAGCTTACTCAATCCCCAGGGCTGCTGTAGGAACGGCACCTAGGTACACCTGAACACAATTTCCTTGTACAGGTCTAAAGTCTAGAATCAGACATTTCAATATGTATTTAAAATACAATGGGTTCCTTGTTACTATATTTCTGCTTACTGCACTGTGTCAACAAAACAAGAAATAGCTTAAAACCACCTCAGAGACGAAGGGGAACACTTCCTGTTAGCAAGAATTAAAACACTGAAAAATGAAGGAAAAGGGAGGTTCTGGAGTCTGCACCCTCAGCAGGTTAGTCCCATCTGCTTGCTGCATTTGAGGTGTGTGTTCTCCAGGCTTTGGCAGAGGGCAAAGAGAGCAGGAAGGCTAGACAGCTCTTCAAGTCGTGTGCTGCAGCCCATCTGGCATCCTCAAGGCAGAGCACAGTTTCATATAAGGGAAGGAAAAAGTAGGAGCGGAAAGGAGGCATGGAAGAGCCAAGAGAAGCCTGTATAAAGCCTCCATTTCTCATTCTCTTATGCCAACCACAAAAAGGTTCTTTTGCATGACTGGCTGAATAAGCCACTGCTTTCAAATGGTATGAGGCTATAAAAAGGAATACTTTCTCCAAAGCCATTAAGGTCACTACACTTGGCTTCCAGAACTTAAACTACTATGTTGTATTTCAATAAATTATTTCTTGCTCAAAAGCACTTATTTGACCAATGTTTCCAACCTTGGCTTTGGCTTCTGCAAATAACTCCAACACAAGGAATGGCACACATAGAGAAAAGGCAGCAAGAATAACTTAAGAGATGGAAATCCTGAGTCTAACAACGCCACTTTCAACAAGTTTGAGGGATACGAGTGAATGTTAAAATTGGAATTTGAAACAGATCTCTAAAGTATTTACCTATTGAATTTTTACTTATCCTAATAAATGAAGGAAAAGAAGAGACTGTCACAAAATATTTATTTCTTTTTCACCAGAAAGTTTGCATATTTAAAAAAAAAAACTCACTTGAAGAAAATAAAAAGACCTTTGGTTTATACATCTTAGCATTTAAATACTATTTTAGGAAATATTAGTAAATACTTGGATATTCAGAATAACTGCCAACAGACATGATCTGCTAAGGAAAATGAGGCTGTTCAGAGGTAAACCTCAATGTCTTTAGCAAGAACAAACGATCCAGGAATCTTCAGCTGTTGTCAAAACGTTTTGAACCACTTCTCTCTCAAGACAGAGAGAGTAGGCTCCCTCAAGAGTTTAATTTCCTTTTGTGACCAACTGTGCTGGTTCACAAAGTTGCGAAGTCTCAACAAATGTGTCTTTTGTTGCCTGTTCTACTAAATATTCCCTGTATGGAGCTTGAACCCTCTACCACAAAGCATAAGTGGCTGTTGGTATGATAAAGACCATATCTGACTGACTATCTACACACCTTTGGTTTTGCAGTGATCCTTAACCCTTAGCCAACTGCCTGTTCCCCTTAAACAAAAATCCAGAACAGAATACACAGTTCTATTTTGTCTTTCTCTTAGAAATACCATAACATGGGAAATTTTGTTCTATGCCCAAGCTATCCCTCCAGGAGATAATTAGAAAAAGAGAGAAAAGAGTTTGGAAAGAAAGATACAAGAAAATGAGTCAGAGTTTTTACAAGGAGCCCTGAAAAGAGAAAGCCAATGTAGAAAAGTATAGACATCAGAGCTGATTCAAATGGCTTCTAGGGGCCCAGAGTGTGTCCCATAAAAGGGCACTTACAGATCGGGGAGTGCAGAGGGGCCCTGGAGGTAGTGAGCATCAGTCCTTTTCATCAAAACCAGGAGAGCTCCAAGGAGGTGGACAGAAAACCAAAGAAGTGTGGTAGGGATGGGGGTGAAGGGGGCGTTGACACTGTTAAACAGTAACATAACTTTGAAAGCATGGGGACTGCCTTTACTGAAACATTTCTATCTGAGCAATAGTAAAGAAAGAAAAGTGAAAGTGTTAGTCGCCCAGTCGAATTCAACTCTTCGCAACCCCACCGACTACAACCGGCCAGGCTCCTCCATCCATGGAATCCTCCAGATGAGAATACTGGAGGGTGTTGCCCTGCTCTCCTCCAGGGGATCTTCCCAACCCGGGGATTTAACCTGGGTCTCCTGCATTGCAGGCAGGTTCCTTACCATCTGAGCCACCTGGGAGTGAGTGAGTGAAGGTCGCTCAGTCGTGTCCGACTCTTTGTGACCCCACGGACTATACAGTCCATGGGATTCTCCAGGCCAGAATACTGGAGTGGGTAACCTTTCCCTTCTCCAGGGGATCTTCCCAACCCGGGGATTTAACCTGGGTCTCCTGCATTGCAGGCAGGTTCCTTACCATCTGAGCCACCTGGGAGTGAGTGAGTGAAGGTCGCTCAGTCGTGTCCGACTCTTTGTGACCCCACGGACTATACAGTCCATGGGATTCTCCAGGCCAGAATACTGGAGTGGGTAACCTTTCCCTTCTCCAGGGGATCTTCCCAACCCGGGGATTTAACCTGGGTCTCCTGCATTGCAGGCAGGTTCCTTACCATCTGAGCCACCTGGGAGTGAGTGAGTGAAGGTCGCTCAGTCGTGTCCGACTCTTTGTGACCCCACGGACTATACAGTCCATGGGATTCTCCAGGCCAGAATACTGGAGTGGGTAACCTTTCCCTTCTCCAGGGGATCTTCCCAACCCAGGGATCGAACCCAGGTCTCCCACATTGCAGGCGGATTCTTTACCAGCTGAGCCACAGGGAAGCCCTGAGCAATAGTAGATACAACCACAATTGAGTCAGCATATGAAACAATCAGATAGTCTATTTAGCAGAAATGGTTAGTTATCATATGCAAATAAACAAAAATATATCATTTAGCATGTATTTATATGATCTATATTGTGTCTATATCTGGCTATATGATTCATTATAGACAGACTCACTACAAGTGACATGTAAAATCCTTCAATTATGATGATCTATTTAATCAAGGCTTTCACGTAGGGCCTTGGCTTTCATCTTTCTTTCTTTGCATATTAAATCGGCTTTTCATTTCCACAATCTTTGCAGTAAGGGCAGGTGATTTGATGAACCCAACCCCTAAAATACACCCTCAAAAGCCACTAGAAGAACTTGGAAAGAGACAAGAGAAAAGGAGAATGATTTCTGCTGGTTTATCCATGCAGTGAGTGAAGAATGATCAGGAAAGGAAACAGGAGTCGAAGATAAAATTCTGAGGCTCCATCTCATAGCCAGAGTTCATTTCCTTATCTTCTACACCTCCTCTGACAAATCCTAAGAAAAGAATTCCTATGACTAAGTGTCTCCCAATTACTAATAACAAAAATTTCCTACAGAATGTCTCACTGACAGATTTAAATACACAAGTTTCTACTCTATTGTAACGTGTGGATAAGAACACCGGAAAGTTACCTTGAAACAAAGCCTATTAAAATGTAATTTAAGCTGTAATTGGAAAGAAGAATAAAAAATACAAGGATCATAAACTGTACAATTTTTATGAAAATCTCTCTTTTTAAGCACATGAGTTTTAAAAATGCTTACGCTACTTGACATATTAACTACTACTGAGAATTTATTTTGGAACAGTTTTAAATACAGAAAAAAACATTATCCAAAAATATATTTGGCTAAACATTAAAGCAACCTAAATGTCTACAGCAGCTATTTTGAAGGATTCAAGAAAAACATCAGGGCTTCCCTGGTAGCTCAGACAGTAAAAAGTCTGCAGTGCGGAAGACGGGGTTCAATCCCTAGGTCAGGAAGATCCCCTGGAGAAGGTAATGGTAACCCACTCCTATATTCTTGCCTGGAAAAACCCATGGACAGAGGAACCTGGCAGGCTATAGTCCATGGGGTTGCAAAGTCAGACATGACTGAAATATATTATACTTTCTGTTTAAAAAACAGCATCATATTTCATTTTCATAAAAATTTAAATGCATGACATTTGAAAAAAACAAGTTAATAAATACACTCTAAAGAAGGTAAGGTGTTACTGTTGGTTGTGGGACTTATCAATTATTTTTTTTTCCTTTGGCACTTGCCTACTTTCTCCAAATTTTCTGTGACAGAAGTATTCACCCATATATCTATTAATAAATACAACTGTATTTTCAGTTTATAAATATTATATTTAAGATTTTTAATGATGAGGAAAATACAATATGATTTCAGCGATGTAAAGATGTATGTTACATATATATTTTTAAAAGTCTGAAGAAAATATACCATATATTAATACTGCTTAATGAATTTATGGGTGATTTTAATTTTTTTCTTTATTTTGGATTGTATTTTCTAATTTTCCACATTAATTATTGTTGGTTAGATAGCATCACTGACTCATGGACATGAATTTGAGAAAACTCCAGGAGATAGTGAAGGAAGGAAGCCTGGAGTGCTTCAGTCCATGGGGTCGCAAAGAGTTGGACACAACTTAGCAACTGAACAACAACAACAAACAATCAGGAAAATGCTAATGGTTATTTTAACTATAAGAGTATTGACAGAGTTAACAGGGAAAATGTGCTTCTGTTCTTTAAAAAGGTGTTTTGTTTTGTATAATTTCAAGTATGCAAAAAATGCATCTGTAGAAAAGCCGGAGCACAACCACACTAAAATATTAAGAATGGTTGTTCAAGTGGTAGGAGTGTGAGATTTTTTTCCTTCCTACATCTGTGGATAATCCACATTTAGAAATATTTTCATTACCACTGTGTCATTTTATACTAACAGCTAAAAGTATCGGAAACCATGTATAGTTGTCGCTGTCATTTTCACAGAAATATTTATCCACTGAAATCTTTATTTCATGTCGTCACTCAGCCTCAATTAACTGCAATAAAAAGCATATGTTTAGGGACTTCCCTGGTGGTTGAGTGGCTAAGACTCTGTGCTCCCAATGCAGGGGTTCCGGGTTCGAATCCTGGTCAGGGAACTAGTTCCCACAAGCTGCAACTAAGAGTTTAAATGCCGCAACTAAATCCTGGTACAGCCAAATAAAGACTTTTTTAAAGTATATGTTTGCATTTTGGACAAGTCTGCAGTATTGCAGCTGTAGAGAAAGCCTGGTAACCAGTGACATTTTGGATGTTACAATCCTAACTTGAAGTAAACACACAATTAAATTAGTCTTCACTTAGTGTTCAACTTTCAGAAAGAGACTTCACTGTACTAAAGAGTGATATCTTCTGCAGGGTTTATTCCCAAGAAGCGTGAAGACTGCTTTATAAATTTCCATATAATGGATGTCATTCATTCTCTCACAAAAGAAAACCAGCCAGCCATTTAGCAAATCTCCAAGCCCTCTGGGTGAACATTGGTAATTTTTGGGCACCACAAATGTTTTAGGAAGCCTGTGTATATAAGCACGTTTGAAAATCTTTTTCCTGATATTTGGTGGAGTTTGGCTTTGTTGTGGTCCTCTCCAGTGGCTCAGACATAAAGAATCCACCTGCAATGCAAGAGACCTGGGTTTGACCCCTGGGTCAGGAAGATCCACTGAACCCACTCCATATTCTTGCCTGGAGAATCTCACGGACAGAGGAGCCTGCTGGGCTACAAGTCCACGGGGCTGCAGAGAGTCAGACACGACTGAGTGACCGAGCACATACATAGAGCACATATTAGGTCATGTGGCTCACCATGATCACCGTTCTGGATCTGGAAAACACCAGATACTCAAACATTAATATATCTGAATGAGACACAGGGATATATTGACACCGACTTGGGTCATCAAGAGGAGGAGGGAAGGAGGGACCGAAGCACCTTTTATTTTTAGAAGTTTAGATTTTGAAATTGCAGATCAGTGATTCTGAACCTATACAACTCAAATCACAAATCATCAAGATGGGACTAGTTATATTATAAATATTACTTGTACAATAAAATTGTTGCTGTTCAGTCACTAAGTCATATATGATTCTTTGCAACCCCACGTACTGTAGCCCACCAGGCTCCTCTGTTCATGGGATCTCCCAAGCAAGAATACTGGAGTAGGGGGCCATTTTCTCCTCCAGGGATCTTCCCAAACCAGGGATCGAACCATATCTCCTGCATTGGCAGGTGGGTTCTTTACCCCTGAGGCACCAGGGAAGCCCATACAATAAAATACCATCATACTAATACAATGTTAGGTGAAGAAAGTTACAAAATGGTATATATAGCACAATTTTTTACTGTGGGGGGAAAACTGTGCTATGCATAAATAAACTATGTAGTTACTAGAAAGGTGATATTATATGGAACATTTACTTCACTTTTTACCTTTTTGTGTTGAAAAAATAAGTAAGCAGCATATTTTGCTTCTATTGCCTAAGAGCAAAGATAACTGTTAATTCAACAATATTTAGTGAGTACATACCCTGTATTAGGGTCTGTTGTAGGGACACAACAGTTTTTTAAAAGTCACTCCTTTCATGGAGGTTAAATTCTGCTAATGCTGTGCTACAACAGCAATAAAAAAATTTCAAGTGCTATGAATAGAAATAAAATAAGAGGGATGCTTAAAGTAAGATCACCAAGCTTATGAAGCAATATCCAATTTTAAATTTTTAAATGAATACTCATTATGTGGGAAAAAAATCAGTACCCCATCAAGTCAAATGAATATCAAGAACACCTATGTTCCAACTTGCTGAGACTCATCACAGTAAACAGCTTCTAGAAACTCGTACAAATAAAACTTCTTGAAACTAAAAAGGAATTCCACTGAAGATGCTCCTCTACATACTCAATTGTAGATTTTTGCCTTTGAGTTCTTTTCCATTTCTAATAGATTAAAATAGTGTGTATATGTGTAAAGTATTCTAGTTATCTTGGTCATAATAGACTTTTAAAAAACTGACCACCCCAGTACACTCTTTAAAGAAAGATTTAACCCACATGGGGCTTTTGAGAAGAAAAGGTTAAAGATGCGATATTGTAAACACAGGAAGATTAAAAACAAAAATATTATGTAGGAACAGAAAAGTTGAAGCTGTCATATAGCTAATAAGGATTCAGAACTCAATTTGAGTTTTGATGCAGAAATTATATTTCATCTTCAATAAGTAGGAGAGAAACTACAGATATCAAAAAACTTATAAAGTTATTTAATGAAACGGTGACCAATCTCAAGGTAAGCAATACTTGAGGGTTAGATATATAGTAAATGTTGTCCGCACTGCTGAAAGCTTAGATGAGGCAGATGAATGGCTGGCAATTAGAACAGAGAATTATTTCTGGCTTTCTGTCCTGTGTGGATTTCGGCTGTAAGTGCTCAGGATGATAGCAGAAGGCTGGCTCCTGTCCTCAAGAGATTTTTGATTAAGTAACTCCTATCCTCCGCCCTTCTACCCAGAAGCCACTTAAAAAGATGAATGAGCAATAAAAACAACTTTTATAAATTAGAGAAGAGCCTCAAACACATATAAAATTTAGTAAAACCGTGTATCAGATAGAAGTAAAAGTCAAAAGAAAACTCAAATAATGAACATAAAATGGGAGATGAGGGAAGACATATATATATCTTAGAAACTTTAAATGTCTAGGGTACACAGATGAAAACTGAAAACAATTTTTTTTTAATGTAGAAGTCTTTTTTAAATGCCAAGCTCCACAGATCAGTAATGAATAGAAAATCATTCTATTCAGTTTAGCACTGGTCTATCCTTGGGAATGAACTATGGTCAGACTGTTTTCTACAGAGTGAAGCAGGTTTAGAAAAAACACAAGATGATTAAAAGCATTGTCTCTAAACCCAAACCTCATGCTAAAAAGCAGTCAGGAAACGCTATAAACTCAATGCTCAATTAGCATCCGGAAACCAAAAGATGTAATTACATATTTAATCTTATTTCCATTAAATGCAATTTTCATTGATGATTCTACATAAAGATTATTCATTTGAAATTGTCTTTTAAAAACATGCTATCAAAGTGAAAGCGAAAGTTGCTCAGTCATGTCCGAATCTTTGCGACCCCATGTACAGTCCATGGAATTCTCCAGGCCAGAATACTGGACTGGGTAGCCTTTCTCTTCTCCAGGGGATCTTCTCAACCCAGGGATTGAACCCAGGTCTCCCCCATTGCAGGTGGATTCTTTACCAGCGGAACCAGCTGATTCTTTACCAGGGAAGCCTAAGAATACTGGAGTGGGTAGCCTATCCCTTCTCCAGCAGATCTTCCCAACCCAGGAATCAATCCAGGGTCTCCCACATTGCAGGCAGATTCTTTACCAATTGACCTATCAGGGAAGCCCTAAAATATTTTTTAAAAATTGAAGCAAAGTAACACTCTAGAAGTTTTTCATATTCTGATTTTGAAGGTTTTTTGGTTTTGTCTTTGTTTTTTTCTTCTAACATCTCCTGTAGCATAATATGCAGTAATAAAGATATTAGAAAAGTGGGAGCCTGTTTCCAAGGCTTGTACTGAACAAGAGTAAAAATGACATTCCAGTTAATATGTTTCTATACTTTCGAGGCACATCTTAAGAATGTCAAAAGGGATGATGGGCTGATGAGGGGTATCTTTAAAGGACATGAGTGAATTTCATTTGTGGGTGGGGGGACCTTCCCTGTGGCTTAGCGGTAAATAATCCGCCTGCAATGCAGGGGACGTGGGTCTGATCCCTGGGTTTGATCTCTGGGTTGGAAAGATTCCCCTGGAAAAGGAAATGGCAATCCACTCCAGTATTCTTGCCTGGGAATTCTCACGGACGGAGGAGCCTGGCGGGCCACAGTCCATGGGGTCACAAAGAGTCAGACATGACTGAGCATGCATGCAGGAGGGTTTTTTACAGGATAAATAAAACCTTAGTAATCCTCTCAGCTTCAAATTCCCTCCTCTGCTCCCCAGGCAGTCAGCCCACATCCCATCCACTTTAATCCTGAATCTATCTTACCTCTTATCTCTTTAGCTTAGTTCAGCTCACAAACACCTTTCCTTATAGAAAGCATGAATGAGTCCAAACACATCAATAGCCACAACAAATTTCTAATGGATTAAATTTATCTACCAGAAAGACACATTAAAAAATACTTTTTAATAATAATAAAAGCTGGGACTTCTCTGGTGGTTCAGTGGTTAAGACTCCGTACTTCCACTGCAGCGGGCCCAGGTTCTATCCCTAGTTGGGGAAATAAGATTCCGCATGCTGTGTGGCACAGCCAAAAAATAAAATAAAAAATAAAAAGAAAGCCGAGTTGGATACTAGTTATATAGAGCCCTACTAGTACTTTGGACTGCTGGGTAAAAAGTGAAAGTATTGCTATTTAGAGAAGTGGACAAGCGAGAACAGGCTACGAAGAAGACATGAATAATCTTGCACAAGGCAAAACTGAGCCCCACAGACAGTCACTGTGGGAAAAGGAGTGAACAGGTACTTAACGCAGCACTCCCTCCCTCCCTGGTTTTGTTCCCAGTCCATTTCCTGCTTTACTGGCTCCTTTAAAGCCCTTGAATGGCTTCTATTGGCCAAAGCCCATTGCTTATTTTCACTTAAAAACAAAAAAACCTTATAATAGAAATGTTTCAAATTTTGTATTAAAAGCAGAGAGAAGAGTATAGCAAGCCTCATCAGTTACCATGATCATCATGGGAAATCTATTTCAACTATCCTCTACCCTGAGTTTTTTTTTTTTTTTTGGAAAGAATCCCAAACATCATTTCACTTGTAAATATTTCAGTATGCCTCTTTGAGGCTATCTCTAAAAAAAAAAAAAAGAAAGAAAGAAAAACTAATGCCATTATAGGTAAACAAAATAAATTTTATTTCCTTAGTAACAAATATCTGGTCAGATCACCTTTCCCTAATTATCTTTTTTCTCTGGACTGCTTCTTACATGCTGGTGTGTCCTTCTATCGGGTAACACTGCTTAAAAGGACCTTCATAATCTGGCTTCTGCCTTCATTTTCAGACCCACTTTGAGACTCACTTTTTTCCCTTCCCCTAAATCCTGTTTCCAGACAGAGTTGCTTAATTTCTGTTAATGTTTAATGCTTAATGTTCCCTTCCCATGCAACATCCGCTTTCCATATAATTTTTCAGCAGCCCAAATCTCCTTTTACTCCCACCTTCATGCCTACATATATGCCAAGAAATCTTTCCTGCTACAGTTCCTGGACGCAGAAATCAACAGTCAAACACTGCACTCACCATCCAGGGAGGTTACAAAACCTAGTGCACCCTTTCTTCAAGTCCCCACTGAGACACCAATGCCAACTTACAACTACAGCCTGTCAGGACAGAAACCAACCTTTACCTCTGGGGTGCTTTGCATCTGATAATTTCACCATTTTTTACTTCACCTTTTGACTGTATATTCCTGTGCAATCACTAAACCTCTTATAAATGGTGTTCTGGAGGTCAAAGAAGACTTTAGTGCAAAGACTTCAGTAGTAAGAAAATGCACAGAGTTACTTAAACATTATATTTAATAATCATGAAGCTTTCAAATGAGAATTAGATGTTTGGCAAATATCTAGCTGTTGGAAGTGGCAGGGACAAAAGAGCTAGCGGCAAAAGAAGACCCCAGGGCTTCCCTGGTGGCTCAGAGGTAAAGAGCCCACCGGAGGTGGGAAGATCCCCTGGAGAAGGGAATGGCAGCCCACTCCAGTGTTCTTCCTGGGGACTCCCATGGACGGAGGAGCCTGGAGGGCTACAGTCCACGGGGTCACAGAGTCAGACTCAGCGGAGCACCCATGCCGTATTTTAGGGCAGCATGTTCTGACTCCCATGATATAAACTCCTTGACGCAAAAAAAAAAAGAAAGCCTCTGATGCACAGCATATAGTAAGCTTTTAAGAAATGTTTCCTTCCTCTACAAGGACCTATTGTATAGCACATGGAACTCTACTCAATGTTATGTGCCTGTCTTGCTGGGATGGAGGTTTGAGGGAGATTGGATACATGTATATATATGGCTGAGTCCCTTCCTTGTTCACCTGTAAATACCACAACATTGCTAATCGGCTATACACCAATTCAAAATAAAAACTTTAAAGCAAAAAAATAAAATTAAAAAAAAAGTAAAGAGGCAGAGAAAAAAGACTTCCTTCATCTAATTACACTGGAAACACCTAGTGTTGTAGGAGTACAGAGAAGCACAGAGGAAGGAATGATTAACTTTTCTACAGGTGACTTGGTGTTAAAGGGAGCTGGACCAGTATTTGAGCCGGTCCTTGAATTTACTGGGCTGGGGGAAGGACTTTTTAGGCAACAGGAATCACGTCATCAGCGTAGGGGGAGTTTCCAGCATTTCAGGTGTGACCTTACCCAAGCTGCACCAGTTGATCAGTGCATTGAAAGAATGAAAACAGAGACCTCCAAAGGCTAGTGTGCTGCTTTGAAATAAACATGTAAACAATGTTTCCTTAACTTTTGATTAAATAAATCATTGGAACATAAGGGAAGGCAAGGAAATGTGTTGGCTAAGGTGAAAATTACTAAGCTCAAATCTGCACCCTCAATAAAGTGAGGTAATTTATTTAGTTAGAACTTCAGTAATCAAGATAACAAATTCCTACTGCAGACATTTTTGCAACAAATAGACAAAATAAACAAAATAAGTGAACTCCAAAATTTATTTGAATCATTTGAGACATTTATGGCTTCCTCTGTTTTTGAAAAGAAGTTATGTATGTTCAGTAACCTTTTATGAATAATGGCTAATAAAGTTTTCCATCAAATAACATAAACATTCCTGATGAAAGACTGAGAATCTAAATTAATGGGAATTAATCCTAAAAGAAATCAACACTGAACATTCACTGGAATGACTGTCACTGAAGGTGATGCTCCAGTAGTTTGGCCACCTGAGCCAACTCACTGGAAAAGACCCTGATGCTGGTAAAGACTGAAGGCAAAAGGAGGAGGGGGCACCAGAGGATTAGATGGTTAGAGAGGATCACCAACTCAATGGACGTGAGTTTGAGCAAATTCTGGGGGATAGTGGAGGACAGAGGAGCCTGGCGTCCTGCAGTCCATGGGGGTGCAAATGGTTGGACACAACTTAGCAACTGAACAACAACAACAAAATATCAGTTATAAAATAAGCTACAAGGATATACTGTATAACAGAGAAAATAAAGTCAATATTTTATAATAACTATAAATGGAGTGTAACCTTTAAAAATTATGAATCACTATACTGTACACTTGTAATTTATGTCATATTATTGTATATCAACTATCCTTCAATAATTAATTACTTTGGTTCTCTTTAAAACAAGTCAAACTTAAAAGCATTTGCCCCAAGTCAACATGCTACACTCAGAAAATTATTCAAAGTATAAGACTGCATATAAAATAAAGCTACCTTCAATGAAAAATTCAGTGAATGAAGCACTGTATAGTGTGGCTTTAGGGAAAGTGAGAAACTTTATAGAGCTAAATGGGTTTTTCTCTTACTTTTTACAGAGATCCCAAAGCTAACCTTGGTTGCTTCCCTGATGGCTCAGATGGTAAAGAATCTGTCTGCAGTGCAGGAGACAAGGGTTCTATCCCTGGGTCAGGAAGATCCCCTGGAGAAGGGCATGGCAACCCACTCCAGTATTCTTGTCTGGAGAATCCCATGGACAGAGGAGCCTGGTGGGCTACAGTCCAGGGGGTCACACGGAGTCAGACATGACTGAGTGAATAACACTTTCACTTTACACACACTAATGTCCTACCATGGACAATGAGGATGAGCTCTTGAGCCAGCCCCGAGAGACACTCCTCTAATCTCATTCCTCCTCTTGACTTCACAGCGGATCCTTCCCTGGGAAACTCCTCCACCTGACAGAACCAGACTGCAAACTCAGGAAGAAGAATGACTCCTAATTTCACAACTCTCTCCCAACCACTGCTGGGCCAGCAGGCCACTGGACAGCAACACAATCCAATCTGCTAACATTCTGCTTTCCTCTCAAAAAATAAATTCAAGAACGCTTAAAAGATCAGACTGGGATTTGATGTCAGGACTTTCTCGCTTTACCAATGCTTCTCCCGTTTCTTTCATCCAGCCTATGGGTTTGTAGTTTGCAGCCTACACAGGGCATCCCCTCTGCTGGCTTAGAAGGTGCAAGCACAGTTCACGTCTGATGTGCGTCAACGTCGCCGGCCACCGGCCAGGTGCCTGGTGTTCAGAGGCACTAGAATGGCTGTGAATGAACGTGTCATCTCACACACTGAGAGACTCCAGCCCTGTTGCAGCCTTCTCCACAGTACCATAGGCACCTTTCTTTTTCTAATGGACTCAACAACATGTCTGCATAATTATAATTTCCATAGGGGATACAAGACCCCAAAATTTCACCCAACTTAGAATGCTTTACTTTGTATGACTGCATCTTTACAAAAACATTTGTTTATTTATTTGGCTGCTCCTGGTCTTAGTTGCGACATGCAGGATCTTGAATTTTCACTGCAGCATGTGGGGTAGTTTAGCTATGGCTTGCGGGATCTTTAGTTGTTGCATGCAAAATCTTAGCTGTGGCATGTGGGCTCTAATTCTTTGAACAGCGATTGAACCTGGGTCCCTGCATTGGGAGAGTGGAGTCTTAGCCACTGAACCACAATGGAAATCCCTGTGTGACTACATTTTTATTTTTATTTAATTTTTTGGCTGTGCTACAAGGCCATGGGAGATCTTAGCTTCCCGACCAGGGATCGAACTCATGCCCTCTGCATTGGAAGGGCAGAGTCTTAACCACTGGAATGTCAGGGAAGTTCCCTGGATTTTTAATTATAGTGTATCTTACATAAAGAGGAGGATAAAACATAAGGTATAAAAAAATAGTAAAGCAAAATCACACATAGGTTCAGATACCCTGGAAACTCCCAACCAATCTCCATGATTATATCCCCCTGCACCCGCCTAATCCTGCAGTAGTTTTTTGATATATAAATAATTTCCTAAGTAAGAAATGCTGAAAACCCTTGGAGAGCTTTCTTAAATGGGGCTACAGTGTCTATAATTGCAGTTCTCAACATGATAAAAGAATAGATAAATCCCTAAAAAGTCCTCACCTATCGTTGGGTGTTCCTTCATTCCTACACAGTTCTACCTTTCCCCACTCTCACCCCACCATGCCCCACCACTTACTTAGGGAGTTGCCTGGAGGGTGGAGGATGTGATTGGAGCTTCCCCAATATTAGCTTGTTAATATGCACAACCACTTGTGGAGTAGGTATCATTATCACCTCCATGGGAGGCATGAGGAAGTGAAACCCAGAAATCAAGCAAGTGGTGAGAGGTGGGATTTTATTCCAGGCAATTTTAGCCACGCTGCTAGATTTTCTGAGATCTAGATCTGTTTTTACAATTTAGAATGTGCTGGCTTTTTTTTCCCCTAAGAGCAGTGGATATGCTTCCGCATGAGTCCTTCTGGGGAGATTTCACCTTTTCTTCCTCCATGTTTTCTCCCCACAGTTACCAGTATTAACAGATAACAGTGTGTTTGCCCTAGGAGGTGCGTCCTCCCAGATGTTAGCAGGCCCCACTGTCTAACACAGCTCCCAGCTCCGGGTCATCTGGTACCTTCAGTGCCTGTGTGAATGTCTGTCGAGCTCCCCAGTGACCTACAAGAGGGACACTTCCTGGAAATCTGGCCGATGGACATTTCACTGGGGTGAAGTGTTTAGAGGGTCTGAATCACTCCTGTTGCCTGGTAACCTGTTTGCATTTGGCAGGAGGAAGGTGACTCAGGCACAGGTACAGTCAGACGCAGGACAGATATTTATTCAGTGCAAACTCCTCCTAGCACTGGACTGTTGATTTCATGTTTAACCTTGACACTGCTCTTTCTCATGTCATGGGGAAGGGGGAGAGGCACTTTCAATTCTTTTTAAGTCTGTGCACAGATTCAACAGATCCCTCGCAGCTGAAATACAGCCTGCTTTATTTCTTCTACTGAGTTCTGAAGAAAAGCTTTAACAGAGAAAGCAATTACAGGATTCTAACACATACAAGTGAACTGGAATTATAGGCTGTCATGGAACTTACCTGCCATCCCCATAAAAATTCTCTCATGAATTCATACTTGATATAACACATTCCTAAACAGCCCTGAGTCACTAATTCTGACCTCAGAGTCAAGAAGGAATTTTTTTCAGGCAACCAGAGGGTTGACTCATTTGGTGGGCCACATTCCAGGTCAGAAACACTATTACACCTTTACACATATCTGTCTTTTTAACCTGAAAGAAGTGGTACCACAACACAAGTAGCTTTAGGACTGAAGAGGTTCACCCTCAAACACCACCATGAATATAAATCAATGTCACTGGCAGCCTTAGGTCACCTCTCTGAGCTTTGTCTTTAAGCATAAATTAGCACCCATGCCTAGGTCACTGTAGGAGCCTAAACTCTAGAATAAAACACCCTGGGTTTGCATTTCATGACATTTCTCCACTGGTTATTACTAGTTCCCTAATACTTTATGGAACCACCTTTCTTCCTAGTCATTGCTACGCATGAAATATTCAAAGGGGGAAAGTGGTTTTGAAAAAGCCACACACATGCACACATATCAGATACTGTGTGGCCTTTTGTTTTGTCCTTTTCATCCTTCAGAAGCCATCTAACTTCTTTTTTTAAGTAGTTTAAAGACACAAATCTTATGTTTAACACTTTTTATCAGTTTTCCATTCGAAAAATTTTAAACAGGATGTTAATATAATACAAAAACAGCATGCTAATATAATACAATGCTAATATAATAGAATAAAGCAAATAAAAGCTTTATTTCCATCTTTAGGCCTTATGTCCTATTTGGGCAAAGATCTGCTGTCCTAAGTGATGCTTCTAGGACTACTGATTTGCAGTTAAGCTTCAGAATCAGAGTATATTTAGGGATGACACTGTCTGGCTAAAATTCTGTGGCTATGAAGCCAAAGGAATTTGAGTAAGTCCATTTACCTAATAACCAAAGTACAGAAAGTTAAAGCAGGAAGTTTTTAAGCCTAAGTATAGGCACTGGGAAGACCAAATAACCAGCTGTGGACTCATCCATTAAACATAAAACTCTCCATTCCCAGCACCCATCTTGTTGCCTCCATTTGTTAGATATAAATGCTAAATCACAGAAATCTAAAGCATTACACACTTTACAATAGAACACAGACTATATGTCAAGACACAATATCAAAGTCAATTCACTGCATGCTAAAAATATCTGTGTCACTCACCACTAATACCAATACAGACAGAGAATGTTAGTCTTTCCAAGCTGTTTGGGGCAGGGTCCCCAAGACTCCCAGTTTGATGATTCACTAGGACTCACAGGACCCAGTATACAGTCGTACTCATGGCTGTTTGTTACAGCAAAGGGATACAAAGCAAAATCAGCTAAGGAGAAAGGTATGTGGGGTAAAGTCTAGAGACGACCAGGAGCAAGCTTCCAAGGGCCTTTTCCCAGTAGGATCACACAGGTGGTGTTTAATTTCCAGCAAGGAGTTGTGACAACACCTGTGAAATACCGTCTACCAGAGAAGCTCATTAGTGACTCAGTGTCTGGGGTTTTTATTGGGACTGGCCACGTAGGAAACTTCTGCGAGGCACATACCTAAATTCTATACTCCCGGAATGCAAGCAGGTATTCAACAGAAACCAATACCGTTTGCACAAACAGTTCAGGCCCGGTGAGCCATTCTCACCAGGAAGTGGTGGGAACCCCCTCCAATCTACGTTACCATGTGCCACCCGTCAAGGGCTAACCTTGCAAGCACTGTTTCTAAGAAGGGCAGTCTCAGGCATGCTGTGTTAGCTCATCTTTGTACACTGTCCTAGTTCAATCAACTATCATACAGGACCAAACTATGTAAGAAAGGTCTTACTCATGGCAGGTCACCTAGGTATATCTCGAGCCTAGAAGCACTTTTACCTTGTATTATTTTCAGTATTTAAAAGGTAGCATTTTCAACAAGAACAAACTTACCTTACATAATAGAAGATCTAAGATGGCCTTTAGTGTCTTTTTTTGTACAATAAAAAGAGCTGAATTCTAGCCTTGTTTACATTTCTGAGCACTTTCTTTTTAAAAAATATACCACTGAAATTTCTGAAAGAATAGTATTCCTAAACTGAAACTCTGAGAAACCATTTAACTTATCAGACTGACAATCCAGACCTAAATAACAGCTAGCCTCACAAATTTCTAGCAGGGTTTGAGAATAAGATAAACCTTCTCTGGAGGCAATTTGACAAGACAGCTATCAAAATTACACACATCCTTTATGATCTGCAATTCTACTTTGCAAATTTATACACGTATAATTGTGTACATGTAGAATAACCTACACACAAAGTTATTTGTTGTGGCATTGTTTAAGAGCAAGGACTGGCTACAACCCAAATCTCCATCAATAGGTCACTATTTAAATTGCGGTACATCCATACAATGGACTACTCTGTGATGAGGGGGAAAAAAAAAAAGTAGGAGGATGCCCTCTTTGTACTGATTTGCTAAACCCTCCTACATATATAAGGAGAAAAAAAAATACATTGCTCAGAAGTGTAGTTTGCTATCTTCTATTTTACGAATGGGGCAAATATGAATTCATACTATGCATAGAGATAATCTGGAAAGCTGCGTTAGACCGAGGCTGGGAGGGGGCCGTGAAGGCAGAATTGGGGCAGAATTTGTAAACCTGAAAAAAAATGACTTAAAATGGTATATTTGAAAAGTAATCCTTCTTTCCTAAGCCTAGGTCAAATCACCCTGGCACATGGTTTTGGGGTTTATTATTTTAATAAGCTTCTCTATTTTGCAGTGGTTAAAACTAAAGCATTATACGATGGCTTTCTCCTATTTTCCAAATCAGGTTCCATCTCTATCCTTTGCATCTTGTGTCTGTCTGCCATTTTGAAGGAGCTTTCCCCAGAGACATCTGAGAGCAAGTCAGTTCTCTGCGCCTCCTTTCTCCCCCTTGTTTGCTGAGGATGTTTGGGGCTTTTAAAAGAAATCTCCATGAAAACAGAGGTTTTACTTTGTTCACTGCATTCACGACACTGAAATGAGCGCCTGGCACACAGAAATCATTCAGTAAGTATTTATTGAACAAATGAATTCTTTTCTTTACCCAGCTTCAACGGGACAGACACTATCAGACAAAGGGAGAGATATTACTGTGGTCAAATATTCAGAAATAGCTATCATTCCTAGCATTGGCCCATTATAGGCATTCTAATCCTAGCAACATTCTTAGAACTATTTTGAATTTTACAGAAGACAAACAAGTAAGCCTATCGAGTGCTGTGCTGAACAACTTAAATGCTCATAAAAATGTATTTTTAATTAACTTGGGATTATATGGCCCTGGGGTCCATCTTTGGCTGAAGACTTTTTAGGCAAACATGACGCTAATGAGTAATGATGATAAAGAATGGCTATCGTCAGAAAAAACAGCCCCAATCGTAAGGTGCCCATTGCTGTAGAGAAGAAAGAGAAACCCTTCTGTATTAAAGATGCAACTGCTATTTTTATTTTCAAGAATAAAACTATCCTAGGAATTCAATCCAAATTACCAATACTCCAGACAGTGGACCAGTTGCACAGTGTCAACCAAGGGCGTGAAAACTTCCTTCCTTCTCAGTGGGCAAAGAATGTGTATAATTACCACATCTCTCTCTTTTTTTAAAAAAAGATAATGGTTTTAATTGGGTTAATGAGATGAAAAAATCGTGAAGCCTTATGTGCTACTTACAGGAAAGAAGATTTTTAAAAAAATAATCACTGCACCAAAATACAAAGGGTGGGGTTATGCTGTGGTATTAAATTTCTCTCCATTATGTTTTTCTTGACTGTTCAAGAGCAAACTAAAGTTTCCACATCTCTTCGACCTTAGTTTAAATACTACAGAAACAGAGTAACTTTGCTAGTAATCATTTCAGTAATGTTGTTAAACAGTTGCACAGCTGACTGATGTTTCTCTGAAGACTTTTAGTACCACTCATTTTTCTCAAAGCACACTTGAGGCAGTCACTGAGTGCCCTGTCTGTGGGCATTCATGCAAAGAGGTTAGGAAGTTTTGGTATCACCTCTATTTCTCTTGCTGTCATTTAAGACAACAATCCAACACATGAGGAAACATCCACACACCTGAAACAGCTTGAAATCTAAGACTCTCCTGAAGATAAAACAGAAATTCTCAAAGCGAAGGCATTTTTTTCTTAAGGTATTTTTGAAATGTCTTAACTAGGAAAGCGAAGATAGCAGAGAAGTTGCAGGACAACCGGTAGGCATCCAAGATTCAGCAGATGCGAGTCATACTTGTGATCTAGCACCAGGAAGCACCCAACCTACTGTTTGCAGACTTCCCTGGTAGCTCAGTGGTAAACAATCTGCCTGCCAATGAAGGAGACGTGGGTTTGAACCCTGGGTCATGAGGATACCCTGGAATAGGAAATGGCAATCCACTCCAGTATTTTTGCCTGGAGAGCCCCATGGACAGAGGAGCCTAGTGGGCTACAGTCCGTGGGGTTGCAAAAGAGTCAGACACAACTTAGCAGCTAAACAACAACAAAAACAACAACAATAAATCCCACCATGGTCCGTGATCCTCGCAGCAGTCAACACTGTTCAGTCTTGTCAGAGATCCTTTCCGTGAAGAGTGGGAAGGGCAGAGGATGGTAGCTCTAAAAGAGAAAGTGAGAGCGTAAGTCAGAATCATGCTTTGTTATGTTTTGCTGGTTTTCTTGGAGTGAGAGTGAAATGATGAGTTCTAGGATACTGCCCTCCCACCCCCTGGAAGAGTCCCTGGGAGGACACTGGGTACCAGCACTTCAGGAGGAGAAAGGCAGCTTGTGTTTCCCACCAGCATTAACAACACCGGATGGAACTGTTCAGAGGTAGAGCAAGGGAGGTAGGCAGAGTCCCACCCCCATGATGCTCAACGGCAGATAAACAAGAAGACTGAGAAACGCCATGAGAGAAGTTAGAATCAGTGAGGCTGGCGTGGCTGACTTAGGGATTAGTGGTTAGGAAATGAGCAGACAGTACCGGGCTGGTGATGTAATGGGAAAACCCGAATGAACTTTTTGGCCAACTCAATATTTGCATTGACTTAATAATAACGGGAAGGGGGTGGGGCATGGAAGTCAAGTATTTCAGGTCACAGAAGCCGCTGGTTCAGACCCTGAGGCAGGAATCAGCCAGGCAGATGCAGAGAATGGAAAGGCAATGGGGCATTGACACCCGGGAGCAGAAAGGTGCAGAGGCCAGAGGCCAGGCCCTGAGGGCTTTCCAGAGCAGGCGAGGAGCCGCCAGTACCCAGGACGCTCAGTATCACTGAAACCCAGGCTGCTGTGGAGTGCGAAATGCATCACATTCCAATAAAACGGTGAACGATTCCCTTGCAATACGTACAACTGCTATGATATTTTAATGGATTTTTTTTTTTACAGACTTTATTTTTTAGAGCAGTTTTAGATTCACCCAGAGTCCACAGTTCACAGTTAAGGTTCACTCTTGCTAGTGTACGTTCTGCGTGCTTGGACACGTGTATAATGACATGTATCTACCATTAAACTATCAGAATAGTTTTGCTGCCCTAAAACTCCTCTGTGCTCTAATTATTTACTTTAACTAAAATTTGACTTGTAGATAGAAGTAAAATGTACACCATTTTTCAGAGGTTTACAATTCATAGAACCACCTTATATCCTAAGAGTATATAGCTCAATACACACACACACAGACACACACACACCGGATTTAGTATTTGACGTATATATATCCTTTAAATGCCCAACCAATATCATTAAAATCTATGTTTAACAATTACAGGACATATATGCATCCACAACCAGAAACTGATTTTCAACTGAGATCCCACTTTCACCCAAAATACTCAACTGTTGGAAAAGACTCAAGAATGAATGTGTCACTCCTAGATATATATCCAAGAAAAATGAAAACCCTAGTTCACACAAGACCTTGTATACAAATGTTCATTCTGCATTATTCATAACATCCGAAAAGCAGAAACAATCCAAACGTCCAGCTGATGAATGGATGAACACAATGCTCTACACCCATATAATATTATTTAGCAATAAAAAATAATGAAGTGGTGATACATGCTAAAACACAGATGAACCTTAACAACACACACATACTTCATGATTCCATTTCTATGAAATGTGCAGAAGAGGAAAATCCACAGAGACAGGACACAGACGAGTGCTGCCAGCGACTGGAGGCAGAGGAGAGTGGGTAGTGAATATCAGTGGGTAGGGGCTTTCTTTGGGGGATGATGTAAATGTTCCAAATTTAGGTAGAGGTGATGGCTGCACACCTATGTGAATGCACTAAAAGAACTGTGCTCTTTAAAAGGGTGAATTTCACAGTTATGAATTGCATCCCAATAAAGTTGTTATAAAAATTAAAGAACAAAGGTATATCTGAAATGCTGGGTACAGATGAAATAAACTTCAACTGGTCAAAAATGCTACATTCCAGTAAGGCCCATAATAGGAAGAGGGCAACTCTGTGCTCATTTCAGATACCATACAATACTCTCAGTGGGACATGTTTAATCCTTTGAAAAGATCAGCCCACCATCAGAGGCTGTTTTTCTCTTTTCACTTGGGACCTCACTCTAGCTACTCTCTCTCTCTCTGCTCTCCCCACCAACTCCACTAACCTGACCCTGTCTATCCAACAGCTCCGCTAACAGCCATACTTCCAGTCACCATCGTATTTCCCCTGGACTGCATTAATCCCTTCCTGTCCCAATTTTCCACACTGACCTTTCTAAAAATTTACTCTCTCATTTTAAACCCTTCAGAGGTTCCCCCTATTGAAGCCATTTCTGGAACACTGAGGTACTATTAGAAAAAATTAATTACATTCATATGCAATTAGGTAGTACCTGGATCAAAAGGGTCACGTGCCTCCTAATACCAAAGTTAAGTGTTAAGTGATAGCTGATCAGTTGTGTCTGTCTCTTTGCGACCCTATGGACTGTAGCCCACCAGCCTCTTCTGTCCATGGGATTTCCCAGGCAAGAATACTGGAGTGGGTTTCCCTTCTCCAGGGGATCTTCCCGACCCAGGGACTGAACACAGGTCTCCTGCATTGCAGGCAGATTGTTTACCATCTGAGCCACTAGGGAAGCCCCTTAACATCAAAGGTGCCTACAAATGCAACCTCAGAGTATCCCCAAACTATGCCTGTCTCTGCCTTCAGGGACACTGGCTGCAGTGCTAATCTCATGGGCTAATCTTCGCATCTGCCAACTTAAGCTACTCTATCAAAAGGATCCATTTAATTACCTATTTATAAGGTCAAGAGTTAAGTTAGCTTAGATAAATACCTGATTAAGTAAGAACTGGGCTAATGAAGAGATTTTTCAAGAAGACACAATGGAAGGTCCAATATTTTTCAGGTACCTACACAAAGCTGTGTATAAAAACAAGCCCAGAGTGTCAAGATGGGAGAAGCTGAAACTTAAAGTAGCTCATAAAACAGGGCCAACATTTTATTTCTTAGGTAGCAAAGGTAAATCAACAAAAGCAGAGGAGAGAGTGGCTCCTGGCCTGTAACATCTGTGGACAATTATAATTGTTTATAACACAATGGTCTTCCCAGGTGATGCTGGTAGCAAAGAACCTGCCTGCCAATTCAGGGATGCAGGAGATGAGGGTTTGATCCCTGGGTCAGGAAGATCCCTTGGAGGAGGGCATGGCAAACCACTCCAGTATTCTCGCCTGGAGAATCCCATGGACAAAGGAGCCTGGCGGGTTATGGTCCAAAGAGTCACAAAGAGTCAGACATGCCTGAAAGGAGTTAGCACAGCACACATATTAATGATGCTGATAAAATCATCAGCCTAGAGTTTTTTTTTATGTAGTCAAACTTAAAATGTGTGCTCTTGTTGAAAAGGAGGTGGGTAAAAGGAGAGAGTGTTAGACTGTAAATTCATGCTGATCATTCCAAACACTCTGTCCACATCCCAAAGTAGTTGAGAAGACCCATTTAAAAGAGTGTTATGGAAGCTCATTTATCTTAATCTGAAGTATATGTACCACACATCACTTCATAAAGGAATAAAATAAAGCATACAACTTACAAAGTAAAATACTCCTGCAAGAGGAGCAATGCAGAACCCAAAGCCAAGTACAGACAGGGTTCTTGATCACAGGAAGCAGTGGGACGGGCAGGGATGTGTTTCCCGTGACTGAATACGTCTCACCGGCTCCCAGGAGGGAATCGCCATGCTCAGCACCTCTGGAGCTCCTGACATGATGCATAACCTTCCGGCACCTCAGTTTCCTTGCCTATAAATAGGGATAACAGCACTAACTTCATAGGGTCCTTAAGAGGGGTGAAGGCATTAATATTTATAGAGAGCTTAGAAATAGCACCTGGCACAGAGCATGCATGATCCATATTTGTTAACTGACTAAAATAGAAATGAAAAGAAAAGGGGTAATAGAGTATACTAGGTAAGTCTTAAAACATGACAAAAACTGGGCTACATATTCAATTTCCAGTTCCTTCGCAGCTAGAGTAAAAGAGAGAAGAAACGAAATTTTCCAGGCTCAGAGGCAGACTGTGGTGTCTCCGTATCTGCATGTACTGGGAGGGGAGGAAGGGGAGTAGGGAAGCATGTTCTGTTTCCCAGGGGAAGAAAAGCTTTTCTTGACACTGAGCTCTAACATGCTCACTGCAGGCCTGTCCACAGGGGCGGTGAGCAACAGCACAGCCCCGGGAGACCACCGCATGACGTCACATGACAGATTTTCATCATATGTATGTTAGTCGCTCAGTCGTGTCTGACTCGTTGCGACCCCATGGACTGTAGCCCACCTGGCTCCTCTGTCCGTGGAATTCTCCAGGCAGGAATACTGGAGTGGGTTGCCACGTCCTTCTCCAGGGTATCTTCCCAACCCAGGGATCGAATCCAGGTCTTCTGCATTGCACGAGGACTCTACCATCTGGGCCACCAGGGATGCCCCTCAATAAATTCTGAAGCATAACTCTCCAGAGTGTTTTTTTTTTTGGCAGGAAACCAAGGCAACGCAATACAAATAAACGGCTCTAATGGTCTGGATCATTTCAGGAACACAACTGCACCAGAAATCCATCCTTTACTTCAACATCTGTCAGTCACACATCTGATTAGAGCTGAAGAGAAGGCAGTTCCAGATTTGTGGAACAAACTCTCTAAATCAGGAGACAGCCAAGATGCAGCCACATAAAAACACTAAGTAACCTGATGCATAGAAAGTGACTTTCCACGGAAGCATTTGTTTTTAGGTCTAATGGACTGGAGAGTCATTGTCTGGCCTAAGAACAGCTATGATCATCTCAGGGGATTAAACAACTCAAAAGAATATTCCTCTCTGTCATAGTCATCTCAGGCTCTACCCAACAGTTAAATGTGGAGTATTTCCAAATACAAGCACAGAAGCCCTTGTGCTTAAGCAGCATTTTATTGTAAGCTGGAAAATAGATGAAATTTTATTTTAAAGACTAGTTGCATGAGTGCTAAGTCACTCCAGTTATGTCCTACTCTTTGCATCCGTATGGACTATAGCCCACCAGGTTCCTCTGTCCATGGGATTCTCTAGGCAAGAATATTGGAGTGGGTTGCCATTTCCTTCTCCAGGGGATCTTCCTGACCCAGAAATTGACCCTCCTGCATTGGCAGATAGATTCTTTACCACTAGCACCACCTGGGAAGCCCCAAAGACTAGTTATAAAAGAGCAAACCTTAGCAAGCAAAGGACCTTTGTTCCCTCAGCTATTCGCATGCTATATATGGAAGAAATGACATCTCCCACGGTTACTCCACAAGTCCTGTGAGTGCACTGATACTCCAGTGATTTGTCAGCTTTATTCCAACAGGCAAAGCGTGTTGTTGTTCTTAAGACTGATCATCTAAGAATGTTTCTTCACATTAAAAGTGTTCACCTTAAAGTTGTTAATCAACTGTAGCAATGCATTCTCATTTCCATTCTTAGGGGGGTATTACCAAAGCTGAGGGCTTCCCTTGTGGCTCAGCAGTAAAGAATCCACCTGCAATGCAGGAGACCTGGGTTCGATCGCCCAGGTTTGGGAAAATCCCCTGGAGAAGGACATGGCAACACACTCCAGTATTCTCACCCGGAGAATCCCCAGGGACAGAGGAGCCTGGAGGGATACAGTTCATGGACTCCCGAAGAGTTGGACACGGCTGAGCGACTAACACTTTCAGTATTTCACTCAGTTACTGGTAAAGAGTTACTGGATCTTTTCTGCCAGACTGTACACCCCACGAGGGAAGGGACCTCATGTGTCAGGTTTCCTGCCATTTTTCTGGCACACAGTTGATGTTATTTGTTCACTGACTGACCCCCCACTTTATAAGACAGTCAGCTGTGTTCCTAAAGAGTCTCATGTGAGCCCCTTGCAAGTAAGACAGGGAAGTCATCGAAGTAATATTACACAGAGGGGAGGAAGGGAGGAAAGCATTTTAATATCACACAACCCGCAAGTCTGATGCCTTGAAGAAGAGTGTCAGAAGCGAAGTCCTTAGAGTATACATGGCAGGTATGAGGGAGAGAGGGAGAGAGAGACGGGGGTGGGCTGGCCCACTAATCCAGTTGGGTGCTATACGAGCAAAATTTTATGATGAGAATGCAAACAGTGTTTTCTAATTATAGACTCTTAAATTTGAAATATCTTGAAAGGTCACTCTGTACTTCTTTCTGCCTAATACAGTAGGCAGCATTCAAGCATCCCAGAAATAGAAGTCCTTTAAAAAAAAAAAAAGCAAAAAAAGCCCAGAGAGAAAGGTTGAACTAACAGATTAAAAAGCCCTGTGTCTCCCCTAACTCTAGTTTCTCTGTTAGGTCTTCCATGAAGAAACAATCAACAATCTAGTTCTTTCCTTTAGGACACAAAGGTACTGTTACATCCCAATTTCTCAACTCCTTACAGTAAAAGTCACAAGAAACAGTATCACATAGTATCATAACAGTGAAACTTCAATAATTACCTGCTTTTAAGGAATGCTTTTGGACCTTTTCCAACCAAAGAAAACAACTGTTCATACTTTAACGCTGAAAGTGAGACGGCGTTTTAAATTCCTGGGTGAGCAAAGAAACCCATATCAAAAAAGTGAGATACCACGTTTCACATATTAAATTGGATAAAAAAAAAACCCACAAAAATATCAAGCCACCCTCTAGGACTACCGTAAAATAC
Organism: Cervus canadensis; assembly: GCF_019320065.1. Lineage (NCBI taxonomy): Eukaryota > Metazoa > Chordata > Mammalia > Artiodactyla > Cervidae > Cervus > Cervus canadensis. The sequence continues at coordinate 46,035,326 of NC_057404.1, read as the reverse complement.
ATTTCTTATATTTTACAAACAAACAAAGAATGTGACATCACATAGCCTCTGACATCATCAATAAGAGTGAAACACTGCAAACAGCCAAGCGGCCAACACTAGGGGGTTGCTTAAATAAACCGTGATGGATGGATGCAACAAAACACGAAACACTTCTCTACCACGTCATGTGGGCAGTGACAAGAGGTTCATGACACATTCACGAGAGCAAAACAGTGACATGTGATGACCCTATTTATCTTGCATTTTAAAAGTTGCAAGCATAAACACTGGAAAGATCATGCAAGATTTTAACTGGCGATAGATTTATAGATGGTTTAAGTTTTCCCTTTGATTATCCAGGTTCAAAATTTTCTAAAATAAACATGAGCTGTTATTTTTATAATTTAAAAGTTAAAGAGAAAAGGTGAGTCCTAAACTCCCAACATAAATTTCCAAATATTAGCTATCATATTAACAGTCTCTTTAAAGAGTTTATTATGATAAGCACACAGTCTTTTTAAACACCATGTACTAAGGATAAAAATAACAAACCTCTTTTTCATTTTGGTTACTATGTGTGGAGTAGGCAAATAAAAATATTCTGTCCTGGAAACTTAATGTTTTCTTTTTACTAAGATGCCATTTGTGGTGATGTACCACCAGGTAGCCTCTCTAGTTAAATATAGCATAATTATATAGTTCATAAAATTAAAGTAAAATGTACATATTTACTGTGATGATTACTCTTGCTCAAGTATAATCCTGTCTTTGAAAATAAAAATGAAACTAGAAGTAAAAATGAAACCTGAAAAACCAGAAAAATGAAGCGGATAAATATGAATTAAGACAGAGAAACAAATTAGGGTGGGGGGAGATATTATTAGAAAGAGGCTGCCAGACAGAGAGAGGTCACCTCTGGTCACGGAGAAAGGACGTTTGTGGGGGACGCAGAGTAACTCCTCAGGATCTGGAAATACTACAATCAAAACTGCAAGGATTCTGTAGAACAGGTACCTGAGTAGGTTAACAGAATGAGCAGACTAGATACACCTGAGTTACTTAGGGATCAGTAAACGTGTGTGAGTTCATCAGCCCTTGTTTGGAAAGGTTTCTTTACAGTCCTAAATCTCTCCTTCCTGTAATCTGTTACCTTTAGTTCTTGTTTTTCTCTCTTGTAAACTTGTTGTCCTTACTATTAAGATTTCTAAGAGGTTGTTTACTGCAGCCTCCTCACTAGTTATCAGCAGTTTGCTTCTTCTGTTCAGAAAATGAATAACTTGTACTTACTTTAACTCTTATAAGGGGCTTCCCAGGTGGGAAGTGTTTTGTGGTGGATCACAATAAACTGTGGAAAACTCTGAAAGAGATGGAAATACCAGACCACCTGACCTGCCTCTTGAGAAACCTGCATACAGGTCAGGAAGCAACAGTTAGAACTGGACATGGAACAACAGACTGGTTCCACATAGGAAAAGGAGTACGTCAAGGCTGCATATTGTCACCCTGCTTATTTAACTTATATGCAGAGTACATCATGAGAAACACTGGGCTGGAAGAAGCACAAGCTGGAATCAAGATTGCCGAGAGAAATATCAATAACCTCAGATATGCAGATGACACCACCCTTATGGCAGAAAGCAAAGAAGAACTAAAGAGCCTCTTGATGAAAGTGAAAGAGGAAAGTGAAAAGTTGGCTTAAAGCTCAACATTCAGAAAAACTAAGATCATGGCATCGTGGTCCCATCACTTCATGCAAATAGATGGGGAACAGTGACTTTATTTTTCTGGGCTCCAAATTCACTGCAGATGGTGATTGCAGCCATGAAATTAAAAGAACGTTACTCCTTGAAGGAACTTATGACCACCCTAGAGCAGTATTAAAAGCAGAGACATTACTTTGTCAACAAAGGTCTGTCTAGTCAGGCTTGGTTTTTCCAGTAGTCGTATGAATTGTGAGAGTTGGACTATAAAAAAGCTGAGAGCCGAAGAATTGATGCTTTCGAACCGTGGTGTTGAAGACTCTTGAGAGTGTCTTGGACTGTAAGGAGATCCAACCAGTCCATCCTAAAGGAGATCAGTCCTGGGTGTTCATTGGAAGGACTGATATTAAAGCTGAAACTCTAGTACTTTGGCCACCTGATGCAGAGAGCTGACTCATTGGAAAAGACCCTGATGCTGGGAAAGATTGAGGGCAGGAGGAGAAGGGGACGACAGAGGATGAGATGGCTGGATGGCATTACTGACTCAATGGACATGGGTTTGGGTAAACTCCGGGAGCTGGTGATGGACAGGGAGGCCTGGTGTGTTGCGGTTTATGGGGTTGCAAAGAGTCAGACACGACTGAGCAACTGAACTAACCAACTCCCTCCCAGGTGGCACTAGTGATAAAGAATCCACCTGCCAATGCAGGAAATACAAGAGACGTGGTTTGATCCCTGGGTTGGGAAGAAGAGAGTTACCTGGTCTACCTCTGTCTCATGACCCAACTCAAACATCCTCACTCTTAGGTTTCCTTCTAAACAATGTCAAAGCAAATTACACATTAGCATATTTACATAATCTGCTGTTTCACAAAGGGATGTGTATCATGGTCTTCTTTTAAGTCTTGGATGATATTCAGAGGACAAAATATGAGTCAAAAAAGTAAACTCCCAGGGACTTCCCTGGTGGTCCAGTGGCTAAGACTGGCTCCCAATACAGAGAACCCAGGTTTGAACAAGGGTCTGTATAGTCAAAGCCACAGTTTTTCCAGCAGTCATGTATGGATGTGAGAGCTGGACCATCAAGAAGGCTGAAAGTGGAAGTGTTAGTTGCCCAGTCATGTCCGACTCTTTGCAACCCCATGGACCTTAGTCCGCCAGGCTCCTCTGTCCATGGAATTCTCCAGCAAGAATACTGGAGTGGGTTGTCATTCCCTTCTCCAGGTGGTCTTCCCAACCCAGGGATTGAACCTGGTCTCCCACATTGCAGGCATATTCTTTACCATCTGATCCATCAGGGAAGCCCAAAGTGAAAGAAGGCTGAGCACCAAAGAATTGATGCTTTCAAATTGTGGTGCTGGAGAAGACTCTTGAGAGTCTTCATCTTCTGCAAGGAGATCAAACCAGTCAATCCTAAAGGAAACCAACCCTGAATATTCATGGGAAGGACTGGTGCAGAATCTGAAGCTCTAATACTTTGGCCACCTGATGCAAAGAGCCAACTTATTGGAAAAGACCAGGATGCTGGGAAAGACTGAAGGTAGGAGGAGAAGGGGGCGACAGAGTATAAGATGGTTAGGTAGCATCACCAACTCAATGGACATGAATTTGAGCAAACTCTGGGAGATAGTGGAGGACAGAGGAGCCTGGTGTGCTGCAGTCCATGGGGTTACAAGGAGTCTGAAACAACTTAGTGACTGAAGAACAACAAGGACAACAGGAAACTAAATCCCACAAGCTGCAACTAAGAGTTTTCATGCTGTAACTAAAGATCCTGCATGCCTCAACACAGATCAAAGCTCCTACATGCTGCAGCTAAGACCCTGTACAGCCAAATAAATAAAGAAATAGAAAGAAGGTAAACTCTTGGAACCAAAAAGATTTATCTGGTTTTCAAACAAAAGAACAAATAAAATACCAGGAATAACTGGAAAAGGGAAAGGGGAAAAAAAAAGTGAAACAAGGGGCATGCTAGTAGAAGTTTTTGCAACTGAATCTTAAGCGAAAAAAAAGAAAAGGAGAATGAACCAAAGCACCCAGAGCCCAAGGATGATGAGCATGTGTTGAGGATAGGGGCCAGAAGTGAGAATCAAGACGTGAATCATATATCCTGCTGGTAGCACCCAGGCTCTAATGGGCTGGCACAAAAACGCATGGTGATGCCGACCAAGTACATAAATCAGCCATGAGCTTTTACGTTGAGCTTCTAAATCATGCATAGTCAGAGGCTACACCTCAGAGTACACAAAGGAAAAGTCTGAGTAAGCTTCATGAATGTCATTATTAATGACCATCCTAGACTCTCTCTTTGGAGGAGGCAATGGCACCCCACTCCAGTACTCTTGCCTGGAAAATCCCATGGACAGAGGAGCCTGGTAGGCTGTGGTCCATGGGGTCGCTAAGAGTCAGACACGACTGAGTGACTTCACTCTCACTTTTCACTTTCATGCATCGGAGAAGGAAATGGCAACCCACTCCAGTGTTCTTGCCTGGAGAATCCCAGGGACGGTGGAGCCTGGTGGGCTGCCGTCTATGAGGTTGCACAGAGTCAGACACGAAGGAAGCGACTTGGCAGCAGCAGCAGCAGCAGTCTCTCTTGCTATTGAGATACAATCCATGGACTTTGAATACTTTGGATATCACCTTGATTTCTGAATATAGCACCTTCAAGAGAAGGATAGTGTTTAGCACATTGAGAAAGAAGCTTTGAGGTCCCCCTCAATCTCTCTACAGTGTCTAAAGCTTGCTATAAAGAAAAGTGAAAAACTCCTAGTCAATCTTACAGAAAGGTTTAGATAGAAATGTTGTATCACCTTGTTACATCCCAATGCTACATCACATTTCTAAACAAACTTACTAAAATATGTCTAGGAAATGCAAGCATGTGTATTCTCTCCAGTGAGAATATACACATTCATTTTTCATTGTTTCATGGTACTTCAAACTGTAATAATATATTAGGTGGTGGGTCACTCTCTAATTGAGAGCAGTGGGAAATATGATGAAAACAAGAAAGTAAAGAGGCTTCCTGCGGAGAAGGCAATGGCAGCTCACTCCAGTACTCTTGACTGGAAAATCCCATGGACGGAGGAGCCTGGTAGGCTGCGGTCCATGGGGTCACTAAGAGTCGGGCATGACTAAGCAACCTCACTTTCACTTTTCACTTTCATGCATTGGAGAAGGAAATGGCAGCCCACTCCAGTGTCCTTGCCTGGAGAATCCCAGAGACAGCGGAGCCTGGTGGGCTGCTGTCTATGGGGTCGCACAGAGTCGGACACGACTGAAGTGACTTAGCAGCAGCAGCAGCAAAGAGGCTTTCTAAGGGACAGAGCATGCGCAAAGAATACTTTATTACAAGCAGAAGACCTAGTTTGAATCTGGATTCTGATATTTCTAAGTGTGATCTTTAAAAGTCACTTTAACAGATTCAACATGCAGAAAACCAGCAAACTTATAGTTGAACTCAATAACACAACCAATGCATTGGATCTAATTGACATCTCTAGACAGCTTCATCTAGTAGCAGCAGAATACACATTCTTCTCAAGCTCACATGAACATGCACCAGGAGAGACCATATCCTGCACCATAAAACACACCTTAATAAATTTAAAAGAACAGAAAGTCTATTCTATTTTTTACTGTCTCCTTTTATATCAAAATGGAATTAAACTAGGAATCAATAATGAAAGATAGCTGGAAAATCCCCAAATACTTGGAGATTAAATAACACATTTCTAATTAACACATGAGCCAATAAAGAAATCCCAAGGGAAATTTTTTAAATGTTTTGAATAAAAATGAAAATACAACTTATCAAAATTTATGGATGCATCAAAAACAGAGGGAAATTTATAGCAGTGAATGCACAATTCAGAAAAGAAGATCTAATATCAATAATCTAAGTTTATCTACCTTATGATACTAGAAAACAAATTAAACCCCAATAGAAAAAGAGAAATAACACAAAATTAGAGCATTAATCAATGAAATTAAAAACAGGAAATCAAGAGAATTTAATGAAACCAAAAGTTCATTATTGGAACAGATCAATAAAACCAACAGGTCTCCAGGCAGGTTAATCAAGAAAAAAAGAGAGAGAACACAAACGACTGATACCAGAAATTAAAAAAACAGACTTCCAAAAAAAAAAACCGACTTCCCTGGTGGTATCAGTGGATAAGGATCCACCTGTCAATGCAGGGGACATGGATTCATCCCTGGTCTGGGAAGATCCCACGTGCGGTGGAGCCAGGAAGCCCATGCACCAACTACAGAGCCCACTGGCGACTACTGAAGCCCCACACCTACAGCCTCTGCTCTGCAACGGGAGAGGCCAGCACAACGGAGAGCAGCCTCCGCTTGCCACAACCAGAGAATGCCCATGCGCAGCAACAGAGGCCCAGAGAAACCAAAAATACATAAATGAATTGGTTAACTTAAAAAGGAATAGAAAGGAGGACATCACTGCACATCTCACAAATATTCAAACACAATCTGCCAAAACTCAAAGAAAGAAACCATCTGCATAAGCCTGTATGTATTAAATAAATTGAATCAGTAATTAATAACTTTGAGAATTTCCTGGTGATCCAGCGGTTAGGACTCCGTGCTCTCGTTGCCAGGTCCCTGGGTTATATCCCTGGCTGGGGAACTGAGATTACCCTGCAGGCCACGTGGCACAGTAAAAAAAAAAAATAATAATAATAACCTTATAAAATAGAACGCACCAGGCCCAGATGTGTTCACTGGTGAATTCCACCAAGTGTTTAAGAAAGAAATTATACCAGTGTCTTTCAGAAGACAGAAGTAGAGGGAATATTTCCTAATTCATTCTAAGAGGCCACATAAATAAAGTCAACTGATCTCTGGCAAAGGATTAATGACAATATCTTGCAGCAAAGACAGTCTTTGCAACAAATGGTACTAGATCAAGTGGTCATTCACGTGCAAAAAATTAACCTAGACACTGATCTTATACCCTTCACAAAAGTTAACTCAAAATGGATCACAGGCCTAAATGTAAAGAACTAAATTAACTCCTAAAAGATAACACAGGAGAAAACCAATTGACCTTGGGTATGGAGATTATTTTTTCAATACAACAGCAAAAGCACCATCCTTGAAAGAAATAATTGATAAGTTGGACTTCACTAAAATTAAAACCTTGGACTCTGTGAAAGGCAATGTCAAGAGAATGAGAAGACAAGCAACGGACTGGGACAAAAATTTGCAAAAGAATATCTGATAAAGGACTATTCTCCAAAATATACCAAAAGCTCTTAAAATTCAACAATAAGAAAACAAAAAACCCAATTAATAAATGGGTCAAAGACTTGAACAGACCTCATCAAAGAAGATATAGAGATAGAAAATAAGTGTATGAAAAGATGCTTCACATCATATATCACAGGGAGATACAAATTAAAACAACAATGAGATACTACTACAACTATCTGAATGCCCAAAACCTGGAGCACTGACAAAACCAAATGATGGTGAGTATGTAGAGCAACAAGAAGATGCGCTAACGAATGGTCAAAATGCAAAATGGTACAAGCACTTCGGAAGACAGTCAAGCAGCTTCAACCAAACTAAATACACTTTTATCATACGATCTAGCAATCGTGCTCCTTGGTATATACCCAGAGAAGCTAAAAGCTTATGTCCATACAGAAACATGTACAAAAAGGCTTACAGCAAGGTTATTCAGAACTGCCAAAAATTGGAAGCAAACAAGATGTCCTTCAATGGGTGAATGGATAAACTGTGGTGTATCACATTATTATTTATTAATAATAATGGTATATTATTCAGTGATAAAAAGTAATGACCTATTTCAAGCTACAAAAGGGAAAAAAAAAAACATGGAAGAGCTTTAAGTGCAAATTGCTAAGTAAAAGAGCCAATCTGAAATGGGTGCATACTGTATATGATTTCAACTATATGACATTCTGGAAAAGGCAAAACTATGGAGCTAGGAGAAAGATCAGTGGTTGTCAGGGGTTGGTGGAGAGAGGAATGAATAGATGACACAGAGGGGGTTTTGGGCTTGAAGAACCTATTCTATATGATACTGTAAATGATGGCTATGTCATACATTTCTCAAAACCTATAGAATGTACAAGAGTAGCCCTAATGCAAACTATGGACTTTAATGTGTCAACACTGGCTCATCAACTATAACAAATATACGCCATTATTGCAAGATGTTAATGACAGGGGAAAACTGGGGGATGTGGGAGCATAGCCTGTGAGAACTCTGTTACTTTCCAATCAATTTTTCTGTCCATGGGGTCGCAAAGAGTCGGACATGACTGAGCGACTGAACTGAACTGAAAACCACTCCAAAAAATAAAGCCTACTAATTTACAAGAAGGACTTCCCTAGTGGCTCAGACGGTAAAGCATCTGCCTACAATGCGGGAGACCCAGGTTCGATCCCTGGGTGGGGAAGATCTTCTGGAGAAGGAAATGGCAACCCACTCCAGTACTCTTGCCTGGAAAATCCCATGGGAGAAGCCTGGTAGGCTACAGTCCACGGGGTTGCAAAGAGTCGGACACGACTGAGCAACTTTACTTACTTCAATTTACAAAAAAGTACTTCTCATAATTATCTATAAGCTCACTCATTTTAAAGTTATTTTAAGAGAGCAAAAGTTTTTTCAAAAATAAATTTTAAAAAACCCCTCCAAATATTGTGATTTAACCTGTAAAGCAACAGTCAAAAATTAATGTCGAAATAGCCTCCAGTTATGTCCTTTAAGGACAATGACAATTTGCTCAAGCGCAACCACTGATCTAAAACTGCCTTACAATTCAAAAGCACTTAAGTCTTTTAAATATAGAGAACTTTCTGAACACTGCTTAATGTTGATGAAACAACATTTGTGGTTAGGGCAGCATTCCGTTTTATAACTCTGCCCGCGAAGGTTTTCATACTCTAGGTACATACTCATTCCAACAGACATGAAGATGACATTTTGTGTACCAAAGGGCAGGGCAGAGGTTATCCTGCTGAAATGAAAGGTTCCATTCAGGGTGGAGCACAAGCGCGGATAAGGAGGGGGCTTAGCACAAATCTCTAATGTGTTATACGCAGGCGTGTACCCTGTTGAAATTACAACTAAGACTTGTTTTCCTTCTAAAATGACATTTTTAGGACATCCCTTGAGAATATTCTCACAGCCAAAGATGCACTTTAATTGAGCTCCCTGGTGAAGAGTTCCCAAACTGCTTGCCTCAAGGAACCTTGCTGTCAAGAGCTTTGCTATCAGCTAAGAAGACACAGCTAACACAAGCTCATCTGCCAATAAGACAGAAATCTGACCACAGAAATAACAGCCACGTCCCAAAAGATATCTCTTCAGCCATTTGCAAAATTCCAGGGAAGTTTTTATACTGTGATTTTAAAGTAAAACATTTGCGCTTCAAACAGCCTTCTTAAGGCTTCTGTGAGTTACAGTTAAAAACTACACGTGGGGGGGGGGTGGCGGCTGGGCCGCCGGGCATCCCCAGGGGTGCGCCCCGGGGGTGCACCCTGCAAAAAAAAAAAAAAAAAACTACACGTGGAACCACGTGCAGGCGGACTTAGTCGGTCACCCTGAGCACCTGTGGCAAAGTAGCACAGCCCAGCATATAATTCTCCTCTCGGTCCCACCTCAAAGAGGGTGGGATCTTTGCGCCTTTTCCTGTGAAGCCATCCTTAGGATGGAGGCAAACCTAAGGACCCTGGACCTCAGAGCTCCACCTCCAGTTTCCTGCTGTAGTCACACCCTTTGCTCACTGCTGCTCCTGGACAGCCCCGACCCTGGCAGCTCACAGTTGACACCACACCACTTCCACTACTTCCCTTTCCAGACACAATATTTAGAAACTATTAGTAACACTTGTGGTTGATTAGGAAAAAAAAAAAAAACTTAATAATAAAGCTGGCTCATCAGACCACTATATTTGTTAAATTAGTTACATTAAAAGAAACACTCTAAATTCTCATTAGGATATGATCAAATCTCATATAGATGAATAAAAATGTATTTGAGGACAAGTGATTTTTAAAAAATCACTCTGTCAGGACGTTCCTTGGTGGTCCAGTGGTTAAGAATCCGCCTACCGATGCAGGGGGGATGGGTTTGATCCCTGGTCTGGGAAGATCCCACATGGCACGCAGCAACTAAGCCAGGGTGCCACAACTACTGATGCCCATGCGTCTTAGAGCCCGTGCTCTGGAACACGAGAAGCCACCGCAATGAGACACGTGTGCACCAGAACAAACAGAAGTCCCCACTGGCCGCAACCAGAGAAAAGCCTGAGTGCTACAACGAGAGCCCAGTACAGCCGAAACACATAAACAGATGCCTTCTGTCAATATTCTCTTCTTTTCAGGTTTCATGTTGTAAAGGATCAAAGGATTCTTAGATTTCAAAAAGAGCTGATTAATCACTTACATGAGAAAGTGAGTATGTACCCAACCTTAAGATTATTTTTTCAAATAGTATTTTGGAATCTAGGTTCAAGCACATCATTTAAAATAATAATCCAGCCTCATTTTCTTTCATAATATTGGTAGAACAGGGAAGGGGCTCAAGTGTTCAGCAAAGGGGGCAAAAAGAATAGAAATGAAACTTAGGGTCTAACATCATATAATACCTTTAGTAATAGATATAGATGGATATATACATGGATTATATACATATATGCATATATATACACACATAAGCTACATATGTTTTTTCTTTTACTTTTTCCAATTAAACTTATAGTTTAGAACTTGCCAAATATCTCAATACTATAGAAAGATACATATTTGTTGTTGTTGTTGTAAGCAAATCAAAAGACCTGTTGTCTTCCTGATTTCCTCATGTCATATTTTCACTCAGATAAACTCGACTGTGATAACACAGAACCCGACTCCTCCTAGGTGGGCAGGATCTATTTTCAGGGGGTGATATCATCTCCGCTGTCCTGATTTGAAAGGACTTCCTGTATGTCAATTTTTGTTTCCCTCTGTCCAATACACATCACCTCTAGTTCACATGAGACCATCCCCACCCCCTGCCCGGTCTGTGGGATGGGTGTCTGTCCCAGACTATTCCATTGCCTCATCTCTCTTTTAGCAGTTTCATTACTGACACACCCTAAAGTAGAACAACGGTTGCTAGAATAAGAAAGGAAAGTTCTTTTAAAATCTTGGCCACCTTGAAGATAAAAAGGGCTATCTAGATATTCAATCTTGCATTTAAAAAACATGCACATTCCTTCCCTAGTCCATTTCCCTTAATATCAGGTTTATTATTATAACAACTCTGAGAATCATACTAAAGTTTTTATATTTGATCTAAGATCCTTGGAAAAATTTCTGGCCGGTTATGCTCTGGGGTCAAGAAGACCTCACAGTGATTTTAAAAGAAAGTACGGATGTGAGAGTTGGATGATAAAGAAGGCTAAGAGCCAAAGAAATGATGCTTTTGAATTGTGGTGCTGGAGAAGACTCTTGTGAGAGTCCCTTGGACTGCAAGGAGATCAAACTAGTCAATTCTAAAGGAAATCAACCCTGAATATTCATTGGAAGGACTGATGCTGAAGCTCCAATACTTTGGCCACCTGATGTGAACAACCAACTCACTGGAAAAAAACCCTGATGCTGAGAAAGATTGAGGGCAGGAGAAGGAGGCAGCAGAGGATGAGATGGTTAGATGGTATTACCAATTCAACAGACATGAATTTGAGCAAACTCCGGGAGACAACGGAGGACAGGGAAGCCTGGCGTGCTGCAGTCCATGGGGTCGCAAAGAGTCAGACACAACTGAGCGACTGAATAACAACAACAAAAAGTGAATTAGGAGTACTGGAGACCATCTCTTGCAGTTCATGTCTGGAAAGGGTGCTGACACACCCCTCTGTACGTCAGAGGAATAAAAGCTGGTCACAGGGAAGGGTCTGACAAGAACTAGCAAGTGTCTGTTTTGCGGCAGGCAGGGTAAACTCCTGGAAACAAACAGACATGGTCCATCCCTGTGGAGCCTACCACCCAGGGTGGGAGACAGCCTGTCAAAATAAGGAAACAAGCACCTAATTACAAATGGTGAAAGTGGATCAGCAGTGCTGAGAGAAGATAAGAGGAGAGACTAACTTTAGACAGAGGACAAGAAAGGACCCCTTGAGGAAGAAGCATTAAGGTTGAGAAGTGCAGGATGAAAAGATGCTGGCACTTCATAGTTGTTAATTCAAGCAAAAAGCCCATGATTTGGTGGTACAGCAAGGTGTGACTTGGGTTAAATGGAAAAACTCAAAGAAAATAACACACATATCTTTATATGTATGCATGTATGTATATAATCCACATACATATATATATTCATAAATTACATGGATTAAAACAAAAAATATAAAACACTTCGTTACCTCAGTTTCCTATTAAGTATGGCCTTCAGTTAAGGGTGGGCATTTAATTTAACATCCTAACCAGACCAGTTCTGAGTAAAAGAGAGATTTACTAATAATTATACCAGGGGGCTTCCCTGGTGGCTCGGTGGGAAAGAATCTGCCTGCCAATGCAGGAGACATGGGTTCAATCCCTGGTCCGGGAAGATCCCACGTGCCACAGCTAGTGAGCCTGTGCTCCAGAGCCTGGGCGCCACAACTACCGAGCCCTCAAGCTTCAGCTCCTGAAGCCTGGGTGCTCTAAAGCCTGTGCTCCGCTACAAGAGAGGCCACTGCAATGAGAAGTCTGCACTACAACTAGAGAGTAGCCCCCACTTGCTGCAACTGGAGAAAAGCCCGTGAGGCAACGAAGACCCAGCATAGCTAAAAATAAGTAAGCAAATAATTTAAAAAGCAGCAACCACACCAGGACAATATGTACACACAGGAACTGTCCCAGCAGTCAGGACACACTGCATGTATGCATGCTAAGTCGCTTCAGTCCTGTCCGAGTCTTTGCAACCAACCCCATGGGCTGCAGCCCACCAGGCTCCTCTGGCCATGGAATTCTCCAGGCAAGAATACTAGAGTGGGCTGCCATTCCCTCCTCCAGGGGATCTTCCTGACCCAGGGATGGATCCCACATCTACCTACATTTCCTGCATTGGCAGGCAGATTCTTTACCACTAGCACCACCTGGGAAGCCCCATCAGGACACATAATCACCTTAATTATAACAGACTCCATGGAACACGGCAAGATGTCATGAAATACAGATCAGATGAACAATATTAAAATGTATCTCCTTTAATAAAGTTTTTAAAAGAAAAAAAAGGGTTTTAAGAATTGAATTGTAAAAAAAAAAAAAAAAAAGAAATGAATTGTAAAAATCTAAAGTCCATAGAAGATTTTGTCCATGTGAAGCAACATCCTATTAAACTAGTGAGCCTGTGCTTACAAATGAAAGGATACAAATTAAAGAATGAAGAGTAAAGTATTAACATAAGGAATTAACCTCTAATAGGACCAGAAGCTTAAAGTAATATTTTCTTTAATTAAGAAAGCTAATCCTTTCTAAAAACATAAAGCAACCACATACAGACATTTCCGCACCAGAGTCTGCAGTACCACTTAGTCATTGCCGTTACCGGGAGACATTTGCACAAAAACAAGATTTATATCCTTCTCTTGCTTCTATTCTTCCACCTAAAGGAATAATCCTCCATTATTAGCAATGCACTTAATATCTCCACAGCAACTAGTATAATTGGGGTGTTGTGGCAGGAGGATAATGAAGTGGAAAACCAAGTGATGGAAAAAACACTTCCCCAAAGCCTTGGCGGGAAAATAACTACCGAGAAGAAAAAAAGGAAACTTGCTAAAAAGAACCATTTGGGGGTTACTTCAGTCAGTCGCGACTTGTCCTTTAAGATACTGAAGTATGCAAGGAGGCAAATAAAAGCTTTCAAAATGATGAACTGTATGGAGGAAGTGCAGATCACGCAAAAGAACTCTGAGGTAGGGAAGAGATGAGGTTCCTAAAATAGACAAGCAGTGATTTCCACAGGTTTTCACATGTGGCTCCCAAGAAGATACAAGGGTACCAGGTAAAGGGAAAATGCCCAAGAGGGCATTAGAGCTAAGCTAGCCTCCCAGACCAATCACTGGCCACTGCGGAGAATGGGGAGGGGAAGAGGGGCCATCCTGAGCAAATACACCCTGAGCCCAGGCCAGACAGTGGCTGCGGAAGGCTGAGGGCAGCAGGTTGAGAATCAGGAAACCTGGGCTCTTGGCCGGCTTCTGCCTGACACAACACAGGGGTAAATAATGCAGGCAAAAAAGGAGTATTTGAGAATACCCATTAATTTAGAAACCATGTGTTGAGTGCCTACATCATGCTAGGAAATTAAAAAAAAAAAAAGAAAAATTTTGCTCCTGAGGAGCTCAGTCTGGAAGAAACATAGTTTCAGCAGAAAATCATATTGCAGTATGGTTGTCCAGTGACAGAGAAAGGCCTGACTATTCTGGAACAAAGAGGGGACACCTACCCCATGGGGGTGATGGGGAGAAGGGAAAGAGTGAGGAAAGAGTGAGGGGGAGGCTGGAGATCAAGGCACTTCTGCTTGAAATCAGTCCTCTAAAATGTCCAACAAGATCACCACGTAGAGGAATCCTCCACATTGTAAAACCCAATGAACACCATGTTCTCATCTTACTCAGCTCGAGAACTCAGAACAGAACTGATTACTCCATCCTGCTTTACACACTCAATTTTGTTGGCATCTGGAACGCTGCCTTTTTGGTCCTCCGCCTACCTCGCTGGTTACTCCCAGGTCTCCCCCTACTTGATCTATTTATTAACTTTGTTAGTCTGCAGGGCCTAATCTCTGCCTCTCTTCTTGGCCTCCAAAGTCTCCCCAGGTGACTCTAGACTTCCCATCACTTTATACAGCACTCCTCTGCTGACACAGATCTGACACACCGCTGGCCATGATCTTGTCCCTGCACGCAGTTTTCAGAATCACTGCTGGTTGTTTGACAACTCTCTCCACTAGGATGTCAACTGGACAACTAGTTGACCAAAATAGAACCCTATTCGCTACAAACCACCCCCCCACCAACCCAGCAAAAAAAAACAGGATTTGTCCTTGATTTCTCCTACTCTGTCATTTCACCCACCCGAACCTATCCAATCTTGTCAATTCTGTCTCCAAACCTCTCAAATCCATCCACTGCTCTCCATCTCTAATACCACCACACAGCTCCAGCCCACATCGGGTCATGTGTGTCTCCTTCTTTTAAAAAAAATACTTATGGATTTGGCTGTGCAAGGTCTTAGTTGCAGCACGCAGGAGCTTCGATCCTCATTGCAGCATACCATGCGGGTCTCCAGTTGCAGCATGTGGACTCTTAGTTGTAGCCTATGGGATCTAGTTCCCTAACAAGCGATTGAACCTGGGCCCCCAGCATTGGGAGCTCGGAGTAGTAGCCACTTGACCGCCAGAGAATTCCCTGCTTCTCCTTCTTAGATCACTATACAGTGCTTTCTCATTGCATTTGGAGTAAAACTTGTCGCACTTACAAAGCTGGGCTTCCCAGGTGGCATTAGTGGCAAAGAACTCGCCTCTCAAAGCAGGAGATAAGAGACACAGGTTCGATCCCTGGGTTGGGAAGATCCCCTGGAGGAGGGTATGCAACCTGCTCCAGTATTCATGCCTGGAGAATCCCATGGACAGAGGAATCTGGCGGGCTATAGCCCCTGGGGTCACAAAGAGTTGGACACAGACTGGAGCGACTTAGCACACACGCCCCTCCTCACCGGGTCCTGCCTGCCTGGGCACCTTCTTTCTCACTCCTCCCTGCTCAGACACTGTGGCCAGACTGGCCTCCCTGCCTTCCCTTGTGTAACCAAGCACTTACCCTGTTCCCTCTGCTGGCTCCTTCTCGCCCTTTACATCTCCAGTGCAAGTTCAACCTCTTTAACAAAACTTTCCTGACCGTGCTCGGGTAGGATTCCCCAGTCACCCAGTCACGCTCAGGATATCTCCTTGAAAGAACTGGTCCAAGTCTGAACTGATCTTGTTTATTAGTTTCACTTGCTTATCATCTACTCAACCTCTCTTTTCAGCACTTTTTCCCTCTCAACACATAAACTCATACAATCTCTGTTAAGGGTAGAAACTTTGATGATCTATTGCTCACTGAATCTAGAATCAAGAATAAAGTCTAGCAAACAGCAAAAATTCAAAAATAGTGTTGGATGCATTAATCAATTTCAGAACGAACCGAGGCGGGCTTGGGTCTAGTCTCAGCTACCTGTTTAGTATAGGTATTTGATAAAGTCAATATATTTATGAAATCCAAAGCAACCTATCTTGAGACCTCAGTGAGAGCATCAGCTTGCCCAGTGGCTGGGGGAATTTTTTGCCACAAAATCATCCATCATGATTTCCTTCCTCTGCATTTAGGTGATTTTCCTGCACGAACTGTACTCTCTCCTTCCTTCCTTCCTCCCTCGCTCCTTGCTTCTCTCCCCGCACCACCCTCTCGCTTCTTATCCCTCTCTCTCTTCTTCTCTCCTTCTCATACTGCACCTGAGTCCTCTTACAGTCTAATCTTATCTATTCCTGGCAGACTGATATTTGATATCAAGTAATGATTTCTCTGATCTAGGCTTTAGAGTGGCCTTGCTTCCTAAATTGTCACAATAAGCAACTGAACAAGAACACAAATTAGTAAGCAACATCATGCATATAAACAGGGCAAGGAAAGAGTGAAGGCCAGGGCAGATACCACCACATCCCACTTATCACAGCTCACAAAGGTATATATGAGCAGCCATCCTTTCTATACACATGAATCTAATAATCTAAATATTTCATTTATAGGCCGAGGCACACCACTGGCACTGATATTCACAAATTTATATTACAGATAACCTTAGAGAGATATTTCACTGTACCGTTCAGCTGTTCATTCATTCTTGCAAAAGGAACCAGAACCAGTTTTCTCTAGTTACGCCAAGATATAATTCAGTTTATAAAACACAACACACCGAAGTCACGGATGACACCTATTAAGGGATGTTCTAAGGATAACCTCAGGTTCATGCAGGGTATTGTTCCTTAAGGATAAGGCTGGTCAGAGCTTCAGTGCCTGGCAAAGCAGCCACTAAGCCCACGTGACTCCTGAGCACCTGAAGTATGGCCAATCTTCAGCTCAAAGGTACTGTCAGTACAGAACACACACCAGATTTTTTTGAAGATTTAGAAAGAAAGTCAAAATGTCAAGAATGTTTACATTAATATTAATATTAAATATGATAACAGTTTAATATGTTGGTTAAATAAAATGTGTTCTTAGCAAAGTGGCTCCAAATATCCCATCTCCATGGTTCTAACAGTTTCCAATTTTTTTCTACTTCTACACGACATAGTCTATTCCCTCTGGGAGAGAGGCTTCCCTGGTGGCTCAGATGGTAAAGAATCTGCCTGCAATGCAGGAGATCTGGGTTCGATCCCTGGGTCAGGAAGATCCTCTGCAGAAGGGAATGGTAATCGATTCCAGTATCTTGCCTGCAGAATTCCATGGACAGGGGACTCTGGCAGGCTACAGTCCATGAGGTCGCAAAGAAACTGCTATAGATATAGATAACATCATCTAGCTAATGGTCACCCATATTTCTTTAAAATGACCAAAAATCCTTTATTATCCCTTATTTCATTTCTTAAGCAGGAAGATTCCCAAGATTTTAGTTCTTACACCGGTGCTATTTCCACTTTGCACAAAAGAACAATCCTTAACTGATGCAAGCTGTCTCCAAATCGCAATGTAAGACTGTTACTGGGGGATTCCTTAAAAAACAAAACCCCCAAACTAACCCCATTCATTATGATAATTCTTGCTATTTTAAATTTCCATAATGGACATGCTGATTCCAAGATAACTGTCTACTCCAGGGTCTACAACCCTCTAGGTACTTACTACAGATGACTCAATATATGATACTAATTTTTATTTGTTTTAATTCATTACATTTTGAAAAGCCCTTGTATAGAAGTGCTCCTGCTCTCAAAGAATTCATAATAACATTGCTAGGCAAGCAGAGCAAGTAACAGATTTTAAAAATATAAAGCAAGGGACTTCCCTGGTGATCCAGTGGTTAAGACTCCATGCTTTCACGGCAGGTGGTGTGAATTTGATTACTGGTTGGGGAACTAAGATCCAGCAAGCCAAGCGGCACGGCCAAAATTTTTTTAAAAAGAAAAGAAGTAAAAGGACTCTGACCTCACATCTGTCAGAATGACTGTTATCAAAAAGACCACAAATGTTGGTGAAGATATGAAGAAAAAGGAACACTTGCACACTGCTGGTGGGAATGTAAATTGGGGCAGTCACTGTGGAAAACAATATGGAAGATCCTCAAAAAAGTAAAAATAAAGCTACAATACAATCCAGCCATCCCACTCCTGGGTATATATTTGAAAATGAAAACACTAATGTGAAAGGATACAGGGAGCCCAATATTCATAGCAGCATTATTTACAATGGGCAAGATATGGAGGCAACTTAAGCGCCTATCAATAGACAAATGGATAAAGAGGTGAGATAATGTACGTACGACAGAATATTACTCAGCCATAAAAAGAAGGAAATTTTGCCATCTACAACAACACAGATGGACCTGGAGGATATATTATGCTTAGTGAAATAGGTTGGACAGAAAAAGACCAATCTTTTATGTTATTACTTATATATGGAATCTAAAAAAAACAAACTAGCAAAAAAAAAAAAAAAACCAAAAAGAAACGGGCTCACAGATATAAAGAATAAACTAATGGTTACCAGTGGGGAGAGAGAAGGAGCAAGATAGGGATAGGGGACTAAGAAACAACCTACTATGTATACAATAAAAAAGCTATAAGGATATGTTGTGGCTTCCCCAGTGGCTCAGTGATAAATAATATGCCTGCATTGCACGGGTTCGATCCCTGGGTCGGAAAGATCCCCTGGAGAAGTGCATGGCAACCCACTCCAGTATTCTTGCCTGGAGAATCCCATGGACAGAGAAGCCTGACAGGCTAAGGTCCAGGGGTCACAAAGAGTCAGACACGACTGAAGCGACTGAGCATTCACACATGCAAGGGTATATTGTATAGCACAGGGGATCTCTTAAGAAACCTGTATGCAGGTCAGGAAGCAACAGTTAGAACTGGACATGGAACAACAGACTGGTTCCAAATAGGAAAAGGAGAATGTCAAGGCTGTATTATTGTCACCCTGTTTATTTAACTTATATGCAGAGCACATCATGAGAAATGCTGGGCTGGAAGAAGCACAAGCTGGAATTAAGATTGCCGAGAGAAATATCAATAATCTCAGATATGCAGATGACACCACCCTTATGGCAGAAAGCAAAGAAGAACTAAAGAGCCTCTTGATGAAAGTGAAAGAGGAAAGTGGAAAAGTTGGCTTAAAGCTCAACATTCAGAAAACTAAGATCATGGCATCTGGTCCCATCACTTCATGGCAAATAGATGGGGAAACAGTGGAAACAGTGGCTGACTTTATTTTTCTGGGCTCCAAAATCACTGCAGATGATGATTGCAGCCATGAAATTAAAAGATGCTTACTCCCTGGAAGGAAACTTATGACCAACATAGATAGCATATTGAAAAGCAGAGACATTACTTTGCTGACAAAGGTCCATCTAGTCAAAGATATGGCTTTTCCAGTGGTCATGTATGGATGTGAGAGTTGGACTATAAAGAAAGCTGAGCACCGAAGAATTGATGCTTTTGAACTGTGGTGTTGGAGAAGACTCTTGAGAGTCCCTTGGATCACAAGGAGATCCAACCAGTCCATCCTAAAGGAGATCAGTCCTGGGTGTTCATTGGAAGGACTGATGCTGAACCTGAAACTCTAATACTTTGGCCACCTGACGCGAAGAGTTGACTCAATGGAAAAGACCCTGATGCTGGGAGGGATTGCGGGCAGGAGGAGAAGGGGACAACAGAGGATGAGATGGTTGGATGGCGTCACCGACTCAATGGACATGGGTTTGGGTGGACTCCAGGAGTTGGTGATGGACAGGGAGGCCTGGCGTGCTGCAGTTCATGGTGTCGCAAAGAGTCGGACATGACTGAGCGACTGAACTGAACTGAACAGGGGATACAGTCAATACTTTATAATTACTATAAATGGAGTATAATCCATAAAAAATCTGAATCACTACATTGTATACCTGAAAATAATATACTATACCTCAATAAAAAAACTAAAATAAAATAAAAGAAATCTGGAGTCAAAACTCAAGCAATAATGCCCACATCCATCACCAGCATCATATGCGGACCATCATCTTACCCCAAACAAATGCATGGCAATGTGGGGTGCAGAGCCACATTTCTGTAGGCAAATCTGAAGAAAGGCTAAGAGGCTCGACTTGCTCTGGAATCAAGACGACTTCTTTTCTTGTTTTGCTGAAACCTTGATACAGTCTTTTAAAATGGACAGTATATATTTATGTGCTGTGCTGTGTTCAGTTGCTCAGTCATGTCTGACTCTTTGAGACCTATGGACTGTAGCCCGCCAGGCTCCTCTGTCCATGGGATTCTCTAGGCAAGAATACCGGAGTGGGTTGCCCTGCCCTCCTCCTGGGGATCTTCCCAATCAAGGAATCAAACCCATATCTCTGGCAACTCCTGTATTTCAGGCAGGTTCTTTACCCACTGAGCCACCTGGAAAGCCCATTCACTTGTATACCAATATACAAATGCATGGAATTATCAAAAACTAAGTCCCTCTGCCCTAAAGTGGTTCAGTTTACACGCAAACTAAAACAACCTCCGAAGTACAAACACTGCTATACCTGACCTGTCCATATAATAAGTCGTGAGATTAAGCAGCTCTCTCACAGGGCTGGCATAAAGGGAAAAAAATCAAAGCACTGATTGTTCCAGTAACTGTCTGTATTATCAGTTTCCTGTTGCTGCTGCATAAGTTACTATAAATTCACCGGCTTAAAATAACTCAAATTTCTTCTCTTATAGTTTGAGAAATCAGAAGTCCAAAAGGGGACTCCGTGGGTTAACACTGAAATGTCAGCAGGACTGTACTCCTTTCTGGAGGCCCTGGGGGAGAATCCATTTCCTAGCCTTTCCAGCTTCTTAGAGATCACGTGCTTCCCTTGGTCCATGGCCCCTTCCATCTTCAAAGTTGGCAATAGCTGTTCGGGTTTCTCTAATGGTGCCAACTCTCTGATTCTGACTCTTCTCCTTCCCTTTTCCACTTACAAGGACCCTTGTGATTACATTGGGTCTCCCCAGATAACCCAGGATAGTCTCTGTATCCTGTCTGCTGATTAGCAACCTTAATCCCTCCTAGCCAAGTAACATAACAGATTCATCGTTTCAGGGGTTTGGATGTGAACATCTTTGGGGTACCATTATTCTGCCTGCCACCTTGTCCAAGAGTAATCAGCAAACATTTAAAGAAACCTCACATGTTCAAGCTATTCTCTTACAATAAAGATTCTTTTAAATATTTTAATTTACAATAAGTGAAAGCCTAAAACTTAAAATAAGTTATATTAAAGCAGCAGGAATAGGTTCAGTTGAGTGTACTGATCAGGGGACTGGGAGAAAGAATTCACTGCTGCTTTTCCAGACAAAACACCCAACCTGATTGAGCTCTCACAAGCTTATACAGAAAAGTTTGATGATACCATATCATCAACATATTTCAATAGCAATACAAATGTATGACCTAGCTGTAGTCCTCTACATGGTAAATCTTAAGAAGTTGATAGCATATATGGACAGGTGTGATGTTCCTTTGCTAAAACTGCATGTGCAAGGACAAAATTAGACCCGAAGTGTGAGATACACACTAGATTTCTACAAACGACAGTGCGGTGCTTAGACACCACAGCCAAACTGTCCACTTTCAAGACCCAGGCTTGCCTCATACCAGCTGTGTGACTGTAGGCAAGTAACTTGCCTACAAAAGACTTGCCTATTGTGTCTCAAAAGAGGATTCTTAAAATGGGGGTAATAACATCTATCTCAGAGTGTTGAAGGAGGAACAGATGAAGAAGAGTTCTAAGTGTTCAGAGCAAATCCTGGCACATAGTGAGACTTTAAGTATTTGGAAAATAAAACTGTAAATGTTCCTGCTTGCTGCTTATAAACTTTTATACACACATACACACACACACACACACACACACACACACACACACGCAGATGTTAATTTAACAGAAAAAAAAAAAGTGCCCTTTGCTGATACTAAAGTTTGGAAGCAACTACTGGGGCAGTCATAACTGGATGGTTAAAGAATGCAAATCTCAGAAAACAGTAGCAGCTGTGTTAGATAAGCCGTCTCAGGGCCTCCTAAAGAAAGATGCCCAGCATACTGTCCAGGGAGGACAGTAGGGTCTGTGATCCTTAATGGCCTTGGCACTTTCTGGGACAGTGGTGCTCATGGTACAATACTCCTCAGAAGGCTGAGCTCTGAGGGACAGTGGTGTTGTGCTCACCACTGCTACCAGCATCTGCTGAGAGGGCTGGCATATTGTAATGGCAGCTTGGAAGGCTTTTCAGCTTTCACAGCTGATGTTATACACTTCTTATGAAAGTTCTTGAATGCAACGGCAATGCGTGATCAATTTAAAAAATTTTATTTTAACCCCGAAAGAAAGGAAGAGGACATGAGAGATAGGACCCAGACCCTATATTAGAGGCGAGATGTGACAAATGGTCATTCCATTACCTAAAAACATGTTAACTTCATGAGAAATAATGAGAAACAATTTGATCCTTGAGACAACAGGAATGAATCCTTTGTTTTAAAAGTGAAAAATAGAGTCTATATGCAAAAAGTGATGTCTGAGCCACCAAATATTGACAATGAACCGAGCATTATCCTCAGTGTTTTACGCACTTTATAAAGTAGTATGATTCATAGTTACCTCAGGAAGTAAATACTATCTTAGTCCCATTTCACAGCCAGGAAATGGAGATTCATCGCAGGAAGTTGCTCATAGTCACCTAATGGTAAGGGGTGTTTCTGGGTCATAAATCAAAGCTGGCCTGAGTAAGCCTACGGGGCCTTCGTCTCTCTGGCATTACTTCATGGCCTGAAGGCAGCACAGACCAGAGAAACAGTCCAGGAGATGGGGTGGTAGACATACTACCACATATCAAACTAAATCCCCTCAAACCTCAAATCTGTTGTATCTCCAAAGCTGGTAGAGAGATTACAGAACACCTAGGGGGATTACTGGGCAGAGCGTGGGCATGAGAATCACCGGGCCCTGCCCCTCATCCTACCAGCTTCGCAGCCACAAGCACATTAACCTTTCTAAATTGTTTCCCTATTTCCACAGTGGAGATAATACAATTTTTATTGTGCACGGCTGCCTGAAAATAGAGAATGTGATTTAATCTTCTCTAGAACCTAACTCAAGAGTACTCACCACTGTTTAACCATCACTATTTCACTGTACCATCTTCGGCTTCTGTGTCTGGTGAAACTTGGAGAACTAACTTGTTCAGTTCAGTTCAGTCGCTCAGTCATGTTCGACTCTTTGCAACTCCATAGACCGCAGCACTCCAGGCCTCCCTGTCCATCACCAACTCCCGGAGTTTACCCAAACTCATGTCCATTGAGTCAGTAATGCCATCCAACCATCTCATCCTCTGTCGTCCCCTTCTTCCCCCGCCTTCAATCTTTCCTTGTATCAGGGTCTTTTCAAATGAGTCAGCTCTTCGCATCAGGTGGCCAAAGTATTGGAGTTTCAGCTTCAACATCAGTCCTTCCAATGAACACCCAGGACTGATCTCCTTTAGGATGGACTGGTTGGATCTCCTTGCAGTCCAAGGGATGCTCAAGAGTCTTCTCCAACATCATAGTTCAAAAGCATCAATTCTTTGGCGTTCAGCTTTCTTTATAGTCCAACTCTCATATCCATACATGACTACTGGAAAAACCATAGCCTTGACTAGATGGACCTTTGTCGGCAAAGTAATGTCTCTGCTTTTTAATGTGCTGTCTAGGTCAGCATTGGGCATCTCTCTGTCTTAAAGGTTCAGCTTCATTTTCAGCTACTGCTGCCAGGCTTTTCCTGAAAGGTCTTCACTTCTCACTGGAGGTGGGCTGCTACCTAGAGGTCCCTGGCAACCCAGTTAGCTAAGTGATGCCTGATCCAAAACCACTTATTCATTAACACTTTTTCCTACCCCTAAAGGAAAACTCATTCCTTCACACTTTCTCTAGTCAGATCAGACTACCTACTTAAAGTACTCCCAGGTAAGGAAAAGTATCCTTAGCCCATCTGGGAGGGATTCATGTTAAGAGGTGCTTCCTAGGATGGTTCTCATCAGCCGAGCAGGTCAGAGAGGCCCCTAGCATGCATTTTCACTCCTGGGAGGCCAGATCCTCCAGGATCACATGAGATCCCAGTTTCAACAGCAGGAGCTGAATCCCAGCAAGCCTTGGGATTAGGTATGTCTTCCCAAGGGACACAGAATCCGCCTTTGGCACATCTGCATCCTTCTTTCCATATCTGTTTTCCCATGTCCAGGACAACTCCTCCCTCAAGTCCCTCCCATTTATGGGAAAGCTTCTTTTCCAAAGTTTGACTCATTGAGTATTTTGCATTTCTAATCATCTTAATTGAAAAGAGGTGATTAAAGGGACTTCCCCAGTGGTCCAGTGGTTAAGAATCCACCTCCCAATGCAGGGGACAAGGGCTCGATCCCTGGTCCAGGAAGGTCCCACCCTCGGAGGAGCAAGCAAGCCCGTGAGCCACAACTGCTGAGTCTGAGCTCCAAGAGCCTGTGAGCCGCAACTACTGAAGCCCACTTGCCTAGAGCCTGTGCTCCACAATAAGAGAAACCACCACAAAGAAAAGCCCAGGCACCGCAACTAGAGAGGAGCCCCCGCTTACAGCAACCAGAGAAAGCCCGCACGTAGCAACAAAGACCCAGTGCAGTCATAAAGAAATAAATAAAACAAAACCAAAAAAGAGGTGATTAAATTCTAGAGTTGATACTCATCTCCTGTTGTGGTTGCTCAGTCACTAAGTCATGTCCAACTCTTTGCAACCCCATGGACTACAGTATGTCAGGCTTCCCTGTCCTTCACTGTCTCCTGGACCTTGCTCAAACTCACGTCCATTGAGTCAGTGATGCCATCCAACCATCTCATCCTCTGTCACCCCCTTCTCCTCCTACCCTCATTCTTTCCCGGCATCAGAGTCTTTTCCAATGAGTTGGCTCTTCATATCAGGTGGCCAAAGTATTGGAGCTTCAGCATCAGTCCTTCCAATGAATATTCAGGGTTGATTTCCATTAGGATTGACTGGTTTGATCTCCTTTGTGTCCAAGGGATTCTCAAAGAGTTTCTCCAGCACTGCAATTCAAAAGCATTAATTCGTCAGTGCTCAGCTTTCTTCATGGTCCAACTTTCACATTCATACATGACTACTGGAAAAACCATAGCTTTGACTATACAAACCTTTGTTGGCAAAGTAATGTCTCTGCTTTTTAATACACTGTCTAGGTTTGTCATAGCTTTTCTTCCAAGGAGCAGGTGTCTTTTAATTTCATGACTTCAGTCACCATCCACAGTGATTTTAGAGCCCAAGAAAATAAAGTCTGTCGGTTTCTACTTCTTCATCTATTTGCCATGAATTGATGGGACCAGATGCCAGGATGTTAGTTTTTTGATTGTTGAGTTTGAAGTCAGCTTTTTCAGTCTCCTCTTTCACCCTCATCAAGAGTCTCTTTAGTTCCTCTTCCCTTTCTGCCATTAGAATGTTATGATCTGCATATCTGAAGTTGCTGATTATTTCTCCCAGAAATCTTGATTCCAGCTTGTGCTTCATCCAGCCTGGCATTTCACATGATGTACTCTGCATTTAAATTAAATAAGCAGGGTGATAATATATAGCCTTGACGTATACTCTTTTCCCAATTTTGAATCAGTCCTAGTTTTTCATAAATATGATGCCTCCAAGTCCACAGTTTCAATTGGACTGCAATTTGCCCTTATATAGGTATTTATCAAGCACTTTCTTGTGTAAGCAAGTCCTGTCAGGTAAACTTAGATTTAAGGATATCCTACAGTGAGTATTTCAGCTCAGTTTCACAATTTTGCCTGAGGCCAAGCCCTAACATTTGGGTATCTCCCTTTCCGCCCTAAATGAAGCTCCTTTGTTGGAAGGACTGTTGCTGAAGCTGAAGCTCCAGTACTTTGGCCACCTGATGCAAAAAGCTGGCTCATAGGAAAAGACCCTGATGCTGAGAAAGATTAAAGGCAAAACAAGAAGGGGGTGGCAGAGGATGAGATGGTTGGAGAGCATCACCAGCTCAATGGACACGAATCTGAACAAACTCTGGAAGATAGAGGACAGAGGAACCCGATGTGCTGCAGTCCACGGGGTCGCAAAGAAGTCCACGGGGCCGCAAAGAATTTGACACTCCTTAGTGACTGAACAGCGGCAGCGAAATGAAGCTCAGCACAGGCACGACCAGGCGGAGACACACTGACCTGAAGGGCGTCTCCAGTCTTTTACCGCTTTTGACTTTTAGTAACTCGCTGTCTTTTCCGACACTTTGGCTTCAAAATTCTCTTTCATCTCCTTTTATGCCCTCCCCTTTAACACTTTTATTATGTGGCTTTACTCTTTTTAAAGAGTACAAGGGATTCACTGAAAGAAAACATATAAACATAAGACAAACACTCAATCCAGCTAATGTTGCTTTAAAAAAGAAACTAAGAACATGTACAAGTTTGTTTGAAAGTTTCAAGTGACACTATCAAGCTAAAGACACAAAATTCTGAGGCTGAACTTTAAACTGCAAGCAAATGATCATATATGGTTTTACAGTAGGGAAAACCAATCATCAAATAACTGATTATCCTATTTATACTGTAATTTTATTAGCTGTTTCTTTAAATTCTGCTTTGAATTAATAATTATTGTTAGGAATTAGTAAATTGAACTGATCTGAGTTTCTATATAAAAAGGCTGAATTGAATACTACTCATTTTCCAACATCCTTTATCAAAATCATGAGGATGAGGTAATGTGCGTTGGATATGGAAACATACACCCAAAAGAAAAAAGCATGACTGAGAGTAGCAAAGACAGTATGATATTATAATAAAACTTGAGAAATATTTAAATGAACATATGCTTTATACCTATAATAAAAGCTAGCTAATAGATTTTTGCGGGGGGGGGGGGCACTTGGATTAAATCAACTGGAAAATGTCTTAGCAACGATACACTTTTTAAGAAATCAAAGAACAAATGTCTAGGATTTTCTTTTTTTGGCCACACAGCATGTGGGATCTTAACTCCCCAAACTTGCACCCTCTGCATTGGAAGCAGGGAGTCTTAACCACTTGACCACCAGGGAAGTCTCTAAGATTTTCATTAAAGATGACCTATTTAAAAATGAAAGAGCTTATTCTAAACCTGGTGATAAATCTGCCTAATGTAATATCTGCAAAACGTAATCTGTCTATCCTACTAAGTACCAATGATGTAAATTGTAGAAGCAGAGTTTCTTTTCTGAGATACACACAGCAGCACTACTTACAATAGCCAAGACATGGAAACAACCTAAATGGAATGGCTAAAGATGTGACACATATTTACAGTGGAATATTACTCAGCTATAGAAAGAATGAAATAACACTATTTGCAGCAACAGAGATGAACCTAGAGATTATCATACTAAGCAAAAAAGTCAGAAAGAGAAAGACAAACACCGTATGATACCACTTATATGTAGAATCTAACACAAGATGCAAATGAACATAATATCTACAAAACAGAAACAGACTCAAAGACATAAATTACAGATTTGTGGTTGCCACAGAAGGAGGTAGAGTAGGGAAAGGAAGGATTAGGAGTTTGGGATTAACAGCGCAATTTATTACGTATAGGACAGATAGACAATAAGGTCCTGCTATATAGCACTGAAACCTATATTCAAAATACTGTGATAAACCATAATGGAAAAGAATATGAAAAAGAATATATATGTATAACTTAGTCACTCTGCTGCAGAGCAGAAATTAACACAACACTGTTGATCAACTATACGTCAGTAAGTTTTTTTAAAATTCTTTTCTGTCTGGCAAAGTCAGTACTATTCCATTCTGCTATATTTCCCAATAAAAGAAGTTCAGCTTTCTGTCTAATAGCAATAATACAAACACAAATAGTTCTTTAAGAAAGCCTCTGTGTTCCATTTTCGTCAGATAAATCCCTTGTGTAATGAGCTATGGACCTATTGTGCAGCTCCACAGAGAATGTTGATCCTATTGCTGAAATCTTATGAGAAACACTAAAGGAACATAGAAATTAAAACAAAGTTTAAAGAGAAAGGAGAAAGTTTTCTAATCCTGAATATGGTGGGGGGGGGGGAAGGGCACATAAATTAAAGATAAAAATTCACTTTTTAAAATGCAAAATGACTAAAATAATCATGAGTTGCACACAGATACAGCCAGAAGAATATTTACTGCAGAGCTGTTTAAAATAGTGAAAACTGGAAACTTAACTGTCCAACAATAGGGGACTGCTTGAGATGCAGTCATTCAACTGAAAAATATAATAGATGTCGTTTAAGCAAATATTTTAGTGATATAGAGGCATCCATATTTGGATGGGGATTTTAAAAAAAAAGTTAGAAAACAGTATGTAGAGAATTCCGTAGAGAATAATTTTCTAGCTGTGTAACTTTAGGAAAGTTAATTTCTCCAAATCAGCCTTTTCCTCCATAATCACACCTAACTCACAGGGCTGGGGTGAGCATAACAGGGGATCCTAAATGTATACACTAACTGGCACATTGCCTGGATCAGAGTAAGCACAATACAGGTGAGAAAGGATTTAAGAATATAACACTAAGAATTTTCTGGGTGGTGGCTGATTTGATTACCTGGTACTTTTAAACCTCTACAAGTAACATACTACTTATTTTTTTTTTTTTTTAGTTATATACTACTTATGAGGAAAACTAAACTGAAATACTATTCACACACAGTGATTATTCTCTTAAAATTTAAAACGGTGCTTTCTTTCCTCACAGTAAGTGAATCTTGGTTGAACCGATTTTACCCCTCAGATTTCATTTAAACAAGTCTGCTCTGATATGTTTAAAATTATTTAAGGGCTAAATTTGTCTATAATATTTTTACTGGGTAAAGCAAAGCATATTTACATTGTTCATCCTCATAGCTTATAAGCCCCAATTCAGCATACTTTAGATAGCAATGGACCTCAAATTATCAGTGGGAGGCAGTCTATCATGGCCTAGTCACTTCTGATTTCCTTCCAATTCCCTACTTCTCTCCTTTTTGACTCTTTCTTCCTCTCCATAATCAAAGCTTAGGGGCTATTTCTACCAGACTGAAAGCCAGCTACAGTGCCTCCTTCATCTTAGCACTGCTAGTACCTAGCACAGTGGCTGGAATATAGTAGCTGCTCACTAAACATTCACCAACTGAACAAATACCTGATAACTGTAGTTCAGGATGGAGGCTTCAGGGGAATTGGATAAAAGTGAGTAGGCTACTCTAGTCTGAAACTGTCTAGAAGTCTCAGTAATTCTTCCTTTTTTAAAAAGAAAACAAACAACATCTCACTTCAAAGTATCACTTCTTTAAAAAGTTCTCATTTGTGAAGAAGGAAACGGCAATCCACTCCAGTATTCTTGCCTGGGAAATCCCATGGACAGAGCAACCTGGCAGGTTACAGTCCATGGGGTCGCAGAGAGTCGGACATGGCTTAGCAACAAAACAAAGAGTAAGTGCATAGCTTCCTATATCTGATGTCAAAATACCGATCGTAATAGTTCTCTATTGTTATAAATTGCAAACTTTTTAAAGCTTCTTGAAATGAATAAAGGTTAAGCATGAAAAGAAAGTTCTCATTTGTATTTGTATATCTATGAAAATGTCAATTTTCATAGATGTAAGATTATTTCTATTTTTTCCCTGTATTTCGTTTAAATGTCCCACAAGAATTCCAGAGAGTTTAAGTAAATTGCTCAAAGTAACACAGCCAGTAAGTTACCACCCACATAGCCTTAGGTCTTCTGGATTCTGATGACCAGATCTTTACCCATCACGGGTTGGGGGCGGGGGGGGGGGGGGGGGGGGCGGGGAGGTTCCCTGTGACCTTTGACCCTAAAAGTTGTAGATATGGTAAAAACAAATGTTTTTAATATAACACCTGAACAAAAGCTTCTATCCCTCCAAATATTTCCTAGAGACTTTTATAAAATTCTGTGAAAAGAGAAACCGAGGAAGAGAGGCAATAACCCAAAGGTGTCCAAGTGTTTCTCTCCATGTTCATAAGTCAACCAGCTCTACTTAAAAATGAAACTAGAGAAATCAAATTAAACATTAACTCGTTTAAAAAAAAAACAACACTTCAACCAGAACTCTATTGTGAAGTGAGACAAGCAGCAAAGCAAGGAAGGAAAGGCCTATATTTTTGTACTGATTATTTTTTTTAAGGAAAAAAAAAAAAACAATTAAGGGTAAAGTAGAGAGTTCTCCACACATCCAATCTAACTCCAAATTCCATTTGTCACTTTCAGCCACTGCTCTGACTCTGTTTAAAGAGTGAATGGCAGTTTCCCTAATACGGTGTGGGAACCCCAAATCTTTCTGGTATCCACAAGGAAGCATTTAACTTCCTGAAAACCACCTGCAATGCCGGAGACCTGGGTTTGATTCCTGGGTCAGGAAGATCCTTTGGAGCAGGGAAGGAATGCTACCCACTCCAGTATTCTTGCCTGGAGAATTCCACGGACCGAGAAGCCTGGCAGGTTATAGTCCATGGGGTCGCCAAGAGCGGGACACGACTGGGCCACTAACACACACACACACCAAATCTTCCGGGTGTCCACGAGGAACCATTTAACTTCCTGAAGACGTCACCACACTCTGAGGAGCCCGCCAAAGGATTTCACACGCTAAACCTCAGCCCACCGGGTCTATAAGTGGGAAATTTTGTGGAAATTAATGGATGATTACCTATGCCAGCTGGAACACACTATTTATCCATAAACAGTTAAAATGTGTTGAGGTCGGCTTCATGCCAGACATCATGACAGGTCTTCTGAGCTTTAATCCTCATTATTATCCTCTGAAGTAGTTACAGTCCCGTTTTGCTGGTTCAGAGTGTTTCATGTAACTGAGAACCCACCGATAATAGATGAGACTAGGAGTGAAACCAAGGATTTGAAAAGTTCAAAATCCACGCCTACCCAGAGACACTAAACAACTGAATCTCTTCAAAAATTTAACATACGTGTCAAAACGATTTTATGGTCTTTTTAGAGCAAGCAAGACGAAACAGAATGGTAAAGGTTGACATAAAAAAGAGATGACAGAACCTAACATTAGAGTTGTTTTAAGGCGTTGCCGCGGGCTATTAACTGTCCGTACCTCAAAGTAGGAGGCAGGTCCGCTCCTACGTGCGCTCAAACACCAGACCTCCCTTTCCCAAGGAGAAACTCTGGAATGCCAAAGGTTGAAAGGTTTCAGTGCGGGCAGCCCGGACCTGGGCTCTTTCTGTTCACACATCATCGGTAAGTGCCTCTCAAAAGAGCTTCAAGGCAGTCCCTCCTCCAGCTCCGGAACTTCAGCACTGACCTCCAGAGTGGCTCTGGACAACCCACGGTTCAATCTGGGTCCTTTCACCGGCAGGACCGAGTTACCCGCAATGACTGCAAATGAATGAGTAGAACGCTCGGGGCAAGGAGACGAAGACACACGTCCATCCTCTACCAGGCAAAATCAAGGAAGGATGCCCTGGGGCGGGGCGACTGGGGGCCGAATTAGAGCCACGTCCGCGTTCGCAGTCCACCCTCCCTTCCCCGCGCCGCGCCGCTCTCCAGCCCATCCTCCTCCCCGGCCCCTCCGGTGCTCCTTACCCGCTCTCAGCCCGGGCTCCAGACCTTCCCAGCCCGAGGCACTAGCTCCCGGGCCGGGGTCCGCTAGGGGCCGGAGCTGGCTGCCGCAGCCGCCCCCGGCTGAAGCCCCTGGAAAGTTTGCTCGGGGGTCGAGCCCTCTCCCGCCTCGGCCCACCAGGCAAGCCGCTCTCCGGGTCGCTCGCGCGGCTGCCGCCTCCGAGGCCGCTCTCGGCGGCGCTGCAGCACCGGCCGGGCTCGGGCGGCCGAGGAAGGCTCCGTGCGCGCCGAGGGCGGGGTCTCCCCGCTCGGCCCGCTGCGCGGCGCTCCGTGTTTACCGCGGCCCCGCGGCCCGCTCTCCCCGCCCGCCGCCCTGCGCGCTCCTGACATCATTCATTCTCTCACACCCTTGCCCGCCCACTCCATTTCCAAACAGTGACTCACTCGGCGGCGCCCGCTCCCCGCGGTCGCGGCTCCCCGGGCGCAGAGCGGAGCTCGAAAAACCGGTGCGACTTCTTAAGAAGGGAACCTCAGCCGACTCTCTCTTCTCCTAGCCCTTAAAGGTGCAGGGCAGGAGGGGCTTGGCAGGCTGGGCAGATTGGCTCAGGCAGGGAAAGCTGGAGCCGACCTCCCTGAGCGGCGACACGGAACGATCTGCCAAAGTTCTTGGGGTACCACTCCCTGCAACTTTCAAGGGTGGGGCCGGGAAGACGTCCCCCACCCCCGCACTTCGCCTTTTTCGGGAACTGCTTCCTGTCCGCGCGAGTGGACTTGGGGCACCAGCGGTTACTCACGGGGTATTGCCCGGGCCTAGGTCAAAGAGGTGGGGTTTCCGAACGTCACAGGATTGCCCGGCAGGGTTAGTCGTGGGTCCGTCCCTACGATGATTAACTCTAGATGGGAGCTGGAAGGATTCTCCAAGTTAATGAGGCTAATAATACTTTCCCTTAGGTGACTAACTACAGTGTCATAAGTCCTGTTAATTGATTTGCTTCTCGTTAAGGATGAAAAACAATAACCAAAATAAACAGTGGAAGAGTATGTCTTTGCTCAGCTGATCACCGCGCTTTTCGCAGGTTTTTGGAGCACAAGGCACTGGGTGAGGTTTCTTCGATGAACTCAGCAGTTATGTTTTTAGCAGGGGTGTTGCCTTCTTTAAAATGGTCAAGGCTCTGCATTTTTTGGAGTTGCTATTCATACACCTGCTGGGCAGTTTTCAGAGTAAACGATCACTGCCTCAGATTCCAAGTAGGATGAAATCAGAGGGAATTTGGCCAAATCTTTATTGAATTTAATTGACAGCTATGTTTTATGTTAATCTCTACTTTAGGACAGGGTGATTATGTTTCGGATTTGCAGTGGCTTATGGGTGATACCATATAATCAACAAAAATAATCCAGAGGCATGTCTTAGTGGCCAGTGTAGAAATCGTGGAGATAAACAATCATCTGTTTATGATAATTAAACAGGATGGTAACAGAAAACCAAACAAACAAACTATGCATAGCAGTCCCAAAACAGACAACTGTATGATGTTGTCACTAGTGGAGTTTCCCTGAAATGAAAATGCTCATGAAATTAACCAGAAGTTCAACATCACTGTTGTGGAAAATGTACATTTCAAGGTACAGAAAGGTAAGAACTCCAGAAGAAAACACCAACAATCGAAATTTATTTTCCTTGGGCTTATGTTTCCTTTTCAATAGGAATTTTTTTTTTTTTATAAAACCCAGGCATTTTGCCCAGAAGGCACTAGCAAATGGATTGGTTTGCTAGGATGCAAAGTAAATAGAAATTCAAACCAACAGATTTTACAGACAATCACAGATGTAACCAGAGGCTTGCATGTCCTGTCCACTGATAACACAGAAGGACTAGATTGAAATGTGTAGCCACAGGCAAAGTTTGATTAGTAGTCCACCTATTCCCTACTTTATGACCCAGATATTCAGACATTATAGAAATATGTTTAAATAAGTTTTTCTACAGATCTCAAAAACTAATGTTGTGGACTTTGGGGTCTATGTACATGGGTAAAGTGAAAAAGCTCAAAAGAAGGCCTGCCATCCTATGTGTCTTGTTGCAGATGTAAATTCTGTAGCTCTGTCATACGAAGGTCACTGAATATATGGGAGACTGTTTAATGGGTGCTTTTGCATGTGTAATTACTATTGTGTCTCAGTTTAAATACTGTGAAATAAATAATTAAGTGATTTTATTATACCACTTCAGTATCCTCTAGTAAAAGTAATAATATAATTGTGATACAGTTCCATGAAGTTTTTCCATTATACTCTTTATCAACATATGAAAGGACTTCCCTGATGGAACAGTGGATAAAAATGCCCCTGCCAATGCAGGGGACATTGGTTTGATCCCTGGTCCAGGAAGATTACACATGCCTCAGAGCAACAAAGCCCGCATGCCACAACTACTGAAGCCCGCATGCCCTAGAGCCCTCACACCACGACTACCAAGTGATGTAACTATCAAGCCTGGGAGCCTTCATGGATCACTGCCTTGTTGTGGTGAAGGTGCTTGCATAACTCAGTGAAGCTATGAGCCATGCCATGCAGGGCCACCCAAGACACACGGGTCATAGTAAGAAGTTCTGACAAAACATGGTCCACTGGAGGAGGCAATGGCAAACCCCTCCAGTATTCTTGCCATAAGAACCCCGTGGACAGTATAAAAAGGCAAAAAGATATGACACAGAAGAAGAGCCCCACAGGTCAGACAGTGTCCAATGTGCTACTGGAGAAGAGTGGAGGGCAGATACTATCAGCTCCAGAAAGAATGAAGTGGCTGGGCCAGTGGTAGTGATGCTCAGTTGTGGATGTGTCTGGTGATGAAGGTAAAATCCAATGCTATAAAGAACAATACAGCATAGGAATCTGGAATGTTAAGTCTATGAATCAAGGTAAATTGGACATGGTCACGCAGGAAATGGCAAGGGTGAACATCAACATTTTAGGAATCAGTGAACTAAAATGGACCAAAATGGGCTAATTTAATTCAGATGACCATTATATTTACTGCTGTGGGCAAGAATCCCATAGAAGAAATGGAATAGCCCTCATAGTCAACAGAAGAGTCTGAAATGTAGTACTTGGATGCAATCTCAAAAATGACAGAATGATCTCAGTTCGTTTCCAAGGCAAACCATTCAATATCATGGTAATCCAAGTCTATGCCCTAACCATTGATGCCAGAGAAGCGGAAGTTGAGCAGTTCTATGAAGACCTACAAGACCTTCTGGAACTAATATAAAAAAAAGATGTCCTTTTCATCAGAGGAGATTGGAATGCAGAAGCAGGGTGTCGAGAGATACCTGGAGTAACAGTCAAGTTTGTCCTTGGAGTACAAAATGAAGCAGGGCAAAGGCTAACAGAGTTTTGCTGAGAGAATGTACTGGTCATAGCAAACACCCTTTTCCAACAACACAAGAAAGGACTCTACACATGGACATCACTAAATGGTCATCACCAAAATCAGATTGATTACATTCTTTGCAGGTGAAGATGGAGAAGCTCTAAACAGTCAGCAAACACAAGACCTGGAGCCAACTGTGGCTCAGATCATCAACTCCTTATCACAAAATTCAGGCTTAAACTGAAGAAATTGGGGAAAATGACCAGGCCATTCAGGTATGACCTAAATCAAATCCCTTATGAGTATATAGTGGAGGTGACCAATATATTCAGTGGATGAGATTTGGTAGACAGAGTGCCTGAAGAGTTATTGATAGAGGCTTGTAATCTTGTGCATAAGACAGTGAACAAACCCATCCCCAAGAAGAAGAAAGGCAAGAAGGCAAAGTGCTTTTCTGAGGAAGCTTTACAAATAGCTAAGAAAAGAAGAGAAACAAAAAGCAAGGGAGAAAGGGAAAGATATACCAAACTGAATGCAGAGTTCCAGAGAATAGCAAGAAGAGATAAGAAGGCCTTCTTCAGTGAACAATGCAAAGAAATAAGGAAAACAATAGAATAGGAAAGACTAGAGATCTCTTCAAGAAAATTAGAGAAATCAAAGGAACATTTTCATGCAAGCCTGTATGATATATATTGTCACCCTGTTTATTTAACTTATATGCAGAGTACATCATGCAAACTGCCTGGCTGGATGAATCACAAGCTATAATCAGGATTGCTGGGAGAAATATCAACAACCTCTAATATACAGACACCATTCTAATGGCAGAAAGTGAAGAAGAACTAAAGAGCTTCTTGGTGAACGGTGAAGGAGGAAAGTGAAAAAGCTGACTTCAAACTCAACATTAAAAAAACTAATATCATTGCATTTGGTCCCATCGCTTCATGGCAAATAGAAAGGGAAAAAGTGGAAGCAATGATACATTTTCTCTTCTTGGGCTCCAAAATCACTGCAGATGGTGACTGCA
Organism: Cervus canadensis; assembly: GCF_019320065.1. Lineage (NCBI taxonomy): Eukaryota > Metazoa > Chordata > Mammalia > Artiodactyla > Cervidae > Cervus > Cervus canadensis. Next base: position 45,999,378 of record NC_057404.1, on the reverse strand, counting down.
GCCATGAAATTAGAAGACACTTTCCTCTTGGAAGGAATGCTATGACAGACCTAGACAGAGTATTAAGAAACAAAGACATCACTTTGCCAATAAAGGTCCATCTAGTCAAAGCTATGGTTTTTCCAGTAGTCATGTACTGATGTGAGAGTTGTATGATAAAGAAGGCTGAGAACCGAAGAATTGATGCTTTCAAATTGTGGTGATGAAGAAGACTCTTGAGCATCCTTTGGACTGCAAGGAAATCAAACCAGTCAATCCTAAGAGAAATCAGTCCTGAATACTCATTGGAAGCTGAAGCTCCAATATTTTGGCCACCTGATGTGAAGAGTCAACTCATTGGAAAAGACCTGATGCTGGGAAAGATCGAAGGCAAAAGAAGAAGAGGGCAGCAGAGGATGAGATGGTTGGATGGCATCACCGATCAATGACATGAACTTGGGTGAACTCTGGGAGATGGTGTGGGTCAGGGAGGCCTGGTGTGCCTCCTGGTCCATGGAGCTGCAAAGAGTTGGATATGACTTAGCAACTGAACAACAACAACATTATCAACATATGAGAGGACTTCCAGGGTGAAACAGTGAATAAGAATCCACCTGCCATTGCAGGGGATACGGGTTTGATCCCTGGTCTGGGAAGATTCCACATGCCTCAGAGCAGCTAAGACCACATGCCCTAGAGCCCTCACACCGCAACTAAGTGTGAGCCTGAGTGATGCAACTACTGAAGCCTGGGAGCCTAGAGCAGGTCTTCTGCAACAAGAGAAGTAATTGCAGTGAGAAGCTGGCACACAGCAAGAAAGAGTAAGCCTGGCTTATTGCAACTAGAGAAAGCCCATGCAAAGCAAAGAAGTCCCAATAAATAAATAAAAGAAGACAAAAATAAACAAAAATTTTAAAAAGCATATGAGAAAGTAATTTATTCATCTTAATTTCTGTGTTTTGAAAAACATTGACTTGACCATCTCACAGAAAGAGCAATTTTTTTTCAACTGAACTTTGTTGTTCATATAAGTCAAAGTTTACTAAGTCCTTGATTTAATCACCTTACAAAACCAATAATGCTGAATGCTCTAAAGGAGAGACAGAACTAGCAGTTGTGTTCCTGTCAATTATTTTTTCTAAACCAGTACATACTATAAATCAAGTTTTACAGATATTTCTTTGGTATGATAAGACATACCAATTAAGTTAGGAAAACATACATATCTGTAGTACTTATCTGCTCTTATAATAACTCCTACTCTGGATGTGCCTAAGTCATTGACTCAAGCAACAAATATTTATTGAGTTCTCACTTTGTGCCCACATTGTTTATCTAAAAATCACCATGTGCAGCTTCTAAATATATGACTCAGCAATGGGAAAGTCTTCTTCTTTAAAAAAATTACATAAGGGTGGGGACGTCCCTGGTGGTCCAGTGGCTGACTCCATGCTCGCAATGCCGGAGTTAAATCCCTGGTCAGGGAACTAGATCCCACATGCCACAACTAAGACCTGGCCCAGCCAAATAATTAAGTAAAATTTTTTTTTAAATTACATAAAGATGTTTATAGCAGTACTGTTTATAATTTTCCCAGGATCCAGTACCTGGCATATAATTATTCAATGAGCGTAATAAGTGAATGAACAAGCTTTAGTGAACAAACTAATAGTGAAGTAATCCCATGTTATGAGATAATGTATATATAGGCAACAGAAAAAAAAATTAGTTTCATAGGCTCTGACTTAGAAAACTGTCCTTGTTAAGTGAAAAATACAAGAACAATACAATGATGGGAAATACACTCTCTCTCTCACACACACAGACACACACATATGCACTATTTTTAATAAATCAAACAAATATACCTTATCCTCAAAATATCCAGAACCAAAGTATATATTACCTCTTGCAATGAGATACTGTCAGCTCTTTGTATCTGTAGCCTCCAATTCAACCAACTGCAGATTGGAAATACTTAGAAAAAATGTCTAGGAAATTCCAAAAAGCAAAATTTTAATTTGCAGTGCTAGCAGTTATTTAGAGAATATTTACATTGAATTAGATTCTATTAATATAAGTAATCTAGATTTAAACTATACAGGAGAGTATGCATAGGTTGCATGCAACATCTTTGCCATTTAGTATAAAGGATTTTAGCATCCATGGATTTTGGTATCCATCAGGGTCCTGAAACAAATACTCTGCAGATACCGAGGGCAACTGTAAAGAAGGGAAGCATGTGAGGAGGAAACTTGCATTTCTGGGATAATTTTCAATCAGCCATACTACTTTTGAAATTAAAGACAACAGCACAAGCAGTATTACAGCCAAGAAGGCAGTAATACGAATCCAAGACATAAGGAAGCTTACTGTCTAGTTGGAGAGACAATAACACCCAGAACAACTAGAGATTAAGGCTGATCACTCTCTGAATTTGGGGTTTCAGATACTTACTCTGTGCCAAGCCCACCCAAAGAGCAATTACCTACCATTTATTGAATACTTGTTATATGCCAGGGGCTATGCAAATTGCTTTATCTATAATATCTCATTTAATAATTTAAGCAACAATCTGAGATAGGTACTCATAGTGCCCTCTACATATGAGGTAACCAAAGAAAAGAGAGATCGTCATTGTCCAGAAATCACATTCAAGTAAGTGGCATCACTGGGGCTTAAAACCAGGGTCTTCCAATCCCAAAGTTCATGCTTTTGGCCACTATTCCATAAATTGTATCCACATTGATATACCTGTCTTGATGTAACAATACTCTTACTTTGGTTTTTAAAACATGTATTTTAAACTTTGTTTTTAAAAATATGAAGTAATAGTATCATATTTTGGAGCAATTGGAAAATGAAGAAAAAATATAAACACTATTAACATTTTCGTGTCCAGCCTGCTTCCCTTAGATTTCCATATCTTAAGATAATTTCAACAAACATCATAGAAATGATTCTAATTCTGATTTTTTAAAAATGTAGCACTATAGCATATGTTCTTTCCTCAAGATTATTGTTTTAGTGTCTGGGAAGTATGCCTGTATATATACATACATACATATATATATGCTTGTGCATGTATGCATGTGCACTGAACTTGTACTCTCTGAAATCTGGTAGTCTCTTGATTAGGGAGCAATTTATTCTAATATTTTTGTTTACCTTGGGCTATTTTTTTTAGACTTAGTAATACTATACTATATGTATTTATACAGATGTTCTATATTAAAGGAAATGGTTTGGGTATTCAGAAAAGTAAATGAAATGTACTATTTGCCACATCTTATTAACTACTATCCTTGCTATTTCTGGACTAGAGGAAAATGGAGAGGGAGTAGGGACAGTAATGAGCATCTTTGCAGTAGTCCAGGTGAGAAATGGCAGTGGTCTGCCTTAGGAAAGGAGTGATGGGAATGTAAAAAGTAGAGTAGATGTGAAGTATAGTGGACAAAACTTGCGAATCAATTGTATATAAGGAATGAGCCAAAGACAACTTCTACTTTTTTTGTTTATTTGAGCACTTGCTGGATGGATGGTAGTACCTTTTACCAAGACAAAGAATGCCAAGGCAGGAACAGGTTTGCAAAGGAGGATGATGAATTTTATTTAAACATGATGACCTTGAGATATGAGATGTATGATTGGAGATGTCAGGTGGGCAGCTGATGACAGTCGTCTAGAACTCAAAGAGCCAAGAACTGCAGATATAAATTTGAGAATAGTCAGTATGTAGATAAGAAAGTCATAGGCGCCCTTGGTGAAGATAGTGGAGTAGGAAGACCCTGAGTTCACCTCCTCTCATGGGCATAACAAAATTACAAATATTTAGAGCTCAACTATTGATGAGAAAGATCAGAAAAGATCTCATACAACTAAAAATGTAAAAAAAGAAACCACAACGAAGTGAGTAGGAAGAGTGGAGTCATGGTACAGTCAAGACCCATATGCTGGTGGTTGACCAGTCCCGGAATCTCTTGGTCCCAACCCCACACAGAAGCAAGCAGTCACTTGCCCCAGGACCAATGCATCCCTACAGTTTGCCTTTTCAGGACCCATTCAACACACCAGCATCCAGACACCAGGCCCAGAAACTCCCAGGCCCCGGCCATGCCCCCCAGCTCTGGGACACCTTGGACCTTTTAGCCAGCAGCCCCAGGATCCAGCCCAACCAGTCAGACTGAATCAACAGACTGAAACCAGCTTTGGAGAATCCAGGGCCTTATAGCTAGAGACCCTAGGACCCAGCTCCACATACCAGCAACTTGGAAAATGAGCTGACAGAGGACAATTGCTCCAAATGAAAGAACAAGATAAAGTCCCAAAAGAAGAATTAAGTGGCATGGAGATAGTCAACCTAACTGATAAAGAGTACAAAGTAATGGATGAGCAGAATGAGAAATTAGGAGATTTTAACAAAGAGAAAATATAACGAAGAACAAGAGATAAAGAATATAATAGCTGAAATGAAAAATTAGAAGGAATCAAGAGTAGATTAAATGACACAGAGGCTGTAACAGCCAGCTGGAAAACAGAGTTTTGGAAATCGCTGAAGCTGAAGAGAAAAAGGAAAAAGAATAAAAAGAAATGAAGACAGTTTAAGAGACTTCTGAAGGCTTCCCCAACGACTCAGAGGTAAAACAATCCACCCGCCAATGCAGGAGACACAGGAGATGCAGGTTCAGTCCCTGTGTTGGGAAGATCACCTGCAGGAGGGCATGACAACCCACTCCAGTATTCTTGCTGGGAAAATCCCATGGACAGAGCAGCCTGGCAGGCTTTGGTCCATGAGGTCGCAAAGAGTTAGACATGACTGAATCAGCTGAGCACACGTGGGACAACATCAAACACAGTAACATTTGCATTATAAGAGTCCCAGAAAGGAATGCAAACTAGTACATACAAACTATGGAGAACAGTGTGGAGATTCCTTAAAAAACTGGAAATAGAACTGCCATATGACCCAGCAATCCCACTCCTGGGCATACACACCGAGGAAACTAGATCTGAAAGAGACATGTGTACCCCAATGTTCATCGCAGCTCTGTTTACAATTGCCAGGACATGGAAGCAACCTAGATGCCCATCAGTAGACGAATGGATAAGGAAGCTGTGGTACATATACACAATGGAATATTACTCAGCCATTAAAAAGAATTCATTTGAATCAGTTCTAATGAGATGGATGAAACTGGAGCCCATTATACACAGTGAAGTAAGCCAGAAAGATAAAGACCAATACAGTATACTAATGCATATATATAGAATTTAAAAAGATGGTAATGATAACCCTATATGCAAAACAGAAAAAGAGACACAGTTGTACAGAACAGACTTTGGGACTCTGGGAGAAGGCAAGGGTGGGATGTTCTGAGAGAATAGCATTGAAACAAGTATACTATCAAGGGTGAAACAGATCTCCAGCCCAGGTTGGATGCATGAGACAAGTGCTCAGGGCTGGTACAATGGGAAGACCCAGAGGGATGGGATGGGGAGGGAGGTGGGAGGGGGGATCGGGATGGGGAACACATGTAACTCCATGGCTGATTCATGTCAATGTATGGCAAAAACCACTACAATATTGTAATTAGCCTCCAACTAATAAAAATAAATGAAAAAAAAAAGTCCCAGAAAGAGGAGAGAGAGAGGAAAGGACTGAGAACATATTTGAAGACATAACAGCTGAATACTTCCCTAACCTGGAAAAGGAAACAGGCATCCAGGTCTGTATCCAAGAAGACAATGGAAAGATTTCTTGAGGAAAGTGGAATGGCCATCTGTATCAAATTCTCCTGAGAGAGCAGGTAAAATAAAGATGTAAAGGTCCATTGGATTTGGTAACATAGAGGTCTTTGTTAGTTGTAACCAGAGGGTTTGGTTATGCTCTGGTGCAGTGGAATCCTAGTTGAATGGGAATGAGAAAGAGCTGAGTTCAGCAGTGGGTCAGGGAGTTGGCTTCCTGGAGGGCCGATCTATAAGGGATGCTAAAGCATTACCAGAATAAATTTATAAAATACAACTCGGGTTGGGGAAAAAATGAGGACTGACTATAAGTTATAGTTTCTTTCTGAGGTAAGGAAAATATCACTGAAGGCTGACAGGAAAGAGTCTGTAAAGGGGGGGAGGATAAATAGTCAACATTCAGGAGCAGTCAAGAGGTATCCAGAGCACAGATGGAAGGGACGGCCTGAGGCATGAGAAAGAACAGCTAGACCAACACAAGGGGGAAAGAAAAAAAGGGGAGTGCGGGAATGACACAGTTATGCTCGTAGACTGTCTGTGGAAAGTTGAAATCATCCCTTCAGCTGCTTCCGTTTTTCTGTGAGTTATGAGGTATATTAGTCTTCTGTTGTTGCTATAACAAATTAGCACAAACTTACTAGTCTGAAATAACACAACTGTATTAACTCACAGTTCTATAGGTCTGCTGGTTTCTCTGCTCCAAGTTTCAGGAGGCTGAAATCAAGGTGTGGCTCTCTGGGCTCTTATCAGCAGTGGCAGACTTCCAAACTCCTTCAGGTCGCTAGCAGAATCTAGTTTTTTCCTGGTTGCAGAGCAAAGGTTTCTATTTCCCTGCAGGCTGTCAGCTGGGAGCGATGGGGGTCGGGGTGGGGGGCATCTGATGCCTATGACAGCAAAGGCATCTGTCCCAGAGCCAGTCACAGCTTGTTGAATCTTTCCCACAATTGGACTCTTGCTTACATCTCAATCTGCCACATCTCTTTGCCTCAGTTGGAGAAAATTCTGTTTTGAAGGACTCACGTGATTAAATCAGGCCCATCTGCATAATTCAGGATACTTTTTCTATTGTAGGCCCCTAATCTTAATTAAAATATAAAGAAGAACAGCAAATAAAGACTATAATAACTGAAATGAAACATAAACTAGAAGGAATCAAGAGAAGATTAAATGATGCAGAGGAATGTATCAGTGAGTTGGAAAACAGAATTGTGGAAATCACTGAAGCCCAATAGAAAAAATAAAGAGAATAAATAAAAGAAAAGGAATAAGAATAAAAGGAAATGGGGACAGTTTTGCCATGCGATGTAACATATTCACAAGTTCTGGGGATTAGGGCATGGCTATCATCGGAGGACCCATTCTGCTGAGCACAAAGTAACATCATTAACTGCGAATAAGAAGTGAAAGAGGTGGGAAGTTTTAGAAAGAATAAAAACAGTTTGAAATAGCCATGCTGGAGAGCAAGAACATGAACTGATCAGAAAAACTCTGTAAATCTGACAGACAGCACTAAAGACTGAACTGAAGTTGGGGCCATAGTGATACCAAGAGTGACTTTTTCTGGCAGCACTCAGCCCGCTGGGCAGGGCTCAGAGAACCGCGGTAGTGATGGAGCAGGCAGGCAAAGGAGAGAGAGTAGTGCCCGGGGTCGTGTCAATGAAATGAGGGACTAGGGAATAAAAGATGGTCAGGGAGACAAAGAGAAGAGCTGATGGGTCAATAGCCTAGAGATCTTGGACACACTGCAGAACGGGTGAACTAGGGCTAATAGATGGAAGACTTTGGAAGTACAGAGATCAGGTGATGAACCTTTTATCTGAGCTGTTTGCGCTGATGGCAGGGCGTGGATGTAGGATGTGGCTGTGAGTGGATGAGTGAGGATGTAGGGAAGGAAGAGAAGAGAATGAAGTCACTTCAGAGTTCAGGGCATTGGAAGAGTAATTCTCATGGATGCTAAAGTTACTCAGAATGATGACCAGACTAGAGGTAGGGAAGAAGATGGTAAAGCAGGTGCCAAACCAACAATGATGGGTTGGAAGGAGGAGAGGAAGAGGGTGGTACAGAGGACATGAATGCCTCAAAGGAGTGGGGAGTTTCACAAGAACCTGGTATAATCTTGGTCCAGAAGTAGCTCTAGAAATCAAAGGGATGAAGACTTTACCTTTCAGCTTCAAGGACACAGAGAAGGTCATCAGACACCCTTGACCGGCTGCAAAGTGTGTCCTCTGATTTCAGTTAAGACAAAAATTATAGGAAATATTCAGAGATGCAATTGAGCATATAGGAGAGTTTGTGATCATAAAGTAGGGATTTCAGAGGATATAAGAGAAGGTTAGGTAGTGATGGGAAGAGTTCAGGAGAGCAGGGGAACAAAATCACAGAGCATTATGGAGATAGATGTATGAAGATGAAATAGGTATGTCAGTAGGAAGGGGGAAATTTTCTCCCTAAACCTAATCCTACCTTTTTTGGGAGCTGATAGCCTGATTCTTTGCCAAAGTCAGGGTAAATAGAAAATGGGCAAATAGCAATGTAACTCAAGGCTCAAATGGAGACATACTTATTTAGCAAAATAAAGCTCAGGAGGTGCATCAAGAAGAGATTCATCTTAGTGCAAATGGTTTCATTTTATGGCAGCTGTTTCATTCAGAGGCCAGACTGCTGTGAGGATCCCTGATCCTCCACTTGCCCTCCCTAAGGATCCCCAAACCACTAACTTTCCCCTAACCACCTGCTCTCACATGCACCTGCTAATGAATGACAAATCATGGCCATATTTGGGGAATAGGCAGGAGAAAATTGGTTTAAAGCGCTAAACAACTCTTTTTGGGGAAAGAGAGAAAGTGTTCCGGCTAGGGGTGGAGGTTGCAGGGACGAGAGCGGGCAGCCTCTGCTGACCAAGATAAGAAGCCATGAGTCAATCAAGAGAGTATACAGCTGTGGATGGAGCAGTAAATTGACTGGGCTAGAGAGAATAGTACCAAACAGCCATCATTCGGGGGAATCTGGTTGGTTGAAATACAGTACTTTAACCAGAAGGGCTGATCTAACCTCTGGGGTCTGCGTATATTCTTGACTGGCTAGTGTTGAGATTGCCTTGCTTTTACTGTCTGACTCTCAATTCCATAATAAAGGGGTAAGTGTTGGGACCCCATGAGAAATGGCGGATACAGTTCTGAGAATCTCCGCATTGGGCGGCAGGCTCTTTACTGCTAATGCCACCTGGGAAGCCCAGGGAAAGTTTAAGTAGGCTTCAACAGATTCCCTGGAGACACAGGCTCATTCTCAATAGGAGGGGTTATCCCCCACCTCTCCACTTCCAGCCTCGTCCCCTGTTTAACAGTCATGGGTCTAGACTCTAACCAAGAGAAAGGGAATTCACTAATGAGTTTAATAGTGATATTCTAGTTAGAGCGTTCTCTGACATAATTTTTGTCAGCCAGTCACCTAGAAAGCCAGTCATCTTGCTATTCTAGCAAAGTTGAATTTCAAGCCTATCAAACTAAAGACTGGACTTCACAGACTGGTGCCCATACCAGGAAAATTACTCTCTGTAGGTCGGCTAGCCTCCCAGGCCACACTCACTTCTTCATTAGCTGGATCTCCAATTGTTTCCCTGGTTATATCCCAGTTAGAATGTGTGTGTGCGCGCGCACACACACACACACACACACACACACACACACACATCTTCCTCCATAGAGTTTATTAGGGCACCGAAAATGATTAAATGGATGGGACTTGAATCACAAATTAAAACAGACATTTCCCCCAATTTAAAATGTGAAGGAGGATGATATTGCTGAAGGACGTGGAACCCTACACAGCCCTGACTTTTCAGCCGGTAGCTCAAACTAAAATGTTTAATGAAAGTGAGAGCGAAAGTCACTCAGTCACGTCCAACTCTCTGTGACCCCACAGACTATACAGTCTGTGGAATTCTCCAGGGCAGAATACTGGAATGGGTAGCCTTTCCCTTCTCCAGGGGATCTTCCCAACCCAGGGATCAAACCCAGGTCTCCCTCATTGTAGGCAGATTATTTACCAGCTGGGCCACAAAGGAAGCCCAATAATACTGGAGTGGTAGTGTATTCCTTCTCCAGCGGATCTTCCTGACCCAGGAATCAAACTAGGTTCTCCTGCATTGCAGGCAGATCCTTTAAAAACTGAGCTATCAGGGAAGCAAGAAAGGTACAAAGTCTACCTGTTTATCCAAGCCTTTCTTTAAGGATATAACTGTAAGTAATAACTGTATCTTGTTGTGTTTTCTGTGTAAAGGTATTAAGTCAACAACCTCAAACATGTAATATATACTATATCAGTCATCATCTTTATAACTTTCTAGTAGTTAAATATTGTCAGGGAGAAAGATGTAGAAGATGAACATTAATAGGCAAAAATCTTTGACTTCCCAGTTTCTTCAACCCTTCTAATCTTAGGTGTGTTCTCAGATAGTGGCCATTAGAGTATCTATCATATGTGCAATCTATAAATTTAACATGACTTAACATCTTGCTTTTATACTAATGTTGCTGTTGAAAACAATCCAGAGTACTTTCATATCATTAACTCATTTATTATCTCTTTAAAACATTCTCTTAAATTATGATGGCTCCTTAGTCTGTGCTCAGTATTTAATATCAAATGCTTTAAGATTCAGAAGAAAGTGAATGCTTATAATAGTTTCTAAAAACCATTTTTCTGTTTTCTTTTGTGACTTTAAAACATTGTTTTCCATTTAATTTCTTGTCCTTATATCACCCCTACCCACACAAGCTAGCATTCTTCATTCTCTGCTGCCCTTGCACTTGCTAAGCTAGGTCTCATAAATTAATTGTGTCCTTCTTTTAACTCTCTCTTCCTCTAGTCTGGTTTCCCTCATTACACAGTTGAGACAATTAGAGGGTTAGGGATGTCAACCCTCCCCACAGTTGAAAATCCAAGTACAGTGACTTCTCTGGTGGTCCTAAGACTCAGTGCTACCAGTGCAGGGGGCCTCAGCTTGATCCCAGGTCAGGGAACTAGATCCCCCATGCCACAACTAAGAGTTCAAATGCCACAGCTAAAGATCCCACATGCAGCAGTGAAAATTGAAGGTCCCATGAGATGCAACTAGACCAGTGCAGCCAAGTAAATCGATAAATAAATATTTAGAAAATCCAACTACAGTTGGTAGTTGGCCCTCTATTTCCTAGATTCCTTGTATCTGCAGGCTCAACCAACTGTAGACCATGTAGTACTGTAGTATTTACTACAGAAAAAAGACTGAGTTTTATAAGGGAGACAAAAGTATAGCCTCTATTGCTTGTTTCAAAATGTTCTCAATACGGTTGGGAAAACACATTAGAGTTAAATTTATCAAAATGTGGTTATATTTCACCTGGAAATAACCTAAATCTTAATATACTTATTTCACATTTGTTTTCAAAGGTTTTCAACTCATGGGTGACATGCCATGCTGTCTGCGTGCATGCTCACTCAGTCGTGTCCGACTCTTTATGACCCAATGGACTGTAGCCTGCAAGGCTCCTCTGTCCATGGGATTTCCCAGGCAAGAATACAGGAGTGGGTTGCCATTTTCTCCTCCAGGGGATCTTCCCAGGGACTGAACTCCCCAGGGACTCCAGGGGATGTTTCCAGGGACTGAACTCTCGTCTCCTGCGTTGGCAGGTGGACTCTTTACTGCTAAGCTACCTGGGAAGCTGCCGTGCTATTTAGGACCCACTTTAATTGTATCTACCAGTGCCAGCAGCTCCTGGCTTTCCAATGCCCCTCCATCTCTAGGAGATTTCAAATACCCTTTGAAACATGCTAGGGAATTAAAGTCATAGATAACTAAATTAATAGGAAAAATCAAGAGAAAAAATGTAAAATAACAATAGTAATTATATTCACTGAAATGCTGAACCGTAGGCATATGGCTATACATGTCTTCATATAGTTAGGGTTGTCAACTAAAAAACAGATACACAGCATGAGAGTTGTGGCACTTCCCGGGTGGCGTTATCAGTAAAGAACCTCCTGCCAATGCAGGAGACACAGGAGATGTGGGTTCCATCCCTGGGTCAGGAAGATCCCCTGGAAGAGGGCATAGCAACCCACTCCAGTATTCTTGCCTAGAGAATCCCCCAGACAGAGGAGCCTGGCGGGCTACAGTCCATAGAGTCACAAAGAGTCGGACACGACGGGAGACTGAGCACAAGAGTTGTGAGTTAAGTTTGATTTGGGGCAAAATGAGGACTGCAGCCCAGGAGACAGCCCCTCAGAGAGCTCTGGGAGACTGCTCCAAAGAGGTAGTGGGGGAAGGTCAATATATAAGATTTTGGTGATGGGGGGTGTTCAATGCAATCAAGCACTCATTTTATAGAAAGTTTTCTGCTAGTCACAAAGAGCTGATGTCACCAGGCTTTAGTGCTTTTCTAGATATGAGGAGATGCAAGGATTGGATTATGAAATCAGTCCCTGAAAATATCTAACCATCTAAGGACCTGTTCCACCAGTTTCCCTGGCACACAGAGTACCTCACTCTCCACCCTGAACTCCTTTGCAGGGCGTGTCGAGGGTGAGCAGCTGCAGTGGCACGGGATTCAATTGCCGCAGAGGCAGATGGCAAATGCCCTTGGCAAGCACCAGTTTGTAGTTGGCAGGGTCTTGGCAGGAAAAAGATGATGTACCCCAAAATGTTTAACTACAAAGAGTTTAATGAAGGGACTAGTTAGACATGGTATAGTCAGAGAAAAAGAAAAATGTGAAATTCACTCAGTCGTGTCTGACTTTTTGTGACCCCATGGACTATACAGTCCATGGAATTCTCCAGGCAAGAATACTAGAGTGGGTAGCCGTTCCCCTTTCCAGGGGATCTTCTCAACCCGGGGGTTGAACCCAGGTCTCCCGCATTGTGGGTGGATTTTTTTTTTTTTTTAACCTTCTGAACTGCCAGGGGATCTTCCCATAGTCAGAAAGGCCAGTACAAAGATAGAGCAAGACATGATGAAGCTCCGAGGGGCTCTGGGAAATCATTACCAACTCTAGGGCTGAAGGGGGAAAAAAGGAAAGATGTTTCCAGCACCAGAGAAAAGACAGCTCTGCTCCCGTCCTCAGATGACCTGCCCATGACTGACCCCAACCCAAAGCTGAAGGGTGATGAAGCCCAGATGATGCTGTAGGGAAAGGTTTAATGTCCAGGGGTACACAACAGAGCTGAGATGAATGAGAGTGGATCTGGGAAGGCAAATAGGGAATAGCAAGCACAAATCCCTACAAAGCTTTGGGAGTCTGTGCAGGTGGGTTTATGATAAGTTATTTCTAAGGCAATGAACTCCAGCATCCTCCACTTGGTTGGAAAGAGTCATAATTGGGCAAACTGAAGAAACAAATGGCCTGAGAATCTAACTTAACCAGTCGGTCTCCCAAAGCCCTCCCAACACACCAACTACCATACAGCTTAAATGTAGCCAAGTTGTTCACATTTTACCCCTGCTTGTTTGGTGGGAACAGGCTCTTTTGTTAGGCCAAACTTACCTTAATAGTAAGGGCCAACTGGTATAAAAGATGGGCCAACACAAAGGTACCATAAGCAGTTATGCACAGATGCCATGGACAATCCCAAGTTAAACCACACACACAACAGAAACCACCCTGAGGTTTGTAACGCAAGGACTCCCTAAATGACCTGTCCTCAGAAATATGCAGATAGCCCATGCTCGGGATCTTGATTAATTAGAATTGATTTGTGAAAGCATCCTAGGGGTACAGTAATACACAAAATGATTCTTGAGTGCCTCAGTTTACCAATTGCTTACTCAGTTACGACTCTGGGGCCCCACGGACTTCCCTGGTGGTCCAATGTTAAGACCCCACACTTTCATTGCAGGGGGCACAGGTTTAATCCCTGGGTGGGGAACTGAGATCTGCATGCCACACAGCACATAATCTAACGTTAGATTCCAAAGCACTGCCTGCTTTTTTTTTTTAATAATTTTATTTATTTTGTTTTAATTTTGGCTGTGCTGAGTCTTTGTTGCTACATGCAGGCCTTCTCTGGTTGCGGCGAGTAGGAGCTACTCTCCAGTTGTGGTCCCAAGCATTGCCTGTTGATTCTCCTAAGCAACTGGGCTTTGATCAAGAAAGCAGTGAAAGGAAAGTAGCCTGCTCTTCTCATCTCTAACCTACTTCCTGGCCTCCAATTCCACACTATCTTGGTCATTTTAAATAGAACCTCCATGATCAATAAACTGCTATAGATCAGATGAGGACGGAGAGGAAGACACTGCATTTGTCAGTGAGGTCACTGGTGTCCTTGGCCAAAGCAGTTTCAGTGGAGCAGAGTCTCCTATCTGGTATGCCAAGGTAGGTTAGTGAGGCATGAACAATGCAAGTGAGCTGAACACCAAGCCCCGTTAGTGCCTGACACGGCCAGGAGCAGCTAGAGTAATCTTGAGGCTGCGTTCAGGATACCAAACACATATGGGAATTTTCTCTGGTTGCCATGACATGGAGAAGTTTGGAAAGCACTGCCACAGAGTGATAGAAGTGGAAGTCAAATTGCAGTTCAGGAGGACGAAGTGGAGAAATGGAGGTGGAGGCTGTGAGCGTAGAGAATTCTTTCCAGACATACAGGTCAGTGAACAAAGGGAGAGAGAGCAAATAGACTGATTCTAAGGAGGATTAATAGGCAGATGCTTGAGGACGTTCACAGATAACAGAGAAGGATCTGGCTGCAGAGAGAAATTATAGATACAAGGGGGAGAAAAGGAATGCACTGTTAAGGTGGGAAGGAGGGATGCTGAGGGAGTTCATTACTCTAGCTACTATTTCCTTTGTTTAAAAAAAGGTTGAATCACCTGCTGAGAGTGAAAGAGATAGAATCTTGACATGGGGTTTTAAGAGGAAAATAAAGATTCGAAATATCCGCTATCAGAAGTGAGACTGCCAAAAGATAAGTAAAAATTTTGCCAGTGTTGAGAGCCAGACTGGGAAAGGAGCCACAAATCTGTGATGAAGCTAATCAGCAGAGTTATGTTTCACACGGCTGTACCAGGACACCTGGGTGCTTGAGAAGAGATAGTGTTAGGACCAGGACCTGGAAGAGAAAGAATAGTAGAAAAGATAAGCTAGCAAGAGAGTTGCGGCAGCTGGTAATCGAAGGAGGGATAGGATTTGAACTTGTTAGAGTTCTGTCTTATTTGTCTTGTTTATCTCTGTATCTCCTGTACTTGGATCAAAGGTGCTTATCTGTGGATTAGAATCACCTAGAGAGCTTTAGAAATTCCTGATACACCTTGAACCAATTAAATTGGAATCTTTTGGTGGCTTCCAAATATAGTATTTTTAAAGGTCTATGAATGATTCCAGTCTACAGTCAAAGATGAAAAACATCTGGTCTAGAATACTGTCTAGATAAAAGAGAAACCTAATAAATTTAGTTCAGTGAATGGAATTCAGGTTCTATTAGAGAGGTTCTAAAGCTAGACTTCCCAAGTGGCTCAGTTGTAAGGAATCTGCCTGCCAATGCAGGAGATGTGGGTTTGATACCTGGGTCGGGAAGAATCCCTGGAGGAGGAAATGGCAACCCACTCCAGTATTCTTGCCTGGAGAATCTCCATAGACAAAAGAGCCTGGCAGGCTACAGTTCATGGGGTCCCAAAGAGTTAGACACAATGAAGTGACTAAGTATGCATGCACAAATCCAGGAATGGCTGAGGTTTCGAAAAGGGATTAAGACTGAAGTTTCCATGAACTTGAAATGTAGGTTTGAGGCCACAGTTTTTATAGAGGGATTTATATAAATGCTTATTATTTTGGAGTGGGCACAGTCTAAGTGATATGATTAAAGTATTTCTGGCCAAGGAAAATTCTGCATAAGTACCATGGTGTGAAGCATGCTACAGTATTGAAAGCATTCACCTCAGATTGGGACTTGAATCCGACCAAAACCCGTGGGCTTCCAACTAAGAAAACACACCTGGTTTCAAGACCTAATGAGGCTTAGGTTTTGGGGTCTCATCACCGGAAGAATTCTGTGAGAGACAAAGTAATAGATAAGAAGTGGATTTATTTAGGGAGAAACACACTCTACAGACTTCCCAGGTGGCACAGTGGTAAACAATTCGCCTTCAAGGCAGGAGACGCAGGTTCAGTCCCTGGGTCAGGAAGATCCCCTGGAGGAGGGCATGGCAACCCACTCCACTATTCTTGTCTACAAAATTCCATGAACCGAGGAGCCTGGTAGGCTACAGTCCATGGGATCGCAAAAGAGTGGGATACAACTTAGTGACTACGCAACAGCACACTCTACAAACAGAGCATGGGCTATCTCAGAAGGCGAGACTGGCTTCGAAATGCAGTGTGGTTAGCTTTTATAGGCTGGGTAATTTCATGGGCTAATAAGTGGGAGGATTATTCCAACGATTTCGGGGAAGTAGCCACTACCCACCTTTGGATCTCTCATGGTCAGCCTTGGAGCTGTCATGGTGCCAGCCTGCGGGCGTGTTGCTTAGCTTGCTGCTGTGTTATAATGAGGACGAGATGGTTGGATGGCATCACCGACTCAACGGACATGAGTTTGCGTAAGCTCCAGGAGTTGGTGATGGACAGGGAGGCCTGGTGTGCTGCAGTCCGTGGGGTCGCAAAGAGTCTGACATAGCTGAGCAACTGAAGTGAACTGAACTGAGCCTCAGTGTCAGTTGACTTGTCCTGACTTGTTGGACATCCAACTTGTTGGACAAGTTGACTTGTCCACCATCTTGGACCCATTTGGTTCTAATGGGAACCCATTTGGTTCCCATCGGTTTGTGTTGTGTCCTTGGGCTGTGTCATTCTTTCAAAGGTTGTGCCCTGCCTGCTTTCCTCCTGTTTCATTATAGTAGTTAAAGATTTGAAGTTAGGGAGTTGGAGAGTTTGTGAAGTTAGAAGTTAAAGTTGCATAGAAGGGAGGAAGAGAGGAAGACTTGAGGTCCATGGCTCTCAGATTGGACCTTGATCTCAGTTGAACTTGGACGTGAATTTGAGCAAACTCCAGGAGATGGTGAAGGACAGAGGAGCCTGTCTCGTGTGCCACTGTTCATGGGGTCGCAAAGAGGCAGACATGATTTAGCAATGGAATAAAAACAATTCAGTTGAACTGATACAGGCTTACACTTCCTTCTATATCCTCATGACCCTAAATTCATGTTTTTCAGCAAATTTCTCAGGCTCCCTTAGTCTGAGATCACCTTTGCTTCCCTGGGATTGAGTTCACCTTACACTAAGACACACATACTAAAGTCTTATTGTAAACTAGTTAATCCATTTTCTTGCTTTCAAAAGAGTATCAGGTGAAGGCATTGAAGGTTAGGAAAGCAAAGAGTGGTAAAAAGTGGAAAATTCACCACTCTTACAATTGTGCTTCTTGTTTAGTTGCTAGGTCATGTCTGATTTTTTTTGTGACCTCATGGACTACAGCCCACAAGGCTCCTCTGTTCATGGGATTTCCCAAGCAAGAATACTGGATTAGGTTACCGTTTCCTATTCCAGGGGATCTTCCTGACTCAGGAATCAAAACCATATCTGTTTTGTCTCCTGCACTGGCAGTTGGATTCTTTACCACTGAAATCCCAATTTTGCTTGAGGCTATTCCAGTCAGGGCTTCTACTTAGCAAAGATGACAACAGAAGCAAAACCCACAAAACTAACCTATTACCCAAGTACCATAATATTTTAGGAGAAACACAGTGATGCCAATGACCTCTAAAATGGCGTTTTTTCTTCATTTGATTAGATAGTTAACTGCTCACTTCTCAGGTGACTCAATGGCAAAGAGTCCACCTGTCAACACGGAAGACGAGGGTTCGATTCCTGGTTGGGGAAGATCCCCTGGAAGAGGAAATGGCCACCGACTCCAGTATTCTTGCCTGAAGAATCTCATGGACAGAACACCCTGTCAGGTCACAGTCCATGGACTCACAAAGAGTTGGACACAACCGAGCATGCACACATGAAGCGTTATCTTATCACAACTCACAACCTCTGTATGGGATCACATTGAACTCTGATGGCACGTTAGGTGATTAGGGTGGGTTGGGCTTTCATGACAGAGCTAATTTATCCTCCCCACTGCCCAACACCTAAGTCATTTCCAAGGAATTGTTTATAAATAGTTGGGTAGAGTATGGTCAGGTGGTGAAGAAGTTTGTAAATCATTATTTTATTATATGAGGAAGCAGTTGCATTTCTCCTCCTGGTGAGGTAAATATTAACTTTCTAGATGGAAAACTGTAATCCTAATCATCTTGGCAGCTCTCTGGTCATATGACATACCTGGGGGCAGCTCCAGGTGGCCGTGCGTCAAACAAATGACAAGGAGCCTCAAGTAATATTTGACTAAGAATTGTTTTCTCTGTGGGAGACAATCAGCAGTCATACCACCTAAGCTGGCAAACTCTCCTCCAGCGCTTGTTGCTATGGCAGGATGTTGGAGGAAGTTTCTGGAGGACAAGTAATACCCCTCACTGCGACTGGTGAGCCAAAGAAACAGTCACAATGGAATCGACATAGGAAAGAAGACTTTAGACTGAAGACATGGCGTTCTCCCCAGAGCGGCAGGACTGAGGAAGGACCAGGTCTCTCTGCCCCATTGTTACTACCCTGTCCCAGGTGCCTCCCGCCACCTAGAACCTAAGGCAGCTTCCCATAGGCATCCTGCCTCCAGACCTGGTCCTCCATTCCATACATAGTCTGCAGCCATCAGGCTCTTTCTAAAATGCCATTCTGAGGACTTCCCTGGTGGTTCAGTGGCTAACACTCTGTGCTTCCCACACAGGTATCCAGGTTCAATTCCTGGTTGGGGAACTAGATGCCACATGCTGCAACTAAGAGTTCACCTGACTCAACTAAATGTCCCGCATGCTGCAATGAGGACCACATGCCACAACCAAGGCCTGGTGTAGCCAAATAAATAAATAAGATTAAAATGTAAATAAATAACACCATTTATAATAATGGTATTATTATATATAATAATATATATTAAATAAATAAATATATGAATAGTATAATAAATATAAATATATATAAATATAAAATATATTACTATAATTAGAAAATATATTAATATATAAACCATATAAATATATAATAGAAATATATATGTTTATATATACATAAATCATATAATAAATATAAATAATATAATAATAAATGAATAAATAAACACCATTCTGGTTTTATCAGCCCCAACTAGAGCCCATTTTATGACTGCTCGTTTCTCCCATTTCTCAGAATAATGTCAGCTCTGAGTACAGCTGAACATCTCAATTAATGATGATTTCTGCCTGCAACTCCCAGTTTCCATCTAGTTTGCTTAAACCAGTAAGCTCTCTGGCTTCTTCTTCTGGGAACCCACTTCCTCCTCTTTTTCTCACTAACTTTATTTTTCAGGACTCAATTTAGATATCCTAGTGGGGACCCCTATAACACCCTAAACTTCACTTATCATAAGCTATTGCATCTTGTAGGATGTTTAATTATCTGCCTGTCTTGCTGTATAGTATTAACTCACATCCAGTGTCTAATACTCACCACACCCTATCAAACATTTTCCTTGGCATATCTCGTGTGATTCCCGTAACAGTCCTGTGAGAAAAACACTTGATTACAAATAATTAAATTGAGGCCCATGTTAAGTCATTTGCTTAAGTCCTACAGCTAGAAACCTCCATAGGGCAAGATGGTGTCGGTCTTGCCTATCATTTGATCCCTAGCAATCCTGAGCCTAGCCCTTTAACATAGCTAACACTTACATTGCACTTAAACTGTGCTGGGCATATCTCAACCTTCTGTCAATAAGATGTGGAAACTGAAATAAAAGTGACCTGCATATGATCACACAGTAGAGAAGTAGTCAGGTTGGGATTTAAACATAAGCAACTGGCTTCAGAGCTGCAGCACTCTTAATCTCTAGGCAGTTCTTCGTTTGCTTAAACAGAAATGTTTCAAGTTGCAGAAATGTTAAGGAAACAGATGAAGCAGTCAATAAAGCAAAGCAAATCGAGACCACTTTTAGTAAGGCAATTTGTTAGTTGCCTTCAGACAGCCTGTCATGAAGTCTTCACAGTGCCCACGATAGGATAGATGCATAGTTCCCACAAATGAAAACATGTCTGGAAGCAAAAAAAAATCATTTTCTATCTTCGAGTGTCTCAGCTTCAGTGAGTAGTTGTCAGTGATTAAAAAAAAAAATCAAATAAAATTTCCTTTTTAGTACTGCAGTATGTACTCAAATGACATTATCTAGAGAAAATAGGGCGGAGAAGGCAATGGCACCCCACTCCAGTACTCTTGCCTGGAAAATCCCATGGATGGAGGAGCCTGGTAGGCTACAGTCCATGGGGTCGCTAAGAGTCCAACACAACTGAGCAACTTCACTTTCACTTTTCACTTTCATGCACTGGAGAAAGAAATGGCAGCCCACTCCAGTGATCTTGCCTGGAGAATCCCAGGGACGGGGGAGCCTGGTGGGCTGCCGTCTATGGGGTCGTACAGAGTCGGACACAACTGAAGTGACTTAGCAGCAGCAGCAGCAGAGAAAATAGGGAGGGAAATCCAGTGGGATTATGGTGAAAAAGTCCACCAGCTATATGGGTAGAGGACTACTGTGACCTGGGAAAAAAAGAACGGAAAAATCCTTGCATTTCCTAAGAAGGCCAAAAACACCTTAGTTTGCCCTTGTCAAGTACAAACAGAACTTGGGTGGCAGAGAGAAAGAAGCAAAAGAATGCTTTCATAGTTGTTTTTATCTGCCTTCCCCAAAAGGAAACTTGTATTACTGTTTCTTCTGATTTTTCTGAATCGTTTTGATGGTTTCTACCACAATGACTTGTTTTAGAAGATCAACTCCATATTTTTTCCTTTTAATAAAACAGAAAAAAAATTGAATAAATTTTTATTTCTATTTATTCAATTGAAAAATTGAATAAAATGGAAAATATTTTACTTTTTGGAGAATGAGGGGAGAATGATGACTTGGGGGAATGAATGCCCCTCATCATCAGATGTGTCCCGGCAGCAGCTGGCAGGTCCAGAGCTGGAGATCCCCATAATTGTCACAAAGGCAAGGACTTTATTTGACTTGGCTGCTGCCTTTTGTTAGAGACAGGAAAAAACAGTCCTTGACCAGAAATAATGGCTTGCTGATGGGGAGGAGCTCAGGTTAGGGATAGGATTTGTTCATAGATTTAAGGAGGAGTTGACAGAAAAGGAAGAAACAAGCATAACTCCTAGGTGTGTGGCTTTAGCTTCTGGGTGGGGTCAATTATTGACATAAGGAAGGCTGTGGGGAAGAAGAGATTTCAGGAAGAACATTTCTAAATTAAATTTTGCACGTGTTAAGTTTGAAATTTCTGAATGAGGGTCCTACTTCGTCTTCCTTGTTCTACTTATACTCCATTACAGTATCTGCTCAGCAGCAAGAGAGCCTTTTAAACTGTAACTCAAAGCCATCCATCCACATCTAGCTACAAGTAAAAATGAAAGTCATGACCTTGTCTTCTACACACATCCTTACTCCTTCCCTTCCAGCTGTGCTGTTCTCCTTGCTATCCCTTGAACATACCAGGTACATTCCCACTTCAGGATCTTTGCAGTGTATCTTCCTTTTTTCGGGAATGCTCTTCCTACAGGTAAGTTAGCTATTTTCCTGACCTCACCTCCTCCAAACCTTAGCCTGAATTTTGGCATCTTGGTAAGGTCTATGCTGATCACCCTATTTAAAACCACGACTGTTCTTCCATACCCAGCACTCTACTTTCTCTTCTTATATAGCACTTTTATTTCATCACCTCCCCCCCCCCCCATTTTGGGGGCGGTCAGCATGCTGCATAGCTTGTGGAATCTTAGTTTCCTACCCAGGGACTGAACCCAGGCCCTCAGCAGTGAGAGTACAGAGTCCCAACCACAGTACCACCAGGTTATTTCCTATACTATGACTCTTTAATAAGGTCAGTTGTTAATCTTCTTTTCCTCTCACTGGAATGTAAGCAGGACGAAGGACAATTATTTGATACTAGTATCAAATTTGATACTAGTTTAGCCCAAGAACCTAGAATATTCTATGGCACATACTAAGTACCCAATAGTTATTGGTTGAATGAGTAGAAATAATTATCTGCTGTCTAAGAAATGTCAAAAAGATGGTTGGATAGATGAGTACAGACCTAAGGAGAGGCGAGGTCTGGAAATATTCATCGTGATGAATTAGTTAAAACTTTGAGAATGGATGAAGCTACCCAAGGTAAAGACATGACTAGCAAAGAGAGGTTCCAATGTTAAGACCTGGAAAATGTCCACATTTTGACATCAGACAGAGATGGAGAAACCAAAAAAAAAAAGATATTTAGAACCAGTAATGTAGGAGAAAAACTAGGAGATATTTGGGGAGGGGTGGTATTGTGTGAAGGAGAGAGGGGTCAATAATCTCATCTCCTGCTGTGTAGTTGGGTAAGATAAGGCTAGAAAAGCCTCCATTATATTGGCAACAGTGGAGATCTTTGCCAGTCTTGGTAAGAACAGTTTCTGGGGAGATAGAAGTTGAGATGGATTGCCAAAATGGCTTGAGGATACTACTGGAGGACTGTACTTAAAAACAACTTCCCAGGTGCCACTAGTGGTAAAGAACACATCTGCCAATGCAGGTATACATAAGAGACAAGGATTCGATCCCTGGCTTGGGAAGATCCCCTGGAGGAGGGCATGGCAACTCCCTCCAGTATTCTTGCCTAGAGAATCCCAATGACAGAGGAGCCTGGCAGGCTGCAGTCCATAGGGTCGCAGTGTCAGACATGACTAAAGGGACTTAGCATGTAGTTCAACGTGTGTGTGTGTACTTAGTCACTCAGTCATGTCCAACTCTTTGGACTGTGGCCCACCAAGCTCCTCTAGAAGTCCATGGAATTTTCCAGGCAAGAATACTGGGGTGGGTTGCCATTTTCTTCTCCAGGGAGTGGGTTGTACTTAAATATAGCTCCGCCAAATAAGAGCAAAAGATAACTAGGAATAATAACTCACAGGACCAGAACTAATAGGAAAAGAGACAGCAGCAGATCAGCAACATCAATTTTTGGAAGATGAGAAGCACCTGAAAAAGTAGAAATTGACTCAACTCAGTAGACCAGGGGGATACACGCCTATGTGCCCGGGAGCAGTGGTAGAATCGGGGTGTTTTGATGATGAACAAGTCCATTTGCTATGTAGAACTCTTCAGACGTTTTGCACTTGGGTCCAGAAGGTACTACAGAAAGTAAAGTTAATCTGCCTGGATAGAAACAGGGAAAGTGGTTGAAAACTTTTATAGAGTAATTGATCTCACTGATTCCTTTCCTTGTATGACCTGCCTAGAGAACTACAATTCCATGTACCTCCAGCCTACCCAAAGAGTTTTATTCTCTGGAGAAATTGGATTAGCGAGAGAGACTCTACTCTGGGACACAGAGATAAGGATAGAACAAGACATGGAGTTATAAAGGTGGGAATTAAGTGAAAATTTTCATACTGAATTATAATTATTAGGCTCCCTTCTCCTGCTGTGCTCCTGGAATTCTGTCCACAGATTGGAAAGTATATTGAGGGACTTTCTTTGAAGAATCTAAGTTACACACGAGAAAAGACTGACAGATGCTGGTATCTCCAGAATCATCCAATAAAAAGGCGCTGTCTTAGTCTGCTCAGGCTGCTATAATGAAACACCATAGACATTTCTCACAGTTCTGTAGGCTGGGAAGCCCAAGATCACTGGAAGATACAGTGTTCGGGAGTGCCCTTGCAGACAGCTGTGTTCTCACATGGTGGAGACAGAGAGAATTTTCTCTTCCTCTTCTTATAAAGCCTCCAATCACCTCATTTAATCATAATTACCTCCTAAAAACCCTATGTCCAAATACAGTCGTATTGGAGTTAGAGCTCCAACATAGGAATTTAGTGAGAGAGGGGGTCACAATTCAGTTCATATCCCTGAACAGGAAATAACCATTGAGAGTGTGCCTTTTTATACGTTTGGGATCTGGTTTTAATGGCAGTTATCCCACTTCGATTAATGTAAGGGATTTCAACAGAGGAGAGGAGTGAAAAGAGAGCCACGCACTAGACTTTTCTAGAGGACAGCTAACCTCTCCTGCTTAGAAAAGAAGAGAGAGGCTTTCAGAGGGAGGGCACCAAATGAAAAATTAAACTGATTTATTCGAACATCTGGGGAAAATTATTGGTAAAGGTTCAGCAAGTCTATTGAAACATTTAGAGAAACAATAAATGATAAACACATGGGAAGCTTAGCAAAGGCAGTTTCAACTCCAGGAAAAACAAAATGTTGTATGAAGAGGAGATATTCATGCATCTTGGCTTAAACAGGGAATCTTTACTGGACATAGTAATGTAAACAACAGCCGATTCAGCCGAAAATTATAATAACTTTACATGGAGGGGATGAAGCAGGAAAGGGAAGTTGTGTGTGTGTATGAGAGAGAGACATGACATACTTAACCTTCTGTAACAGGAGGTGTTTAGAAAACATTTAAAGTATATTAAGAAATAGCATTATTATCCTATAAAAATATGTCAATAATTACTAGTAAAAACAGCAAAGAAGTTGAAAGTGGGTTCCACTGGGAGTGGGGTGGGAGCGCCAGTTGAATATTTAAGACTTATTTGTATATTGGGTAAAACTGATACACGTAACTTTTCAAAATACATGGTAAATATATATACTTCAATTAAAAATATATATATATATAGTCTTCCCCAGTGGGTCAGAAGGTAGAGTCTGCCTGCAATACGGGAGACCTGCGTTCCATCCCTGGGTCAGGAAGATCCCCTGGAGAAGGGAATGGCAACCTACTCCAGTACTCTTGCCTGGAAAATCCCATGGACGGAGGAGCCTGGTGGGCCCCAGTCCATGGGGTTGCAAAAAGTTGGACATGACTGAGTGACTAACACACACACACACATATATACACACATAGGTGTATATATATATATGTGACAAATGCTGTCAGTCAGTCCAGCCGCTCAGTCATGTCTGACTTTGCGACCCCATGGACTGCAGCACGCCAGGCTTCCCTGTCCGTCACCAACTCCCGGAGCTTGCTCAATCTCATGTCCATCAAGTCGGTGATGCCATCCAACCATCTCATCCTCTGTTGTCCCCTTCTCCTCCCACCTTCAATCTTTCCCAGCATCAGGGTATTTTCAAGTTAGTTCTTTGCATCAGGTGGCCAAAGTATTGGAGCTTCAGCTTCAGCATCAGTCCTTCCAATGAATATTCAGGATTGATTTCCTTTAGGACGGACTGATTGGATCTCCTTACAGTCCAAGAGAGTCTCAAGAGTCTTCTCCAACACCACAGTTCAAAAGCATCAATTTTTTGGCACTCAGATATCACTTTTATATGTGGAATCTAAAAAAATAAAACTAGTTAGTATAACAAAAAAAGATTCACAAAAAAAAAAAAAAAAAAAAAAAAAAGATTCACAGATATATAGAATAAACTAGTAGTTATCAGTGGACAGAGGAGACGGGGGAGTGGGACAAGATGGGGGTAGGGGCTTGAAAGATACAAACTACTGTGTATAAAATAAACAAGTCACAAGGTTATGTTATATAGCAGAATATAGCCAATATTTTATAGTAACTATAAATTCAATATAACATTTAAAAATTGAATTTCTATGTCATACATCTGAAACATATAACATCATGAATCAACTACACCTCAATTAAAAAAATACATAAAATACATTGTACAGGAGGTTTAAAAGAAGAGATGGGAAGTATGGACAGCTCTTTCAGGAAGCTTTGCTGGCAGAGAGGAGCAAAGCAATGGGGTAGCAACTCATTCAAGGGTGAATTAAAAAAATTTTTTTTTGGCTGCACCACATAAGATCTTAGTTCCCCAGTCAGGGGTCAAACCAGTACCCCCTGCAGTGGAAGCTTGGAGTCCTAACCACTGGACTACCAGGAAAGCCCTTGAATCGAAATAGGTTTCAAGTGAGAATACTTAGTTACCAAATCAAACAGTGCGGACTTTATAATGAAAAGTGGAGTCTCTTGCACCCCACCCCCTTTCCAACACATTGCTTTCCATTCACCTATAAACATTTAAACCATGGTTTCTCTCAACTCAGCAGTGTGAACAAAGTTTGCTGCCCTGGGAGAGGAGGGCATAGTTTCCTGCCCTGGGAGAGGAGGGCATAGACAGGATTTCTGCCAATGGAGAGCAGTGTCTCACCAGCCCGTGAGCAAGCCGAATGGCTCATGCTCTGCTGGCGTCTTATCACCACCCAGCCTGTAGGAAGACAGGAAAGCCCAGAAGAGAAGCTGGGAAGCATGCTGTTAGGGCATTTTTGCAGCACTGCTTTGTAGAATTCTGTGATCTCTCAGACTCACAGTGCCCTCATTAGGACCTGTGCAAAGAGGAAGGAAACACCGAGTTCTGTTTGCCATATATCTTAAAGCCTTGAGGTCTAAATTTGATTTGGGGAAATCAAGAGAGTGATTTCCTACCTCTGCCCGCCTTGAGAAGAATAGGTGAAATGCTTTCTGTTGGTATCTTTACCCAGACCCTGTACGAAAGTGAAAGCGTTAGTCACTCAGTCGTGTCCCACTCTCAGTGACCCCCACGGACTGTAGTCCGCCAGGCTCCTCTGTCCATGGGATTCTCCAGGCAAGAATACTGGAGTAGTTGCCATTTCCTACTCCAGGGAGACCCCGTATACCATAATTATAAAGAGGCACAGGCTAGTTCTCATGGTCACACCTCTACTGAGGGTGCTGTAAGTAGGGATAAATTTTATTGCTCTCAAGTGGCTATAATCATAACAATATAATGCAAACATACAGTGTTTACTTTCTGAACATTAATGAAACAACCATACGAGTACAGAAGAGCCACCAGAACTATGAGGGATTTTAAAACAAACATAAAAAGGCCCTCAGGAAAATGGCCTGTAGATCATCATCTAGGGATTTTTAAAGATTATATTTATGTTTCTTCTTTTGCAGCATATTTAAGAGGATGACAGATTTGCCAGGTTTAATGCAATATTTAAGATAATACATTATAAAAGTTACTGAACTCAAATATTAGAGGCGGGACTAGTATACAGACGTATGCCACTGCCTTGGAGTGGGAATTTGTTTTGGAGGGAGGTTGTCATAACTAACTTGGGAAGAATCAGACGACCATTTGCAAATCGGTATTTCATGTTTTCCCCATTAGGGACCTAACTCCCTGATATTTTCCATGATACTGTCTGTCTATTGAAATGTCAATAGAAGAGAAAATATACCATGCCTTTTAGGTATGTCACGTGGCTATGTCAACCTAGAGGAAACTCAGATGTCTTCAGGGACCAGACAGGCGAGTAAGATGCATGTGAACGCGAGGCCCAAGAGAACATGGATTAAATTAAAACCCACACTACACATCCATGGGCTTCCCAGGTGGCACTAGTGATAAAGAACCCACCTGCTAATGCGGGAGACATAAGAGACACAGGTTTGATCCCTGGGTTGGGAAGATCCCCTGGAGGAGGGCACAGCAACCTACGCCAATATTCTTGCCTGGAAAATCTCATGGACAGAAGAGCCTGGTAGGCTACAGTCCATAGGGTCACAACGAGTTGGACATGACTGAAGTGATTGAGCACTCACTCACACACACACACACACACACACACACACACTCTCACACACACTCACACACACACACACACACACACTCTCTCACACTCTCTCTCACACACACACACACACACACACACACCCCAGCCATACTGTGCCGGCCAAACCGGAGTCTGCTGCTCACCTCTTTCCTGGGGGCTGCCAATCTGTGATCTCTGCTCAGCTGTGGGAATAACGCCCCCGACAAAGTGAGACCAGAACGCCCTCTAGAGCCACGGGGGTTTCTAACACTCTCTTGGAGCAGAACCAATTTAGGCCTAAAGGAGTTAATCCAAAATGACTGCCTGAAGTCCCACCTCGCCTCCAAGCCGTGCTCAGAGCCTAGCTCCTCCACGAAATCACCCCTTTCTCCCTCTGAGACGGGGCCTTACCTCCTGCTCAGTACCTCTGTTACAGCACCTCCAGTGTTGTGTGTTGCAATGGCCTGGGTTTGTGTCAGCTTCGCCTCCCGGAACTCATGGCCCAGCCTTACTATGTAAACCTACATCTCTCTCCGTAAAATTCAAAGGAAGGAATTTCTGAGTATTTGAATTGCATATAGAAATTATTTTAAAATCCTAGAGCTGTATCCAAAAAAAGAATACCTCCTACCTTACATATTCTCTCAGTGTTTCCCAAACTGGTGTTCCTCCAAACATTCGTCCCAGGAGATGCTCCCTGAAAAGTGTTTTGTGGCCACATGCCACCCTGTATCCTGATCGAGTCACATGGCACGCTGGCATTGTAAAGGCTCTGAGAAGATCAGGAAAAATTAAAGAAAAGTTTACTTTTTTTCACCGAGATTTCTCCTCACATATTTAGCCATGGGATTCTTTTAATGGGACCATTTAAGGACTTGCTCCTTGGTTATACACTTTATTTTTTTCATTATGAATATGAGTTTTATTTATTTATTTATTTATTTTCCATTTATGTTTATTAGTTGGAGGCTAATTACTTTACAATATTGTAGTGGTTTTTGCCATACACTGACATGAATCAGCCATGGATTTACATGTGTTCCCCATCCCGATCCCCCTTCCCGCCTCCCTCCCCATCCCATCCCTCTGGGTCTTCCCAGTGAACCAGCCCTGAGCACTTGTCTCATGCATCCAACCTGGACTGGGGATCTGTTTCACCCTTGATAGTATACTTGTTTCAATGCTGTTCTCTCTGAATATCCCACCCTCGCCTTCTCCCACAGAGTCTAAAAGTCTGTTCTATACATCTGTGTCTCTTTTTCTGTTTTGCATATAGGGACTTGCTCCTTGGAATGTAACCTTTGCAGAAGCAGCCAGGACAGACTCTGGCCCCAAGCTGCCTACAAGCAACCCTCAGCATTCATCGTCCTTGGGTAAGTTACTTGACCTGAACAGGTTACTTGACTTAAGCTGTCTCATTTGTAAAATGGGCATAATAGTAGGACATCCTCTCTTACAGGGCTGTTGTGAAAGTTAAATGAGTTAATATACATATAAACTATGTGTGTGTGCATGTTAAATTGTTTCAATCGTGTCTGACTCTGTGACCCCATGGACTGTAGCCCGCCAGGCTCCTCTGTCCATGGGATTCTCCAGGGCAAAATACTAGAGTGGGTGTCATGCCCTCCTCCAGGGAATCTTCCAGACCCAGGGATCAAACCCCCATCTCTTACGACTCCTGTATTGGCAGACTGGTTCTTTATCACTAGTAGCACCTGTATCTCAGCCTAAATTTGGAGTTTTGGTCAGAATATCAGACTTTTTTCCCTGCTTCAAATTCAGGAAAAAAAATTAGCAACAAGAGGACATTGAAGTATCGGCTTTGCTACCAATAAAGGCTGTTTAGAGGAAGCTTGCTATTAGGTTTGTTAATATGTTTCACTACCTTCCTGCCTTATCCACTTCACCCCCATTTGATTCCAGCCTCTCCATTGCAGGTGGAGATGGTTGCAGGCTTTTTTTCGTAGGGTTAGGTCATTTACAGCAGAGTGGACAAAGTAAGTGTTTGTCTTGTGTATTAGTTTGTTAGGGCTGCTATAACAAAGTGCCACAAACTAGGTGGTTTAGAATGACAGAAATTTACTGTTCTGGAGGCCAGAAATCTGAAATCAAGGTATCAAGGACCACGCTCCCTCTGAGATGTGTAGGGGAAGGCTCTTCCCTGGCGTGTTCTCTCTCTCTAGCCCCAAGTGTTCCTGGGCTTGTGGCGGCAAACCCCCATCTCCACCTTCATCGTCATACAGCATTCTCCCCGTCTATTCACACGGCCTTCCCTCTCTGAGCGTCCCTCTCTATGTCTACATTTCCCCTTTTTATAAAGACTTCAGTCATGCTGGACTAGGGACCACACTCACGACCTCATTTTATCTTGATTACCTGTGTAAAAACCCTGTTTCCAAATAAGGTCCCATTCTGGTTTACAGGGGGGTCAGGACTTCAACACAACCTTTTTGGGGGGACAGAATGCCACCTGTAACATCCTGAGACCAAACCCTCTGAAATAGAGGAAAAGGGACCGAAGATAAATTCTGATCCTTCTTCCCTATGTCGCCAATCAGAGACATCGTTCCTCCTTGCTTGGGACAGCGGGAGAGGGGATCAAGGAAGTCCAATGTGCTCCTACGTCTGAAATGGAGAAATCTCCCTCCCTCTCTATGGAAAATGAAGAAGGAGGGAAACCTCCCCATTCCCACCCACATCTCCAAACTGTGGTCCAAGGAGGATTTGGGGAATAAAGAGGTCTTTGGAATTGCTTGTGATCCTGCCCTAAAATTTGTCAGTTGGAGTCCCTCCATCTCTCTTGGGGCTCAAAGGGCATACCTGTGTGTACTGAGAACACTAGTTGCCTAGATGCTGGGAAACTTAAGGATGCCCTGGTGTTGCATCTGGAGCCAGTTTCAGTTGGCTATGCCCTTGGGAACAAAGTTCTTTCAAGCCTAATCTTTTTGGGAGGTTGAGGAGAAAATATTCTCAATAGTCTTAGAAACAGCTATTAGCAGTTAGTACACTATATGTGTATATATATATATATATATATATATATTTAGATTTTTAATAAAGATTTGAAGAAGGGGAATGCATATTCAATAATGAGGGGAGAAATGGAGATATACATGAGGCAAAGATAACATTTCAAATAGCAATGGGTAGTGTGGGAGGGAGGCTCAAGAGAGAGCGGATATATGTACACATATGGCTGATCCATGTTGTTGTATGGTAGAAACCAACACAACATTGTAAAGCAATTATCCCCCAATTAAATTTTTTCAAAATTAATTTTAAAAATAGCAATGGGTAGAACAAGCTCTGTGCATGCTAGGTCGTTTCAGTCGTGTTCGACTCTTTGGCAAACTATGGACTGTAGCCCACCAGGCTCCTCTGTCCATAAAATTCTCCAGGCAAGAATACTGGAGTGGGTTGCCATTTCCTCCTCCAGGGGATCATGTTGGATTAGAGGCCACACTCATGACCTCATTTTAACTTGTGTCTCCACCCAG
Source organism: Cervus canadensis (assembly GCF_019320065.1). Classification (NCBI taxonomy): domain Eukaryota; kingdom Metazoa; phylum Chordata; class Mammalia; order Artiodactyla; family Cervidae; genus Cervus; species Cervus canadensis. The sequence continues at coordinate 45,968,492 of NC_057404.1, read as the reverse complement.
GGATCGAACCCGTGTCTCTTACGTCTCATGTATTGGCAGGTGGGTTCTTTACCACTAGCGCCACCTGGGAAGCCCACAGAATGAGCTAGGCGTTAGGGGAGAGGATCTACAGCTGTTAAGTGTTGACCCTTTGCCTGACCTGTACTATCTTGTTTAATCCTCATACCCTCTGAGTCTCGCTGGTGAGCTCTGGGGCAGGGCAGCTTATCACCAGGGCTTGTGCTCTTAAGGGCTGAGCTACACAGCCTCCTTTGTCTGAAACCCAGGAGGCTGCTCTTCCTCTGCATCCTGAGAATGGTTTGTGTCATTTCTTCTACAGCACTGAATCCGTTTGGAGTTGTTCCCTTTCTTGATTGTGAGCCCCTCCAGGAGGAACTGGTCCACACTCATCTTCACTGTTTAATCTGCTGCCTGTCACCTTGTGGGTAAGCTTTTAGTTAAATCAATGAATAATTTTTTATTAAAGAACCCTTGAAGATTTTTCTGATCCACAGAGTTGCTATAATACTCATGAACTGTGATTGCTTCACACACAGAAACAAAGACATTCAGGCTAATGATCTGTATTACAGCAGTGACAATATGCTAACCAGTCTCTTTCATTATTTAGAACTTTCCCCACAATTTAAATTGAGAAAGCCCGATTTCTTCCTAGGTCTTTTCGTGGAAGTGTCCAGGGTGTGGTGCTCAATGCCTAGTGTCTTGGTGTCTTCAGGGAACCTGCTGAAGGTCACTGACTCAGGCTCTTCCTAGACTAGGTAGGCCGAGGGTGACTCTGGGCCACTGACACTAGAAAAGTACTGACAAATCTGTTGCCCCATTCAAACCCGGCGTTCATTTACATAGTGAATTTTGGAACACAAGAAATTAGCTGGCCTTTATGTTACATTCTGCTCCCCACGAGATGCCTAATTTTGGGAACCCATGGAGCACAGACTTGATCTAATAAATGCACAGAGGGACAAACACATATTAGAAGAATCTCAAATCAAAATCTAACAGCAACTGACCATGTGACCTGCTTTGGGAAATGGAAAGGGAGACAGCCCCAGCTGTTACCTGCTTATTAAACTAAGCATCCTGGACCTTGTTCTACTCTAGATGATTTTCTTATATAGAACAAATGGAAGAGCAAAGGGAAATAATACGTTCGTGAGAAAATGGCAGGTACTGGAAGCTGAGTGGAAGCCAAATGGAAGGAATGGTGGCAAAGACTATATATCTCTTCTGTTTTCTAAACTCAAAGAGAGAGAAAAGTGAATAATACTTCTTGGTTTGATGGTCTCTGGGCAGCTTGGATCTTTAAATATTTGTTCAGTAGTTTCTATTTCTTCATTTATTCATCTACGTGTTTATTGATTCGTTCAGGAAACATTTATTGTGTACTACTCTGTGCTAGACACGAGGTAGGACACTGAGGATGTAGGGATGAGGGAGGCCGATTGCCTATCCTCCAGAGTTTAGGAGGAATTTAAACACGGACATGGAGTAGACTGAAGACGCTTTGAAGGCAGAGATGGAGACTTACTCATCGTGGTAGCACCAATCCGTGGTACAGTGACTGCCATATAGGAGACATCTAATAAATGTTTCTTGAATGACTTAATGAAGGTATTGGTTATACATTAATAAAGCAATTTTCACACTGTAGTGTTAAACTACTAAATATAGTTGAAGACTTCAAAAAATACTAAAAAGTTTCTTGCATGGTAGTAACTTCAATAAAATTTTCTAATTGGAAAAATAGCCAACGTAATTTATACAATATATATCTGTTAATATACTAAAACCTCCATGGTGCTCTAGTGCTGCTGAATGCTACCTATGTTTTAAATGATTCATCCTGAGTTAGAAGTTCCAGGGTAGGGTGTTCTTCCTTAATACTAGTTAATATTTTTTTTTCAGTTGTGGCTCAACCTGAGTGAAGCCACTGACATAGAAAAGGCATCAGTTGTTCTAGTCACTTTGGTGAAAAGAGCATGGCACGGGTTGACAGTCGTTGTGAGGACATTTGAAACAGCGCATGTGTTTGTATTCTTATTGATTTCTGGTAGCACTTTAAAAATAGAAGCCATAAATTATGTATAGCCAAGAACTATTAAGAACTTCAAGGCAACTACACTTAAAATAAATGGCCCAAGAACTGTAAAGTCAGCTGGCTTAGAGCAAGAATTTCTAACAATAATTCATTTCTAGCTGTTACTAGTCATGCCCATGGTCTTGGAGGATGCTAAGAGGGATCTCTGGTGTGGCTACAGCCATGGGTCAGGTACCAGCTATGGATGGGGCACACATAACCTAAAGCCTGCCTGGGGCTAGGGTTTGTTTCTGCAGGTGGCTCCAGGCCCACACTCTTCTCCACAGATGGCTGCCCACAGAAGGCCACCGAGTTCCTCTCATGAGACTGTCCTTGATACCTGAGCAGCGGTCTCGTGGCATGGGCAGAAATTTCAGAAAAGCATGAGAAAGCATGACCACTGAGTGTGGTCAATATCAGGGCCAGTGGCACTGCCAGTTTGAGCATGCTTGCGGCCATAGCTTGTGCCTTAGCTGCATAAAGAGGACTTCAGTCAACAGCTACCCTGCAGCAAAGTGGTAGCACGCACATTAAGTTCTCCTAGTTAGAGAACTCTGTAGACAAAGGATTGGAATAGACACTTACATGATGTGGTCCCCTTGCAGTTCAGGGTTAACAATGTGTGACAATTTGATTTGAGGCATTTTGAAAGATAACATTCCTTAACACCACTTAACGACCGTGGAGTTATCATAACACATACAAACAGGCACAGGAGTGCTTTAATGCCTTCTCACTGTGCAAGCAGAGGAAGATGCCCAGAAGAATGTGGAGTAAGTTGTACAATCTGTATGGAGAACAGAGGGAAGCATACAGATAGCTTCTGCCTATCACACACACGGACTTTGTGGCCACCTATACTTAGCCTTCTCTTGCTAGAACCAGGCAGAGAATAAGCTAGTTGTTTTTCTGAAGAATGGCTGAGTGACCAGGGCTGGATAACAATCTCTGGGCATGACCTGGCTCAGTGACAACTGGAAGGCACATTCTGGCCCTTTTAAAAAACTCATCAAAGGTCAGGGACGGAGAATCTGGAAAATGGTTGGCCAAATGTTCTGAGACCTTTCTTCTTGGCATGTAATGTAGAAGTATAGTTCATTTTTTCAACTAATATTTAGTCTTTGCTACATGCTAGTTACCAGTACTACACTGGTAAATGAGAGATCCATCCTACCTTGATGAAACTTACTATTTATCCAGCAAGGGGAAAATTTTCAAACCAAGCCACCAGAGTAAATATATATTTTCAAACAGTGATATGTCTACCGAAAGAAGTATAGGATACTTTTTGAGGCATTGTTATAGAAGAACCTAATTTAGGTTTGGGGCTAAGGAAGGCCCTACTTTGAGTAAATGACATTCAGCTGATAGCTGAAGGCTGGAGTTGGAGTTGGCAGAGTGTGTGTGCGTGTGTACATGTGCCTGTGTGTGTGAAGAGTGTGAGTGCTGGGGACATTGGGAAGTGTTGTGGGCTGAAGGAGTAGCAAAGGTCTCATGGGGGAAGTTTGACTCTTTGGGGAATTGAAAGCAAGCCAGGGTGGTTGTCATGGGATGTGTGAGTCAGAGATGGGTATGAGTTGAAGTGGGAGGTAGGCAGGATCCACGCCATTCAGGGCTGTGTAGATCATGTGGAACATCTGTGATTTATCCTAAGGATGGAGTGTGTTTGTCGGTGATCTGCTGTAGAAAGATGTGATGAGGTGTACCCCAGCTGTCAACCTGAAGAAGGATGCTTCTCAGCAGTGGTTCTTGAAAGTGAACCAGGATTGAAGTGTGACCTTGGGTGAAATGCCAGTGAGACAGGGTCGCATTTCATTACACATTTTATAGATTATCAGTGACGGTGATAGAGCTTTATCGAGGTTGTGGAAAAGGAATGAAATCACTCAGGAAAATACTTCATGTTGACTTGACGTCCCCCACATCTCAAATACCATGAGCACATGTGCAGACATCCAGGAAGGCAGAATCAGTGAACACCAGGGTCCCTTCTGGAGCTGACTCTGCAAGCAGTTGTTCACTCCACATCCTGCCCTACTAGAATCTCTCCTTGTAAGCTCTCTCTCCTGCTCCTCAGTTCAGGAAATAGGAGGGGAGTTTAAATAACTCACTCTCAGGACTCTTCTCCTAAGCTTGAAAAAAATTTTTTTCTTGTATGTTTCTTAGGAAAGGGTAATAGAAAATACCAAGCTGCAAAATCTTTGACAGTGCAAAGGAATGCCTGTGGTGCTGCCCACATTTGCAAAGCTTGGACTGGGATTTTTTTTTTTAATCAATATTTTTCTTACTGAAGTATAATTGATTTACAATGTCATGTTCATTTCTGCTGTACAGCAAAGTGATTCAATAATACATTTTATCTGCATTCTTTTTTATGTTCTTTTCCACTATGGTTTATCATAGGATATTGAATAAAATCCTCTGTGCTCTACAGTAGGACCTTGTTATTTATCCACTGGGATTTTGCTTTTGATTAAGGTTTTAACAAGGAGCATGGACCTTATGAGAAGTTTAAGTCCTTAATTTAGCATGTTTTGCATTTCACTTGGGGAAGTGACGTTTCTTTTAAAACTGGTGAATGGGAAACATATGCACAATTATGTGTTGAAACCTACAACCCCAATGAACCAGGGAAAACTATGGATTAGTAGAGGAAAAAGTTATCATTTCAAGTTATGTTTCTATGAGTTCAGCCACCAAATATTTTAGAAGTTGTCACTTAAAAGCATTATTCATAGGCTACCAGATGGATTATATATAATCTATTGTCTACAGATGTATCAGGTTAGAAGACTAATGAATTTTTGGCTTTAAGTAAATACAGATCTCAACCATGATTGCTTTGAAATGAATCTGAATGAGTCGGAGAGGCAATGGACTAATTGTTTCAAAAGACAGAATGAAAATAAAAATATGATAGGAATTCACAGTATATATGAATTCTGCCCAATAGATGGTCAAGTCTCCATTCCTAAACCAGTAAATCTGAATTAATACTTATCCCATTATGTGCCTTAGTTCATAGAAAAATAGCTTTCCTTTCCTCTATTTCACTTGCTTAATTTTAAGAAAAATAGAAGATGATAATAATCTTGACAGTTAGAAGTATGATCAAGAAAAAAAAAAAGATTCTAAAACCATTGGCAGATCCAATGGATCGACAAAACTGAATAGTATGAGGTTTGAACAAATATTTCTCAAGTCCTATTTGCCATAGAACTATGAAGCTGGCCTTCTAGAGAGCACAGCCTGGCCATTTTTATCCCCTAGCTAGTCTGTCTCGGACAGTAAGACTAGATATAGCCAGATGAACTAGACTGTCTAACCATAAAATGTGATAGAAATGAGATGAAAAGAGACTCAGTGTTCCATAAAAACTTCACTGTTCCTAATGCTGGTTCTCTATTGCCCACTGATTCCCATTTTAAAAATCCAGATGATTCCATCCTAGAGCACAAGGGAAACGAGCACTACTCAGCTGTGAAAATGGCATGAAGGTGAGAGAGTAAAATTCTGATTGCCATTCAGAGCACAAATGATTTCAAATGCTTCACTGTGTTTTGGGCTTCCCTGCTGGGTCAGTAGGTAAAGAATTCACCTGCAATGCAGGAGACCTAGGTTCAATAACTGTTTCAAAATAACTTTTCTTTACAGTTACTTAGTTTTCAAGAAACTTAAGGACCCATTTAGGAACATGCTAATATTTAAGGAATGATCCCTAAAAAGAGTTGTTCCAAAGATTTATTAAATAATATTTGAGAAGTGCTAATAAAGAAGGAAATGACTTGACCATGCTAATCACTGTTTTATTTAGAATTGTATAGAAAGTTCTTCTAATTTTACAATATGTGTTAGTGCTTTTTCTGGTGTTACACCCTATGTGTGTGCTAGGTCACTTCAGTCATGTATGACTCTGTGTGACGCTATGGACTGTAACCTGCAAGGCTCCTCTGTCTCTGGGATTCTTCAGGCAAGGATACTAGAGTGGATTGCTGTGCCCTCCTCCAGGGTATCTTCCTGACCCAAGGATTGAACCCACATCTGTGATGTCTCCTTTGTTGTCAGGCGAGTTCTTTACCACTAGCACCACCTGGGAAGCCCAAAGTACACTAGAGCATTATTAAAATAGAAAATGTTGGGAATTCCCTGGCAGTCCAGTGGTTAGGACTCAGCACTTTCACTGCAGGGGCCCAGGTTCAATCCTTGGTCAAGGAACTAAGATTCTGCAGGCCACGCATGGTATGGCCAAAAAAGAAAGAAAGAAAGAAAATGTTATGCAATTTCTCTATTCTAATATGTCACATTTTATAATCTCACAACAAGTTGTGATGTTCCTAAAAATAAAAACAAATAAATGCTAGGAACACAAGCTACGTAACTTCTTTAATAAACTGGGCATTCCTGATATAGCTATAATCAAGAAAAGAACTGTCCTGTTTGCAGATGACATGGTATTATAAACAGAAAACCCCAAAGATGCCCCAGAAAGCTATTAGAGCTCATCAGTGAATTCAGTAAAGTTGCAAGATACAAAATTAATATACAGAAATCAGTTGCATTTCTATATACTAATAACGAACTATCTGAAAGAGAATTCAAGGAAACAATTCCATTTACCATTGCATCTAAAAGAATAGAATACCTAAAAATAAGCCTATGTAAAGAGGCAAAAGACTTTTATTCCAAAACTGTAAGATGCTTATTAAAGAAACTAAGGAACAAATAAACAGATGGACAGATATACTGTGTTTCTGAATTGGAGGAATCAATGTTGTCAAAATGACCGTATCACCCAAGGCAATCCATAGATTCAATGCAATTCCTTTCAAAAATACCTATGGTATTTTTCACAGAACTAGAAAAATAATTTTAAAATTTGTATGGAAACACAAAAGACCCTGACTAGCCCAAACAATCTTGAGAAAAAGGAAGAGAGCTAAAAGAATCAGGCAGCCTGGATTCAGACTATACTACAAAATGACAGTAATCAAAACAATATGGTACTGGCACAAAAACAGACACATAGATCAACGGAACAGATTAGAGAGCCCAGAAATAAACCCATGCACTTATGGCTAGTTAATCTATAACAAAGGAGGTGAGAAATATATAATGGAAAAAAAGACAGTCTCTTCAATAAGCAGAGCTGAGAAAACTGACAGCTACATGTAGTAAAAGAATGAAATTAGAATATTCTATAACACCATATAAAAAATAAACTCAAAATGGATTAAATACCTAAATGCAAGACCAGAAACCATAATACTCCTAGAAGAAAACATGGGCAGAACACTGACATAAATCGTTTGGCATAATCTATCTCCTCAAATAAAGGAAATAGAAGCAAAAATAAACCACCGAGACCTAATTAAACTTAAACACTTTTGTACAGCAAAGAAAATCATCAACAAAATGAAAAGACAATCTACTGAATAGGAGATAGTATTTGCAAATGATATGACCAATAAGGGGTTCATATACAAAATATGTAAACAACTCATATAACTTAATACCAAAAAAAGAAACAATTTGATTAAAGAGTGGGCAGGAGACCTGAATGGATATTTTTCCAAGGAAGATATACAAATGGCTAATTATATTGCTAATCACTAGGGAAATGTAAATCAAAACCATAATGAGATGTTGCCTCATAACTGTCAGAATCACTATCATCAAAAAGGCTCCAACTAACAAATGTTAGTTAGGATGCAGAGAAAAGGGAACCCTCGTACACTGTTGGTGGGGATGTGAATTGGTGCAGCCATTGTGGAAAACTGTATAAAGGCTCCTCAAAAAACTAAAGATAAGGAGTTTCCTGGGGACCTGGTGTTTAAGATTCCAGCTTTCACTGCCGTGGCCCAGGTTCTACCCCGGTCAGGGAACTGAGATCCTGCAAGCCATGTGGCATGACAAAAAAAACCCACAACAAACTAAAAAATAGAACTACCGTATGACCCAGGCTTCCCAGCAGGAGACACAGGAGATGTGGGTTCAATCCCTGGGTTTGGAAGATCCCCTGGAGAAGAAAATGACAACCCGCTCCAGTATTCTTGCCTGAAAAATCCCACGGACTGAGGATCCTGGTGGGCTAAAGACCAATGAGTCTCATAGAGTTGGACACGACTGAATGACTAAGCATAGCACCATATGACCCACAATTCCACTCCTGGGTATACAGCCAAGAAAAAATTACCCTCAGAAACTCTAATTCAAAAAGATTCATGCATCCCAAGTTTCATAGCAGCATTATTTACAAATAGCCAAGATATGGAAGCAACCTATGTTGTCATCAACAGATGAAATAGATCAAGAAGATGTGGTCTATATATATATACCATATATTAATACATACACACATAAAATGGAATACTTGTCAGCCATTTAAAAAATGGCATTTTTCCATTGCAGCAACATGGATAAACTTAGAGGGTATTATGCTAAGTGTAATGAGTCAGACAGAGAAAGACAAAAACTATGTATCACTAATATGTGATATATAAAAAATACAATAAACTAGTGAATAGAGAAAAAAAGGAGCAGACTCACAGGAATAGATAAAAGCTAGTGGTTGCCAGTGGGGAGAGGGAAAGGGGGGCAAAATAGGAGTAGGGGAGTAACAGTTTAAAACTATTAGGAACAAAATAAGCTACGAGGCGGTGGGGGTTGCGAAATGATATAATCTCTTTGAAAAACCATTTGTTAGTTTTAACTAGGGTTATGTTTCATGATACAGCAATTCTACCTTTTATCCTCCAAAGAAATGAATGCATATACCCTCTCATTTGTAAATTATATTCATGGCAGCTTTATTCATAATATCCAAAAGATAAGAGAATGCAAGCACTTATCATACAAACAGATAAATAAATTGTGATAATTTATGTAATGGAATACTACCCATCAATTAAAACCAAGATAGTTCTAACACAAGAAGGAGAAATCTCACAGACACTCTATTGTGTGAAAGAAGTCAGATACAAAAGAGGTCTAGTATGTGATTGTATTTATATACAGTTTAAGAACAAGCAAAACTAAGAGATGTTTTTAGAAGCCAGAATAGTGATCAACCCATCAGAGGAAGGAGTGAAAAGTGCATGAGACTCTTATAAGAAATATTCTATCATTTTATCTCAGTGGTGGTTATTAAGATATATACATATGTAAACATTCAAACTATAATGCTTACAATTAGTACATTTTATGCACTTTGCTTTGTGTATGTTATTATTTGCTGAGTAAAATAAAGTTGATCAAATCTGCAATCAAGCAATCAATAAGCTGTAAGGGCATATTGTACAATACAGGGAATGTAGTTGATATTTTATAATAGCAATAAATGGAGTATAGCCATTAAAATTGTGAATAACTATTATTGTATACCAATAGCATATAATACTGTACTTCAACAAAAGAAAGTAAAAACAAGTAAATGCCGAGAGTCCAGGGTGCATAACTTCTTCAGTAAACTGAGTTTCCAATACAGCTATTAACAAAAAAAAGAAACTTTGGATGAACCTATTTGCAGGGAAGGAATGGAGACACAGATGTAGAGAAAGACTTGTGGATCCAGTAGGGGAAGGAGAGGGTGGGACAAAGAGGAAAAGTAGCATTGACATATATACATTATCAGGTGTAAAATAGATAGCTGGTGGGAAGTTGCTATATAAGATAGGGAGTCCAGCCTGGCACTCGGTGATGACCTAGAGGGGTGCGGTGCGGGGATGAGAGGGAGGCGCAACAGGAAGGGGCTACATATGTAATTATGGCCGATTCACATTGCTGGATGGCAGAAACCAACACAACATTGTAAAGCAATCTTCCTTCAACTGAAAAATAAATGTAAAAATTTTTAAATGAAAAAAAAAAAGATAAAAGAAGCTTCTGAAATAGTAACTAAAATTAACTTTGCATATCCTATACATTTCACTTCTGTTAATAAATAAGTCAGATGAAGCCCAAAATTCTGTTACTTATTTTAAATTTTATTTTATTTTTTGGCAGCACTGCACAGTATGCAGGATCTTCCCTGATCAGGGATCAAACCTGTGCCCTCTACAGTGGATGCATGAAGTCTTAGCCATTGGATCACCAGAGAAGTTCTGTTAAATTATTTTAAAAGGAGCAAACATCTAGATCCTGAGCTATTTGGGAGTTACGGCAATTTACATGTACAGTTGAGAGGCCCCGTCTTCCTGCCTTGTTCCCACCAGCTGCCTTTATTTGAACACTCTTCATGTGACAGTGTGAAAAATGGATAAAAAGGTGGTCATTTGAAATTGTTTCTTTGGATTCCTTGGCAGAGGAACAAATGCACTGCTGAAAATATCACCAAGTGATATCACAAAGTGTTGTAAAAAAATAAAACTTTTTTATATAAACTATGGTTATTTTCATGGAAACAGTGATAGACTATTTTCTTGGACTCCAAAATCACTGCAGACTGTGACTGCAGTCATGAAATTAAAAGATGCTTGCTCCTTGGAAGAAAAGCTATGACAAACCTAGACAACATATCAAAAAGCAGAGACATCGCTTTGCTGACAAAGGTACATATATTCAAAGCTATGGTTTTTTCAGTAGTCATGTATGGATGTGAGAGTTGGACCATAAAGAAGGCTGTGCACTGAAGAATTGATGCTTTTGAAGTGTGGTGTTGGAGAAGACTCTTGAGAGTCCCTTGAATTGCAAGGAGATCAAACAAGTCAATCCTAAAGAAAATCAACCCTGCAGGTTTATTGAAAGGACTGTTGCTGAAGCTGAAGCTCCAATACTTTGGCCACCTGATGTGAAGAGCCGACTCATTGGAAAAGACCCTGATGCTGGGAAAGACTGAAAGCAGGAGGAGAAAGGGGCAACAGAGGATGAGATGGTTGGATGGCATCATCGACTCAATGGACATGAGTTTTGAACAAATTCTGGGAGATAGTGAAGGACAGGGAAGCCTGGCATGCTGCAACTCATGGGGTTGCTAAGAGCTGGACACAACTGAGTGACTGAACAACAAAATGGTTATTTTAAGGTACTTAGTACATTTTATTTGTTGAAAGAATGGCCTTATTAACAAATGCTTTTTGATATTATGTTGATATGTTGATGCATAAGAATATAAGCTCTATCTGTTAACTGTGGGAGTTAACTTCAATTACCTTGCAATATTTGAAACGGTTTATTGCATTTAAAAAATTTTAGATAAAGCATAAGAATGTTGTTTTTACCCTACTGATTAATTCTAACACCTAAGGTTATGTTTCCTACAAAGATCTATGGTTGGACTTTGGGTCGTAGAATTTCCACACCCTGTGCTTCTACATCATCCTGTCCTCTGTGGTTCATTTCATAGATTGCTAGAGTCTCTTAGAAGAAGGAAAATTAGTCAATTGTTTTGTTATTTCAGTAGTTCTAGTAACTGAGGTGATAGCAATAGAAGTAATAAGCTTCTTTCATTGTGTTTTCACCCACACTTCTTTTTGCCCTTAGTTCTCAATATTATTTCTGCACAACTTTTGTAAGTTGTACTAAGCAATAAAATAATAAAAGTCTCAAGATATGGTCCACGTGTCCTAGGCAGTTTACATTTAAAGAATTAGTAAGACTCTCTGAGACTTGGCAGAGCCTTTCAAGTGGGATTTGCCTCAGTTCTGCTTTAAAGAACAAAGCTGTGATCAATGGCATATAGAGTACTCTCAATTTTTACACCATTGAACAGCTTGGTCTACCTTCAGTCTGTAATTACTTCTGGAACTCTGAAGTATTTTGAGTGTGTTGTCATTCTGGATAAAATGAGCTGTGTAAATAACAGGTAAGGTGGAGACTGCCAACGGTCTACTAGATCCTATTCCACATTTTAAATTATAGACTTTCAGGTGAGGCCATGGCTATCAGGCTAGGAGTGCCATTTCCAAACTTCCTTATAGCTAGTTACGGCCATGAATTTCAGGTCTGCATAACAGAATGTAAACGGAAGTGATGTGTGCCATTTCCTGGTTCAGACCGTGAAACGCGACGTGTAAATTCCACTATGCTCTTTCCCATCTCGGGGAGTCAAACATGGACCATGCTTGGACCAGGTCTCAACCATGTAGGTAAGTAAAACACCTAAATTATGGAGAAGAAACAAGAGTCATTCATTCTTGCAACTAATATTTACTGAAAGGTAGGCTCTAAATGCAGGCCGTGTTCTAAATTCTGGGGATACATCAGTGAACCAGAGACCAAAGTCTTCGCTCCCCTTGAGCTCAAATGGGCAATAAAGAATAAGTAAATATAAAGCATAGTTTGTTAGAAATAAATGTTAAGCAGAAAAATAAAATATAAAGCAAGGAAGGGAGATTTGAAATCCTAACTGGCTGTTAGGTGATCATAGGCAACTAAATGAGACAAAAAAGTGGTATAGAGGAGAAGCTGTTGCATTCTGAAGGTTTTGAAGGCAGAGCCAAGGAGATTCGCCAGGGAACAGGAAACGAGGTGTGGGAGTGATCCAAAGCAGGAGTCAAGGTTAACACAAAGATATTTTTCCCTGAGGAGTTTGGCAAAATACTGTTGTTGTTGATTAAGACTGGGAAGATAGTAGGAGGGTTTGGAGGGAAACATTCAAAACTCAGTTTTGAATATTGAGGTTGTGATGTCTATTAGATGCCAATGGGGGTGTTACGTGATCAGTAAAATGTGGGTCTGAAGTTCACAAGAGAGATCCAGACTACCAGAGTTTGGGAGTCATCGATAGAGCTGTTATTGACTTCACTTTTGGCTGTGCTGGGTGTTCGTTGCACACTGGCTTTTCTCTGGTTGCGGCGAGCCGGGGTCTCCTCTTGGGTTGCGGTGGGCGGGCTTCTCACTGCGGTGGCTTCTCTTGCTGGGAAGCACAGGCTCTAGGGCGCACCGGCTCAGAGTTGCAGCTCCCAGGCTCCAGAGCACAGGCTCATGAGTTGTGGTGCAGGGGCTTAGTTGCTCTGCAGCGGGTGGAATCTCCCCAGACCAGCGACAAACCTGTGTCTCCTGCATTGGCAGGCGAATTCTTTACCACTGAGCCACCAGGGAAGCCCTATTTCTTTTTTATGAATGTAAATATTTTTTATTTTACTATTTAATACCACAAGACCAGATGAGATGACCTAGGGAGTGAGTGATACAGAAAACAGAAATAGCTCAAGGACTGAACTCTGTACCTTTAGAGGTACGGCTGATGAGGGACAACTAGCCCCACCTCCAAAAATTGAGAAGGAGCAGCAAAAATGATAGGAGGATTACAGTGTCATTTAAACATATTCAAGGTTTGCCTGGGGCTTTCCCAGGTGGCGTGGTGGTAAAGAACCCACCTGCCAACGCAGGAGAGGTAAGAGATATGGGTCCAACCCCTGGATTGGGAAAATCCCTTGGAGAAGGGCATGGCAACCGACTCCAGTATTCTTGCCTGGAGAATCCTGTGGACAGAGGAGCCTGTCCTCCAGTCCATAGCATCCTACAGAGTTGAACACAACTAAAGTGACTTAGCATGCAACCATGCATATAGATGGATAGATAAAGGCAACGGAATACCGCTCGGTCATAAAAAAGAATAAAATTGTGCCCTTTGCAACAACAAGGATGGACCTGGAGGGTGAGGTAAGTCAGACAGAGAAAGACAAATACTGTGTGCTCTCATTTAGATTAGACTCTTAAAACCAAAGCAAACATGAATATAACAAAATAGAAACAGATTCATTGATATGGAGAACAAACTAGTGGTTATCAGTGGAGAGAGGGATGAGAGGAGGGACTAGATAGGAGCAGGCAGTTAAGAAGTACAAACTACTACGTATAAAATAAATAAGCTAGATGGATATATTATAAAACACAGAAGATGTAGCCAATGTTTTATAATGACTAAGTAGAGGATAATGTATAAGAATAATGAATCACGAAGTTGAACACCTGAAACTAATACAATATCGTAAATGAACTAAAAATTTTTTTAAAGAAGAACACACTCACTTGGGAGACAGTTATAGGCTGTGTGTGTGTGTGTGTGTGTGCGTGTGCGTGTGTGTGTGTGTGTTAGAGATTAAGGCATACTTCCTTAGATTCCATCTTGCGTGCTATTCTTTCTCTAGAGACCTGGGTTGATGACATCAGTCTCTAGACTTTGACCTGGGGCATCATTTCTAGTGATTCATTATATTACTTGGGTGTGTTTTGAAGAAATCCTTCGTTTGTCTGGTCATCTGGGTTTTGCTTCTTCCCTTTTGCCATTTTTTTTTTTAAATAAGGGGTAGACAGGGGAGAGGGAATGATACCCAAGGGGGAGGTAGGAAGTCTAACTTCCTGTGCATTTATGTGTATTTCTGACCGGAGTGTATGTATGGGGGACAGAATGTCCAGGGAGTCTGTAAAAGGGCAGATTTTGAATACTCCCAGAAGGAAGCATAGCGGGGTTACCTGAGCTTGGTACTTCAGATTACAGGCACTGATTTACAAGACATGGCAAAAAGATGGAAAGGAAATACACTGAAAATTCTGCAACAGCTATGCTTCAGGTCTAAGCCCTTTTATCTTTTTGATTTTTCTATATTCTATAATTTTTGTACAGTGAACATTTATTATTAGAATGTGTTGGATTCCCAAACTGGGGGAGAAAAGAAAGCAACTAAACAACTTTGGTTTTAGTTCTACCACTTCCTAATTTTGTGACCTTGGGCAAATTTTTAAATATTGCTTAGCCTTAGTCCTCTTGTTCTTAAAATGTGAATAAATCAGTTAATTGAGTGGATTAAATGAGATAATATATAAAAAATGCTTAGTATACATTAAGAACCTGGCATATAATAGGGTCCAATGAATTGTCTCATCATCATATTCATTTTTATTACTAGGGGATATGCTGGCAGTAATGACTTATATATAGGAGTAGTTGACTATTCCAAAGACATTAAATGATAAGAACTTTTTCAGATAGCGCATTGCAGTTCTCAGGAAACTAAGTACAAGAAGACTAAAAATAAATCCTACACCCTTTTTTTTACAGGAGGCCTTCAGATAGAAATTCATTTTAAATCTGAGAAAAACTATGTATTTTAAGCAGTATCTTCTTACCATAGGTGATTATGTACTCTCCAGATTTTTCTCGTGAATCATAATAATTAGATCTACTTTTAAAATCAGACCAATATTTGTTACTAGTGGTCATAATGCCAGCACCAATAGTTATTATTTGATTATTCAAAGAGAGTCCCAGGTCAAGCTCTCAGTTCTTGTGAAAATGCCTCTTTTGGGATCAAATCCCTAAACCCATCCAATCCGGAACTCTAATTCTTAAGATTTTAAATTTGTTTATTAAAAACCTACAGATAATTTCACTTCACTTTGGAATATGGTTTTGCTTTCACAGTTGAATATGGACTGTTCTGATTCCTTAGAATTTACATGTCAAGAGAAATAAAGCCATATTAAATTTCTGGCTAAGGACGTTTTCAACTTCCTTAATTTTAGTCATTCATCTTACCACTTTAGCTTTCCTGCTGGCTGTAAGCAGCTTCCTCCCTCTGACTATCACAAAGCACTAGCCTGAAATGTTGTGTTTTTTTTTCCCTTGCTTTTCAGATTTTGTGACTTCCATCTTCATGTCTTGAAAAGTCTCTGGCTTATTCATTATTAAGTGATGGATATTGTTACTCTCAGAATTTTCATTAAAACTGTGTATAAATCTGAAAAAGAGTCTTTGGGTCATCTACTTGGAAATCCTGATTCTAGTGTTCATCTATATTCTAGAGCCATGAATCCTCATTTCTTATTAGTAAATATTTTGTTATTGCCATTTATGTTCTTATTTTTTAAATTATAGTTTACTTGCAAACCAGGCCTGATGTATTTAAAGAGTTTGCTTCATGAAATATGTGTTGGTGCGTATTCCTTTTAGAGCAAAAAAAATGATGGAGGATTTTTAAAAATAATACCTTTTAAAGAATTTGAACTGCAGGTATGTCGTGAAGTCCTTAATTTTCAAATACTTTTGTATCCTCAAAGCCTAACAGAGAGCGTGGTCCTTGCAGGTCCTCGGTGAGGGCTTGTTGTTCAGTTACTCAGTCGTGTCCAGCTCCTTGTGACCCAAGGACTGCAGCAAGTCAGGCTCCCCTGTCCTTCACTATCTCCTGAAGTTTGCTCAGACTCAAGTCCTCTGAATCAGTGATGCCGTCCAACGATCTCATTCTCTGATGTCCCCTTCTCCTCCTGCCCTCAGTCTTTCCCAGCATCCTGGTCTTTTCCAATGAGTCAGTTCTTTGTATCAGGTGGCCAAAGTATTGGAGCTTCAGCATCAGTCCTTTCAATGAATATTCAGGGTTGATTTCCTTTAGGATTGACTAATTTGATTTCCTTGCTGTCCAAGGGACTCTTATTAGTGCTAAAGTAACCATTTCCTTTGGTTAAAAATCTGCCTATGTACTTTATTTGATAATATGTGGATCTGTATTATCAGCCTTCCAGCATATTAAACCATCTTGGTGATTTTTAAAAAGCCAATGCTCAGGCCCCACAGCAGGCCAATTCAGTACCTAATTTTGTATTATTTAAAAGGTTTCCAGGTAATTCTAATGTGTGCTGGGGTTGAGAATCACTTACACAGGTCAGAGATTTTGGAAATTTATTTTAACCTTTACCTGATTGCATGTTTTCATTTTGCAATCATTTATAGTTAATAACCTAGGCTGCCTATGAGATTTAATGTAGGCATTTGCCTAATCTTTTCTTTTTTAAGCCAAGAAAAAAATAGTTTCTCTACCTTCTCCTCCTTCCCACTTTTATTCAGTACATTTAAAAATTCAATGTGAGAAAGTAAGAGATCTTGTAGGTTACAGAGTTTTGCTTTCTTAACTGTTGTTTTAGCCCCTGGGCTTATTTGGTAACTGGTATGGAAATTAGCTCTAGAAACGATAGCTGACAAGTACATGTGCATAGTTATTGAAGGCCTCTTTTACAAATGCTATTTGTCATTCAACAAATAGTGACTTTGGGACTTGAAAAATTCAGTGAGAAAGTGAAGTTAAAATTTAAAAGTTATTTAAAGTTCAAGGAGATTTTCCCTTCAAAGGCAAGGCAAAGTTAAATTAAAGGGTTTAAAATCATAGTTCTGAGTGTGATGTTTTTAAAAAGACTTATTTTTGTAGCTTGTTTAGGGTATAGTTTTGCCTATGATTATAAACACTGCCTTCTAATCTCTTTTCTTCCAGAAGCCTAGCCTGTTTTTATGACTCAAGGATAAGAAGCACCAGAATTACAGGGCTTTTTGATGTCCTTTTGTAGTAAAACATTGCATTTTTTCCATAGTAAATGAAACAGCTACAAAGATTATGTTTCCACTTGTAAGATAAGTAGATGCATAATTATAGTAGTTTTAAAAAGAACAATGCCACACAAGAATATAAACAAGAAAATGCTTATTTAGTAGATAAAAACATGCTATCAGTAGAGCACAAAATTTTGGGAAAATATTTGTTCTATAGAAAGTAGCATTACTGGAAAATCATGGAAAATAGGTTTATTCAAATTATAAACAAGTACCTTTTTACCAAATTTATCAGGTACAAATTAAGAGAAAAATCGACGATATTTTAAAGGAAAAATCTAGTCAGCCAAACTAGATCACTCAGACTACCTAGATTAGACTTAGTTAAATTAGCAGGATAATTACCAGTTTTGAATTTATATTTATACTTTATTACACTATTGTCATTCTTTTTTTATTACCATGCATGATCATAATTTCAGTATCTAGTAAATAATCAATTCCAAAATTTATTTTTTTTAATCTTAAATAGAATAACAACCTTAGTATTTCTTGTTAAGATTATAACACTTAAATTGAGTTGAACTACCTAATGGTTTGGTCAATATCTACCCATGACAATATTATAAAGCAATTATCCTCCAATTAAAAAGAAATTTAAATTAAAAGAAAATCTACCCATGGGTTTTGAGGTGAGTGTGAGTGTTAGTTGCTCAATCTTGTCTGACTCTTTGCAACCCATGGACTATGGCCCACCAGGCAAGAATACTGGAGTGGGTTGCCATGCCCTTCTGCAGGGGAGCTTCCTGACCCATGAATCAAACCTGGGTCTCCTGCATTGCAGGCAGATTCTTTATCATCTGAGCCACCAGGGAAGCCCATCTAAAAGCTAAACTTTGATTTATCCTGTGTACGTGAATTATGCTTCATTCTGTGTTTTCCCTCATACCTTTCAATGTATTTGTGTAAACTAAATGAATGAAATGCTTTAAAATTTTTGGAACTTTTTAAATATTATAGAAAGCACATCTGTAAACTGTATTATAAATGCACATATATAGCATTTTCTCCCACAGTCATGAGCTCTGTTTATCTAAAACTCATACCCTCCCCTCTCTACTACCAGCATTGGGTTCATGAATATCCTCCAAGTCAACCCAGACAGACCTGACTCATTTCTTCAATGACCATATATTACATATAGCTCTATTAAAGTTTATTTAACCATCACCCTATGGGCAAACATTTAGATCACTTCAAATTTTTACTATTAGATAATGCAGCAAAGAGCATATATATGCTTACACAGTTCTGTAATTATTTCTCAAGGACAGAATCCAAGAGACAGATTTGCTAGGTCAGAGGATGTACATTTTAAATTTGACAAGTATTGTCCGTGTATAAGAGCCCCTATTTGTTCACAGTCTACTAAAAAAAATTAGAAGGAACTGTAAATGATTAATGACAGAGAAACAAATAATTATGGTACTACTATAGATGATATATAAATAGATATATATAGATACCTATAAATATACAGATATTTATAGGTAGATTATTGTATAAGTATTAAAATAAGTATGAAGAAAGTCTTATAACATGAAAATGTTTATAATATGATACCAAGGTAAAAAGTATAATACTTTATATGTAAAATTATATATTTATGGGAATGAGAAATAAAAGAGTTATATGAAAAAAGGAAAAACTGTTTCTTTGGGTGGTAAAAGTATAGACAATCCCCCCCCACCCCCAGCTTTTTATTTTGTTTTCTGTTACTATTATGTTGTTTCTACAATAAATATAATAAAACTATAGCCTTTAAATAATTAACAGGAACCTTCAATATAAAAATTAATTCATCAGATTTATTGATATCTTAATCTAATCTTGATTTATTATTTGTCCCTTCAGATAGGCATTGAGAAATTTTGTGTGTGTTCTTGTTGGGACTGGGTGCCTTAAAGAGATGGTCCTTTAATAGCAAATGCCACAATGCTAAACAAAAACAAAATCACTGGTACATCACATTGTGGAAATTATTGGTATGGTGCCAACCCAATAGATTCAGCACATTTGTCTTGAATTTAGACAAATGTTCATTTGTTTAAATTTTCCTTTGTCTGAGAAGGTCATAAACAAAATTTTCAAATTTTTTCTTCAGTAAGTAGTATTTTCAAATTGTAATGATAAAAACCAAAGTTCAAGGATGATAAAATAGTAGAATTATGATGAAAAATATCTTTGCCAATCCTGAAGCAGGTTTTGAAGGATAAGAAGGCCTTGGCCAGGTACAGAGGAAATGGGCCCAGATATTGAAGTCATAGCTTGACCCAAAAGATGAGAGCAGGCATGGCCCGGAGTGGACAGGGTTCTGAGATAGCCATTTAACTCGAACAGAAGGTGCTTTTTGTGATGAAATGGAAAATAAGGCTAGACAGGTAGAAGTCTAGCCTCTAGGGGAGAGAAGGACAGGCTTTGAAAGCCAGGAAAACAATGAGTTTGGATTGAATACATTAAATTGGATTGATTGAAATAAGGAGAAACTTTAAGATCCTTAGCCAGGAAGAGAAAGAGTGAACAACTGTTTTTACCGGGATCGGGAGGCATGTTCTTATCCAGTTCTGTGGAAGAGGCAAGAAGGAGTATGTGCAGTTTGAAAACAAAATAGTATTGTGTCTCATTGCTTTATTTTTTTATATTAACCTATGAACTTTATTTTTGTCTCATTGCTTTAAATTGTTTTTAGCCACACAGTTTGCTTCATTTCAGTCTCCAAATAATATTAAAAACAATACATGGTTTTTGTTTGCTTATCAAATGCAATCATGATTAAACATTGTTAAAAACACAGAATATAAGCTCATGTATAAGCTACTATTTGATAGTATAATTAAAATAATGGGCTACAATAGATAGTTATAATTTTAAAAAAACTTTCCCTATGGCCAGTCTCACTCACTATTTCTAATCTTTTCCCTGTGTCTTGTGGTATTTATTTTTATACATGAGAATTACATGTTTATGCTGATATAATTTATTATATCTATTTATACATGGTCTATTGACTTTTCACATTGGTAAGTGAGGGTTTAACTCTCTTATACAATCAGCTTACTTTCTTTCCCTCCAACCTCCCAATATAATCAGATCACAGATTTGGTTAAATTTTATTATGTGTTTACATTATTTTGACTGTCTACACATAATTCACTGCTGAAACTAGGAGTGTACCATGATCATGCTTCTTTTCGTTTCCCCTGGAGTCAACAGTTGTATCAATTGTTCATTTGGTAATCTTCCAAATAATTTTTCTAAATATGGCCCAATAGTTGTCAAATAATCTGAGTTCCATTTTAAATTTATTTCCAGAAACTTTTGTTCTCCTGCTCCAATCTTGAATGGTTGCTTTCTAGCCATAGTTTATGATTTGTATGTTTATTTGAGACTGCATGCCTGACGGTGGCTTTGAATTTGCAGAATATTCTCAGGGGTCACTCAGTTTCTACGCAGAGACCCTCAAATCATGTGCCTGGCTACAGGTGTTTGAGGATCTGGATGGGGAAACAGGGCTGGTGAAAGGGTGATTGTGTGTTTCTCCCATAAATATACAAACTTCGCTTAATCCACCTATTTTCAGCCCCTTGGCTCCTCTTGAGCTTTTCTGAACCTTTCTCTCCTTAAGCTCGGAACCTTTTTGATTCATGTTCCGAAGAAATCAATCTCATGTCTGAGGTTTTGGAAGAGGAAGTCATTAGGCTTTTTGGGATCTAACTGCCTCGTGTGCAGGCTTTCAAACGATTCTTTGAATTCCAGATCTGTGCCTCACTGTCCTTCTGTACAACCAAAGTCCTGAGTTTGGTTTTTCCTCCTTTTTGGAAGAAATTAGGTTCAATTTTCTCCACTCTCCTAATCCATCCTACAAAACCTGTTGCTATCTCCTATCCCCTGGTGTCTTCTCTCCTGGTTTTTTTTTTTTTCAGTTCTTTAGACCTATTTATTTTAAATATTATTGTTATTGTTTTAATAGGAATTCAGGAGAGAATGGAAGTGATATATCCATTCAATTTATCATATGGAATCAGAAATCCCCATTTATATTTTAAATCCTGTGATAGTAGTATACTATTTTCTCTTATTCATTACGAAACTTATTTTTTCAAAGATAGTTTTGGCAGAAATATGTCATGAATTGAGTCATCCTACTCTTTTTTTTAACGATTTATTTATTTTTGGCTGCACTGGGTCTGTATTGCTGCGCAAGGGCTTTCCCCAGCTGTGGTGAGCAGAGGCTGCCCTCTGCCTAGGTTTGCAGGCTTCTCCTGCGGCGTCTCCTCTTGTTGCACTTGTGCCACATGAACTTAGTTGCCCGCAAGGCATGTGGGATCTTCCTGGTCCAGGAAGATCATTCTCTTTAAGGTCTTTTCATTTCACTGGAGCCTCCTCATAATTTGTTACATTGACTCAAATACAACATTCCTAGGTTTGCAAGTATCATTTCTCCCCATATTCTTCAGTTCCTCTAAAATTGCATTTCTCAGGAAACTCACATTAATTGTTCTAACTTCTCTATGTAATTGTATTTTTGGAGAATAGAGTGACTGCATGATGTGAAACTGTCAAAGTCAGAACAAGACAATGGTTGGGGTTACCTGTTTTTATACACATAACTCCAAAATTTTATAATAAATTTCTTTTAAAATCCCTAACTTAATACCACATATACCTGCCTTCATCTCTGAAATTGTCTATGCACTTAGTATAGGAAGCAATAAAGGAAAGAATAAATAATAGATAATAATTAGTTAATTAATATAATGTTGATATAAAATAAGGTGATAACAGTTGATATATAATATAAATAATTCATATTTAAGAAATAAACACTGAAGGAAGAAAACAAAAGCATTTCCCATACACCAAGAGCTAGTATAGTGGTTCTTCATCATCATTTCTAGTACTTAGGGTGACAGATTATTACCCTAATATAATATATATTATAATATATTATAATACCCTAATATGATATGCTATCTATATTGAAAACATTTGACATTTGAGATGCCAGACTACTGATATTATTTCTTTTGTTCACTGAATTGACTGTTGGTAATGCCCTTGGTGGCTTAGCTGGTAAAGAATCTGCCTGCAATGTGGGAGACCTGGGTTCGATCCCTGGGTTGGGAAGATGCCCTGGAGAAGGGAATGGCCACCCACTCCAGTATTCTGGCCTGGAGAACTGCATGGACTGTATAGTCCGTGGGGTCACAAAGAGTCGGACACCACTGAGCAACTTCCACTTTCACACTTTCAATGTATAAGTGTCATTAAATTTGCTCTAGTGTTCATACTTTTTGAGTTTAGTTTCATGCACGATAGGCCAAAACTACCTGTGTGTGTATACTCAGAAAGCAATATGGAAAAAGGAAAACTTCAATCAATCATGCACTGTGAAAGTGAAGTTGCTCAGTCGTGTCCGACTCTTTATGACCCCACAGACTGTAGCCTACCAGGTTCCATCCGTCCATGGGATTTTCCAGGCAAGAGTACTGGAGTGGGTTGCCATTTCCTTCTCCAGAGGAAATTCCCAACCCAGGGGTCGAACTCGGGTCTACCCTCATTGTAGGCAGACGCTTTACTATCTGAGCCACCAGGGAAGCCTCAGTCATCTACTGTTGCTGCTGCTAAGTCACTTCAGTCGTGTCCGACTCTTTGCGACCCCACAGACGGAAGCCCACCAGGCTCCCCTGTCCCTGGGATTCTCCAGGCAAGAACACTGGAGTGGGTTGCCACTTCCTTCTCCAATGCATGAAAGTGAAACGTGAAAGTGAAGTTGCTCAGCCATGTCCGACTCTTAGTGACCCCATGGACTTCAGCCTACCAGGCTCCTGCGTCCATGAGATCTTCCAGGCAAGAGTACTGGAGTGGGTTGCCATTTTCTTCTCCAGAGGAAATTCCCGACCCAGGGGTCGAACCCGGGTCTACCCTCATTGTAGGCAGGCGCTTTACCATCTGAGCCACCAGGGAAGCCTCAATCATGCACTGCTGCTGCTGCTAAGTCGCTTCAGTCATGTCTGACTCTGTGCGACCCCATAGACGGCAGCCCACCAGGCTCTGCCGTCCCTGGGATTCTCCAGGCAAGAACACTGGAGTGGGTTGCCATTTCCTTCTCCAATGTGTGAAAGTGAAAAGGGAAAGTGAAGTCACTCAGTGTGTCCGACTCCTAACACCAAATCCTCAATTATAACCCTTACAGCAGAGTTATCTTTGAATAAAGTGGGAGCTCAGTACATATTTGCTCCCTTTTTTTTTGTTTTGTTGCAATTTGTTAAGGGCTCTCGTAAACAAAATGTAGGTAAACCATGAGGGCATTTATCTAACTTAGTGTACATATATCATGTTAGAATGATTATTTATTTGATACATAAAGATAGGAATGGATGTCCTTATTCTGAACTGGAAATCATTATTCTGCTAGGAATTCTTCACACAGTTTCCAGTTAATCTTGTAAATTATCAGCTCACTTTATATCTTTTAGGTTCTTCTAAATTGTGTCTTGTTTTCCAAAACTTTAGATAATAGAAGGCTTATAGCTTAGCCAGGATGCTATCTGCCTCACTCTCAGCAGTCTTTCTGCCTTGTTGACCTTCCTCTACACCTTCCAGCATAAATGCCTGTTTTTCTCCAAGTCTTACTTCCTGACCACGGAGTACAGCTTGGAAAAAATAGACAAAGCTCATTGGCTCTAAAACTACTTAGTTATTTCCAACATTAGCTCAGTTTTACTCCCTAGATAACTTCCTTACCAACTGATCCTAAAGATTATTCCAAACTTCTATTACTTTTATCAGGCTTATCTCTGTAGGTGTATGCCCCTTATCTCTTATCAGAGAAAATGACAACAGCAGCTGCCACTTACTGAGCGCTTACTGCCAAGTGCTTTACAACACAACTACACAGAAGATCTTTTATTCCCTTTCTGTAGGTGAGGACAACCTCAGAGAGGAAAAGAAACATACCTGAGGGCACACAGCTCATACACACACAGCTCATCAGACTGCGTCTGATTCATGCCTTACTCTCTTTTTCTTTGTTCTTCCTTTTATTATCTTTTAAAGTATAATATTTTACATGTACAAAAGTACATAATGTATCAGTTCAGTTCAGTCGTTGAGTCGTGTCCGACTCTTTGCAACCCCATGGACTGCAGCACACCAGGCCTCGCTGTCCATCACCAACTCCTGGAGTTTACCCAAACTCAGGTCCATTGAGTCAGTGATGATATCCAACCATCTCATCCTCTGTCATCCCCTTCTCCTCCTGCCCTCAATCTTTCCCAGCATCAAGGTCTTTTCAAATGAGACAGCTCTTCCCATCAGCTGGCCAAAGTATACATATGTATACATAATGTATACATAATTGTTAAAGCTACATAATAAAATGAGTGTCCAGGATCTCATCATCTAGTTTGGGGACTAGCACATCATCAGTACTGTTGCATCTACCTATGTGTTCCTCCCTTTCCCACCCTCAGGCCTCTCCCACTACTCACAAAGGTTACCACTCTTTTCCGTTTTCTATTTATTTTTTCCTTGCTATTTTTAAACATTTTATTTCAAAATAATTTAAGACACAGAGAAGATCAAAGAATATTGCCCAAAATTTCTGTGTACCCTTCACTAAATTAAACAATTATCATTTGCCACATTTGTTTTCTCATTTTGTGTCTCTGTGCCCATAGTTATTGTTGTCATTTCTGAACCATTTGAAAATAAGTTGTAGATATTATACCTCTTTGCCTCTACATACTTGGGTATATATTTTCTAAAACAAAGACAGCCAGTTAACAAAATTGGAAAATTTAACACTGATGCGTTGCTATGTTTAACCTATAGCCCATTTTCAACTTTCACCAGTTATCCTAATAAATATCCTTTGTAGCCATCCCGGTCTACCCTGGTGCTTCAGTGATAAAGAATCTGCCTGCCAATGTAGGAGATGTTGGTTTGATTCCTGTGTTGGAAAGATCCCCTGGAGAAGGAAACGGTCACCCACTCCAGTATCCGTGCTTGGGGAATCTCATGGATAGAAAGAGCCTGGTGGTGGTGGTTTAGTTAAGTTGAGTCTGACTTTTGCGACCCCATGGACTGTAACCTGCCAGGCTCCTCTGTCCATGGGATTCTCCAGGCAAGAACACTGGAGTGAATGGCCATTTCCTTCTCCAGGGGATCTTCCCGACCCAGGAATCAAACCCAGGTCTTTTGCATTGCAGGCAGATTCTTTTCCGACTGAGCTACGATCAAATCTACTGGTAGGCTGCAATCCTTGTGGTCACAAAAAAGTTGGACTCGACTTAGTGACTAAACAACAACAAGCCACGCTACTGTTACCAAAAGAGGAGTCTGTGGGGTCTGACTGCTTGTTGCTCAAAAGCCAATAAACAGGCCAAGTTGATGGAAAGGAAAATTTGCTTTATTTCAGATGCCAGCAACTGGAGAGGATGGTGGCGGACATCTGTCCAAAGACTGACTCTCCCCTTCCCCACCCCACTGGCAACTAGTGGGGTAAGAGATTTTATAGACAGAAGAGGGGGAGGGCTACATGCAGAAACAGCACAGCCAGCTCTGACAGTCATCTTCTAACTGGTCACCAGCGGTCTGACCAGCGTCATCTTGACTGTTGTAGGAACAGTTAATCTTCACTTCCAGGGTCCATTTGTTCCCATTTCGTTGAGGCAGATTCTCAGAATTGTGGCAGCTTCTGTTGTGGGTACAGTCTGTTCATCAAATAGTTCACTTCTTCCACCTGGTGTTTTGGTATCTATGACAGCTCATAGGATATGGCTTAGAATATTATCTACAGCCCTTGGGAAAGAACTAAAGGTCCCTGACTATGCTTAATGACTACATGATTATTAGTTGGTCTCCTTTGACTGTTTCCCTTTTTTCTTGGATTTCTCATTTTTCTGATTAAACTTATTCTTTGACTAGTTTTCCACAGACAAAAGGCATGCAGAGAACATGGGGTGGGGAGCAAGGACCATAGGGTTCCACTCCATTTCACTCCTCCACCCCCCAAGCCCATTCCCCCCCACCATAGGGTCTAGTCTAGGATCCCCCCATTCCAGGGTCACATATTGTTACTTAGCAGAATTATCTCTTCAGTCTCACTTAGTCTAGAACAATTCCCTAGTCAGTCTTTGTGTTTTTTGACCCTGACATACTCGAACAGTTCACGTCAATTATTTTGTAGACTGTCCATCAGTGTGGCTTTTCTTCATGATTTTCTTCACGGAATGTTTCTTCACAATTAGACTTAGGTAATGACTTTTTTGGCAGGAATATTATGAGTGAAGTTGTATAATTTTCCATGTAACACTCCGGAAGCATATGGTGTCATTATTCTCTATTTTTGGTAATGTCAACTTTGATTACTTGGTTACAGTGATACCTTCCAGGTTTACCATCTCTAAAAGCACTATTTCCCCCTTTGTAATTAATAAGTAATTTGTAGAGAGAGACTTTGAGACTGTGTAGCTATCTTATTCATAAAATTTCAACCCAATAGCTTTGGCATCCATTGAAATTTTTGTCTGAACCAATTATCATTGTGAGTTCAGTTCAGTTGCTCAGTCGTATCCAACTCTTTGCGACCCCATGGACTGCAGCACGCCAGGCCTCCCTGTCCATCGCCAACTCCCGGAGTTTACTCAAACTCATGTCCATTGAGTCAGTGATGCCATCCAACCATCTCATCCTCTGTTGTCCCCTTCTCCTACTGCCTTCAATCTTTCCCAGCATCAGGGTCTTTTCTAATGAGTCAGTTCTTCACATCAGGTGACTAAAGTATTGGAGTTTCAGCTTCAGCATCAGTCCTTCCAATGAATATTCAGGACTGATTTTCTTTAGGATGGACTGGTTTGATCTCCTTGCAGTCCAAGGGATTCTCAACAGTCTTCTCCAACACCACAGTTCAAAAGCATCAATTTTTTGGCACTTAGCTTTCCTGATAGTCCAATTCTCACATCCATACATGACCACTGGAAAAACCGTAACTTTGACTAGACCGACCTTTGTTGGTTTAGTAATGTCTCTGCTTTTTAATATGCTGTCTAGGTTGGTCATAACTTTCCTTCCAAGGAGTAAGTGTCTTTTAATTTCATGGCTGCAATCACCATCTGCAGTGATTTTGGAGCCCAAAGAAATAAAGTGTGTCACTGTTTCCACTGTTTCCCCATCTATTTCCCATGAAGTGATGGGACTGATGCCATGATCTTAGTTTTCTGAATGTTGAGCTTTAAGCCAACTTTTCCACTCTCCTCTTTCACTTTCATCAAGAGGCTCTTTAGTTCTTCTTCACTTTCTGGCCATAAGGGTGGTGGGGTCTCTGCATATCTGAGGTTATTGATATTCTCCCAGCAATCCTGATTCAGCTTTGTTGCTATCCTCCAGCCCAGCGTTTCTCATGGCGACTCTGCATATAAAGTTTAAATAAGCAGGGTGACAATATACAGCCTTGATGTACTCCTTTCCCTATGTGGAACCAGTCCTGTTGCTCCATTTGCGCAGAGAGTGTTGCTGTTCCTGACCTGCATACAGGTTTCTTAAGAGGCAGGTCAGGTGGTCTGGTATTCCCATCTCTTTCAGAATTTTCCACAGTTTATTGTGATCCACACAGTCAAAGGCTTTGGTGTAGTCAATAAAGCAGAAGTAGATGTTTTTCTGGAACTCTCTTGCTGTTTTGATGATCCAACGGATGTTGGCAATTTGGTCTCTGGTTCCTCTGCCTTTTCTGTAATAGTTGCTAAATGGTGATTTACTATCTCTTCATTCCTTCTACACAAGATTCCTCTAAAAGGGAGAATTTTTCCTTCTTCCCTGTTTATTTATTATCAGAAGAAACTCACCTGTTTATTTACTCTCAGTTCTCAGTTCATCGCTGATCTGCATTGTCACCTCTGTCATGTACCAGGTGTCCATATATTCTTGGGTCTTTTCGGGCTCTCCCTTTTGTCCAATGGCCTTTTTTTCTTCTCTGTATCAAAACAACATTATCTCAATTACTATGGTTTCATCATTAGCTTCAGTTGTTCCAGTGTCTGTTTGACCAAGTTTCTCCTTCAATAAAAATTGAAAAGTGCCTTGGGTTTTCTTCCTTTTCCATATACATCAGAATCAGCTGTTATGTTTCATAAAACCTCTGTTGATATTTTGATTAAGAATATATTAATTTTGCACATCAATTGGGGGAGAATCACTTTAAAAAATTCAGCCTTTGTTTCCATGAATATGTTTCTCCATGTACTTAGATTTTCTGAGTGTCTTTTAATAATGCTTTATATATATATATATATTTTCTGTACAGAGCTTGTACATCTTTTATTAAATTTAATTTAGATGTCTTTTTTTTAGCTATTTAAATACAATCTCTTTCTAAATTATGTTTTCTATGTGTATATTGTTACAGAAGCATTTTCTGAATACTTGTTAAATTTTATAGAAAAGGAGTTGAATCTTACATATTGATCTTATGGTAAATTCTTATTACTTTTAATAAGCAATCTTTTCGATTTTTTACATAGATTATCATATCCTTTGTGAAATAATGTAGTCCGAGGTCTTCCCTTCCGATCTTTTTGTCTTTGATTTCCTTTGTGTCTTTCAGTGTGAGATTAATAAAATGGGTTGGAGGCCCTGCCTGGTCCTGGGCTGTTGTTTTGCTATCCAAAATCCATCCTGGTCCCCACTGTAGTTTGGCACCATCTAGCGGTGATTGTTCACTCCAGTTTGCAGTGATGGGAAGGATTCAGGGTCTGCAGCTGACTTGAGGGCAGCACCAGTGATTCCAGGAAATTGCTGGCTAGATGGCAAAATTATTGTTGGCCCAGTTTGGGAATATTGAGTTCAGAGATCACTGAGCTAGCAGCATTCAAACTCCACCTCCCCTCTGGGTTTTGTGCTATTTTCCTGCCAGGCTCTTCCCTCTACTCCAACCCCAGAATAAGAACTTTGCTCTCCTTCTTTTGTACCATCTGCAGGGCTTGGTGGTGGAGAGGAACAAATCATCCATTCTATCATCTCAGAATTCATCATATCCTGTGTGTATTGTCACAGGATTTTACTGTACTTATTTGTATATTTTGCTCTCTTCTTTCATTATAGTAAACTTCAAAAGGATTCTTATGTCTCATTCACAGTCATATTTTCATGAGTGGAAAAGTTCCTAGCATGCAGGCACCCGAGAACACTTATTAAATAAAATGAGCAAATGACACAGAAATCTTCCATTACATGATACATTTGTTAATTTCTTCCTGTAATTTTTGGATGAAGCACAAGCTGGAATAAAGATTGCTGGGAGAAATATCAATAATCTCAGATATGCAGATGACACCACCCTTATGGCAGAAAGTGAAGAGGAACTAAAGATCCTCTTGATGAAGGTAAAAGAGGAGAGTGAAAAAGCTGGCTTAAAGCTCAACATTAAAAAAACTAAAATAATGGCATCTGGTCCCATCACTTCATGGCAAATAGATGGGGAAACAATGGAAACAGTCACAGACTTTATTTTTTTGGGCTCCAAAATCACTGCAGATGGTGACTGCAGCCATGAAATTAAAAGATGCTTGCTCCTTGGAAGAAAAGTTATGACAAACCTAGACAGTGTATTAAAAAGCAGAGCCACTACTTGGCCGACAAAGGTCTATATAGTCAAAACTATGATTTTTTCCAGTAGTCTTGTATGGATGTGACAGCTGAAGTGAAGTGAAGCGAAGGCTGAGCGCTGAAGAATTGATGCCTTCAAACTATGGTGCTGGAGAAGACTCTTGAGAGTCCCTTGGACTGCAAGGAGATCAAACCAGTCCATCCTAAAGGAAATCAGTCCTGAATATTCATTGGAAGGACTGATGCTGAAGCTTCAATGCTTTGGCCACCTGATGTGAAGAGCCGACTCATTGGAAAAGACCCTGATGGTAGGAAAGATTGAAGGCAGGAGGAGAAGGAGATGACAGAGGATGAGATAGTTGGATGGCATCACTGATTCAATGGACATGAGTTTGAACAAACTCTGGAAAATCGTGAAGGACAGGGAAGCCTGGTGTTCTGCAGTCCACGGGGTCACTGTCAGACACAACTGAGCGACAGAACAACAACAGTTACTTAGAAAATTTGAGGGTTTTTGATCAGATGTATACAAAATTAAAATTGCTGCAGCTTCTTGATGAACTCAGTCTTTCTTAATGATATTTTTAGTTTTTTGGTTTTGGTTTTCATATTTTTGGTCATGAAACCTATTTCAAGGCAGTGCGCTCAGTGGTCCTGCCAGTCTGTCTCTTGCTTCAACAGTATTGATGCAACAGATGCCGGGATGTCCCTTGCTCCAGCCTCTGACCACCCTCCAGCTTCTCTTCCAAGCGCAACTTTAGAACCAGCCACTCGGCCATCCTTGACCTCTGGGACCAGCCAACACCAATTGTTGAGTTTAGCTCTTTATTACCGATTAACCATGAATTCCAAGATTCCTCAGAATTATTCCACCAAGGTCGAGGCTGCCTTCAACTGCCTGGTCAACTGCATCAGCCAGCCTCCTACACCTACCCCACTGGGCTTCTATTTCCACCACAACAGCATGACTTTGGAGGGCATGGGCCACTGTTTCAGGGAATTGGCCAAGAAGAATTAGGGTGCTGAGCCTCTCTTGAAAAGGAAACTCCAGGGCAGCGGCTGCACCTTCTTCCAGGACGTGCAGAAGCCATCTCAAGTTGAGTGGGGGTAAAACCCAGGACACTGTGGAAGCTGCACTCATGGAGAAGAACGATCTGCCCATGCAGACCCCCACCTCTGTGGCTTCCTCGAGAGCCACTTCCTAGAAGAGGAGGAGAAACTCCCGGAGAAGATGGGCAATCTCCTGACTAACTTCCAGCGACAGACAGGTCCCCAGGCTGGGCTGGCTGAGTGTCTCTTCCAAAGGCTCACCATTCAGCGTGACTAGTCGGAAGGAGCCTTGGAAGCCCAGCAGCCTTTGAGGAGCTCTTCTGGTGTCAGGGCTTCTGCCTGAAGCCTCTCCCTGCAGGCACAAGGCCAATTTTTCACCACCCTGGAGCCCTCTCCCAAGCCTTGGACCAAATGGAAACAGTAAAGCTTTTTGCAGCAACAAAACAAAACAACCCTCCCTGCCCCACCCACCACCAAAACCCCAAAAAACCCCTCCTATTTCGATGCTAACATGCCATAAAGCTTTCTTCTGGTTAAAATCTACCACGTGTCTTTTCACTTGCTTTTACTTTCAACCTACATATGTCTTTATGCTTTATTTCCCACTCTTCCAAACAGTATTTAGCTGGATTTTTAAAAACACAGTTGTATAGTCATTTAACTGGTAAATTTAATTCATTTATGTTTATGATAATTATTGATGTATCTGAATTTATTTCTATACATGTTTAACCTGTTTATTGCCTTAAATTTATTTTTTTTTTGATGATTGCACTTCTAAAAAATCCTTTTGCTTCTTTTTCAGATCAGGTTATTCCTATTAGTCTTATTTTACCCACTCATCTTTAATTCTATTATAATTTTTTAAACTCCATTGTTTATTTCTGTAAAGATTCTATACCCAATCTCCATTCTCGAGTCAAGTTGTAACAGTTATACTAGTCACATTTAAATAGTGCTAACATAGTTGTTAAATAATTAGGTAAGCCCATATGTGCCAGATAACTCTCTAAAAATTTTAATAAAGTATTTTAACCTAGTATACCCAAAGTATTTTTTCAACCAAGTACTCTTTTAAGAACTTTACTTTCATTAGATCATTTAAGTCTCATTTTACTGATCAACCCCATTTTATGGAATAGAAAACTGCAACAGAGAGGGAGGTCAAAAAATTTGGCCAAGGTCACATAGGTAGGTAGATTTTTTAGCTGCGATTTGAATGCAAGTTGTTAACTATACTCACTATATGCTGTGCTTAGTAGCTGAGTCGTGTCCAACTCTGCCAGCCCATGGACTGAAGCCTCCTCCCAGGTTCCTCTGTCCATGAGGATTCTCCAGGCAAGAATACTGGAGTGGGTTTGCCATGCCCTCCTCCAGGGGATCTTCCCAACCCAGGAATCGAGGAGAAAAAAACCTCAGACGTTGTTTTTGGCAAAATAAAATGTTATTTTTACTTTTTTTTTTTTTTAATGCTAGTGATTTTCAACTTTCTCATACAGTAATTGGCTATCTGTACATCTTCTTTAGTTCATCTTTCATATTCTTTGTCTATTTTTATCTTGGAGTCATAATCTTTTGTAGTAAAAACTCCTTGTCTTAACTACAATAAAATGTATTTTTATTTAATAAATTTTTCATTTTACCAGAGATAATTTCTTGGTTAACATTTTAATTTCCTAAGGAAATTTAGAAGAGTTATATAATTCCCTTTTCAAAGAAAACATATCTCTGCTCTCCTTCATCCTCACTATCAGGAAATTCTCAGCTATTATTTTACAGTCCCTGAGCTCAAATTTCCAAAGGAAACCATGAAGAAAGTTAAAAAAAAAATAACATTCTTCTTTTATGTGTATTATGTAAAATATAATTTCTGAATCTCTATAAAATTAAAAATATATATATTAGTTATATCAAAGAACTAAATCTATTTAATATGATATAAGCATAATACAGTACAATGAATAAATAGACAATTTATATTTGTGTTATTTTAAGGAAAAAAACAAAATTTTTAAAAAGGTGAAGATTAGTGATTATGAAAGATATCAAAAGGAATACTCTGTTTTCAAGAATGAGCCACTACAGAGATTCTTTATGGAGAGATCCAAAGTCTTATTTGATTTTTAAAACGAACAGGCAAACAAAGAACCATGCAGTCCCATTTTGAGGCTCTCAACATTTGCCATGGTCAGAAACTGTCCTGGGAAAATTCAGCACAACATAGGAATGTTGCCATCTAGTGTTCACTTTTAGAATTGGCCCCACAAAATTAGTGTAATCTAAACATATTATTTCAAAATGTAGTGACTCTTTGGAGCCAGAGATCAAGAGAGTTTTCAGAGGTAACTGAGAAGTTTTTAAAATTAAGGAGAGAAAGGAGGATGTTACTAGAGATGTGTAATTGTACATGTAAAGATTGCAATGAAGCAGAATAGACAATGGAAAGAGAAAACAGCAAATGCATAAGACCCTTTAGAGGAGATAAAGAATGTTAGAAGGCAGAGGGTCAAATCTTTGAAGCAGTAGAAAAGCAAAAGTCTTTGAAATGTATTGGGTGGGAAATTTAAAGAATAAAATGTATGTTTACAACTTTTGAAAGATTTTTGTTTTAGATAATGAAAAGTTACCATCTGTTGAGGACTTAGTGAGTACCAGCTATTATAAATGCTTTGCATGTAATATATATTTGACTTCTATAATTACTCTGTTACCCCCATTTTAAACATGAGAACATTGAGGTACAGAAAGTTTACAGAGTTTGGTAAGTGGCAAAACCTCGTTATTGATTTGTCTAAACCAAGAAGCTGTTTCCAATGTCCATGCTCTTAACCCACATACTATGCACTTCCTTCTAAAGTAAGTATAGAACTTGAGCTGGGGTCACCATGTAATGTTAGCTAGAAGGTTTAGTCAACTATCCAAAGCATTCTGACGAAATTTTATTATTTTTACTATCTGGATCTGGTGTTTGAACTGATAAACTCATCTAACAATTGCTCAGTTTTCCCTTTTACATCTGTGTCATGTTCTTTTTTAAAAATATTTGTTTATTTATTTGGCTGCATCAGATCTTAGTTGCAGCACTTGAGATCTTTCATTGCCATGTGCTGGTTCTCTAGCTGCTGCGTGTGGGCTTATTTGCCCCAGGGCATGTGGGATCTTAGTTCCCCGTCCAGGGATTGAACCTGAGTCCCCTGTATCCCAAGGCAAATTCTTGGCCACTGGACCACCAGGGAAGTCCCCGGTGCTATTTTCTTGCTGAGGTTTAGTAGGTGCGTGTCTTAGGTGTAAAAATATCACAGCACCGTGTTTTCTTTTGTAGAGTGTGTACGGCAGCATCAGTAGTGGTAAATTTCTTCTCTCAGCTGTTGGTCCTCCTTCCTGTCACCAGCGCAACTGTAGTCACTAGTATGGGGTGCGTTGCGTCACCCCAACCCCGTTTCCCATTCACATGTTGAAGTCCTCACTCCCAGTTCCTCAGAATGTGGCTGTCTTTAGAGATAAGGTCTTCAAAGAGGTAATTAAGTTAATAGAAGGTCATTGGATTGGGCCCCTAATCCAACAAGAAAAGGAAATTTGGGTGTGAACACTTACTGGCGAGACCATGTGAAGACAGGGAAAACACAGCCAGCTAAAAGTAGAGGGGAGAAGCCTCAGAAGAAACCATCCCTGGTAAAATTTGACCTCAAACTTCTAGCTTCCAGAAATAGGAGAAAACACATCTCTGCTGTTTAAGCTGCCCCGCCTAGGGTACTCAGTTATGGCAGCCCTAGCAAATGGAATGGAGTGCGTGCATTACTCAGGCTCCTGGTTTATAAAGCAAACAAACCGCTCTTGCTAGGTTAAGAAGAAGAAAAAAAGACAGTTCCTAAGGAATATTAGATAGCTCAGCGAATCTTTGGAGGACTAGAGAGCCAGGTTGAGAGGCCACACAGTCAGAAACAATGCCCAAACCACATCACCACATTGTACCAGTAAAGGCTTCAATGGAACTAGACCTTACAGGGCACACCACTCACTGTGGACTTGAGATGCCAGGACTTCCATCTTCTGACCACAGGAGATGACATCTCAGCAGCTACCTTTGCCCCTCAAAATGGAATTCCTGCAGCTCTGCCTTGCCACATAGCTCATGTATGGTTTGATGTCTCATGAGGTTGCGTGTGCTTGGAGAAGCCTAGGTTCCATGCCTGCAGCCCAGTTGTGAGTGAGCCAAGGGAGTGAGTTTTCTGACTTCTGCCACATGGAGGTGGATCAAAAGGCAGGAAACTGTCTAGACATGGAAAGAGTGTTAGTGGAAAACCAGAAAAAGCACATAAAGGGAGTCAACTGTAAAATCTCAGTAATATGATTCTTGGCCCAGTTGCTCTGCTAGTACATTTCTCTGAGACCTAGTTGTCATTTCCATAGTCCTTACACTTTTCTTGAATTTATTTTTATTTTCATTAGATAAAACTCTCCCTTGTCTAGAATTCACATGACTATCAAGCACAAACAGCTGGATCCCTCACCCCATCTTGTTGTCTACTTTTTAAGACAGAAAGAAATTAAGGCAGCTAATATGAAGATGCTGCTTTGCAAGTATCCATTCTTCTTTATGCTGGTAAAAGAATTCCCAATTTTCCTCAGTGAGTCATCCTTTTTTCCTGTCTTTCTCTATGATTTCTGTGAGAATACCATTTCCTGGCCTGCCACTCCTGCCCAAGTTCTAGAAGTCTGAGGCTCAATTTTGCCAATCAGAACATGCACATACCATCCCTCCTCCCCAGCTCTGTGATTAGCTCTAGAATAAGCAGCAGCATTGTCCAGGACGGACCAATGAGACTCCATCTAAGGATATTTCCTAGAAGAATACACTTGCCTTCTCTGGCTCTTCTCTTTCTGCTGTGGTTGCTAGGCTAGGACACAAGCCTGGGGCTGCTGCTGACTAAACTGATGCTCTTTGATAAGACCTTTCCTGTAACATTGACACAGTGCAAAGCAGAGCAAGAGATAAATAAACAGAGTCCTAATATCCTGTGAGCACCGAGAACCAGCTGTGCTTGAAGTTTGCATTGCTTCTGGATTTTTCAGTTCCTTATGCCAGTGAGGTCACTTTCTGCTTAAATCCATTTGAGTACCTTCAGTTACTTGCAATCAAGACTCTTGACTCATTTTATTAGGTAAATAAAATAGTTCATTACTACAAATTTTTCTCTAATAACTCTGATTAACAAATATTTATGGTATCTCTTAATTCGATGTCCAAATGAAAAAAACTTGGGCTTGTTTTTACATAGGTGTGCACATACCACATATGCAT
The DNA here is from genome assembly GCF_019320065.1 of Cervus canadensis. NCBI lineage: Eukaryota > Metazoa > Chordata > Mammalia > Artiodactyla > Cervidae > Cervus > Cervus canadensis. Next base: position 45,932,141 of record NC_057404.1, on the reverse strand, counting down.
ATGCACAAGCAAACACACACTAGGTGAGGGAAAACAGAGTAACTATATTGAAGGTTTTATTCCTCTTGGTTTCTTTCCCTTTAGACAAAATGACCTTTTTATGATTTGATGAGAGAGAACATACTTGCATGTATTTTTCTGTATTTTTTGCTTTATCTAGATTTACTCTTGAATGCAGCAGAGACATATTTTTCTGTTTCTTACATCCCGGTGTTTGGAGGTCAGCATATGGGTTAGTTGGATTAATTTTGTTTCTTTTTAACCTATGTGTCTCTACAGGTTTGACCTTTCCATTTTTTTCCTACATCTGACTATTACAGGTTAAATGATGGGATGTACATACATGTTTAATAGAGGAGTAACGTAAGTTCAGGCAGACTTGCAACTCTCTGTCTTCTGTAAGAATTTATGAGCACTATCAAATAACAATAGTACCTCACTTTGATTCATCTTTTAGCTTTCAGCGCCTAGTTTTACCTGTCCTCCTTCTTCTAATCATAAATCAGTTTCCACTGTACTTACGAGCAGCTGTTGTATTGACGGAGACAGATCATTATCACTAATGTAAATCTAATGTACTTTGGGGGAAATATTTTGTTAAAGGTACTGTACTGCATCTAGATATATTAAGAATCTAGTTCTTGAGTTGTTTTTCTGCATAAATTACAAAATGAGACATAAATGAGTGCCCTGGAGAAACTATAGACATATGTACCATCTTGGTCTGTTCAGTTGGTTGTAATAAAATGCCTCAGACTGAGTGGCTGATAAACAGACCTTCCTCTGTCCGGGTTCTGGAGGCTGGTGAGTCCAAGATTAAGGCACCAGCAGGATAAAGTTCAGGGGCTTCCCAGGTGGTGCAGTGGTAAAGAACTCGACTGCTAATACAGAAGATGCAGGAGACACATTCAATGGTTCAATCCCCGGGTCAGGAAGATCTCCTGGAGAAGGAAATGGCAAACCACTCCAGTATTCTTGCATGGAAAATTCCATGGACAGAGGAGCCTGACAGTCCATGGGGTCGCAAGAGTTGGACATAACTGAGTGACTAACACATACACACATATACACACAATGCAGCATCTGGTCTTCTGATTATCTTATGTGAAATGAGTCTATGTGTTTCTCAGAATACCACCTTACAAAGACCCAGATCAGTGTGACCTACCTAGTATTCTGGACATCAGGGGAGAAAAGGATTAGAGACGAGGGAAGGCTGGGCAGAAGGAAAGGGGAGAGGAGGAGGAGGAGGAGGAAAGAAAGAGAACTGTGTTTAACTGTGGTTAGCACTTTATATTCTTAGGGCAAATCCTGAGTATCCCCAAGCTTCTAAATAACAGGATAATGTCCTATCTCTGAAATTAAGACCTTGTTTTATGTTATGAATTTATAATTTCCTAATTGCTATTGATATTTGTTGCAGCAGAAAATAAGCATACACACTTTTAAATTAGATTTGCCTATTAAAAACTAATAGATGTCTCAGGTTCAATCCAATTTCTTGGTTCCTTATAGTATGAAAGTTTTTAATTTTGTTTTCTGTAAGAAATATGCACAATTAAATTGGCTTCTCTCTGATTAAATATTTTATAACTTCCTTTATGTATTTGACTTGTGATTTTTACTGATAAAGTGGTTATTTTCAAAAGTGTGTGTGTGTGCTAAGTCACGCATGTCCAATTCTTTGCAACCCCATGGACTGTAGCCCACCAGGCTCCTCTGTCCATGGGATTTCCCAGGCAAGAATGCTGGAGTGGGATGCCATGCCCTCCTCCTGGGGGATCTTCCTGACTCAGGGATGGAACCTGCATCTTATGTCTCCCGCATTGGCTGGTGGGTTCTTTTACCACCAGCGCCACATGGGAAGCCTGTTCAAAAGGAAGTGAAGACAAATGATTGTAGTAAATGTAGGGTAAAGGAGTTAGAGAAGGCAAGGTTCAGAAAAAGAATGAGACCATCACTTTACAGGAACAGATCACTTTTAATGAGATGAGAAGGGGCAGCAGTCAGATTAGTGAGCTGCTGCAGTAACCCAAGAAAAGAGTAAGTACATACAGGCATATACGTGGAAATCTACCGTCTTAAGGGGGCCTGTTCTTCTCCAAGGTTGTTCGGAGTAGTTATCTCTTAAACTGCTGGGGCAAGGAATTCTGGAGATGGGCCAGAGGCTGGACTGGCTGGGAGCTGGGAGTAATCAACCTTAATGTCCATTTTTTTTCTTCAGGTAGGCGGGTTTTTTGTTTTGCATAGAATGGTGGGGAGTTTTAACTCCAGGCTATTTTGAGCCCTGTAACTTTCCTTCAGTAAACAGTGAAATTATTTAAATATTTATAAATAAATAATGTATTTCCTCTAAAATAGGTCATTTCTGAAGCAGACACATGTGTTTACAAATATAGTTTAGGCACAATATGTTAAGATTATGCAATACTTTTTCCAAAACATTTAATATATTTTTTTTATCTATTGTTTTTTAAATTTTACTTCAAAACTTATTGGCTTAAAACAACCACCGTTTTGTTATGCCTCACATTCCTGAGAAGGAAATGGCAACCCACTCTGGTACTCTTGCATGAAGAATCCTATGGACAGAGAAGCCTGGTGGGCAAAAGTCCATGGGGTCGCAAAGAGTCTGACATGACTGAGCGCGCACAATTTGTGGACTGGGATTTGTCTATGGCTTATTGATTTCACTACTAGTACTGGATTGGAATATCCAGGATGCCTGCTTCGCTCACATTAGTCACTTGGACTCGGATAGATTGGACTGATCGGCTGGAGTGGCTCTCGTAGGGTCAGATACTTGGTGCTTTGGTTCCCCCTGCTGGCTGGGTTCCTTGGTCTTCTCCTTGTGCGTCTTTGTGTAATTCTTCCGGCAAGGTGGCCAGACTCCTTAAGTTGCCAGGTGTAAGCCTGAACTGATACACAGTCACTTTGGCCACATTCCATCAGCCAAAGTAAATCACAGGGTCAGCCTGGATCCAGTGTGGGAGACTACACAGGGAGTGAATACTAGGATGAAAGATTCAGAAGGGAGTGGAGGTACCCTGTGGAGTTTAGCTACATCAGTCTATGTGTCCTTAGACAATATCATTTCCTGGATCTTCAAGGGCAAAACTGAATTTTTCTCCAGATGCATCCTTTGTGTTATCTGCAGCTGAAGAAACGCCTTTCAGGTGACAGTGCAAATGACAGCCCTTCTCTTGGGTGTATAATGGAATCCTAAAAGCAGTAAGGATTTTGCAATATACAAAATATTGATTTTGTTTAACCTGGCATTTCCCAAGCATTTAAGTGCATAGAACCATGCCTGGTACTTAGTAATCACTTATAAATATCTGTTGAATGAGCTTTACCCTGGGACATTCCCCCCTTTTCTTTTTTTTTCAAAACATACATGAACATTACTAAGAACTGGTGTTTCCGAAGGAAGAAACTTTGTGAAAAACAGGCTATTATGTGAGAAAGGAGCATGTGATTCTGAGTTTCTTCCTGACCTATAACTCCCCATCTAGCTGTTTCCTAATGAATTAATTGTTGTACTTTAGTCTGTACGCCCCCATCTCCTGGTTGCAGGTGAGTAGACTTGTGTGGGCATCTGACCCAAAGGCAGTTATCTACAGGCTGGCCAGCAAGAGCGCTGTGCTGCAGCCTAGCACAAGAGCTTTTACAAAAGTAGTCTAAATTGGGTTGTGATAGGCAGACCAAGTTAGATCCTGTCCCTTGGATAGTTTGAATGTGGGAAAATCAGTCAGTTCATTGTTAGGGGTAGGAGCAGTAGAAACAGAAGCAGAGAACAAATGAGTTTCCATTACATGGAGCCCTAGGATGCTGTTTCTTCACTATCCTGGTTGTGTGGCTGCTGAAAACACTTCCTATTTCCCTTTCTCCACCCATATTTAAAGTGAAACCCCATTAACTGAGGTAGCCCAAGTGCGTCTCTATGTCTTACTATCTGAAAGAGCCTAGTACATGAAGTCAGGAAGCGAGGCCTTATGCTATCTTATTCAGAATAAGAAAACACTCTATTCAATCATCTTCTCAGGAGAGAAATGCCACTGTAACATGTCCCTCCTGAAGGATGACTCCTACTAGTGGTGCCAACAATAAGCAGAATGGTAGGGGAGGCTGGCAAATGAATGGCTCAGGAAATGTTTTCAACTGTTGTAGGGAACTCTTTAGTTAATAGAGACAGAAGAAACCAGATGTGACTGAGAATTTTTCTATTAGGAGTCTCAGAAATACATGCTGAAAAGTCTGTTCAGGACGTTATTTTCCCCCACTGACTACCAGAAAGGAATGAGGAAATTAATTATGGAAGGGAGGTGACAGGTGGAAGGAGAAAGCACATGGATACCAGTGAAGCTGGGGCTGTTGTGCCAAATTTAGTTGGCTACTAAAGCAGAACTGTTCTAGGGAATAGTAGAAAGCCCGGAGAGAGGTTCTGATGGCCACTAGTCTAAGGCAGAGTCAGAATATAACCACCTGCTCCAGTATTTATTAGGAGGCTGGGGGAGTGGGGAACAGCACCCAGAAAATTCAGTGTAAGGCCACAAAAATGCCAAGCCAACAATGTCAGTGAGAAGAGACAGAATATCGACATTTGAACACCAAATCAATCAGTGGGCAGGGCTGCAATCCACATGAGGGAGAAGAAATTTAAGCCAGAACCCAGGCATGCACAGAACTTGCCTCTTCCTGTCTGAACAGGGTCAGTGGATGGTGAGCATTGAGGATTTTTTAAAAGAGATTTATTTATGTATGTATTTGGCTGTGCTGGGTCTTTGCTGCCATGTACAGGCTTTCTCTAGATTGCAGCGAGAGGGGGCTATTCTCTAGTTGTGGGGTGCGAGCTTCTCATTGCAGTGGCTTCTCTCCTTGCGAAGGCTCTTCTCTGAGCGAGGGCTCAGTAATTGTGGCGCATGGGTTTAGATGCTCTGGGGCATGTGGGATCTTCCGGAGCAGGGATCAAACTCATGTTCTCTGCACTGGCAGGTGGATTCTTAACCACTGGACCGTCGAGGAAGCCCCATATTTGGAATTTAGCACAAGAAAGGAGCATGTTTGCTCTATGGTGTCAGGATTCTTTCATTTTATTAAAACAGTTTTATATTTACAGAAAAATTAAGCAGATGGTACAGAGAGTTCACAAATACCCGCACACCCAGTTTTCCCTATTGTTAACACTTACCTTACAGGGTACGATGTTACAGCTAATGAACAAATACTGATATTTTATTATCAACTGTAGTGCACAGTTTACTCAGATTTCCTTAGTTTTTGCCTAATTTCTTTCTATGCCCCAGGGTCCCATCCAGGATATCACACTGCATTTAGCTGTCATGTCGCCTTCGGGTCCCCTTGGCTGTGACAGTGTCTCAGACTTTCCTTCTTCTTTTTTTTTAATTCGCGTATAATTGCTTTACAATGCTGTGTTAGTTTCTCCTGTAAAACAACATGGACCAGTTGTAAGTACACATGTGTCTCCTCTCTCCTGAACCATCTCTTGCCCCCATCTCACCTGTCTAGGTGAGCACAGAGCTCCGAGATGAGCTCCCTGTGGCCTATGGCAGCTTCCCACTGGCAATCTATTTCACACACGGTGGTGTACATGTCAGTGCTACCCTCAATTCATCCTTCCCTCCCCTTCCCACTCCCTCCCCTGTGTCCATGTGTTTCTTCTCTATATCTGCATCTCTATTCCTGCCCTGCAAAAAGGTTCATCTGTATCATTTTGCTAGATTCCATATATATGCATTAATATATATTTCTTTTTCTCTTTCTGACTTACTTTGCTCTGTATAACAGACTCTACATTCACCCACATAATGACAAATGATCCAATTTCATTCTTTTTATGGCTGAGTAATATTCCATTGTCTCTATGAACCGTATCTTTTTTATCCGTTCATCTGTTGATGGATATCTAGGCTGTTTCCATGTCCTGGTTATTGTAAATAGTGCTGCAATGAACACTGGGGTACATGTGTCTTTTTGAACTATGGTTTTCTCAGGGTATATGCCCTGTAGTGGGATTTCTGGGTCATGTGGTAGTTTTTAGTTTTTTACCTCCATACTTTTCTCCATACTGGCTGCATCAATTTACATTCCTATCAACAGTACAAAAGGGTTCTCTCTGCTCCACACCATCTCCAACATTTATTGTTTGTAGATTTTTTGATGATGGCCATTCTGACTGGTGTGAGTTGATACCTCATTGTAGCTTTGATTTTCACTTCTCTAATAGTGATTGACGTTAAGCATCTTTTTAAGTGTTTGCTGGCCATCAGACTTGCCTTGTTTTTGATTATCTTGACAGTTTTGAGTACTGGTCAGGCATTTTGTAGGTTATCCCTCTATTGGAATTTGTCTGATGTATTTCTTATGATTCAACTGGAGCCATGGGCTTTGGAGGAAGATCACAGAGGTGAAGTGTCATTTTCATCACATCACATCACATCACATCATAATAAGACTACCAACCATCAACATGATTTATCAGGGTTGATGTCAATCCTGATTACCTGACAGGTAGCATCTGTCAAGTTTACTAGCTGTAAAGTTTTTTTTTTCTCTCTATTTCCATAATGTACATCTGGAAGGAGGTATGCATAGCTCACATTTAAGGAGTGAAGATTTATGGTCCCTGACCTTGAGATTTGAGTATCTACATAAATTATTTGGAATTCTTCATAGGAGATATCTCTTCTCCCACTTATTTATTTATTCAACCATTTATTTATCAATATGGACTCACAGATATTTATTTTATACTTATGATAATCCAATACTACTTTGCTTTGTTGCTCAAATTGTTGTTCCATCTTCGGCCATGGGAACTCTTTCACTTGGCTCTTGTGCTCCTTTGACAGAATGACATGAATGTGGTATTTTGTTGTGTTTGTTTTGCTTTGTTTTTTGTACTCCCTCACTTTCTGTCACTATATGTTCCAGGCTCATCTTGTATATTTCTTTGCTAGTCTTTAGGTCAGCTATTATGCCAAGGAACTCTGGTTACTGTTATTGCAAGTGGCATAAGAAACCAAGATCTGGGCATTAGGTATACTTGTTATGATGAGTGGAGTGTTGTTTCTTTAGAGCTTTTTCATTTGACAAAGCAAAGAACTATATATGCACGTATCACTTATGCATATACACGTATCTATAAATGATGATCTATATGTAAAGTTGACTCCCACTTCGTGCCATCCATTTACTTGTTTAATTCCACTGTACATGTACAGTAACATCAGAATTATTAACCCATACACTCATGTGGAATGACTTTATCAACTAGCATACAGTGCTTATGTGTAGTTCCTTTTGCCTTTGGTTTTACAGATTCTACTCTTTTCCAAATTTACTCAGTTCAGCACCACACTTCCCTGTAGTGACACTGTAAGGAATGGAAGAGGATGGAGAAGTAAATTTACAGAATAAAATAGTCTTAAAGATGTATCATACTTTTGAAATTGGTAATATTAAATTACACCATCCAGGGATGTACATTTAAATGGTGAAAGGAAAAAAGCAAAGAAGTTGTGACTATAGAAGTAACCACATAAAAGCAACTCCTCCTTCTGGGCAGATGAATTGTCAGAGACTGGATGTACTATCCCACCCGAAACAGGTTTTAAAAAACCCAACAAGATAATATATGAAACAATGATTTTCAGACAGTAGATACCAGGAAATGCAGGGCAGTGGTTCCTGAGAGATGAGGAAATAAATAAGGTAAGCCCTATAATTGCCTTGGCTTAACTAGGAGAGAGCTTTGAAGCTACAGTGCAGGCAGGGGGAGCCCCAGAGGCCAGGAGTTCCCCTGAGTTAAGGAAATGGCGCTGGGAATCCAGCCTCCAAGGAGTGGAGCGCAAGAGAGGAGAGAGTGACCACAGAGAAAGCTCCAGGGGCGGCAGGAAGTCCACCTGAGCACAGGCAAGCAGGAAACTAATGCAGGACAGAGAAAAATACCTGGAACTCCACCAGAAGAAATCATGTCCCCTCTAGCCAGAGTAAAAAACCTTGGCTTTGGGCAAAATACACATAGCGCTTACCAAAACCTCACTTATTTCACTGAATCAACCAATACAGCCTTGACCCCAAAACACTCACCGGCAAACCCTAATAAAGGCACGTGCCGCACCCTGCCTCCATCCTGCCTTGACCTCCCCGTGTGACCCCTTAAGGTGTGCCGTGTTCTTTGTTCAGGACCTGTGAGTAATAAACTCTCTATTTCAATCTCTTTTGTCTCTACTTGAGCCACAACTCATCCTGCACCCTATGTTCCACTTAACAAATGTCAGTTTGACCAAATCATAACAACATACAATGAAGTACTAACCATCAATAAAATGGAATGAACTACTGATACACACAATAATATGAATGAATCTCAATATTTATGTTGAAAGAATGTAGGGAAAGAATCTGTGCTGTGTTTGCTGCTGTATCCTATTACTCACTACTTCGCTACTTTAACATACAGAAGTTATTAACACAATGCTTTACAGAACGTAAGATACTTAAAGACAGTTTGTGGTTTTGATTAAATCATTATTTACAGGTATAGATAACACACAAATTAACCTAGAATAATTTTAGGAGAAGAATCCTTTGAGATAAATATATCCAACTGCTCCCCCATCCCACCGGAATTTGCACGATTTACCCAAAGTCATATATTTAGTAGAAAACCTAGATGTCTAGCAAGTTATTTCCACTCTCTCTGAAGATCTCCTCTGAATTATGAATAAGCCACAATTTTAAAACATAATTTTTAGCAACTGGTCTTATGAAATCCACTATCTGGGGACTTTTTCCTAAGGGAAAAATAAAGTTAACCACAAGGAAATGCTTCAGATGAAATTGATAAGTGATGATTCAAGGTTTCTTTCAGTCTTGTTTCTTTATTCAATAAAATCCCTCTGGTGGAGAAGACATTTACTTACCTTCATGTATTTTGTCCACAAACAAAATACGGAGAAAATGGAACTACTTTGACTAGAGGCAAACAAAACAGTATTTTGTTCACTCTAAAAATGAATTAGAAATCTTCTCACAAGTCCCAGAATCTCTAAAGGAACTTTCCCCAATCTGTGGTGATTCCCTTCAGATGGAAACCAAACATTCCCGGCTGCTTCCAAACCACCACACCAGTTTCTCAGCTGGTAAGGATTTAACAATGGAATGTGGAGGGTGACTGAGATTCTAATGATCATTTACCTCTGGCTTGTGCAGCATCTTTTCAATTCTCCCAGAACTCCTAAGACTGATGCTCTGATATCACCAGGGTAACTGACTTAATATTACCAAGCTTACTTACCTATTACTCTCTCACTGAAAGAACCTGTGTACCCAAAGGGTTAAAATATACTTTGCTCCAGGTTTCCTAACTTTTATACCTCCTCAGTTTAGCTTAAAATATTTAATTTTTTTCTTTCAGTTTTGATGACATTTGAAATACATAGTTAAATTATAAGAGAGAGCTAATGCCTTCAGTTAATTACTTAGTTATAGATATTCAGGAATGCCCACCCATTACTTAGAGCAATAGTTCTTAAAGTATGGTCCTTTCTCACTAATAGCCTTGCTTCATACTAAATGAGAAAATAAAAGCCTTCAGTGGAAATCCCCTCATCTTCCCACCACCTACACAAATGAACTGGCATCTCTGCCCCTCTTCTCCTTTTAGCTTATTTTGCAGAAATGACTTACTGTCCATCAAAGGTCCAGCTTTATTTATGCTCTGGATTCACAGTCACAAGGACCTCCATCCATCAGTTACCCACCCCCCTCATTGGATCATTCTCATCAGCATACAATTTACTCTAATTTCTCCTTTTTTTAAAAAAAAAATCTTATTTTGATTCTGTATTATCCTTCAACTATATCACATGTCTCTGCTCCTTTTTTCAAGTCAAACATCTTACGGGTTGTTCTCACAGGCTCACTTCATGTGACTTCTAATTCAGTCTTTCCAAAAAACGTTTCTTGCATGCATGTGTCAAAACGATATATCCTAATAGAGTCAAATAATCTTTTAAGGAATTTTAAAACAGAGAGCAAATCCTTAGTCATCTTACCCTTCTCCCCCAATTTCCTTCCCTGGAGGCAACTACTCAAGTCTTTTAGTGAACTTCCTTGGAATTCCCTTGAAACAATAGATACACCACTATTCTTGGTCTTTATGTTTTACACAATATCTCTTATTCTCTCACTATGGTACATGTGGATCTATCTCTCCTCTTCTATCACCATCACTCACACACACACACACACACAAATTTTATCCCCTCAACCTCTTCAGCTAGTCATAGTGCAATTTTGTTAATATTTATGTTCACAGTTTACATTATTATGTCTACGTGTGATTTAGAGCTGACCCATGTAGTAAAACTATTATTAGTCTTCCTTTCCAGCATGATATTTTTCTTCTAGAGACAGTTTCTTTTTCTTTTTTTCATTTTCTATTCTTTTTTTTAAGTGGGCGTGTGTGTTTCTTTGAAAAATTGTTTTTTGTCTTTTTAAAAAGAAGAATGCTCACATAAAAAAAGAGATAGTGTAGAAATATGCTTTTTTGAAAAAGAATATTTCATAAGTGGCTCTAGCAGACACTCCTGGCACCCACCTACGTCTGTTCAGCCCTTACTACTGTGGAGCAGGCTATTTTGACTTCCACCTGTGAATACACTGCCATCTCTTTTCCTAAGAGTTTTCTTTAGGACTAGTGTCCTCTCCATTGAGGTGCACTGCAATCCAAACGTACCAGAGAATGACTACTCCCTGGGAGTGGTCCTTAAGTAATGACTGAAGGGAGTTGTGTAATCGTCCTAGCTCTCTCAGGTGATATACCCTGAATGACAAGTTCAAAGTGCAGAACTCTGAAGTTCAAGTTCAGAGTTCCCTGCTGAAAATAAGCTCCAGTCTCCCACAATGACCGCTTGATAGCACACTCTTTATTGACTTGACTACCTTCTTGTTTCTGTATCACTCCACTAATGGTGTTTCCTGGGATAACTTCCCAAATAAATGACTTGTACTTGAATCTGTCTTTCCATGCCTGCCTCCTGAAAAATACAAACTAACACTATAGTGCCGGGTATTTCCTGTTACATCACTTTTTAGGGTACATGTTATCTGCTGTTTCTCAATTTTAGAGATACTAAGACTGATAGGAGGCTGCAGGCGGTGTCAGCCTCATTTCTCCATTATAAAGTTCCCTTGCCTGCCTGTATTAGTCAGGGTTCTCCAGAGAAACAGAACCGATAGGATAGATGGATAGATATTTATCATAAGGAATTGGCTCACCTGATCATGGATGGTTAGAAGTTCTAAGATCTGAGGTCAGTAAGCTGGAGACCCAGGACAGCAGATGGTGCAGTTCCAAACCAAGTCCAAATGTCTGAGAAGGAGGAGAGCTGATGGTGTATATTCCAGCATGAAAAATAGCAAGCTCGGGACCCAAGAGCCAATGTTTCAGTTCAATTCTGAAGACAGGAAAAAGACCAATGTCTCGACTCAAGGAAGTAAGTCAGGAGGAGTTACCTTTTAGTTGTGGAAGAGACATCATGTTGTTCTATTCAGGCCTTCAGCTGACTGGATGAGGATCACCGACATTAGGGAGGGCAACCTAGTTTAGTGTCTACTGATTCAAATGTTAATATCTCCCAGAAACACAGACACGCCCAGAATAATGTTTAACCAAGTATATGGGCACCCCTCAGCCCAGCCAAGTTGACACAAAATTAGCCATCACATTATCTTTCACCTAACAATTTTATCAGTTACTAATGGTTACTGCCTGGTCATATCATTTACCTGGTCAGATGTTTAAAATGGCGATTTAAAAAAAAAAGCCAGTATTCCTTCTGCATTTATTACCTGAAATTCTATCCATACGAACTTTCCCTTCCTTATCAATTGTTTTATTACTCTGAAATATAGTGTTTACAGAAAGAATGCAATAAATGTATCTTTTCTGATGACTTGGTTTTCTAAGGAGTTATCACTAATTTAATCCCAAACTATGTCAGCTGTCTAAATTATTTTCAGTATGTGACTCCCATCGGATGCTCTATCAATTTCATCTTCCTAAACTGAGCTCTCCAAGGATTTTCTGACTTCATGAAGAAGCTTCTGGATGATTATCCTCTAGACCTGATCCACAGCAGTCATCCTGGGATCTCCCTTCATTAGAATTCCCTCCAGCTGTTTCCTGTGTGGGAGCTCCTATTCTCTGAATGCTGTTTTTCCTCGTTATATTTAAGTGAAGCATATCCCCCAGGTTTCTTTAAGAGAGAGTGTATTATAATTTCAAATTCTAGGTTGGAAGCATTTTTCTTTTCTTCTTTTTTTTTTTCATGGCAATACTTTTTGTTTTAGAGCATTTGTTTTCTAGCTCTTGATGTTTTTCTTGATAGCTTCAGTTCCTATTTTTTTCATCTTGAGAGAAAAAATCCTGCATTAAAGGACTATGGAGTCTGCTTTTTATCAACTGCTAAGTGTATGAGGGAGACAGCAGAGGTGGGGTGGGTTCATACTCAGCTGCAGGGCTGAATATGGCACCCCAGCCATATTTCTCTCAGCCATTCATTGTGGTGAGAGCCAGCTTCAGTCCATTTTCACTCCTCATTCTTTGTTTGTGAACTCTCCTTCTCCTTGGAAGCTTGTAGGATTTCCAAACAATTTCAGAGTGCTGGGGAACAGCATTTGGAAATTTCACAGTGCTTTGTGTGCTTGATATTTATCTGTTTAGTTGGACATTCAGGGAAGATCTGAAGTCCTTCAGTGACAGGAAATTTTGTTGAATAATTTTCTTGGTTATTTCCTCTGGTGAGCTTTTTCTTTCTGGAACTCCTAATATTTGAATCTTAAATTTTCTAGACTGTTCTTTTAATATTTCTCATCTTTTGGATTTTTTGCTTTACATCTGGAAGATATCGACACCTTTCTTCCACTCCTACTATCTTGTTTTTAATTTCCAGGAGCCCAATTTTGTTTCCTGAATACTTTTGGGCATTGCCATTTCATTGGTAAATCTTTCAATATGTACCTCTAAAATTACTCCTTTAATAATAACAATGCTTTTATCACAACAGAAAAAGTTAAGTCTTTAATATCAAAAGTCTAGGGACTCTTTAAATTTCCTGTGGTAAAAAATATTTTTTTGTTTGAAGCAGTTTTCAAATAAGTTTATGTATTTCAATTGCTTATTTTTCATGTTATCTTTTAATGTTTAGTTCTTCCTTGTTTATTTTTTCCAACCATTGAGTTACTGAACAGTCAGGTCATTAATGATGTAGAGTTTTCCACAGTTTGGACTCAACTGATTGTATTTATGCTGATTTTACATCTTCCTCTTTCCTCTGCATTAACTATAAAATGCTGTCACCAGAAGACTTTATTAGAATCAGATTTGACTTTTTGGGGGGGCATTAATACTTTCAGGAAGCAAAAAAGTTCTAATTTGTTCTTTATTTTCATGATTTAGCAGCCATTGATGATCATTGCCTTTATTATTTCATTTAATGGTATAAAATATTATAAACTTATATTTCTTTCTGAATTTATTAGCTGTATGTCTACAAAGGAAAAATTGCTCTCATCAACTTTTTCATTACCTGAGTTACAGTTAGTGCATGGTACAATTAGCAAATGCTTAATATTTTCCTTTTGTCAGTTTTCAAAATGATGAGTAGGTTTATTAGCATCTTCCAAGGATTACAATGAGTTCTTTTTAAATTGTCATCATTATGAACATCTAGATTTAAATGTATTTGATTTGTTTCAATACCTTGTAGATTTTACCCCCTTTAGTCCTCTAATGGTGTAATTTTATTTTTAATTATTTGTTTTTGGCTGTGTGGGGTCTTTGTTGTTTTGCAAGGGCTTTCTTTAGTTGCAGTGAGTGGCAGCTACTTTCCAGTTGTAGTGCAAAGGCTCCTTGTTGTGCTGGCTTCTTTTGTTGTGAAACATGGGCTCTAGGTGCTGGGCTTCAGTGGATGTGGTGTACAGGCTTAGTTGCCCTGAGGCATATGCAATCTTCCTGGACCAGGGATCGAACCTGTGTCCCTGCATTGGAGGCAGATTCTTCACCACTAGACCACCAGGGAAGTCCCTAATTGTGTAATTTTGACAGAGGAAAGCTTCTTCCGTTTGGCTTCTGAGTCCTTTTTACATAATCATACTGTTTTTTTTTTTTTGACAGTTCCTTGTTTTGGATTTGACAAGTTGTTTCAGGCTCATTTGCGTGATGTCTGAAACAATAAATTTGAATTGATACTATCAATGTAAACTTATGATACATTTTACCTGAAAAAGTCCATAAATATTGAGTAACTCAGAAGCATTAAACACTCCTGGAAGCCTAGATTGTGATACCTAAAAAACATTTGCTTCTGAAAACCAGGAATCCTGGGTCTCCTTAGAGAAATGGCTGATTCCAGGTGTAGTGTTGTGTTTTCATCTGAAGCTTGGGATCTTCTTCCAAACTCAGTCTGTTATTGGCAGAATCCAGAAATTCATTGAAATTAAGTTCTATGTACAGATTGTAAATGAAGAATCCCCAAAGAAAAGGCTATAAGGAACCATTGACAATTTGAGGATAAAATTTTTAGAGACATTACTCTGACAGCAATGACAAGAATGGAGTGTGTGGGCAGTAGAAGCACAAGATGCCTATAGACAGAGATTAGTTGTGATTCTTCCTGGATATGGGGAAGGCCTAACACTAAGACAGCAGCAGTAGGGTAAATAAACAGGGGACTGGTTTGCTAACTATTAAGAATGTATGACTGTCAGCATAACTGATGCCAACTTGGGCATGTACAAGTTCCTATCCTTCCACTGACCCTACCCAGAACTGTACACTGCAGTAGATCATTTTACTGTCATCAAGAGCTGTGTAGTTACTAGATACTATTTAATAATCATTAGGATCCAGTGGCTCCCCTGGTGGCTCGCCAATAAAGAGACAGCCTGCAGTGCAGAAGACCCGGGTTCGATCCTGGGTCAGGAAGATCCCCTAGAGAAGGGAATGGCAATCCACTCCAGTATTCTTGCTTGGAGAATCCCATGGAGAGAGGAGCCTAGTGGGCTGCAGCCCATGGGGTTCCAAAGAGCCAGACACACTGAGTGACTAACACTTTCACTTCAGGACCCAGTGGCCTCTGTGCTATCTTAGTCCTTGAACAATGATGAAGACCTTCTCTGACATATTCCCAGAGCCCAGGATACTAGTTAGCCGTCTATAAATCTTGACTTAGAAATGCACTTACTGTTTCTAAGCACCACTCCCATTCCCTTGGCTAACTATAAAACTGCCCCAGTGGCCCCTCAGCACTGTATGCAGTGCAACTGCAAATGCCTCTGGATCATAGTCCTTCTGATCCTATCCTGTAAGTTACTGAACAATAAACAAATCCGTTGATTACATGGACTTCCCTGGAGACTCAGACTGTAAAGAATCTGTCTGCAGAGCTGGAAACCCGAGTTCCATCCCTGGGTCTAGAAGATCCCCTGGAGGAGGGCATGGCAACCCACTCCAGTATTCTTGCCTGGAGAATTCCATGGACAGAAGAGCCTGGTGGGCTACAGTTCATGGGGTTGCAAAGAGTCTGACACTACTGAGCGACTTTCACTTTCACTGACTACATTGAGCTGCCTGTCTCATTTTTTTCAACTGCAAGATATCTTCTCAGTTTGGTGGGCATTTTTCATTTCCTTTTGTCCTCCAACGAAGAGGAAGTAAGGTCAGGTCTTAGTGAGTGGTGTGCGCGTGTAGGGGAGGGCACTGGGTTATGGGCAAGCGCTGCAAACAACTATTTTGGTGCTAGGGACAAGCTACGGAAAAGCCCTGAGAGTGGTGGTTTAGCCGCTAAGTCGAGTTCGACTCTTGCGACCCCAGGGACTGTAGCCCACAGGCTCCTCTGTCCACGGAAGTGGAAAGGAAGGTAACTCTCAGAGGAAGCTCCCTCCATCCCCAGCCCATCCTCAGGTGAAGTAGCCACGGAATTCTCAGGTGAGTTTGAACATGTCCTCTACAGATGGGCATTCCACTCAGTGGTAACCAAAGGCTCTCCCTCAGCCTGGATTTCATTCCTCTAAGGATTTCATGAGAAGCTAATAAAATACATGCCCCTTCTTGACTTGGCCGGTGAGAAGTACCTGACAGAAATCTCCTCAAGAGATGTCTTCTAGTGGGGACGGAGGCACCTGGCAGATAACCGCTAAAACCAGAAGAGATGTTAACTACCGATGGTGTATTGACTTTTTTTTTTTTTTTAACTGTTGGGCAGAATTTCAACACGAAGGGGAATGTGTGGACAACAAGCTGTTAAATCTTCTCTTTGAGATGCTGGAAAATTCCTTTTTATATGTGCCCAAGGCGAGATGAGCACAGATTTGGAAGATAGGAAACTGGTGACCGGGCTTATGGAGGAAAAGACAGGGGCGGGAGACCACGTCCACGTCTTCTTTCTAGTAAACAGCAGCGGAGCTGGGAGCCTGGTATCTTCCTTGTCTCTAGGTCTGGGCTTGGGACCCGGGTCCAGCCTCCACGCATGCGCAGCTCAAGGAGCGAGTCAGAGAGGGACGGGGGAAGTTCCACGACTACCTTCTCAGGCTCCGCCCCTTCCTCAGAATCAGAGGGAGGAGCGTCGTGCGCGCTCGCGTCGGTGCGCGCCCTGAAGCCCGCCCCCAACTCCTGCCTCTGGTCGCTCCACCCCGCACACCTCTGCCCCGGACCCATTTCGGAGGCGCGGCCGACGCGGCGCGCAGTCAGAGCCACGAGCACGAGCGCGTGCCTACGACAGCGCGGGCCAGCCCCGTCGCGAGGAGGCCCCGCCTTCCCGCCCCGCCCCCGCCGGCCTCAGGTCCTCTGGCTTCGCTCACGGCGCTGAGAATCCCGGCACCCGCGCGCGCTCTGTAAGCCATGGAGGTCCCCGGTAGCCTGTGCAAGAAAGTCAAACTGAGCAATAACGCGCAGAACTGGGTGAGTCGAAGCAGATGTGTGGAGGAGGCTCTCAGAGGCTCCGGCTGCAGATCCATTCGGAGCCGCTGCCCGCTCCTTCTGCATGCATCCTGCTTGGAGAATCGGGGATGGTACCCGAGGCCGCGGCGCCTTCCAGCAGGGACGGAGGGTGGTGCCGGGTGGCGTGGCGTGGCGGGGGCGGGGGTCTCTGACTGGGCTCTGCAGGCAGTCGGATCCACGGTCCGTGGGAAGAACGCCTGCTTCTCCAGCTCCACGGCTCGGATGAGACCTCGAGGACTATCTTTCGGGAGTGAGCTGGCGGCTGCTGAAATCTTCTCCCGCGAGGGGAAGCTGCCCGCATCCCTTCCAGTGGCCTGAAGGTCTGCAGAGGAAGCGGAGGCAGGCGCCTTTGGGGCATTCCTGGTTTTTCTTGGCTCTGCCAGTGCAGTTAGCCCAGGTTTGGGTCCGTCTCCATGTCTTTCCATTTCTGACTTACAACATGAAGGGAGAGTACCCAACAATGTGGCCATTCATGAGTTGAGACTGCCCTGAACTGAGGTTCTTTGTGACTCGGTGTTAAATTGGACTATTTAACAAATAACATGGAAACTAAAATGTAGGGGGAAACTAATGGTTTATAACATTTAGCAAGGACTGCCAGTTGGCTTTGATGGTGAAGTGTTCTGTCCTCAGAAGGTTGCTTCCTTCCTTAATTATTCTTGCTAAGAAACTGCCTTAAGCTAAGGTTTTGTAAGTGAGGTGGGAGTGGGGTGGGGGAGGTGGTGCCCAACTCTGGAGGCCGGAAAGGCCTTGGTTTTAAGTCTGGATGGAAAATTTTTTTCACAGTACAGCAAGATCATGAGGTTTAAATGCAGCCTTGTAAGTCATCATTACTCTTGGTGAATCGAAGAAGAAAAAAACCATTTCAGACAAGTGTTCATTTTAAGTCATTAATTTACCATTTCTGAGGTTACCAAGGATTCTCACCCAATTCCTTTCTCCTTTTAATTAACTTCTCTGTTCCTTTAGGTGATGAGGAGGAAGAGGAGATAAAAGGTGAATTAGAACATTGAGAAGGAGCCCTGGACTACCAGTCTGGTCTCTGGTTCCAACTTTGCCATTTAGTAGTTGTTTGATCCTGAGTGAAAACACTCGACTTCTTTAAACCTCAGCTGACTTAAAGATATAATAGCCTGTACTTCTCTAGACAGTTTTGAGGAGTAAAGAAGGTAATGATTTGGAAGGTCAGTGATACCACTGCTATGCAATTGTTGATATTGCTCCTGTTACTCTGAGGTATTACCTGGTTAGGGACATAGGGTTGGTTAAATTAGAGTATTTACAGGTCATTTCAGCTACACTGTCTGTAACTCATTTACTGTTCCACTTGCCAAAAAGTGCGTGTGCTTTGTAGAAGCCCTCAGAGAAGATGAGAAATGAGGGAATTGGTGCTTGCCTTCCAGCTGGTCATGGCCTGGTTGGAATTATAATTGGCATTTGCTGGATGATGAATATATCATTACAGGCCCAGTTATTTTATCACAATTTAGAGGAGAGATTAGTTTAGTCTGGATGTTTTGGAGAGGATTTATGGAAGAGAGGCCTTCCCTGGTGGCTCAGACGGTAATCCGCCTGCAATGAGGGAGACCTGGGTTGGGAAGATCCCTGGAGAAGGGAACAACTACCCTTTCCAGTATTCTGGACTCAAGAATTTCATGGACACAGGAGCCTGGCAGACTACAGTCCATGGGGTTGCAAAGAGTTGGACACGGCTGAGCAACTTTCACTTTTGTGGAGAAGTGTGCTTAGGTTTTGAGGTAGATGGACGCTGTATGAATAAGGTCTAGGAACAAAAATAATTTATATTATTTATTGTAATATTATTATAACTACTATAAATAATAATAATAATTGTTAGTTACTCCAGAAACAGTGAAGAGACCTGTTTATCTGTTCTGGAGGGCTTTTGTTGACTGAAGATAAGATTGAATAAGCAGTCTGGGGCTAGGGTATATAGTTGTTAATGTTTGGCTGCTGAGTTGAGACTAGATCCTGTGGGAGATTTTTGATGAAGCTAGAATTTTTAATTTTAAGGGCCTTGTAAATCTTTCTTTGCCCCAATAGGGAACACCCATCATCTTTGCCTCTCATATACATCAACTGATAGCCACATGTGTAGAGAATGCACACACCTTTCAAGTTCCCAACATGCGATGAAATTGGTATTCCAGAGGGACTGGTCTGCTGAAGAAAGTAGACGCTCTTAGAGCCCACATGTAGAAGTCCTGGCGAACAGACAGGGTTAGAGTGAGGTTTAAATGAATTAATAGATTTGAAGCATGCCTGTGCATCGGTTCAGGTGTTTTTCTTGTTACTGCTATTAAGTCATCCAGCCGTGAGGGTGCAACTGCAACTGGTCTAACGTGGTAGTGGGAAACAGAATAGCTGCATTAACAGCTCTCTAGGAGGAGTTACAAGGGACCTGACTAGAGTTAGGGAATGAGAGGGAGAGGTGTTCAAAGATGATTTAGCCCTGGGAGTTGGGGAGAGTAGTTGTGGCATGCAGGGAATTTGGAAAATAGATTGAGGGTTGGAGTGACGGTGATGATAAACACTAACGAAAGTTTACTGTTCGCTGGAGACAGTTTGACATTATTTGGTAAATTAACTTACTGATTTTTTGTAACATTTTTGAGGTGAGTATCATGAGAGACAGTGGTTTAAAGCAAGGATCCTGGAACTGACTGCCTGGACTTGATCCTGGGTTTCACTGTTTACTCATTGTGTAACCTGTGGCTAGGTACTTTCTGTGCCTCCACTTTGCTCATCTATAAAGTGGGAGTGATAGTCTCACAGGGATGTTGTGAAAATTAAAGGAGTTAATGTATGAAAAATGCTTACGACAGTGTCTGGCATATAGTGTTATGTGTCTGTTAACCCTTATTGTTGCAGTTATCCTCTTTGCTCCAGTTGTTGTTCAGTCACTCAGTTGTGTCTGACTCTTTGCTACCCCGTGGACTGCGGCACTCCATGCTTCTCTGTCCGTGACCATCTCCTGGAGTTTGCTCAGACTCATTGGTGTCCATTGACTCAGTGATGCCATTCAACCATCTCATCCTCTGCCGCCACCTTCTCCTTTTGCCTTCAATTGTTCCCAGCATCAGGGTCTTTTCCAATGAGTAGGCTCTTCTCATCAGGTGGCCAAAGTATTGGAGCTTCAGCATCGGTCCTTCCAATTAATATTCAGTGTTGATTTCCTTTAGGATTGACTGGTTTGATCTCCTTGCTGTGTCCAAAGGACCCTCAAGAGTTTTCTCCAACACCATAGTTCAAAAGCATCAATTTTTCAGTGCTCAGCCTTCTTTATGGTCCAACTCTCACATCTGTACATGACTCCTAGAAAAACCATAGCTTTGACTATATGGACCTTTGTTGGCAAAGTCTTGTCTCTGCTTTTTAATATGCTATCTAGCTTTGTCATAGCTTTTCTTCCAAGAAGCAGATGTCTTAATTTCATGGCTGCAGTCACCATCTGCAGTGATTTTGGAGCCCAAGAAAATACCAGTTAGTGTCTCCATTTTATTGAGAAGCTGAGGCACAGAGCTATCATAGAGGTTGTAAGAGGTGGGCCCAGTATAAAGCATGCTACATGCTTAAGGGACAGACATTCTTAGTAGAGATAGTCTGTAGAACAAAGCTATGTGTGTGCTCAGTTGCTCCATCTTGTCCAATTCTTTGTGACCCTGTGAACTGTGACCCTCCAAGCCCCTCTGTCCATGGGATTTTCCCGGCAAGAATACTGGAGCAGGTTGTCATTTCCTTCTCCAGGGGTCTTTCTGACCCAGGGATCAAACCTGCATCTCCTGTGTCTCTTGCATTGCATGTGAATTCTTAATCACCCACTGGAGAAGCCTGTAGAACAAGGCTGTCTAATAGAAATAAAATGTGAGCCATATAACATAATTTAAAATTTTCCAGAGGTCAAATTTTAAAAAAAAGTAAGAAGGAACAGATTGAAAAAAATTTTAATATTTATTTAACCCAGTATAGTTAAAATGTTGTTGTTTAGTCTATTAGTCATGTCTGTCTCTTTTGCAGCCACATGGACTGTAACCTGCCAGATTCCTCTATCCATGGGATTTTCCTGGCAAGAATACTGGAGTGGGTTGACATTTCTTTCTCCAGGGAATCTTCCTGACCTAGGGATTGAATATGCTTCTCCTTCATTGGCAGACAGGTTCTTTACCACTGAGCCATCAGGGAAGCCTATAGCTAAAGTACTGTCATCTCAGTATAAAAATGGGTTCAGTACTGTCATAATCAATATAAAATTATTAAGAAATATGCATAAGTGTATATTTTACACTTAGCACACATCTCAGTTTAGACTAACCACATTTTATTTTTTTATTTTTTATTTTTTTTATTAGTTGGAGGCTAATTTAAAACCTCCATAGGAACATGTAGATAGCCGATAGGAATAGAGTTAGGTGAAGGTTGGAAATAAAGATTTGCTGGTTAAATTTGAGTTAGAGAATTTAGAGAGAATTGCAGTATTTTCATGTACCTGCAAGAATAGTAAAGAAAATCAAGAATGCAGAGGGCCCTGTTAGCCTCCTCTTATCTCAGTCTGACAAAACATCGGATGTAATGAATATCATTCTCCATCTGTTTGAACCTTTCTCCGTTGGGACTGGTTTTCAGCCGCCTTTGGAAAACACTTCAAAGTGTGTGTTAGTTGGCCCTCGGTTCAGACCCAGGTGTCACTCACCCATTTTGTAGACTCATGTTGGCCCAGATCCTGTTTGAACCTGCTTTATGGTGGGGTTGGACACTTGCTACCCACAGATTAATCTGAGATCTAACACACTGTTCAGAAGCACATGCAGTCTCATTCTGGTTTGCCGTTCCAGTCCCCTTTCTCCTCCACTCCCCAGATTCCTATAACTCCATATGTCCAGCGTCAGTTTTCTTTCTATACCTTACGTTCTCAGGGTTTTACACAAGCTTTTCCTTCTGCCCTGATGCCTGTTGACCTTTATCACTTGTGGAAATCTTCAGAGCCTCAGACGCCTTTACCACAGCAGTGTGGCCCTCCTACGTCCACACACTCTAGGATGAATTGTTTCTGCACCTCTGTGTTACGTTGCACTCTGCTGTTACCATGTAATCATATTTTGTTACAGAGGTTTTGTGTGTACACTGAGCTTCTGCTGATATAACAGGATGGGGATAAAGGTTAGGGTGCAGAGTTAGCTAGGGTACTTCTGATATTAAAAGGCTTAGGTAATTTACTAGTAATTTAGCACAGCTTATATAAGAGAGTAAGCTCCATATGGGGTAGGATTAAAATTACAGTTTTGTCACTTACTACCTGTGTAATCTTGGGCATGTTACCTAACTCCTCTGTGTCTCAATGTCTTCAAACGTAACAATGTGGATAATAAAACATACCTTGTAGTGTCATAGCAAGGTTTAAATCAGTTAATATATTTAAAGCACTATAGCTGGTGCTTTAAATAGGCATTCTTATTTATTTAAGGTGTTAAATTTAAGGCGTTCTTATTCATTAAGCCATCAAATATTTAACACCTGGTTTGTATGTGCCTTTGTCCTCAGTGCTGGAGATGCAGTCATAAAAAGACAGAAAGGGCCTGGCTCTCATGGATATTGCGTTCTACCCGGGAGAGAGTTAATAATGAAAAAGCAAATAAATGAATGAGATACTTTTCCCTTTTATCAGTTCTCCTTCTCTGAACAGTATGTCCCTCATACTGTTCACAGCCTTTCATAGGAGGCTAACAGCTCATTCTGGATTTGAAGGAAGACTGAGGTGATACAAAAGTGAAACAAGCATGCAGAAGTGGAACAACAACATGGCATCTGAAAAACCATATATTCCTCCTTCAGAGCGTGGACCTGGCTGAGGGCAGGGGCGGGTATTGAGCCGGAAGTTAGGGAGCCACTGCTAGAAAAGTTGCCTAAAGGAGAAGGCAAGCTGGACTTCTGCCACGAGTGTGCTCCACTGTTGACTGACCACAAGAACAGGAAGAATGACAGGACCAAATCTGCATTGTCCAATACAGTAGCCACTAGTCACCTGTGGCAACTTGAATTTAGTTAAAATGAAAAATTCTGTGTTTCAAGTGCTACATTTCCATAGGAAGCTCATGGCCACTGTTTTGGACCATGCAGTATAGAACATTTTTATCATCTCAGAAAGTTCTGTTGGATAGGGCAGGTCTAGATAATGACTCTGGGATGGCTATTGACATTTTTTTCCTACTTATTTGTGTATTTATGTATTTGTTTTTACTTTCTTCCTTGGGGAAGGAAATTTTGAGAGATGGTGGCAACTTTGGAATCATGGTTTTGGGCAGTTCTGCTCTTCTGGCTTAGCAGGGTACCCAGCTGTCAGTTAGCCTTCCCTTAACACAGTGACTTCTCTAAAGTTGAAATGTGAAATGAGCTTCCCCAGCCTAGCTCTGTTATATTGACCTTTAAGAAGTAGTTTTCTTCTTCAGTGATTCTCAACCAGGTAAAGATTCGCCACCCCCTGGGGGTGTTTGGTAATATCTGGAGACATTTTTTGTTACATTTATGTGTCTGTGTGGACAGGGTTGCTTCTGACGTGTTGGGCAGAGGCCAGAGATGCTGCTAAGAAAATCTTACAGTGCACAGAATAGCTCCCCCAACAAAGAATTATCACTGGTGCCGGGGTCCAAAAGTCGTTAATGCTGAAGTTGAGAAACCCTATTCTGTGCTTTGAGTAAGAAAATTATGTAACTCCGAAATGCAAAACTAGTCATTTAAAACAAAGTCCAGTTGATACCAGCATTTTTTTCATCCACCTGCCTGAATGTTACTGTCTTTTGCTCTGAGATGAGTCAATTACCTGTAGCCTAATGACAGCAAAACCATAAAATCCACCACTGAATTGTTTTGAAACATATTACTGAGTAATTAGTTCACATGAAGAGGCTGTATCTTTTGTTTTTGTTTCTGCTTTTGGCAGTCACCTAAGTGGTAAGTTTTTCTATGAAATTTCCTTTCCCAAGGACACAGTTCTCAACAAAGTATCTTTTAACTGGATAAAAGTAGTGGAAATATCGGACACTATATAGAAATCCGGAGAAGGCAATGGCACCCCATTCCAGTACTCTTGCCTGGAAAATCCCATGGATGGAGGAGCCTCGTAGGCTGCAGTCCATGGGGTCGTGAAGAGTCGGACACGACTGAGCGACTTCACTTTCACTTTTCCTCATGCATTGGAGAAGGAAATGGCAACCCACTCCAGTGTTCTTGCCTGGAGAATCCCAGGGACGGTGGAGCCTGGTGGGCTGTGGTCTATGGGGTCGCACAGAGTCAGACACGACTGAAGTGACTTAGCAGCAGCAGCAAGGGCCATTGCATTAAAAAATATCCGTTAAGTCAATTTTTAAATGTTCTTTAATCTGTAAAACAGAATAGTTGGCGAGCCATAATGTACATGCAGAGTGCATGCGTGACAATCAGTGATCAAATAAGCGTGCCAGTTTCTTAGCTCTGATTCAGGAGACCTGGGATATGACCAGAGATTCACTTTCTGAGGAGCAGCCAGCTCACTGCCAGTTTTGCTCTGCACCATGCTTTGAGGCAGCAAGGTTTTAAGTGTAGCCTTTACAAGTTGTTTTCTTAACCTCCAGGAACGTCTGAGCTTCACTTTTGCTGTTTGTGTTTGGCTTGTTAATGTTCAAAAGATTAGTTTCAGTCATCAGTAACTGTGAACTAGAGCTTTTTCCTCATGGTACTCTTCAGTTTGCCCACGTGGTACTCTACCATCTCTCCAGTTTACTCACTGTAAATTTGGATGTAAAACAAATTTTTTTTTACCATTTGAGGTGACCATTTGTGACCATTTGAGGTATTCCCTATTGAGGAATACACAGTTTGGCAGTCAGTTTAAGGTGGATGGTGGGATGTGTGATGGATGTTGAAGTCTAGAATTACTCTTGTTATTTGGTATATGCTTTGTGTCTTTGCAAATTCGACTTAAAAATGCAGAGATCTTTGTAAAATCAGAATAAACTCACAGACCTTGAAATTCTCTAAATATCATCATGGGAGAAGTTAGCTTGTTCCTTCGGGAAGTGGATAGAATAACAAAGCATCCCATGTGGAAGTTGCTGCTTTGTTGTTGTTTTACTTGCTAAAATTCTTCTCCTGTGTCGTGGACTGTAGCTCTGCCAGGCCTCTCTGTCCATGGCAAATTAAGGAGGGTCAACAAAGGGGCACAGGGCCACTTGTGTGGATGTTGAGGACAGCAGCAGCAGGTGTAGAAAATGTACGCCGCAAATACGAGAGGCCACCTGACTTTAGCCTGGGAATAGGACTGGTAGTCATTTAGTTCTAGTCGAGTCTTTTAGTCCCAATCAGAGAAAGAGAAGGAATTCTCTGGAAATGAATTGTCCGAGTTCTGCTGTTCTTAAAATTTGTGAGTGTCAGTTGTCAGTTCATTTGCAAGTTATACAGAGAACACAAATCATGCTTTAAATGCCTTATATCTGACTTCTACTGAGCGCAGACTAGGCTCAAGAAAAGAGGTTGGAGGTTGTGAAAAACACAAAGAATCTAACTCATAGTGCTTGACCAACTCTCCCAAGAAAGTAAAAACTATATACAAAGAGACTCCTAAAAGTATAAAACAACAAATGAATCCTATGGGCAGTAAATGTTATAGTGACTCCCTGGCTGTACATGCACCAAGCCAAATATTACTTCAAACCACCCATACTATTAGGAAAGAATAAGCCTGACCTTGCTGCTCTGTGGCTAGAAACTAGGCCATTGAAGACTCTGAGAACAGGAGTGGAGAGTCGGAAGGAAATAACTCACTCTTGGCCCTTAGTCACTAATGTCAAGTTTTCCCAGCAGAATTATAGGCAGGATTTGGCTAGAGTGGGATGGAAAAGGAAAAGAAGGGAAGAGGCCCTAGATTACATACAGAAATGGCCTTTAGATTTTTAGTAATTCTGGCATATACCTACCATCTTGCAATTGTAATAGATTTTAAAAGTGTTCTTTGGTTTATTCTGAAAAACTGGGGATTAGGAGATTGTGGCAAATCTTTTTGAAAGTTTGTTTTTTAATATGAAAAATATCAAACACCCATAAACAGTAAGCCTCCTTGTACCCAGACTGCCATTTTGGCTGCCAGAATTTTTTTAAACGTAGGCGGAAAGAGGCCTGGAGGGAGCATACTTTCCTAGTGATTAAAACAGTCTTATCCTATATCTTCTGTCAACCACATCCTCTACAGTTTATAGCTTCTCAGTTTTTTTTTTTTTTTTAAACATTCTACTCAATTTAAAAAGGAAAGCAGAAGGTATTTTATGGTGCCAAAATGAATTAAAATTCATTAGATTCATGTTTCTTCTTGCCCTAAAGCAAAGTAACTTGGAAAAACATCCCCAAACCAAATGACCAAGTGGAACAGGTTTTGCAAGTATAGACAGCTAACCTGTGTAGCACCCTCTTGGTCCCCCCATTCCTGTCGTGTCCCCTTTCAGCAGACTCAGCTTCTGTCTCCTCCCAGGCTGCCTGACTGGGAGCTGAAACTGGACACTTCAGGAAAGAGGTGACATTCCTTGCCAAGAGATGCAGATGTCTGTGTCTGATACCCCGTGTTTTGTTTAAAATCCTGGAAATGCAGAGCCGGAAAGTTATGTCTGCTGCATCAGTTTAATGGAAATGAAATGGGAGACCCCTATTAGCATTCTTCGTGATTATTGCAAGTACATCCATTAATGAGATGGTTAGTGGGGGAGAGGTCCTTTTGGCTCCTGAGAATCCCCCCAACTCCCAAAGGCAATAAGCGATAGACAGTAAGAGGCAGATGGACAGAGATACTTTCTCCTGCATACCCCGTTGATTGTGCAGGGAGATGAGGAAAGATTCTAAACCTCAGGCACTTCTTTAGGCTAGCCAGTTTGAGATAAGAATACATCTGGAAGTTGAAGATCTCGATGGAAAAATAGTCCCTTTTCAAAGTCCATGTGTGTATACCTGTGAGGGTGTTTGTTCCCCGTCTTGATGGCCTCTGGGTCAAGGTTGAATCCATCTCTGACTTTCATGCGTCAGCCTGAGCCACTCATGTGGCTGTGGAAGCACACGGTCATGGCCACCACTCTGGCTTTAAATGAATGATTGGTGCCTTCAGATGCCTTGTTCCAGGCGCCCAGCAGTCATTCTGGATCTGCCCGGTTACTTCTCTGCACTTGCTGTTCCCGGTCTGGAAGGGGCTTCCCTCAGAGGTCCTCAGAGACCTTCAGTGCCTTATTCTGGCTGAAGCCTTCCCTGGCCACCCTGTCTAAACATCACCCTTCCTCTGATACTTCTCATTTTTGGCTTTATTCACATTCCCCTCCTGTTTGATGCTTATTTCTAATTTACATAATTTCCAAAGTATTTATCTTGGTGTATTTTCTTTCCTCTGTTTTCCCAGTGGGTTCTCAAATTGGCATTGGAGTCACTCGGAGGCTTTAACATGCAGATTGTTGGGCTTCATCCCAAAGTTTCTGACTTAGTTTGCCTGGGATCGGTTCTGATAATTTGCATTTCTGGCATTTCCCACGCGTGCTTGCTCAGTCACTCAGTGGGGTCCGACTCTTTGTGATCCCATGGACTGTAGCCTGTCAGACTCCACTGTCCATGGAATTTTCCAGGCTAGAAGACTGGAGTGAGTTGCCATTTCCTCCTCTAGGGGATATTGCAGACCTCAGGATTGAACTTGTGTCTCCTGCCTTGGCAGGTGGATTCTTTACCAGCATTTCCCAGGAGATGCCAAAGCTGCTGGTTAGGGACCAGGCTTTGAGAACTCCTGCCTTGGCAGGGAGGATTAGAAAGGCCTCAGGAGGACAGTGATTTTATTGGCATTTTCCAGAACCTAGAAGAATATCAGGCATGTAGTGTGCATTCAGTAAATATCTTTGAATGAATGATGAATAAAATTGTGTTGAAAAAGAAGAGCTATACGAAGAATCAGATGCAAACACCCAATTAAAAGACTGCTGACACTTATTTTATAAAGGCATAACTCATTGGAAAGGCCCTATAATTATGTTTTTGCTCCATGGGAGGGCAAAATAGAACCTACATGATTCATATTTTCAATTTTAGAAAACAACTTTATTGAGATAAATTTGCCTACCATTCAGTTTACCCACTTAAAATATATGATTTGTAAATACACATTGTTTAGTATATTTACAGAGTTGTGCAACCACCGGCAGTCAATTTTAGAGCATTTTAATCACCCTAGAAAAGAATCCTGTTCCCATTAGAAGGCACTTAACATCCAGTTTGAGGCAGTCACTGATCTACTTTCTATCCCTCTAAATTTTCCTTTTCTGGATGGTTCACATATTAACAAATGGAATTGTGCAATATGTGGCTTTTGTTACCAGCATCTTTCACTTAGTATAATGCTTTTGAGGTTTGTCCATATTATAGGATGTATTGGTACTTCATTCCTTTTTATTACCAAATAGTATTTCCTCATATGGATATACCATACAATTAAAAAAAAAAGCATTTTGTTTAATTATTGTGATGCACAGTTGGGTTGTTTGACCCATTGGCTTTTGTGAATCAACTGTTAGAGCATATGTGTACAAGTTTCGTGTGGACTTGTTTTCATTTCTTGTGAGTGTAAATCTAGGAGTGGGGATCACTTGGTAATTATATTTAATGTTCTGTAGAACTGCTCTTTTCCAAAGTGGCTGTACGTTTCCATCAGTGAACATATGTGGATTTCAGTTTGCCCATATCTTCACTACCACTTGTTATTGCCTGTCTTTTTAAAAATAATTTTATTTTACTTAGTTATTTTTGCCTGTGCTGCATCTTTGTTGCTGTTCGGGCTTTTTTCTAGTTGTGGCGAACTGGGTCTATTCTTCACTGCAGGGCGTGGGCTTCTCATTGCAGTGACTTCTCTTGTTGCCGAGCACGGGCTGTGAGGCACACAGGCTGCAGTATTTGTGGCGTGCAGGCTTAGTTGCTCTGCAGCATGTGGGATCTTCCTGGACCAGGGATCGAACATGTGACTCCTGCATTGGCAGGTGGATTCTTTACCACTGAGCCACCAGGGAAGCCCCCTTGCCTGTCTTTTTGATTATAGCCATCCTGGTGGGTGTGCAGTGGTATCTCATTGTGGTTTTGATTTTCATTTCTTGGATGGCTAATGTGGTCGAGCATCTTTTAACATGCTTATTTGCCATTTGTATTTGTTCTTTGGAGAAATGTCTATTAAGATCCTTTGAAGCCTATGTAATTGTATACCCTTTTTGTTTAAGAAGAAAAAAATTTGGGAGAACAACAGTTGCATTCCTTTTTTTTTTTTTTCCGTTACCCATTTCATGATACCTGCAGACATCCCTTCCATACCTCTTTCAGGAATCTGCTCAGATGCCACCTACTCAAGAGGCTTTTCCTGATCATCCTGTTTAAAGAGGCACTCACCCCTATCTCTCTTTCCAGTTTTACCCTGTTTTATTTTCAGAGAGCACTTGTCACTCTCTGATTTAATAATTAAGTTTTATTAGTCTGTCTCCCAGTGGAATGTTAGCTCAATGAGGTAGGGGACCTGTTTTGTTCACTTGGTTTACAAGTATGGCCCCAGGAATCACTGGCTGAGTGAGTGATTAAATGAATGAATGAGTGAGAAGACTGGACTCTGGAGTCCACCATTCACAAGTTATGGGAACTGGGGCAGGTTTAACTTTTCTCAGGTTTTAACACCTTAATCTGGAAAACCATAGTAGTAGGACTTTGTGCATCTTTGGGGAGCTGTGCAGACTAAATTATTTGGTGTATGTAAAGAACTGGACACTGTGCCAGGTTCTCTAAAGAAAGGAAAAGCTGTTAGTATTCATCTTTCTTCCTTGCTTTTGTCATGTTACATAGGGCAGTTACTGTATGTTTGCAAGGAATATATGTTTACCTTTTAAGAGACTCAGGTAGACCAAAATTCTTTCTTTTTTCCCCCTTTTTTCCCAGGGGATGCAGAGAGCAACTAATGTCACCTATCAAGCCCACCATGTCAGCAGAAACAAGAGAGGACAAGTGGTGGGGACCAGAGGCGGCTTTCGTGGCTGTACAGTTTGGCTGACAGGTACGGTCCAGTTAACCAGTTTTTCTAAAGCAGTGTTTATTATAGACAGCCTTGACCTGGGAATAAGCATATTTCAATTTTGAGTCCTGTTGTATCTGGAGCATCATACTAGAGCTACTCAGTAATAACATATTTTCTTTTGGTAATTCCTCTTATTCTTTATAAAATTGCTGTTAAAGGGGAAAAATCAAAATGCATCTTAAAATCACTTTACATTCTGTTAACTTCTGCATGCAAATACGAACTGGATTCTGCCTTCAAGATGCTAATGATATAGACCACATGAGGAGAAAGAATGAGCGGTGAAGAATTTCACATTTTCTATCACTCTTCTTTTGCTTTGGCCTCTGATTGATTCTTGTGTTGATTTTTCCAGAGTCTGTCTTGGAGAGGGTAAATTGATCCAGGTGTTGGAGGTAGTTTTAAAAATGATGGATCTTTTCACTTCTAGGAGTTTGATTTAAAATTTTGATGCATCTTGCCAGTTTACCCATGTTGGAGGACAGAGGGAATGAAGAGTGCTTACTGAATTGAGAAGGTATCTTGAGACTGAATAACAAGGCAGGCAGTTCCATATAATCAATGGATCAGTTTATTATAGGGTAACCTACTCACTGGGTGGGATCTGGCAGTGATCTGGAAGCATTCGCAGCTGCACTCTGCACTGCCGAGGGCCCCCTGGGACAATTTGATAGTTAACCTAGGGCATGGGAGTAAGTGCTTGGACATAGGAAGTGCATTCTTAAGTCAATATTTATGAATGGGTAACTAGTCTTCTGGGTACCAGGAGTATGTTAGCTAAGGTCTTCATCATTGTTGGGGATTAACAGAACACAGAAGCATCCTGGACCTAATAATCTTTAAACAGTGTCTATTAACTGCAAATTCTTGATGACGGAGAAGTGAAGTACAGGCCTGGGTAGGGTCAGTGGGAGGACAGGAGGAACTGTACTGGTCCAAGATGGCATCACTTAGGCTAACAGCCACACAACCCGCTAACATTTGGACCTGTTTATCTTCCTAATGTGGACAAGGGTCCATCTTCCAGTGTCTTGTCAACATGGATATTACTCATCCTTAAAATTTTTGCTGATTGCCAAAAAGCAGCATTCCCATTTTTTGTTTTTGTAAATTAAAAGTTTCAGTTGTAGATAGGTGATATGTTTCTGTATGTGGCATTTTTGTGTTCTTCCCATTTCCTCATTCTTAAATTGAGATTGATGTTAAATTGTTATGTTTACATTGTCTAGACTTGTAATGGGCTTTCTAGGTGGTGCAGTGGTAAAGAATCTGGCTATCAGTGCAGGAGATGCAAGAGATGTGGGTTTGATCCCTGGGTTAGGAAGATCACCTGGAGAAGGAAATGGCTACCCACTCCAGTGTTCTTATCTGGAGAATCCCATGGACAGAGGCGCCTGGAGGGCTACAGTCTGTGCGGTCACAAAGAGTCAGACTCCACTGAGCATGCTTGTAACATATTCTGTTCCAAATCTTAAATATACATAGGTCTTTGTATTTGAGTTCTGTAAGTAAATTGATTTACCCTTATCACCTAATCATCAGTTCTTTTATTACAGCATGTCTGCTCATGAGCTCTTTCTTTGAGTCACGTTTCTATGGTCTATATTTTTGAAGTGGATTTTATAAGATGGTTTTCTGTTAGATTCTGAATTCCCTGAGTTGTTATGTTTGAGAATGTCTGCCCGTCTTTTATGACAACTTGGTTGGGTAAAATATGTATTTGGTTCCTACTTTCTTTGTCTTAGAATTCTTAAAACATTATTCCATTTTCTTCTATTAAATGTTGTGACTTTTTTCTGCTCCTTATGAGCTTTTTTTTTAACCTGCATTCTTGAAGAATGATTACTTTTCCTATAATTTCTTTCAGAAGTTTTGCTTTTCTCATTTAGGCTCTTTGTTATTGTTCAGTCGTTCAGTCATGTCTGACTGCGACCCCATGAACTGCAGCACAACAGGCCTCCCTGTCCTTCACTATCTCCTGGAGTTTGCTCAGACTTCATGTCCATTGAGTCGGTGATGCCATCCAACCATCTTATCTTCTGTCGCCCCTTCTCCTCCTGCCCTCAATCTTTCCCAGCATCAGGGTCTTTTCCAATGAGTCAGTTCTTTGCATCAGGTGGCTGAAGTATTGGAGCTTCAGCTTCAGCATCAGGCCTTCCAATGAATATTCAGGACTGATTTCCTTTAGGATTGACTGATTTGATCTCCTTGCAATCCAAGGGACCCTAAGAGTCTTCTCCAGCAGCACAGTTCGAAAGCATCAGTTCTTAGGGGCTCGGCCTTCTTTTTTGTCCAGCTCTCACATCTGACATGACTACTGGAAAAACCATAGCCTTGACTAGAGGACCTTTGCCAGCAAAGTCCTGTATCTGCCTTTTTAGGCTCTTTATCTTCCTGCAGTTGGTTTTTGTATGTAGTGTGAGGGATGGATCCATTTTCTTTTTTTCCATGTAGATAATCAGTTTTCCCAAGAGAATATATTGATGAAGGTATCCTTTTTCTCTCTGATCTGCTGGGCCAGCTGTCATAGATCAGGTTTCCACTTATGTGTGGGTTTCTGGGAACTCGCATCGATTCCACTGGTATACTTCACTTGTTGATTCCTCTCTTATTACCCCACTGTTTTAATTACTATGTGTTTGTAAAGTCCTGAAATTCAATGGAGTAAGTCTTCTCACCTTCTTCATTGGAAATATCTTGAGTATTTTTTTTTTTTTGGCTCTTTGTAGTGTATGAATTTTGTAATCTGTTTAACCAATTCCCCCAAAATCTTGTTGAGATTTGGTTTGGGGTTACATTGTATCTAAAGATCAATTTGGGGTGGATTGATCTTTAAAAAATTGCATACTTCTTTTCTTGAACCTAGTATGTTCCCTTTATTTTACCACTAATGATGTTTATAAATTCTGTTTATCAGATTTTTTTTTTTGGTACTTACCTTCATTCAGGTCTAGGATGTAATCAATTTCAGAATTGTCTGTTTGAAAAGAAAATGTATTCCCCTGATGTGGGCAATATTCTATATACATTCACCAAACCAGGCTTGTTAATTGTGTGTTTTGGGTTTTTTTTTTTTGACAATATTGTTGGATACAGAATTCACGACTTCTTTCTTTTTCTTTCCTTTCAGTGGCTTAACCAGATCTGTCCAGGTTTATACACCATTTTCTTGAAACACTTCTCAGATTGTGTTTCAGATCAGCTTTCTTTGTATCTTTATGTTGATTTGTATATTATTTTACCAGGGCCACTGTAACAAATTGCTGCAAACTGAGTGGCTTCAGACAACCAAAGTTTACTCTCTCACAGTTTTAGGAAGCGGCCAGAAGCCTGAAATCAGGGTGGCTTCCTTCTGTCTGCTCTGGGGACAGTCTATTCCATGCCCTCTCCTGGCGTCTGGTGCATCTGGCGGTCCTCAGCGTTCCCTGGCTTGTAGGCGTACCACTCCAGTGTCTGTTTTCGCCTTCACATGGCCTCGTTATAAAAACACCAGTCCCTGGATTTAGTGCCCATCCTAGTCCTGTGTGACCTCATTTTAGTTTAAGTCATTACATGCACAGAGACCCTGTTTAAAACAATAAGCAAAGGACAGAAAAACCCAGTCTCCCCAGCCTGTGTTCACTCATTGTTGATACGTAACAAGTTACCCAAAACCTAGTGGTGTGGAACAGCCGTTTTAATTCGCTCACCATTGTGGGGGTAAGGGGGTCAGGAGGGCTCTGCTGGGCAGTTTGCCTCTGGATCTTGCTTGGTTGCAGTCTTGCTGGCTTGGGCTCCAGTCACGTAAAGCCACAGCTGGTCATGTGTCCGCAGGAGCCCCACAGTAAGTGCTGCGTGTCAGCCGGGATCTTAGCTGGCTAGGGTTATCAACTACAACACCTACTTCTCATTTCTCCAGGATGTGGTCTCAGAGTATTTAACAGCTGATGCGTAGTTGCTAAGTCGAGTCTGACTCTTTCCGACCCTGTGGACTATAGCCTGGCAGGCTCCTCTCTCCAGGGGATTCTCCAGACAAGAATACTGGAGTGGGTGGCCATTTCTTTCTCCAGGGGAGCTTCTTGACTGAGGGATCGAACTGGAGCCTTCTGCATTGGCAGGTGGATTCTTTATAGCTGAGCCACCAGGGAAGCCCTGTGTAACAGCTGGCTTCTCTCAAATTAAATATCCAAAGAGAAGCTGAACGGCTTTTTCAGACCTGGTCTTGGAAGTCATGCATCATCATTTTCACTGTATTCTTTTGGTTATAGGTGAGTCTTAAGTCCAGCCCAGATTCAAGGGCTGGGAACTATAATAGACTCTGCCTGTGAATGGGACAGTGGCAATGTCCTGTTGTAAAAAAGCTTTTAGGCCATTGTTGGAAAATATACTACCTGCTGTGCTTGTTAATATACGTTTTTAATGTAGAAAGCATCTAATGCTATATTGATCCTTTTAACATATCATCCTTTTTAAAATTTATTTTTCAGTTTGCCTTCTATCCTGACCCGTCGAGAGTTTCAGTACATGAGGTTTCCGTGTTTTATCTTGTCTCTCATAATTGTCTTAGTTGTGAATTCTGTAATAACATACTCCTTAAGATAGCACATGTTAGTGCATAAATATACTTTTTTCTTTTCCTTCACTTCTCATCATTTAGTGACTAAACATCACTATTAGAGGAAGGTGAAATGAGGATATTCTTTTCTTTCTAGATTAATTATGTTACAAATTAGATTCTCAGTTACTTTTATCATGAGAGCCTTTGGGAAGTGTTGATCCTGGGATCTAGAGGTAACTTTCTAATATTTATTTCACTGACTTTTGTCTTTTCTTTTTCTCCCCTCACCAGAAGTAATTTGGGTATATAACTTTGTTTTAGAATTGGCATGCAGTTTTAGAATAGTGGTAACAAGAGGACATGGTGAATATCTGTACTCAACCAAATATAATGCTCAAAATGGTTAAGCCTTTGTAGCTCAGTGATTTCTGGGATACCTTTGGATTTAGACAGGAATTACTAAAACATAAATGCTTATTATATTTAAATTATAGATGTTTTTCTAGCTAAGACATAGTAATATCTTACAGAGAAATATTGGATAAGAATGTTACTAAGAGATTGCTTTGCATAATGAATATAATTAAGCCTGTGATTAAAATTCTTTATTACTAAGTAATTATCCTCTCAATTTTCTATCTGAAATCTGTGGACTGTTCACTTTTAGGCTTATCTGGAGCAGGAAAGACCACAGTAAGCATGGCTTTGGAGGAATACCTGGTTTGCCATGGTATTCCTTGCTACACTTTGGATGGTGACAACATTCGTCAAGGTCTCAATAAAAATCTTGGCTTTAGCCCTGAAGACAGGGAAGAGAACGTTCGACGCATTGCGGAAGTAGCTAAGCTGTTTGCAGATGCTGGCTTAGTATGCATCACAAGTTTTATATCACCTTATACTCAGGTATGTGGCTTTTGCACCATTGTGGTTCTGATTACGTATATTGAGAACATGGTGTCAGAGAAAGCAAATAATCTAAACGTTGACATACTTTGAGGCTAAATCCAAATTAAAACAGTTAACCTACAGCATTTCTGTGCTGCAACTTTCTAAGTAAATTCATTTTTGAAAAGCATTGCTGTGACCCACTCATCCCCTGGCCCCTACCAAGTATAACCAAAGTTGTTGACCAAGTCAATGGCCAAATTATTTCAAGTTTGACTTTTCAGTTCACAAAACCTACAATAAAGACTCAACATGCATTAAACACCAGGGAAAATGTTAGATTTCTTAACATGTGTCCTATTGGGATTCTTTTGCTCACAATTCCTGAGGCTCATCTTTCATCACATTTTTTCATAGAGACCATAGCAGCACTGATTCACTTTTTTGTATTGCTTTGAGAAAAGTCATGTTGCTTTTCCTCATGAGAATTCCGTTTCCCTCTGCCTAGAAGGCGTTCATCTCCTTCCTCCTAGCCTCACCTCAGCATCAGTTGACCCCTGTTCATGCTCTGAGTCTCAGGTTGGGTATCTCCTCCTCTCAGACTTTGCTGGGTATCTGTCTTGGTTGCCCTTGGTAGTGTACCATGACACATTTAAAAGAAAATTAATTAATTTTTGGCTGTGCTGGCTCTTCGTTGCTTTGTGCAGGCTTTCTCTGGTTGCGGTGAGCGGGGACTCCTCTTCATTGTGGGAAGCAGGTTTCTCTTGTGGTGGCTTCTGTAGTCGTGGAGCTCAGGCTCTAGGTGGATGATGGGCTTCAGCAGTTCAGCACGTGGGCTCAGTAGTAGTGGTGTATGGATTTTGGGGTGCGTGGGTTTCACTAGGTGTGGCTTGTGGGCCCTAGAGTGTGGTCTTAGTAGTTTTGGCATACAGGCTTAGTTGCTTCTTGCCACGTGGATTCTTTCCGGACCATGGATCAAACCTGTGTCCCCTACATTGGCGGATGGATTCTTATCCACGGTACCACCAGGGAGGTCGCATTGTTTTATTATAAATACCAGTTTTTTGGTTGATGATGCTAGCAGCAGCAGCAGCAGTAATAATAACAGTGATAATGGTAATAATAGCAGCTAGCACTTACTGAACACTTACTATGTACTGATAACAGTTTTAAAGTGCTGTCATATGAACTAGCTCCCTTGGCTCTCATCACTCAGTAAGGAGGGTGGAGGTGAGGAAACAGAGATGTAAATCATCCAGGCTCACACACTGCATGGAGGAGCAAGGGTTTGCTCCCAGACCGTGCCACTGGGATCCATGCTCTTGCCCACTGTGCTTTGCTGCCTCTAAACCCCACTGGCTCCTTGAGGCTGGGGTTCCGTCTGATTTGTCTTTCTAATCTTGACGCTAAGCCCAGATCTGGGAACACAGTAGATATTTAGAACACAGTAGATATTTGTTAAATGATAGCATAGCCTCTTAGGGAGCCCAGATATGTAAAAACAGGCGAGATATTTTAGTGGTTAAAGATAGCAGCTTTGAAGCCAGAAATAAGAGACTGAAATCTCGGCTCTCCCAGTTACTGTTAGGACCTTGGCCAATTTACTTAACCTTCGAAGCTCAGGTAATGCCTACCTTGTAGGGTTGCTTTGTGTGTGTGTCTACGCGTGTGCAGGTGTGTGCACGTGTGTACATGTGTTTGTATGCATGCACATGTGTGTGTATGCGCGTGTGCGCGTGTGTGTGTGTGCGCGCACATGTGTGTGCATGCATGTGCTCAGTCAATCAGCTGTGTCTCTTTGTGGCCCCACCAGGCTCCTCTGCCCATGGAATTTTCCAGGCTAGAGTTGCTCTGAGGATTAGGTAAATCATGCATTGACTGCTCTTAGCACAATGCCTGATGTGTAGTAAGTATTCAGTAGGTGTAATAAGTAATAGCACAATTCTATTATTGTAACATAAATCTGGACGGGTTACTTAGACTTTTAAAAAAACTTGAGCTGTAAAGATTATAGATTAAGTGTGAGATTGAGTGTTAATCACAGAGATTCACTTGAACTGTGGCAGGAGTCGTAAAAGGTTCTTTGAGGACTAGCTACTTTTCATTTTCCTGAAGCATTGGGATCAGTGTCAATATATCAGCTTAAAGTATCCTAGATAATGAAATGTGTAAGAGAATGAGAGTTGTTAGAGTTCCTCAATTCTTGGACAGAAACAGTTTTCAGAGTGATATAATAATGGTGATATTCTTGCACCTTCTGGGAATCTTTGCAGTTCTTAGAAAAAGAAAAAGTCAGTGATACCTTTGGAGAGCTAGCAACTGAGACCTGGGTATCCAAAAGTATATGCTAATATGCTTTTTTTGGCCCTGTTGTTTCCATAGCATGGAACAAAACTTTTGTTGATCTCATGCCTAAAAGCACTGAGAATGGAAATGAGGTTTAGATTATGCTTAGAGCATGTCAAAATCCACAAGAATATTTGTACCAAGTCATATAGGATATGTGTATTCTTCTGTCACCCCTGAACTTGGGCATCTTGGTTGTAAAAATAAGCCTGATAATTCTTATCCTTAAGGAGTTGGTAGGTGATCTGGTGGGAGCATAGAGATGTGATCTTAAGGCAAGCGATTGGGTACGTGTATGAAAACTGCTGTGGAAGATCCAAAGAGGTGGTGCTGCTTGAGATGAGTCATGAGGGGTGACTCAGTGTACCAGTTAGACCAGAGGGAGGAAGCTATTTCAGACAGCAGAGATACTGCAGTAGTTACAACAGCATGGAAATGTGAGGGAATTGCACCTGGGGGACTGCAGGTAGTTTGTTTTGGCTGCTCTGCAGGATAAACATGAGGAAAGATGAAGCTCGAGCCATTTGCACCAGTCTCACGGCAAACTCCAGACTGCTGAAAACTTTGCCCCAGGGATGGTGGAGAGCTGAGGTTGTGCTGGGGAATGGTGTCTCTGGGTGTGTATTTTAGTGAGGTCACCGTAAAGCCTGGAATGAGAATGGTCTAGAGGTAGGAGACTAGTTAGGAGGCTTTTGGGGGTGAATTCAGGCACCGGCCGTGGGAATAGAAAAGATGGGGCATATATGAGAGCTCTTGAGCATGTATGTAGCATCAGTGGGATGTCGTGCCTGGATTGATTGCTGAATTTGGGGTGAACATGAAGGAGGGTGCTTTCTGAGGAGAAGATGGTCTGATTGAGTTAGAAGATGTAGAGTAGGAAGGGAAGAGAAGACTGTGTCATTTTAGATGGGTTAGATTTGAAGTGTCGGTGGTGTATCTAGGTGAAGATGACCTCTGGGTTATTTGGAAATGTGTCCTGGAGCTCAGGAATGTTGTATAGAATTGAGATATAGTTTTGGAGGTCGTTAACTCAATTAGTTGAAACCTTGATGAAGCTGAGAAATCAAAAGAGTATAAAGAATGAGAAGAGAGTGACAGGTGGAAACTTGGGAACACCTTCATTTGAAAGGACAGTTGTAGTAGTAGGATCACCACTGAACTGCTATGCCAGAAACTAAGGTTATAAAGCTAGTGAAATTATTTCAGTACATTAGGATCTGTGATAGAGGTACATGGTGGGTACTTTCCCAGATGGCACAGTGGTAAAGAATCGACCTGCCAGTACAGGAGACGCAAGAGACGCTGGTTTGATCCCTGGGTCCGGAAGATCCCCTGGAGTTGGAAATGGCAACCCACTCCAGTTTTCTTGCCTGGAAGATCCCATGGACAGAGGAGCCTGGTGGGCTGCAGTCCATGGAGTCACAAAGAGTCAGACACGACTGAGTGACCGAGCGCTGAGAACTCAGAGGAGGTGAGGCCCTCAGCCAGCCTGGACATGTGGGGCAGGGTTCCTGAGGACTGAGCACAGAGCTTACTCTGAGGGAGCACACTGCTGTAGCCGCAGGAGAGGGGTGAGTGTGTTTGCAGGGGGTATGCCAAAGGCATAAGATCCAAGCAACCTGGTAGAAAGATTGGTATTAATTATTGATTAATAATTAATCAGATGCAAGACTTGAGGATGTTGGCCCAGGTGAAGACCTGTCATGTCACTCTGAGATGCTTCGGTTTTACCCTGATGGCGATGGGGGTGGTCTCTGAAGAGTTTAGTGACGTGGTTGAATTTGCATCATCTTATTTGCATCATCTTATCATCCTGGGTACAGTGTAGAGTGTGCCCTTGAGAAGATCAAAGCTAGAAGCCAGTAGGCTGATTAAAAGGGTGACTCACTTGTCAGCAAGAGAAATAAGGTGGAACCAGGAGTTAGGCAAGAAGTGGGTTAGTATAATGTCTGGAGGTAAAATCTGAAGGACTTTGTGACAAAATGCACAAGATGGGACGGCATAGGAACCAGGAAAACTCTGGGGATTCCAGGTGAATAGTGTTAATATTCCTTGATTTGGGCAGTATGGGTGGGAAGGACAGCCTGGGAGAAAAGAGAAGGCGTTCGGTTTTTGGACATGTTCAAGGTACATGGGGGATGTCCAGGAGGGTGTATTTAGGAGGAAGTTAGAAAAGGGTGTTTAATTTCAGAAACGGACAGAGTTCATGCTGGAAAGTTGGTGTGTATGTTGTAGTTTCCACTGTGAAAGCAGTTGAGAAGAGTGCTCTGGGACTGTGTGGGGTGAGCAGTGGGCTCCTGGTCAGGCGTGGGCAACACCAGTGCTGCAGTGAGGGGTGAAGTCAAAGGAGCCCTGGGCAGCCTGCGTGGGATCCCCCAGGGAGTAGCATTATTGGGATATGTACGCTCAGTAGTGTGAAATGTGGTCAGAATGGCCTGGCAAGTGCCCACGATGATGGGGATTTTTGTATCATTTGTTTGTTCACCGGTTTTTAATAGAAAGTAGTGACTTTTACTTGTTGCCAGTGAAGAAAGAGAAGGTTGAAGATTCCGGATGAAGCAGGACTCGTGGACTCAGCAAGTTTCATTAGAAGGAAGGGATTTTTTTTTTTTTTTTGAACTTTTTATTTTGTATTGGGATATAGCCAGTTAACAATGTTGTGACAGTTTCAGGCAAACAGCAGAGGGACTCAGCCATACATAGACATGTATCCATTCTCCCCCCAACTCCCCTCCCATCCAGGCCACCACACAACATTGAGCAGAATTCTATGTGCTATACAGTGGATCCTTGTCTGCTATCCGTTTTAATCATAGCAGTGTGTCCATGTTCATCCCAAATCCCCCGACTATCCAGAAGGAGATTTTTTTAAACGTGTAACTTTAAAGGTTACTTTCCATTTACAGTTATTACAAAATATTGGCTCCATTCCCTGTGTCGTGCAATACATCCTTCAGCCTATCTTGTACCCAATAGTTTGTATCTCTCTCTCCCCCACCCCTGTATTGCCCCTTCCCTCCTCTCCCCATTGGGAATCACTGATTTTTTTCTCTCTGTGAGTTTGCTTCTTTTTTGTCATATTCACTAGTTTGTTGTATTTTTTAAGATTCCACGTGTAAGTGATACCATACTATATTAGCCTTTCTCTGTCAAACTTGTTTCATCAGCATAATGCCCTCCAGGCCCATCCGTGTTGCGACAGATGGCAAAACCTCATTCTTTTATATGGCTGAGTAGTATTCCATTGTAGGGTAGGGCAT
Organism: Cervus canadensis; assembly: GCF_019320065.1. NCBI lineage: Eukaryota > Metazoa > Chordata > Mammalia > Artiodactyla > Cervidae > Cervus > Cervus canadensis. The sequence goes on along the minus strand of NC_057404.1, from coordinate 45,890,973 downwards.
TTTGAATCTGTGAAAGCAGGAGTGGCGGGAGGGAATGAGGTCAAGGTGGGGGATGTAGGCATATTTATATGGCAGAGGGGAGATGGAGAACATTCATGTCTGGGGATTTTCTTTTTAAAGTTAGAGGTGTGGCCATTGGTAAGAGTGGAAGTAGGCTTGAGTGGAGGGACCATGAGAATGATGGTAAATGACAACAAAAATGGTGGCACCGCCTTGAATATATAGAGTGAATGTGGAGCCTGACTTTGAGAACACGCAGGGCAGTGAAGCCGTCAGGGAGGACTTGGTTTTAGTTAAGATCAGAAAGAAGAAGTAGATCCCTTAAAAGGGCGGAGTATTCCGGAAGACAGCGTGGAGAGATTTTAGGCTGGGCGCTGAAGTGATTATCAGAGTTGGGGGTTAGGAGCCATGCAGAAAAATGAAGTTTGGGGCATGTTAGACATGTGCAGTGGCTGCAGGGGTTTGTATGTGGCAAGAGAATAAACTAGCCTTGGTTCTGAATGGATTTCTGGTGAAGTTACTTTCAGGCCAACACAGGCTCAGGTTGAGGGAGTTGTTGAGAGAGGCCTAATGGCATTTGCATTCGAGCTGAGCTTTGGCTCAAATTCCTCATAAAGTTTAGGTGAAAGCATTCGCGGGGCATTTATTGTTCTCCCTCCTGGAACTTCCCAGTATATCCGATTTTCAGAATAGCAACCCTTTTATGGGCTTGTTAATCTAATTTCTTGGGTTTTTATTTTCAGTTTATATTTTTAAAATACAAATTAAACTTTGACGAATACATTTTGCTCTAACTCAACCAAAAAGCTCTTTTACTTGTTCTTGTTATTAATACAGTACCCTTGGTTCCTATGAGCATTTTTTGTTAAGTTTCTGCCTGTGTCTTTTTTCTAAGGATCGCAACAATGCAAGGCAGATTCACGAGGGTGCAAGTTTACCTTTCTTCGAAGTATTTGTTGATGCTCCCCTGCATGTTTGTGAGCAGAGGGATGTCAAAGGACTCTACAAAAAAGCCCGGGCTGGAGAAATTAAAGGTAAGTAATATGCTTTTTTCCCAGTTTGTCTTTCCTTCAATATTTCATCTTAACCGTATCTGAGACTGATAATCTTTTCTAAGAGATGAAAGTATTCAAACAACCTGAAGCTCCTTGAGAAGAGTCAGTGGGTCTTACTACACAGTTGTATCTCTCAGGCTTAACCAGTAGTACCTGTTGGTAGTAGTACTGTTTACACTCAGTATCACCCATCAGCTTGAAATCCTACCCACAAGACACGTTTTAGAGGACTTGGACTTTGGGGGCTGGTGGAAACCTATTTGGTGTAATTTGGTGCCTAGCACTTCTGTGGTCTTTGTTCTAGTGAAAATGTAAGAAATCCCATAGTGAGTGGGGAAAATGCCTAAATCATAAGCATCTTGAGAGCAAGGAAAATGTCTCATTCTTATGTATATCATGTTGCTTGGAGTGATCTGGAATTCATTCTGTGTATGATTGTTGCATTAGATTGAATTAACATATCAAAGTACACGCAGCTTGTATTTTCAGTTTTATAGTCTGCTCCCGGAGTTTCAACTCTGATGAAAATTTGGCGTAGAGACATTTAGAACTTGTTCCTCTGTGGCCTTTGATACCAGTCATTCAATTTATCTTTTAGACATCCTTTGACATTAGTCCTGGTTTGTTATTATTATTAACAGTAAGAGAGAGCATGCCAACATGAAAAAAGCATCAAATATAGATATTTAGTTTACATTGTTTGGAATCAATTCATGCTGGTAACTTTTATTTGCCTTCCCAGCAGGGAATGTGATAAACTGGGGCTATCAGAAGCTCCCAGGAGCTCTATGAAGTATAGATTTTGGCACCAGCTTCTGACCCTGAAAAGGAAAGGGTGGAAGAGGAAGGAAAATGCTTGTTATGCTGGGCTCTTTTGTCTGGACCTGGGAACGCATGAGCAGTTGGGGCGAGTTCCACTGAATCTGGTGGTGAATTTGGTTCCTTGGGCAGGCTCGTGTCTAGTCTTGCCACCTTGGAAGCTCAGTTTCACCCATTAAGCCTGTACTTTCTTGACTCAGGAAGAACAGTCCTGATTATGATGACAACAGGAAGGGAACCAGTTTATCCATTTAATTTCTTGGTCACTCTCTGGCTTACCTGGTAGCTCAGCTGGTAAAGAATCCATCTACAGTGCAGGAGACCCCGATTCAATTCCTGGGTCGGGAAGATCCCTTGGAGAAGGGATAGGCTACCCACTCCAGTATTCATGGACTTCCCTGGTGGCTCAGACAGTAAAGAATCTGCCTGCAATGAAGGAGACCTGGGTTCGATCCCTGGGTTGGGAAGATCCCTGGAGGAGGGCATGGCAACCCACTCCAGTATTTTTGCCTGGAAAATTCCATTGGCAGAGGAGCCTGGCGGGCTACAGCCCATGGGGTTGCAAAGAGTCAGACATGACTGAGTGAATAGCACACAGCTCTCTCTGTTGACGATCAGTGTTCACTTCTGTTTGTTCGTCGTAGAGATTTGCAAAGAGAAGCTGAAGGATGTGTCCAGGATCCCAATGTTTGAATCTTTTACTTATTTTAACTATAGTTGGTTTTGTTGTTTTTTCAAGGATGGATTGGTGAGGGATTTGTCTGCCCACCTGGAATAAGCACCCTCTTTACCATTTTTTTGTGTTGTAAGAATTTAGCACAAAGCATGACCCAGAAGTAGGAAGTCAAGAGATACCTGGAGTAACAGCAGGCTTGGCCTTGGAGTACAAAATGAAGCAGGGCAAAGTCTCACAGAATTTTGCTAAGAGAACACAATAGTCATAGCAAACACCTTCTTCCAGCAACACGAGATGACTGTACACATTAATACCACCACATGGTCAATATGAAAATCAGATTGATTATATTGATTATATCCTTTGTAGCTGAAGATGGAAAAGATCTATACAGACAGTAAAAACAAGACAGGGAGCTGACTGTGACTCAGATCATGAACTCCTTATTGCAAAATTCAGACTTAAATTGAAGAAAGTAGGGAAAACCACTGGACCATTCAGTGGAAGTGACAAATAGATTCAAGGGATTAGATCCGATAGAGTTCCTGAAGAACTATGGACGGAGGTTCATGACATTATACAGGAAGCGGTGATCAAAACTATCCTAAAGAAAAAGAAATGCAGAAAGGCAGAATGGTTGTCTGAGGAGGCCTTACAAATAGCTGAGAAAAGAAGAGAAATGAAAGGCAGAGGAGGAAAGGAAAGATATACCCATCTGAATGTAAAGTTCCAGAGAACAGCAAGGAGAGATAAGAAAGCCTTTATAAGTGATCAGTGCAAAGAAATAGAGGAAAGCAATAGAATGGGAAAGACTAGAGATCTCTTCAAGAAAATTAGAGATACCAAGGGAACATTTCATGCAGAGATGGGCACAATAAAGGACAGAAATGGTATGGACCTAATTGAAGCAGAAGATATTAAGAAGAGGTGGCAAGAATACACAGAAGAACTGTACAAAAAAGATCATAATGACCTGGATAATCACGATGGTGTGATCACTCACCTAGAGCCAGACATCCTGTTGTGTGTAGTCAAGTGGGCCTTAGGAAACATCACTATGAACAAAGCTAGTGGAAGTGATGGAATTCCAGCTAAGCTATTTCCGATCCTAAAAGATGATGCTGTGAAAGTGCTACACTCAATATGCCAGCAAATATGGAAAACTGAGCAGCGACCACAAGACTGGAAAAGGTCAGTTTTCATTCCTATCCCAAAGAAGGGCGATGCCAAAGAATGTTCAAACTACTGCACAATTGTCCTCATTTCACGGGCTGGCAAAGTAATGCTCAAAATTCTCCAAGCGAAGGTGGGAGAGGGGTTCAAGATGGGGAACACATATATACCCACGGCTGATTCATATCAGTGTATGGCAGAAACCACTGTAATATAGTAAAGTAATTAGTCTCCAATTAAAATAAATTAATTAATTTAAAAAAATCCTCCAAGTGAGGCTTCAATACTATGTCAACCAGGAACTTCCAGATGTACAAGCTGGATTTAGAAAAGGCAGAGGAACCAGAGATCAAATTGCCAGCATCCATTGGATCATAGAAAAAGCTAGAGAATCCCAGAAAAAAACATCTGCTTCATTGACTATGCTAAAGCCTTTGACTGTGTGGATCACAGCAACCTGTGGAAAATTCTTCAAGAGATGGTAATACCAGACCACCTTACCTGCCTCCTGAGAAATCTGTATGCAGGTCAAGAAGCAACAGGTAGAACTGGACTGTTGGTCTGGTTCCAGATTGGGAAAGGAGTACATCGAACGGTATATTGTCACCCTGCTTATTTAACTTATATACAGAGTGCATCATGCAAAATTCCGGGCTGGATGAAACACAAGCTGGAATTAAGATTGCAGGGAGAAATATCAATAACCTCAGATATGCAGATGACACTATTCTTATGGAAGAAGGCAAAGAGGAATTAAAGAGCCTCTTGATGAACATGAAAGAGGAGAGTGAAAAAGCTGGCTTAAAACTCAACATTCAGAAAACAGATCGTAGCATCCGGTCCCATTACCTCATGGCAAATAGATGGGGAAACAATGGAAACAGTGACAGACTTAGGTTTCTTGGGCTCCAGAATCACTGCAGACAGTGACTGCAGCCATGAAATTGAAAGACACTTGCTCCTTGGAAGAAAAGCAATGACAAACCTAGACAGCATAGTAAAAAGCAGAGATGTTACTTTGCCAACAAAAGTCTGTATAGTCAAAGCTCTGGTTTTTCTACTAGTCGTGTATGGACGTGAGAGCTGGACAGTAAAAAAGGCTGAGTGCCAAAGAATGGATTCGTTTGAACAATGGGCTGGTGAACATTCTTGAGAGTCTCTTGGACAGCAAGGAGGTCAAACCAGTCATAAACTAAAGGAAATCAACCCTGAATGTACATTGGAAGAGCTGATGCTGAAGCTGAAGCTCCTCCAGTCCTTTGGCTGCCTAATGTGCCTACTGATTGGAAAAGGTCCTGCTACTGGGAAAGATTGAAGGCAGGAGAAGGGGACAACAGAGGATGAGATGGTTTGATGGCATCACCAACTTAATGGACATGAGTTTGGGCAAACACTGGGAGATGGTGAATGACAGGGAAGCCTGGTGTGCTGTAGTCCATGGGGTCACAAAAAGTTGGACACAACTGAGCGACTGAACAACAACAAATGGCCCAAAGCATAATACTTAGTACATACACAGTAAATGCTTGTTGGATGGTATGGAAGGTGGAGTAAAAATCATGTGTTCAGCACATTGGTCTCCACTGTCTATTTGCAAAGTTTGTATTTGGTGCTAGGGATGTAAAGTTGAATAATAAGACCAAAGCCAAAATACCTTAAGTCACTTGCAGTTTGCATTCTGTATCTGGGAGTATGTTTGTGTTCAGTTTTCTATGTGTTGCTTGTTTGCCAAGTATTTCTTAGTTCCTCTGATTAGGCATTGATAAAACGTTCCTTAGATTAATGTATACCTGTGTGCATAAATGTACCCACATTTATTTATTTTAGGTTAGCCATGATACTAGAGTTCCTGACTGGGTAGTTTTTAGAAATCATTTATTCATTGTTAGAATGGTGCTTAGAGAGTTTCCTAGCAATGAGCCTTGATGGTAAACATTCAAGAACAGGTGGTATTACATCCATTCAGTGGACCTCAGGCTTTTATATGGCACTACTAAACTGTAAGTGTATGCCTATGTCAGATACTTTAATACCTAGATTATTTTCATGATTAATGCTTCAGTAGTTATAACCTACTTATATAAATGTTTTCCTCACAATATACATTTATTATAATCACTGATGGGATAAATTAATTAGGAAGAAACTTCCTGGACTTTTAAAATGTTAAACCAAACCTCCTAACACAGTGATCTTCAAGCTTTGCTGCACACAAGGATCACCTAGGAGAACCTAAAAAATCTAGTGCCAAGGCTGAACCGCAGACCAATGAAATTAGAATCTCCTGAGGTTAGGACCTGGTGATTCCAAGTTGTAGCTACATTTGAGAATTTAGAACTTATGAACTAGAGTTTTAAATAACCAGATTTGTTTGTTCCCTACCTATGTTACTATGACTCACCAGTAATACTGTTGGAAGTATCAGTAATGCAAAAATTTCTTCTTAGGCTTGGGACTTAATGTGATATTTAGGAATATGAGATAGAAAAAGAATGAAATAGGTGGGTTATAGACTTGTAGTGCTCATCTTAAGGCTCCTTTGATACCTATGCCTCTTTTTAAGAAAAAAAACTTTGAATTTTATATTGGAATATAGTCAGTGAACAATGTTGTGATAGTTTCAGGTGAATAGCAAAGGGACTCAGCCATACATAATACATGTATCCATTCTTCCCCAAACTCCCCTCCCATTGAGACTGCCACATAACTTTGAGCAGAGTTCCCTGTGCCGTACAGTAGGTCCTTTTGGTTATCCATTTTAAATATAGCAGAGTGTACATGTCCATCCCAAACTCCCTAATTGTCCCTTCCTCTTATCCTTCTCCTGCAATCATTAAGTTCATTCTCTAATTCTGTGAGTCTCTGTTTTGTAAGTCGGTTCATTCGATGCCTATGCCTCTTAATAGTAGTGATTTTAATTTCATATTTACCATTCTAACCAAGGAATTGATGTTTCAGGGCAAACAGGCCCTGAATGACTTAGGTATGGAGTAATGTGAAAGACAGGAATAGCGTACTTTAACTCAGCCAGCCCATTCTGTGGTAGCAACATGTATTCTTTCTCTTCTAGCAGTTACACAGTAGTGCATATATGATAGGGAAAATCTAAATAGTGGTTAATACCTAAATTGATTGCATTTGATTGTGGAACGTATTTGATGATATAACAGGATTCCTCACCTACGTTTTGCTTGAGCTAATAGTAGTTAATCGATCTTGATTAACCTAATATGATCTTGAACAGTTAATGTGATGGCAGAAGAAGCCTGCAGAGCTATAATTTGGCTGCAGATAATCCTGGTGAATATAATGGACAGATTGACTTGGCATCAGTTTTTGCACTGAGAGGAAAGAAAACCTAGATGAGGTTGGTTTTATGCCCAGGGCTTAGGCGCTATCTCCTGTGTCCCTGTGGAGAAATTGGATGCTCTGAATCACTTGGTATGCATACCTGTTTTTTCATACAAGGCGCTTACTTAACAGAGAAAAGGAAAGGTGATAGAAGTATTGTCTGTCCTCATTATCTGAAGATTCCAGATCTGCACATGTGCCTACTCACTCATGTTTATTTGTAACCCCCACATCAGTGTACCCACAGTGCTTTGGCTTATAAACACATACAGAGCAGCAACACTTCAGTCACCCAGAGCGCACACTCCCAGCTCAAGTTTGAACAGCGCCTTTGTGTGTCAGCTCTCATGCTGTGAAGGGGCGTCCTTTACGTGGCCTATTTAGCACCGTGTCTTTTGTTTTTTAGCTTTTTGTTTGTTAGCTTTTAATTTTTGTTGTTTGCTTTTTAAAATGCACTCCTCTTCCCTGGCATAGTGCTGAAGTGTTATCTAGTAGTTTGAACTGCAGGAAGACTGACCTGCCTTGTGGAGATAACACGTGTTAGATAAGATTTGTTCAGACGTGAATTCTAGTGCTCCTAGCCATTATTTTGGTGCTAATGAATCAACTATATATACATATAAAGAAATACTCATAAAAAGTTATATATTGATTGGTTGATAAAAATTTGGTGACAAGAGGTTCACAGGAGCCCACCTGCATGTTTCTCCTTGGAGGCGTGGTTTAGTATTCACTACTTCCGTGTTTCTCCTTGGAGGCGTGGTTTAGTATTCACTACTTCCGTGTTTCTCCGTGGAGGCGTGGTGTAGTATTCAGTACTTCCGTGTTTCTTCGTGGAGGCGTGGTTTAGTATTCACTACTTCCATATTTGTGGCGACTTCATTGAACATGATCGCTGCGAATAAGGAGGAACGACTGTTTATGTTCAGAGAAGGAACAAAAGTTTAATTAGAAATCTTCTCCCCAGAAAGAAGTTTCAGTAATATAACCCTGTAACCTAAAAGGGAGAGTGTAAAAATGAACTTCAGCATAGCAGAGACTTGCACTGAAGGAAGAAACCTATTTTAATTTCCACCCTGTCTATCATCTGTTACCTTTTATAGGTTTCACTGGGATTGATTCTGAATATGAAAAACCAGAGGCCCCTGAATTAGTGCTGAAAACAGACTCCTGTGATGTAAATGATTGTGTCCAGCAGGTGGTGGAGCTTCTACAGGAACGGGTAAGAGAATGTCAAAGAGCGAATTCCCAGAGAATGACTATGTCCGTTTTATAACATTCCCTCTCCAAATAAAGGGTGGTGGTAATATGGAGTGACATGTATATTTTAAGTCTTTTTTCCTTCCAATTTTATTGAGACATAATTGACATACAGCATTATATGTTTATAGTGTACAGCATAATGATTTGACTTACATCATGAAGTGACTGTCACAGTAAGTTTAGTGAACATCCATCATCTCATATAGACCCAAAATTAAAGAATTATAAATATTTGTGTGTGTGTGTGTGATAACTCTTAGGATTTACTCTCTTAGGAACTTTAGTATATAACAGACATCAGGGCTAATGACTTAGGATTTGCTCTCTTAGGAGCTTTAGTATATGGCATACAGCGGTGCTAATGGCACTTGTAATGTTGGACATGACATCCCCAGGACTCACTCACCCATCACTGGAGACTGTGCCTCTTGCCTGCTTTCCTCCAGGTCCCTCTCCTCCCCACCCCTTCCTCTGGTAACTGCAAGTCTGATCTCTTTTTTTGTGAGTTTGTTTGTATGTTTGTGTGTTTTTAAAGCATAATTGACCTAGAACCCTGGGTTGGTTTCTGTCACATAAGAGAATGGTGTTTTTATACATTTCAAAATGATCACCCCAGTAAACCTAGTTATTACATGTCACCACAAAAATATTACTTCGTTATTAGCTATATTCACCACATTGTATGTTTCTCTTGGAGCTGTAAGTTTGTCCCTCTGAATCAACCTCACCTATTTCTTTCCTTCTCCCCACTTCTCTCTCTTCTGGTAAACACCTTTTTGTTCTCTGTGTCAATAACTCTGTCTCTGTTTTGTTAAGCTTGTTCATTTGCTTTTTTATATTCCACATATAAGTGAAATCATAAAGTTAAAAAAAAATCATTTATTTTTCTCTGTCTGATTTAATCATATCCTCTGGGTCATCCATATTGTCATAAGTGGCAAGATTCCATTCTCTTTTATGGCTCATATTTCACTGTATACATATACCACAACTTTATCCATTCATCTATTGATGGGTACTTGGGGTGCATCCATATCTTGAATGTGTAAATAATGTTACATAGGGGTGTGTATAATTTTTCTAATTAGTGTTTTTATTTTCTTTGGACAAATACCTAGAAGAGTTAATGCTGGATCATACGATAGTCCTATTTTTAACTTTCTGAGGACTGTCCATACTGTTTTCCATAGTGGCTACACTAATACATATTCCACCAATAGAGTATGAGGGTTCCCTTTTCTACACATTCTTGACAATACTTGTTATAACTTGTTGTGTTTTTGATAATAGCCATTCTGACAGGTGTGAGGTGATATCTCATTAGGGTTTTGAATTGTATTTCCCTGATGGTCAGTGATGTTGAGCATTTTTTCATGTACCTGCTTATCAGTTGCCTGTCTTCTTTGTGAAAATGTCTGTTCAGCTTCTCAGAGCCTCTGCCCATTTTTTAATCTTTTTTTTTTTTTTAATGTTAATTGTATGAGTTCTTTGTATATTTTGGATATTAACCTTATCAGATGTATCATTTGAAAAATATCTTCTCTCATTCAGTAGGTGACCTTTTTGTTTTGTTGTTAATTTCCTTTGCTGTGCAAATGCTTTTAGTTGTAGTCCCATATGTTTATTTTTGATCGTGTTTCCATTGCTGAGGAGACATAGCCAAAAAAAAAATGTTATTAAGGCCAGAGAGCATACGGTGTGTGTTTTCTTGTAGAAGTTTTATGGTTTCAGGTCTTATATTTAAGACTTTAATCCATTTTGAATTTATTTTTTTATATGGTATGAGAAAGTGGGCCAGTTTGATTCTTTTGCATGTAGCCATCCAGTTTTCCTAAAATTGCTTATTGAAGAGGCTGTCTTTTTCCTATTGTGTATTCTTGGCCCCCTTGTTGTAGATTAATTGCCCATATAAGTGTGGGTTCGTTTCTGGGCTCTTTATTCTGTTTGTTTGATCTATGTGTCTGTTTTTGTACCTTAATTTTTTTTATGACTATAGCTTTATAGTGTAGTTTGAAATTTTTAGGGAGCATGATACCTTCAGCTTTGTTCTTCTTTCTCAAGATTATTTTGGCTGTTTGGAGTCATGTGTTTCCATACAAAATTTAAGATTATTTGTTCCACTACTGTAAAAAATGCCATTAGTAATTTGTTAGGGATTGTATTGAAGTTGTAGATTGCCTTGAGTAGTGTGCTCATTTTAACTGTATTAATTCTTCCAGTCCATGGCCAAGGTATATCTTTCCATGTGTCATCTTCATTTTCTTTCATTAGTGTCTTTTAGTTTTCTGATAACAAGTCTTTTACGTGCTTAGCTAGATGTATTCCTATCTTATTCTTTTTGATGTGATTGTAAATGGAATTGTCTTCTTAAGAGCTCTTTCTGATAGCTCATTGTTAGTGTATAGAAATGCAACAGATTTCTGTGTATTAATTTTGTAACCTGCAACTTTACCTAATTCGTTGATTAACTTTAGTAGTTTTGGGTAGTCTCTTGCAGATTCTCTATGATTTTATGTGTTGAGTTTCCGTATTCTATGGTTACTTTTAATGTACTAACAGGTTTCTCCAGTGGTGAGCTATTCCACCTCGTCCTTAGTGTGGGATCCAGCCTGCAGAGAGCTTTCCCTGGTGTTTGTACTTTACCTGCAGCTTTTAACATTTAACTAGCCTGTACTAGTCTTCTTGCTCCTCTCTCAGCAGTAAACTACTGTGGCTTATTACCACACTTGTTACCATTCATTACCTAGTGCTAGCTGGGCTCATCGGAGAAGGCAGTGGCACCCCACTCCAGTACTCTTGCCTGGAAAATCCCATGGACGGAGGAGCCTGGTAGACTGCAGTCCATGGGGTCGCTACGAGTCGGACACGACTGAGCGACTTCACTTTCACTTTTCACTTTCATGCATTGGAGGATGAAATGGCAACCCACTCCAGTATTCCTGCCTGGAGAATCCCAGGGATGGGGGAGCCTGGTGGGCTTCCGTCTATGGGGTTGCACAGAGTTGGACACGACTGAAGCGACTTAGCAGCAGCAGCAGCAGCTGGGCTCATGATGGGGAAGTGGTGATGGTTCCCAGTTCTACTGAAGTTCCAGCTTCAGTCTTTTTTCTTTTTTAATAAAGGAGGGGCAATATTTTTTAAATTAATTAACTTCTTTCTTTTTATTTTTTTGACTATGCTGGGTCTTCATTGCTTTGCATGGGCTTTCTCTAGTTGTGGCGAGCAGGGGCTGCTCTTCATTGTGGTGCACGGGCTTCTCACTGCGGTTGCTTCTGCTGCTGCGGAGCGCAGGCTCTCGGCATACAGGCTCAGTAGCTGTGGCGCACAGGCTTAGCTGCTCTGTGGCATGTGGAATCTTCCTAGAGCAGGGATGAAACATGTATCTGCTACCTTGGCAGGCAGGTTCTTATCCACTCTCCCACCAGGGGAGTCCCAGCTTCAGTCTTAAGCAGGACCTACGTCCCTAGGGCCTGAGGGGGTTCTTTCTCAATGTCTCTCCCCCTCCCTGCATGGTAGCTAGCCTCTCTTTGAACCCAGGAGGTCTTGGAGGATGAGTCTTGTGCTCCTCACGTGTAGATCCCTGGTTTGTATTGGTTCAGGGTCTTGGGCCAAGACAATTTCTTCTGCCTCCTTTCGGTGGACCATACGTGGTTCTGTTGTTGCTGTTGTTCAGTCGTGAGGTTGTGTTCCAATCTTTGTGACCCCATGGACTAAAGCATGCCAGGCTCCTCTGTCCTCCGCAAAGTCTGCTCAAATTCATGTCCATTGAATCAGTGATGCTATCTAACCATCTTATCCTCTGCTGGCCCCTTCTCCTTTTGCCTTTAATTTTTCCCAGCATAAGGGTCTTTTCAAGTGAGTTGACTCTCGGCATCAGCTGACCAAAGTATTGGAGCTTCAGCTTCATTCAACTTTAGTCCTTCCAGTGAATACTCAGGGTTGATTTCCTTTGGGATTGACTGGTTTGATCTCCCTGCAGTCGAAGGGACTCTCAAGAGTCTTCTCCAGCACCACAATTCAAAAGCATCAATTCTTCAGTGCTCAGCTTTCTTTATGATCCAACTCTCATGTCTGTACATGACTACTTGCTTCTACAGACCTCCCCCAAAATAGTGGACCCTGGGTGGAGTGAGGGGTCCTTGCCATCCGCCATCAGCTTAAGGCTTTTGTGTTGGATGAGACAGTGTTGCGGGGGGCAGGCAGAGCCTTGTGCCTGCACCACTGAGAGGGCTCACTCACTGGTCCCCAGACCTACTCCTCATCTTCCTTCTGCAAACCTGTTAGAGGTTCGCTTAAGGTGAGTGCAGAACTCCTAGTGTCTGGGTTCCCAGTGATAACAACCTGCCACACAAGTCCACACTCAGCCATTAGAGTTTTAAAATCTTTAAAGCTGTTTTCTTCTTTCTGTCTTTACTACAGCCATCGCTTCTTCCCAGCCTCTACTATAGGGAGATAAATCATGCGTCTTGACTCTTTTTGGTGGGTTCGGAAGCAGTTCATGTTATTGCGTTAGGACCTCAGCTTTGTGATGGACTCGGGAAGGTTTGATTTTATAGATTAGCTGGTCTTTCTCCTTGTTAGATGGTGGTCAGTTGTGAAATCTGTTCCATTTTCAGTGTACTGTCTATCCTTACTCTACTTTATGGGGTTGTTTATAGTTTTCTTATAAATTTGTATGACATTAGTAAGGTGGAACTAGTGGTAAAAAACTTGCCTGCCAATTAAGAGATGCAAGTTCAGTCCCTGGGTTGGGGAAGATCCTCTGGAGATGGAAATGGCAACCCACTCCAATATCCTTGTCTGGAGAATCCCATGGACAAGAGGAACCAAGAGGGCTACAGACCGTGGGGCTGCTAAGAGTCAGACACAACTGAAGCAACGTAGCACGCATGCACAGTAAGTATTCTATGTCATTTTCGTTGAGCTGTGTTTTCAATATTTTTTCTTTCTTTTTAAATTTATTTTTGGCTGTGCTGTGTCTTTATTGCTGTATGCAGGCCTTCTCTAGTTGCAGCAAGCTGGGGCTAGTCCTCATCGCAGTGCACGATCTTCTCATTGCCTTGACTTCTCTTGGGGCGGTGTGCAGGCTTCAGTAGCTGGGGTCATGAGCTCAGTAGGCAAGGTGTGTGGGCTGTGTAGTTGTGACACAGGGCCTTAGTTGCTCTGTGGCATGTGGGATCTTCCCGAACCAGGGATCGAACCCATGTCTCCTGCATTGACAGGTGGACTCTTAACCACTGGACCACCAGGGAAGTTCCTTTCTTTGTATTTTGATATAATTTTGTTTGTATGTTTTGTGTATTGAACCTGTATTTTCTTTTTTAACTTAAGACTTGTCATATCAATGTTAGAAAGTTATACATGGTTCTATTTTCTGTTAGTTTGAATTATCTGTTTTTTACATCTCATTAGTGATTCTTATGTGTTTTATGAAACTTCAGAAAAATACACATAGATACTGTTGTAAAATTTTGGTTCATGACTTTCTGAGACCATTTTATGGGCTTTAGATAATTCCAGATAGTTCAGACACTTAAAAGGGATTAGTTACTTAATATGTGATGGCTATTCTCCTTCCTTTCTTTCTTTCCTTCAATTCCTAAACTCTTCTTGGAGGCCCTGCTCAGAATAGCATCATTTGAATTTGACCCTTTAGTACATAGAGGCTATTTTTTTTGGTAGTAGTGGTCAGATGATTTTTTTTTAAATTTATCTTGATAAAATTTCGTGACTCTTCTGTGAGTCTAAAAGTAGGACAGATTTCTCATATATCCTTCATTAGCTTCCTCTTAGGTTAATAACTTGCATAATCATAGATCGTTTCTCAGAACTGAATAATTAACCTTGGTACTAAAGCACAAGCTTATTTGGATTTCACCAGTTTTTCTACTAATGTCCTTTCCTGTTCTCTGATTCAATCCAAGATTCTTCACTGTATTGACTTATTTTTAACCATGATTCTGTAAAGTGAAACTACAGGCTCACATGATATCTGTTACACCCAGGATTTTGCTTCCCCTGCAACCCAGTGGTAAAAAATACAGGACTGACTGTCACTATAATTTTAGCCTCACTCTACTCAATATTCCCTCAAGTGGTCACCGCACCTCCAGTTCTATATGCCTTTTATTCCATTTAATGTTGTTGGCAGAATCATCTTTCTAAAATGTAGTCTAATCCTTTCTGTCATTTACTCTACAATGTGTATTGATTTTTCCCAGTGTTTATAGGATTAAGGTGATTTGTGTTCAAGGTTCTCCATAGTTTGGTTTGAAGCTGCATTTTTTCTTATGTCTTTCACTACAGTGTTTACCTATTTTTTCCCCCCTTTTATTGCTGCTGTTACTTGCCTTAGTCTCTGTGGCCGTAATTATTGCCTTGCTCCTAATTTGTTTGTTCCTAATTAATGATTGTATCTATTCTTCCTTTTATATGGTCTATGTTATGGTCTATTCTTCCTTTTATTAGTCTATATTATGCTTGCTAGACAGTCTCATAATTGGACAGTTTCATTTAAGGTTTTGAAAAAAGGAATAGATAAGGAACTAATGTCTAGTAAATGCATGTTGTAAGGGACATGTATGTGGGGCTTTGTTTTTTAAAATATTTGCTTTGGTGGTTAGAACTGGGGGAAAGTGGTCTTTCTTCTGCTTTAGCTTCTAACCAGTTCTACCTTGAATTACTATAGTGGTTTCCCACTTGGTCTTTGCACTGAGTGTATATGTTGTCTAATTGTGTTCACACAGTTAACCTATGAGTATTTCAGAGATCTGCGCTAACTTGCTCATGAATATATTGAATTCTGTATCTAGGACTCCAGGTACATGAATTCCTAGAACTCATTTCCACATGCCTCTGGCTTTTACTTTCAAGTGTCCTCATTATACCTCAAGTACAATATAAATAATTTTACAGCAGAAGGATATTCTGACAATATTCTAGTTTAAGACAGAAATTTTCTTTTGAAAAATTACTCATTTGGGTGTTGACAAAAGAAATGTAAATGCTTCCTTAATGCAGTTGCTTTTTCAGGTACCACCCTCTTTTGGGGAAAGATTTCAATTATGTGCTTTCCTCAGGAAATTATTTCACTTCACATTGAAAGTATGTATTTCTGCTTATACTGATTGATCCTGTAAATTAATTTAGCAAATACTTGGTGCTGTACATACTAGGCACTGTTGCAAACCACTGTGGATGTGGCAGTGAATTAAGCAGTACAGATTCCTGCCTCATGAACCTTAATTTTTGGTCGTTTGTTGTTCAGTTGCTCAGTTGTGTCCTACTCTTTGAGACCCCTGTGGACTGCAGCACGCCAGGCTCCCCTGTCCTTCACCATCTCCCAGAGCTCCTCAAACTCATGTCCATTAGTCGGTGATGCCACTTAGCGATCTCTTTCTCTGTCGTCCCCTTCTCCTTCTGCCTTCAATCTTTCCCATCATCAGGGTCATTTCTAGTTAGTTGGCTCTTCACATCAGGTGGCCAAAGTATTGTCGTATCAGCTTCAGCATAAATTCTTCCAGTGAATATTCAGGATTGATTTCCTTTAGGTTTGATCTCCTTGCAGTCCAAGGGATTCTCAAGAGTCTTCTCCAACACCATAGTTCAAAAGCACCAATTCTTCGATGTTCAGCCTTTTTTATGGTCCACCTCTCACATCCAGCTGCTGGAAAAACCATAGCTTTGACTGTTGTTGGCAAAGTAATGTCTCTGGTTTTTAATACACTGTCTAGGTTTGTCCTTCTTCCAGGGAGCAAGCGTCTTTTAATTTCATGGCTGCAATCACTGTCCACAGTGATTTTGGAGCCCAAGAAAATAAAATCTGTCACTGTTTCCATTTTTTTCCCCATCTATTTGCCATGAAGTGGTGGGACAGGATGCCATGATCTTCATTTTCTGAATGTTGAGTTATAAGCCAGCTTTTTCACTCTTCTCTTTCACCTTCATCTACAGGCTCTTTAATTCCTCTTCACTTTCTGCCATAAGTGTGGTGTCATCTGCATATCTGAAGTTATTGATATTTCTCCTTGCAGTCTTGATTCCAGCTTGTGCTTCATCCAGCCTGGCATTTCACATGATGTACTCTGCATATAAGTTAAATAAGCAGGGTGACAATACACAGCCTTGACATACTCCTCTCCCAATTTGGAACCAGTCCGTTGTTTCATGTCTAGTTCTACCTGTTGCTTCTTGGACTGCATACAGGTTTCTCAGGAGACAGGTAAGATGGTCCGGTATTCCCATCTCTTGAAGAATTTTCTAGAGTTTGTTGTGATCCACACAGTCCAAGGAAATGGCAACCCACTCCAATATTCTTGCCTGGATAATCCCATGGACAGAGGAGCCTGTCAGGCTACGGTCTATGGGGTCTCAAGAGTTGGACACGACTTAGCTTGTAAACCACCACCACACAGTCAAAGGCTTTAGCATAGGCAGTGAAGCAGAAGTAGATGTTTTTCTGGAATTCTCTAGCTTTATCTGTGACCCAAGGGATGTTGGCGATTTGCTCTCTGGTTCCTCTGGGTTTTCTAAATCCAGCTTGAACATCTAGAAGTTCTTGGTTTAGGTACTGTTGAAGCCTAACTTGGAGAATTTTGAGCGTTACCTTGCTAGTATGTGAAATGAGTACAATTGTGTGGTAGTTTGAACATTCTTTGGCATTGCCCTTCTTTGGGATTGGAATGAAAACGGACCTTTTCCAGTCTTGTGGCCACTGCCAAGTTTTCCATATTTGCCGGCATATAGACTATAGCACTTTAACAGCATCATCTTTTAGGATTTGAAATAGCTCAGCTAGAATTCCATCACCCCCACTAGCTTTGTTCCTTACAACCTTTACTTTTGGATATTTGGTTCTTACAGCCGTTATTTATAATTATAAGCTAGAATGACTGTATAAATTCTTTTCTTTTGTAAGATGAGATAGAATTTTTTTAAAAATTCAAGAAAGAAATTCACACATAGACATAACTACTTCTATTCTGATGTTTATTCTCTTTTGATTGACTTTCTCACAACGTTGAATCTCAAATGAGCATTAGGGCACATGGGGGTATTCACCCCCTTGTGAATACCTGACATTCAGCTCAAAGTTTATGGTGATACAAGGAGTTTGCTTGCCTATAGCACCCTGATCATGAGGTGACTTACTATAATGTGCAGTCTTTCTAACAAACTTTCTACATGGTGATCCAGGAGTAGCCAATGCAGTTGAACTTCATTGTCATCACAAAGACATTTGTTAGGGTTTCCAAAGGTGGGTTGTTGCTCAGTCGCTCAGTTGTGTTTGACTCTTTGTGACCCCATGGACTGTAGCACTCCAGGCTTCCCTGTCCCTTCACCATCTCCTGGAGCTTGCTCAAACTCATGTTCACTGAGTCTGTGATGCAATCCAACCATCTCATCCTCTGTCATCCCCTTCTCTTCCTGCCCTCAGTCTTTCTCAGCATCAGGACCTTTTCCAGTGAGCTGACTCTTTGCATCAGGTGGCCAAATGTCACAAATATAGATTGGGAGTGGAAAACATGAGTATGTTGAATACAGTGGTATTTTAAAGCAGAGAATAGTAACCAAATCTTCATAGGTTTATAGTGTGTGTGAGTGGGGATGTGAAGATTTATTAGTGGGTCTGTGTTGACCAGCATTATGTGTAAGAATGTAATTGTGAGTGGAAGGGGATGATGGGCAGAGGTGGAAACCTGCAGCAAGAACTCCTGTGAGCTGGACTCTTACCCTGTGCAGAAGCCTTTGGTAGTCACTTCAGTAGCATTATTGCATTGAATTTGTAAGACTCTGAGAAGTAGTTGTAATTTTCCTCATTTTACTGATGAGAAAACAAATTCAGGAAGGTGAAGTTATTTGTCCCAAGATTGAGAAGTGCTGCCTCCCCTGGTGATGGGTGGAATTTTTTTCTATCTGCTGCTTGGTATTGGAGAGACTTAACAAAATGAATTCTACTAGGTATTGTTTCTTTAGCATTCTCTACTACCAACAAAAAATTAATCAGTCCATCTAAGAAAGAAATGGGAAATTTTTATTGGAGTCAAATGTGTGAAGTCACTTCAGTTGTGTTGACTCTTTGTGACCTCATGGACCGTAGCCTGCCAGGCTTTTCTGTCCATGGGATTTTCCAGGCAGGAATACTGGAGTAAGTTGCCATGCTGTTCTCCAGAGGATCTTCCCAACCCAGGGATCAAACCCAGGTCTCCTGTGTTGCAGGTGGATGCTTTATAATACAGATTTTTATCATTGCTAATATATGGAATTGATTTTCACTGAGAAAAAAAATATTTTTAGGGTGCTCTACAGTGGGTATTTTAGGATGAAGAGTATTTTGGTTCTGGCATCTCTGGATTGTCTTATTTCTCTTTTGATCTGGCTTATGTAGTAAAATTGGAATACACAGTGTAGTCATTTATATATTTAATTTTTCAGTATTTTGTCAGAGCATCTTTATTTTCCCAATGTGCTTTGGTGCACACATTTTTATTTAAGAAGATAGAAGACACTGGAAAATATTGAAGCTTTTTATTTTTTTTATTTTCTTTTATTTTTTTTTTGAAGCTTTTTAAATTCATTGAAGTTTTTTCCTAACCCTTGAATGGTCACTAGATGGCCTGCTGGTATTGCATTTTCACTTGACGGG
Organism: Cervus canadensis; assembly: GCF_019320065.1. Lineage (NCBI taxonomy): Eukaryota > Metazoa > Chordata > Mammalia > Artiodactyla > Cervidae > Cervus > Cervus canadensis. The sequence goes on along the minus strand of NC_057404.1, from coordinate 45,871,991 downwards.
TTATGACATAAGGAAGTAGGCTTCTTGCTGATGGTTTTAATCTAATGTGATATTTTAAATACTGTTTTTAAATCTACTAGGAACTCTAGATTTAGTAGTGCTATAAATTATTTAAAGGTTTGTCTTTTTATGAAATGGTGGTTTAGTGCTCTAAATGGATTTTATACTGTACATAAAACCAGACTTTGCAGCTCCGTTTTCAAGTGATGCCAGAATGTCATTTGGTGTTCATGCTTGGGATGCATGTAGTTTAGATAATAGAAATTTAATAGTTGCATAAAAAAATGATTGAGCTCTAGTGTTCAAATCTGTTGAGCAGACTTGGCTTAAGAAAAAGTTCAGAATATTCTTAAAGGAAAAATTTTAAATGTGAAGTCACTCTGTTTATTAACTTGTTCACAGTTAGGAAGATTAAAAAGAGAGGACTACTGAAAAGAAAGACTACTATTTCCAGGTAGTGAATGTTCTACCAGCCAGTTTCCAGGAAAAAAACGAGCAATTGTCTCTGAACAAAGATGTGAATACAACACATTAGGTCTTAGACTGTATTTAGTCAGTCAAATAAAAAAGTTTTGTGTATCTATGTTACATATTAAATTTAAATTAATATTTGAATATTTCTAGACCTACCTCACTAATGGTAGCATGTAAATGGTTAGTCAGCCAACTAGTCTCTCAGTGGTGTCTGACTCTTTGCAACCCCATGGACTGTAACCTGCCAGGTTCCTCTGCCCATGGAATTTTCCAGGCAAGAATACTGGAGTGGGTTGCCATTTGCTTCTCCAGGGGATCTTCCCAACCCAGGGATCGAACCCAGGTCTCCTGTGTTGCAGGCAGATTCTTTACCATCTGAGCCACTAGGGAGGCCCCTAGCAAATTGTTAACTAACCTCCTATTCACGAGAACTCCTAGGAGCACCCCTGTTTCCTCTTTACCCTTAAATGGTGACTGTGGAGCTGTTAAGATCAGTTGTAAGGGTTTAGGTGCATAAACATCTCTTCCTGACCTGGCTTGTGATCTATTTTTGTTTTAATGCACGCTTCCTGATGTAAAGGGTTTTATATGTACAGGTTGCAGAAGAACACATTATTTTCTGATAGCTGTATCTCTGGGAATCCTAGTGAATCCCAAATAAAATGACTAACTCATGTGGCAGAGACTTCATGTTCTGTTATCCAGATATCTTGTCTCACTTTGAGGTGGTTTTGATCTTTTTTGATGTTTAATCGTGGTTTTGGAAACTAAAAACATTTCGGTAGAATGTGATAGAAACTGGCCGTGTCCACATTTTAAAAACAGTTTGTCTTCCTGATGGTTCTCTTCTCTCTACATGTTCAGTCTACAGAGAACTTGCTTCCTCCAAACATGTGTTCCATGTTCCTGTTGATCCCTGCTGTATTTGTGTTAATTCCAAAAATACTTTCTTTATGTACCTTTTTGAAGAGAAAAACAGTGGCAACTTCTCAAACCTTTATTTTGCCATTGGTTAGTCATCAGAAGAATTTTATATTTAAGTTATGAGGCTAAAATTCATGTAAAATAATTGCTCAGTGTGAATTTTGAAAAAGAATTTGTGACATGCTTGTAATGAAAAAATTAATACTTAAATTTTAATAAAGTTTTAATGATAAACATTAAAATTTTATATAATTTAAAATTATTTTCTTGATAAAAGGAAAAAAAAATGCCTCCTCTCTTGGAGTCTTAACCACTGGACCACCAGAGAAGTTCTAAATTCCCTCTTGAAAAGAAAGTGATTATAGGGGAATTCCCTGGCCATCCAGTGATTAGGACTCAGAGCTTCCACTGCAGGGGTCCCAGGTTCCATCCCTGGTTGGGGAACTAAGATCCTGTAAGCCATGTGACGTGGCTGATAAAAATTAAAAAAAAAAAAATGATCATAGCCTCTATGTTCATACAGATAAAATGGCTTGTTACTAAAAATGCAATCATCCTAAAGCTATGGCATTATTAGTATACGAAACACTAAAAAAATAATTTGGCCAGGCTTATAATATAGATACTCCTTTTTCACATTCAAACAAGTTCTCTTGTATTTGCTCACCATCTCTTTGTACCTTTTGGTTTTTCACTTAGGATGTGGTTGGCAGGAAATGGACATGATGTATAGAAACATGTGTTGCTTCTCAGCTCTTACTATGAACAAACTGTCCTTGGAGGAGGCAGATTCACATACTGGAGTGGATAGTCCAGTGTGGTATGTGATGCAGAAGGGGGTTCCAGGTCCGAGGCGAGGCGCAGACAGACCCTGTGCTGGGGGCATCACAGTGGGCAGTGGGCACTGCTGCTCCTCACTACTGTGTGTGGGCTGACACTAGTGATGCTGGCTGAGGAAGCATCAAAATGCCCTGTGGTATCCGATAGAAATCAAAAGATTTAGTCTGTTGCATGCACTCCTCTGACCCTCCAGGACTGTTGAAAACCGTTAGTGGTAAAGCAGGGGTGAGGGTGGAGGAGAGTCATCAATACCCATCATGAAAGAGGCATCCCATCCTTGCAAAGTAGTATAGGCTTCAGAGATGCCAAAGAAAGATTTATGTAGAGTTGTTTGTATCAGTGAAACCCTTCTCTTCCCTGGAGTTGCTGTGTCATTTGTTTCCAGACTGTGGATTCTGTTTTTTAAAGTTTTAAGGGATCCAGAGTGGTGAGAATGGAGGTGTTCGATTTATTTACAGTGATGGGGCTCGAGAAAGTTTGTTGAAAATCATTCACTTGTTTTTAGTAGAAATGTTTAGGTGTAACTGAAATGTTGAATACTTTTTGTCTAGATCTTTATTAACACAGAAAGATCACATGCTGAAACCCTGGGAATTGTAAATGTTTAATAAAATCATGAAAATAAACTCAGAACACTTTGTGTGACAACATGTTTCATAACTTAGTTTTATGGGAAAAACAGTTAAGGTTTTATTTTTATTAAAAAATTTTTTTAAGTTTATTTTTTTATTTGGAAGAGAACAGTGTTGGGACCTGAGTTGGAATCCCCGTTCCAACACTTATCAATTAACTATATGACCTTGGAAAAAATAACCTAATTTCTTTGGCTTCGATCCTCTCATCTGTGAAATGGGAAATAAAAATAGTACCTGTCTCAGAATTGTTCTGAGAATTCTATTAATAAATGTAGAGTGCTTAGAACAGTTCCTGGCATGTAGCAAGCACACTGTAATTATTGTTTATTGAGTATTTATCATGTGTTAAGCACACTGGAAGACAGTGTAGCAGGGATTTGGGGTAAGTTATTAACCTCTTCTGAGCCTCAATTTCCTCATCTGTAAAAGAAGGATAGCAACAGTTTCTTTTACTTTCATGGGTAGGATTGCATGAAAATTAAATGAATTAATGCATGTGACGCCCTTAAGGCATTGCTGTTTTTGTTGTTAGCATCCAGTAAATGTGAGCCCCCACAGATTACATACTTTAAGTCATTTTTCACACAGCCATGTAACTATATATGTATATACATATACTCACACATACATATATTATATACATACACACTCATACCCTTGTTGTTGTTAAACAGTTGAGAAAGAAACAAGTTGAGAAATGTAGATAACCTGTTCAAGATTGCACAGTTAGAATTTGATCTCAGGCCTTAAGTAGCCAAATCAGAAATAAGTGACCTATAGACCTCTGTTGCTTTATTGGATCTTAATGGTTTTGAAGATGATGTTCCTCTGATGGTTTTGCGATTCATATAAATATTTAATTTCAAGTGTGCTTTGTGAAATTTTATCATATTCTTTCTCTCAAAAGCCTTGGTGAATGTCTGACTGTGTAACTTTTGATTTTAGGATTTGTTATGGAAGACTTGAATTCTTTATTGTGCAAAAATGTGTGTTTCTCAAGGCACCTTTTCGAGCTTTACAGATACTCAAGAAGTTAATTGAACATATAGGGTGCATGTGCAGTTCCCTTAATGCATGTTATATTGTTCTGGGAAACATCGATTCTGAATTTTTATTTTCTGGTTGATGGAGTAATTGACTTTGTGCAAACTGCTCAAAATACCAGTTGTTCTACAATACACTTATGGGTGAAGAACACTTGGAGGGAAATATACAAAAATGATGTTGATAATCATATATAAGGGTGATGGGTTTTTCTCATTTCCACATTTTCTTTACTACTATTTATTTAATTTAATTATTTATAAAATTACTATAAGTTCTTTATAAAAATAATTAAATAATTAATTTATTATTTCAAACAATTGTGTTAAAAATAACTCCTGGAGTTAGAAGTACAGAATGGACTACCTTAAGCTGTTTCTCTTGCTAGATTTTAAAAAGAGATGTTACTTTGTACTGTACTAATATCTATAAAGAGAAAATGGAAGCAGCTGGTGGAAGCTGTCTCTCTTCCTTCACCATTATTCTTTGAGGCCCTCATGTAGTGTTTACTGTTAGTAAACACAGTGAGTAGTCTTCTGCTGTGGGTACCTGCTGCAGGCTTAATTGCAGAAGGAGGTGTGGAAGGTTTAGGAAGCTCTCTGTGCTGTGCAAAGTTTGTATTTAACACACACTTTCTGCTTTCCCCTGAGCAGTGGGATGCTCGAGGGACAAAGGGCCCCCAGAGAGCTGGCTGAACATGCTGTGGTAGCAAGCAGTGCTCCTTTATTTATGTCTTTTAATTTTATTATTTCTTTTTTTTTCTTTCTTCAAATTTACTCTTCTCATTCATTCTTGAGTTTCTCCTGAGAAAGATCAGAGGCCTTGAATTTACTGGTAGGAGGAACTTGGTTTTGGTACATGACTTGGCCAGTGCTATTCCATCTTTATGGGCTTCCAAGGTGGCGCTAGTGGTAAGGAATCCGCCTGCCAGTGCAGGAGATGCAGATATGACCCCTGGGTCGGGAAGATCCCCTGGAGGAGGACATGGCAACCCACTCCAGTATTCTTGTCCAGAGAATCACGTGGACAGAGGAGCCTGGTGGGCTGCAGTCCATGGAGTCACAAAGAGTTGGATACAACTGAAGTGACTTAGCACACGTGTTCCATCTTTGAAGGAACAGAATATCAGAGAAATGGAGGAGAATAACTTTCTAGATTCACAGGACCCATAAGGGCTGCTTGAATGGTAGCATTCAGGCTTTCATGAGGTCATCCAGCTTTGAGACACATGTCTGACTCTGCTTTTTCCCTCTGCTGAAGATATTAATATAAGTCCAAATATAAGTTGAAGTTTCTTCCCAAAATTTTTCCTCAGGAAAAGTAGTAGGTAGTGTCTTTAAACACTTGGTTTTTCCATTAATATTTATTTCGAATTACCTTTTTTTGTTGTTATACATTTTAAAAAATAGACTTTATTTTTTAGAGAAGTTTCAGGTTCACAGCAAAACTTGAGTGGGAATTATAGAGAGTGAACTCCTAGGACTCCCCTCCCTGCCACACGTGGGTTATCCGGCTGTCCGCATCCCTCACCAGAGTGGTAGCTTTGTTATAATTGGTGAACCTACATTGATATGTAGGTTCATTAGACTCATTAGAGAAGATCCCGATGCTGGGAAAGATTGAAGGCAGGAGGAGAAGGGGATGACAGGGGATGAGAAGTGGTTGGATGGGCTCACTGACTCAGTGGGCATGAGTTCAAGCAAGCTCTGGGAGATGGTGAAGGACAGGGAAGCCTGCTGTGCTGCAGTCCATGGGGTCACAGAGTTGGAAACAACTGAGTGACTAAACAACAATGTTGATGCATTGTTATCATCCATAGTTCATTGTTTACCTTAGGGCTGAACATTCTGTGGGTTATAACCACTGTGTAATGACATTTACACACCATTGTAGTAGTATACAGAATAGCTTTACTGTCCTAGAAAGTCCCCTGTGTTCTTCCTATTCATCCCTTCTCCCCTCCGCTCTAACCCTGGGCAGCCACTGATGTTTTTACTGTGTCCATAGTTTTGCCTTTTCAGAATGTCCTATAGTTGGAGCCATACAGTATGTAACCTTTTCCAATGGGTTTCTTTGATTTAATAACCGGTCTTTAAGTTTCCCTCATGTCTTTTCATGGTTTGATAGGTCATTTCTTCTTAGGGCTGAATAACTAATATTCCATCGTCTGGATGTACTGCCATTTATTCGTTCATCTATTGAAGGACTTCTTGGTTGTTTTCATGGGCAGTCTTGAGCAAGGCTGTTGTGAACATCTGTGTGCAGGTGTTTGTGTGGACAGAAGTTTTCAGCTCATCTGGGTAAATACCAAGGAGCACGACGACCCGGTTGCATGGCGAGAGTATGTTTCAGTTCAGTTCAGTTCACTTGTTCAGTCGTGCCTGACTCTGTGACCCCGTGGACTGCAGCATGCCAGGCTTCCTTGTCCATCACCAACTCTCAGAGCTTGCTCGAAACAGATTGTCTTCTAAAGCAGCTATGCCATTTTGCATTCCCACCAGCAGTGAGTGAGAGTTCCTGTTGCTCTGCCTCCTTGTCAGCATGTGCTCCGTGTTTTGGATTTCAACCATTCTGATAAGTATATTCTAACAGGTTTATCTCACTGTGGTTTTGAATTGCATTTTTCTGATGATATATCATGTAGAGTATTGTTTCATACACTTATTTGTCATCTGTATAACTTCTTTGGTGAGGTGTCTGTTCAGGCCTCTGACCCATTTTCTAATAGGATTCTTTTCTTACTGTTGAGTTGTTAGAGTTCTCTCTATGTTTTGGATAACAGTCCCTTTTCAGATACGCCTTTTGCAGATATTTTTTCTCAGTCTATGGCTTGTCTTACCATTCTCTTGAGAATTAATGTATTTTAAATGAGACATTGCTTAGACATATATGAAAAACTTATCAGTGCCAGTTTTGTATGCTTATGGAGATCACTTGATCGATTTGACTTTAAAAATTTAGAGTAATTAAACACATTTGATAATTATTCCTAGGAGTGTGGCAGGTGTGAACAGGCCTCGTGAAGGTCACTTGATGAGCAGTTTCTGAGAGCAGTGTGTCCGTCCGTTTGTGATCATCACAAAAGATACTTGTGGGATAAATGAGGAAGAGCTTTGTCCCAGTATGATATAAATGAGTGCTTGGAGTTTGGATAAAATTTCCAGAATGCACTGCATAAGAGGTCAGAGAGTGCTCTTTTTCAAACCGCAGTGGTGGGAATAGAGCTGATGTGCTCTGGAGTACTGTATTAAATGACTAATAAGGTGGTGTTAGTCACACTGGTGATAAAGATCTGTACGGAAGCTGGAATAAAATGGTTTCATAATATGTTACAGGTAATGGTGATTATGTTTAGAGTGCTGCTTTTGTTTGTTTGTTTCTAAATCCTTTTAGTCATCATTCCTTACTTGGGGTCACCTCTTTGCAGTTGCCTGATTTTGACATACATGGTACGCTGTGGGAATTTCTTTCACACTCAGTAGTGGGAAATTATGTGTAATGATTTCTTGCATGTGGGATGTTATTTGCTTGGGAGTAGACCAACCGTCGTTAGGAAAATTGATTAAATCCCTCTCATATGTTTTTTTAGAGTCTCTTTTTGAAACATTAATTTCCTTCATTAACGTACCGTTTGGCGAACTCTAAATTGTTGGATCAGACATTTAATTTTGCTTTTGTTAATGTGTAGGATATTGTACCTGTGGATGCCTCTTACGAAGTGAAAGAGCTATATGTGCCAGAAAATAAACTTCATTTGGCAAAAACAGATGCAGAAACGCTACCAGCCTTGAAAATTAATAAAGTAAGTGCTTCGTCCTTTTCTCATATCAAGTTCTTTAATCCTATAGATAGTTGTTGGTCTGTAGGATTTGTGATTTTATTGATGTGTTTGAGGGCATGAGTGGTGCTGCTGGTGGTGGTCATCATTGTATATATCACCATTTCCAGGGATGGGAAATATGTTTAACATATAAAACCATATTCCCAAATTACCATGGCTTTTGATTTTATTTCGCTCATTTATTTTGAAATACCAAAGAATAGAGGTTATATAGGATTTTAGGTTTATCAGAAGGAATGGATTCTAAAAAGTAAAAAACCTTTAATAATTTAATAATTAAAATGAACTTTTTTTCCTTAAACATGTTTCCTAATCCCTTGCCAATACCCTGATTTTCTCTTTCTTCTATTGTGAGGAATAATTCTGTTGTGTATTGTAGCTCTAATAATATCATTAAGTGTTTTTCCCAATAAGAAACTGCTTAAACTAGATATGATGACAGTGGAGACTGTAATTTATCACTTTCAAATCTTAGAGAATTTTAAATTGTATCATTCAGATATGCTTTAAAAATAGGTTAGAAATAAGAACTTAAACTAGGAATAGAATTTCCCAGCCTTTCTTCTAGTGTAGTAAAAATCCCAGACACCCAGGGAGGTGCCACATCTGAAAGTAAGGAGAAAGAGAAAAGGAGGCTGAGGCTGGAGAAAGACTCTGCAAAGACTTACTCAGATTCCTGATAGGAGTACATTGTCCGGGTGGTTTGTGTGATTGGGTTTCTAACCAGAAGCTAAGACATGTTGCAGGGAGCAAGGAGAAGGATGAGCTGGGGAGCAGAGTCACTCAAAGCTGACTTTACTGAGGAACCACAGATTTTGTCCTAACAGACTTTGTGTCAATTGAATAAACACACACACACACAGACACACACACACACTGAGGAACCACAGATTTTGTCCCTCAAAGCTGACTTTACTGAGGAACCACAGATTTTGTCCTAACAGACTTTGTGTCAATTGAATAAACACACACACACACACACACACACACACACACACTGAGGAACCACAGATTTTGTCCTAACAGACTTTGTGTCAATTGAATACACACACACACACACACACACACACACACACACACACACACACACTGAGGAACCACAGATTTTGTCCTAACAGACTTTGTGTCAATTGAATAAACACACACACACACACACACACACACTGAGGAACCACAGATTTTGTCCTAACAGACTTTGTGTCAATTGAATACACACACACACACACACACACACACACACACACACACACACACACACACACACACACACACACACACACACACACACACACACACACTGGGGTAGGGAGAGAGAGAGAAGAAAGAAACTGAGAATGAATGAATCTGAATCCAGGTCAGTCAGACTCTGTAACCCAAAAAAGATGGTAGCTTTTTCAAATGTGAGCCTCTTTTTCAATACAGTGGTTTGTTCTTTGCATAGCAGTATGAAAAATAATTAAGTAAAAAAATGTAGGCTACATCATGTAATGTTTTAGCTCAGGCTGCCACAACAGAAACCGTAGCCTGGATGGCATAAACAATAGACATTTCTTTTCTCACGGTTTTGTAAGAAAGAAAGGCCAAGACCTTGGTGCTGGCTGACTTGGTCCCTGACAAGGCCCCCTTCCTGACCTGCCGTCAGACACCTTCTCACCGTGTGCTCAGGGTGAGAGTCGAGCTCTGGTGTGTCTTCCTTCTCTTATGAGGGCACCAGACTACTAGATTAGGACCCAGCCTTATGACCTCATTTAAGCTTTATCACCTCCTTAGGGCCCTATCTCCAATTCACATTGGGGGCTTCAGCATATTTGGGGGGGGAGATATAAACATTCAGTTTATAGTAGATACCATCTAGAATTAGATTCCAGTAGAGACAAATAGGGGTCATGTCAGAGGTTTAGGAAAAATGAATAAGAGGAGAACTTGAAAATGAAACAGTTTGGTGCATGAATCTCATTTTTTCCTGTGAATTGAAGGAGGGGTATACTTTGCCCATATTTGATTTTTCAATGGAACATGCTGGCCAGCATACTTTGAGAATACATGGTAAGCCACATCTTACTACACACCTCTTGGTCAGGTGCTTTATCTTTTCTCTTTTGAGAATCATGGCTATATATATACATATATATACCAAGTTAAAATTGAGCACATCCAGCTTACATTGTTGTTGTTTTGTTGCTAAGTCATGTCTGATTGTTTTGCGACCCCATGGACTGTAGCCCTCGAAGCTCCTCTGTCCATGAGATTTCCCAGGCAAGAATACTGGAGTGGGTTGCCGTTTTCTTCTCCAGGGGATCTTCCTAACTCAAGGATTGAACTCGCATCTCCTGAAATGCAGGTGGATTCTTTACCGCTGAGCCACTGGGGAAGCTCCCCCTCACCAGCTTACATTAATTCATCATTAATTTATCAATTCTTTAATATTCTGATCGGATACACTAGAAATCTTAAAGTTCAAGAAATAATACAGTGTTTGTAAAATGAATGTCATTGGTGAGGGACACTTTTGGTAAGTATTTTTATCTAAAGTTTGTTTTAGCTTAGAACAGTGGTTGTCAGAGTGTAGTTGCTAGAACATTATTGTTAACATTTTCTGGGTACCTGTTAAAAATACAAATCTTTGTCCCCCATAACAAACCAGCTAACTCAGAAACTAGTGTGGAGCCGTCTTCACTTAACAAGTCTTCCAGAGGTTTCTTACATGTATTAAAGTTTGAGGAATGCTGGTTTAGGAGATGCTATTCTTTTTTTTTTTTTTGTCTCCCCCGAGGCGGGTGCACCGTTCCTGGAAGTACTACAATACCAGGTCGATGCGTGGAGTGGACAGAGCAAGCTCCTTTTCCAACTCCCAGCTCCAAAAATCCATTTAATATATTGTCCTCGGATAAAGGACGTATCAGATATTAAACTGATAAGAACAGATACTACACTTGATCTTAGCCAAAAGGCCGAGAAGCGAGATGCTATTCTTATTAGAAATGTTATTTAAATTTATTAAGGAAAACGTGTATTTTCTTAGTGCCCTTGTTGTTTATTAGATTTGTATAACCTTATTCATTCTTGACAAGTTTGTTACCGTTACTTTCAAAACGAAACTGCAGAAAACCATTACTGCTTTTGTTCATCAGTACATGAAACAGAGCATTGTTCTTTACTGTCTCCTTCACAGGTGGATATGCAGTGGGTGCAAGTTTTGGCAGAAGGCTGGGCAACCCCGCTGAATGGCTTTATGAGAGAGAGGGAGTACTTGCAATGTCTTCACTTCGATTGTCTTCTGGATGGTAAGACTTGGACATTTAGGTGCATTGAGTGTGGAAAAGAAGGCACATACTTGCAGGGACTGGTCACTGTTTAGAGAAAGTACTGGTAACGTCTTAATTGGAGATAGCACTTTAAGACTAAATTATATCAGTACTGAATATTTTAAGTATATTCTGAGATCGTCTTTCTAGTTTTAGGTTTCCTGATTGTGATTTATGTGGGGGGAGGACAACCTGGGGGTTAGGGCTGAAAATGGATTTAAAAAACGAATGCAGTTTTCCCTATTCCGTATCTACCTGGTCACGGTAGAAAGCCTCTTCCGAAAGTGTTCAGTTCAGTTCAGTTCAGTTCAGTTCAGTCGCTCAGTCTTGTCCGACTCTTTGCGATCCCATGAATCGCAGCACGCCAGGCCTCCCTGTCCATCACCAACTCCCGGAGTTTATGCAAACTCATGTCCATCGAGTCAGTGATGCCATCCAGCCATATCATTCTCTGTTGTCTCCTTCTCCTCCTGCCCCCAGTCCCTCCCAGCATCAGGGTCTTTTCCAATGAGTCAACTCTTTGCATGAGGTGGCCAAAGTATTGGAGTTTCAGCTTTAGCATCAGTCCTTCCAATGAACACCCAGGACTGATCTCCTTTAGGATAGACCGGTTGGATCTCCTTGCAGTCCAAGGGACTCTCAAGAGTCTTCTCCAACACCACAGTTCAAAAGCATCAATTCTTCAGTGCTCAGCTTTCTTTATAGTCCAACTCTCACATCCATACATGACTACTGGAAAAACCATAGCCTTGACTAGACGGATCTGTGTTGGCAAAATAATGTCTCTGCTTTTTAATATGCTATCTAGGTTGGTCATAACTTTCCTTCCAAGGAGTAAGCGTCTTTTAATTTCATGGGTGTAATCACCATCTGCAGTGATTTTGGAGCCCAAAAAAATAAAGTCAGCCACTGTTTCCACTGTTTCCCCATCTATTTGCCATGAAGTGATGGGACCAGATGCCATGATCTTAGTTTTCTTAATGTTAAGCTTTAAGCCAACTTTTTCACTCTCCTCTTTCACTTTCATCAAGAGGCTTTTTAGTTCTTCTTCACTTTCTGCCATAAGGGTGGTGTCATCTGCATATCTGAGGTTATTGATATTTCTCCTGGCAGTCTTGATTCCAGCTTGTGCTTCTTCCAGCCCAGCGTTTCTCATGATGTACTCTGCATATAAGTTAAATAAGCAAGGTGACAATATACAGCCTTGATGTACTCCTTTCCCTATTTGGAACCAGTCTGTTGTTCCATGTCTAGTTCTAACTGTTGCTTCCTGACCTGCGTATAGATTTCTCAAGAGGCAGGTCAGGTGGTCTGATATTCCCATCTCTTTCAGAATTTTCCACAGTTTATTGTGATCCACACAGTCAAAGGCTTTGGCATAGTCAATAAAACAGAAATAGATGTTTTTCTGGAACTCTTTGATCTCTGGTTCCTCTGCCTTTTCTAAAACCAGCTTGAACATCTGGAAGTTCACGGTTCACATATTGCTGAAGCCTGGCTTGGAGAATTTTGAGCATTACTTTTCTAGCATGTGAGATGAGTGCAATTGTGCGGTAGTTTGAGCATTCTTTGGCATTGCCTTTCTTAGGGATTGGAAATGAAAACTGACTTTTCCAGTCCTGTGGCCACTGCTGAGTTTTCCAAATTTGCTGGCATATTGAGTGCATAATATTCACAGCATCATCTTTCAAGATTTGAAATGTGTATATAGTCACTAAATTGTGCTGTACTGAAGCCCATGCTTGCTTATTAAGCCAGGTGTTCTAACAAGGCATCAGGGTGTCCACGTTTAGAAATCCTGAAATAGGTGGTTGAAAGGATGGTTGTTCTTATTTTAAAACACTGAAGCAATTGCCAAAGAAATCTATATTTAGGATATTGTCATTACATTCTAGCTACCTTAAACTTTGTATACTGTTGGTAGTATTAATTTAGTACAGTAAAGGAGATAGTACTAAATTGTAAAGAACTCTAGTGCCATATGATCTGGCAATTCCACTTCTGGGTATTTATCTGAAGAAAACAAAAACACTAACTACCAAAGATATATGCACCCATATGTTCACTGCAGCGTTATTGATGATCACTGAGACATGGAATCAACCCAAGTATCATCAGTCGGTGAATGGATAAAGAAGATACACACACACACACACACACACACACACACGAATATTACTCAGCTGTAAAAAAAGAAGGAACTTTGCCATTTGTTGCGACCTGGAGGTTATTGTGTTGAAGTGAAATAAGTTGAACTGAGAAAGACAAATTTCCAAAAAAGAACAAACAAAACAGAAATAGACTCATAGATACAAAGAAACTCATGGTTGCTAGAAGGGAAGGGGGTGGGAGTAGGCTAAGGTGAAGGGGATTAAGAGTTGTTAACTTCCAGCTATAAAATAAATAAGTCACAGGCATATACTAATTAGCATAAATATAATACTGTAATAACTTTATATGGTGACAAATGATTACTAGACTTATGGTGATCATTTCATGATGATTTAAATATTGAATTTAAATATTTAAATGTTGTATTTAAATGTTGGATCACAGTGTTGTACATCTGAAGCCAACATAATATTGTATGTCAGCTACAATACTTCCATTTAAAAACAAGTCATAGAACCCTACAAAATTGCAACCATGTTCTTCTGTGTTATGACTTCTTTTGACTGAGGAAGTAAAGTAGATACCGGAAAATGTAATTCCTAATCCTTGTTCTCAAGAAACTTTATCACAAGAACATGAGGATTGAATTTTACTTTTTGATTTTCTTCTTTGGAAATAATGGTAAAAGTTACTGTGGACTGCCCCCTTAGTAATGATTCAGTCTTGGATGTGGTACAAATCTGTCTATTAATTTTCCATTTTGAACTCTACCTTGTGGTGGTAATTTTAAAATAGTTAAGCAGTTATCACTGATTTTGTTAACATCTTTTGCCCCAAGAAGGCATGCCATGATTTAAAAAAAAAAGGTTTCTCTTTGATATGTAAATAATATCTACATATGAATTTGAGAATGCATTTTATTTTCCTAACCTGTACATGATCAGTGGGAAAAGAAGAAAACACTTTTAGCGCTTGAACGGTTGGGAACCTGGGAACCGAGAATGGCCTTCAGTCTCACCAGCAGCGTATTATGGTGTAAATGGAGACACTGATTACATACTACCTTTGTTTTTTCACCAGCGACAGATGACAGGAGTTCCATTCTGATAAAAAACTAAAAAAACATTTTGAGTGCTTTTGTCTTCCTTTCTCAAGGATCGAGACCGAGGTCTAGCAAGTGTCTTCAAGTAACTTGCCACTCAAAATGTAGTTATCAGCAAGGGTTGGTATTTGTCCTGAAAGGGCCCTGAATCACAATTCCTAATCTTACTCGTACATTTTTGGTGATTTAGGTTTAGCCAGCTGCTCTTCCTTGTTACATCTGTGATTCTTCCCCCTAAAGACAGTTTCATGAGTGGTTGTGAAGAGTATTGCTACAAACAATTGATGTTCTTAATTTTTGCTGTTTTTTTTTTTTAAACTCTGGATTTGTTGCTTGTTCTCTCTCATTTTCTGTGCCAGGTGCCAATAGAACATATCACTGGAGTAGTAAACCTTTTATTGTTTGAAGAGTGTCTGCTGAAGTGTGAAAGGTAGATACGAGACCTGTTGAGTAACATAAGCTGTGTGCTTTATCTTCTCTTGTGCCCTGCAGGGGGTGTCATTAACCTGTCAGTACCTATAGTCCTGACGGCTACTCAGGAAGACAAGGACAGGCTGGACGGCTGCACGGCATTTGCTCTGATGTATGAGGGCCGCCGGGTGGCCATTCTTCGCAATCCAGAGTTTTTTGAGCACAGGAAGGAGGAGCGCTGTGCCCGGCAGTGGGGAACAACATGCAAGAACCACCCCTATATCAAGGTCCTGAGTAAACCTTGCCGCGTTTATGTCTTGATTTACCAATAATGCTTGTGCTGAAATGTGAGGCGTTACTTGGATATCAACTGTGCCATAGGAACCGTTAATATTTTGCAGAATCAAGGCTGGAACTTATATTCGTGTGATGAGCATGCGGGCTTGTCATTTTGGTGCAGACAAATTCCAGCAAATATTGTTTAAACACCTCCTGTATACCGGCCCTGAGCTAGGTGCCAGAGCTGGGAACATAGGGCTGAGGTGCATGGCAGGCACAGTCCTTTTGTGCTTGGTATGTGCTCTCTGGTGGTGGAACAGATCCTGATCTTGTATTTACAGGTCGGATGTGAGGGCAGGATGCTATGGGAGCTCACAGAGGGCGATTTTATCTAAGCTGGACTTTTAACTGAACATTGTGTTCCTGGTATGCAAACAGTGAAATTTTAGTCTCCTCAAAGGGCCTCATGTTATTTCATGTATTGTAAGTGAAATATTATCACTGAAGTCACATTTCTGCCCTTTGTTTTAAAGTAGACTTTGAACTGTAAGGAGCTAAGTGAGGGAGTTCCCCGGCAGTCCCGAGGTTTGGACTCGGCGCTTTCACTGCTGGGCCTGGGTTCCATCCCTGATCAGGGAACAAAGATCCTACAAGCTTTATGGTGCAGCCAAAAAAAAAAAGCCTAAGTGAAATTTTAGTAGCTCTGTATATCTAGAAAATTTATATAGTGTCTGTTTAAATCATGGGAGTGTGCTCAATTTTATTTCATTATCTTCTGTAGGACAAAAAAGAGCAATTAAATGTTAAAAATGGGCAGATGTGGGACTTTGCTGGCAGTCCAGTGTTTACGGTGCCACACTTCCACTCCAGGGGGCGCAGGTTTGGTCTGATCGTTGGTAGGGGAGCTAAGTCGTTGGGTGGGGACCTGAGGTGTACTGAGTCCTTTGTCCTTAAATGCCATTCGCTCTATTCCCTGGACACTGTGTTCCAGTGCCCTGTTTGTTTTCTCTGTAACATTTATCACTGGCTGGTATTCCTCTGGTTTCTCCTGTCTTTTCTCATCATCATTACTTTAATTGCTCAGAAGTTTAGGATTGGAAAACACCAAGAGGGCAGAGTGACCCATTTTTCTGTTAATCAACATGCAGCAACAATTAAAAGAATGTTTTTGTTATTTAAAAAGTTACAGTTATTCATATCGAGTTTGTCTGCATTTCATATGCAAATATGATAGCTGTATCACAAATCCTTTGTGAATTATAAAATGTATTCTAATTCTACAGCATCTCTCATTCCCAGTTCAGTTGATTTACTATTAACCTTAAAGCAAGTGATGTCGCTCAGTCGTGTCCGACTCTTTGTGACCCCAAGGACTGTAGCCTACCAGGTTCCTCCATCCATGGGATTTTCCAGGCAAGAATACTGGAGTAGGTTGCCATTTCCTTATCCAACCATTAACCTTAAGATGAGCATAATTTATAGGTATACATAACTCGTGTGAGAGAAATGTTCTTACTTGTTTCGATCTTGATTCCTGTTTAAAAAGTTATTTTCTTTCTCTTGCCATTAGATGGTTATGGAACAAGGAGATTGGCTGATTGGAGGAGATCTTCAGGTCTTGGACCGAATTTATTGGAATGATGGTCTTGATCAGTATCGTTTTACTCCTACTGAGCTAAAGCAGAAGTTTAAAGATATGAATGCAGGTAAGACATGGATCTGATTATCTCACATGGGACTACTTGGAGTCTCTGCTTGGTGGGGAAGTTCATAAGGATTTTTTCTAATACTTACTAAAATGTAAGACAGATTGAGGAGTAAAGATAAGGGTAGTTAGCAATGGAATATGTAAGGAAAGCTATTATAATCAGTCTGAATCCACCTGTGTAGTTCACTCCCTTTCTGCAGATAACAATAGAACAGCAATAACACATTCACTGTTCATTCACCAAGTGTTCGTTGCTCACATGTTGCATGTGCCGGAGTGCCGAGTGCTGAGTATTCATAAGTCAACAGGAGTTTATGGTGTATTAGAGAGAGACAGTCACAAAACAACAGAAAAGGTTATTGACGAGTAGGTTAACAGTGATTTCAGCTTTCTGAATTAGGATGAAGTGGAGCTGTGGAAGTAGAGAGTCTGTAGGAACTCTTCTTTATAATGCTGCCTTAGAAAGTATCCCAGGACAGGGATTTTTTTTTTTTTTTTTAGAAAGTATCCCAGGACAGGGATTTTTATATTAGACATCTGTGATTAGCAGGTCTTTTACACAAAGGTAGGTAAATAATGTGTTTATACTGGTACACCCACAGGTGCCACAGCATTTGCTGTAGATTTTGGGAGGCTTTTTTAAGGTCTGAAGAATTTGGAGCCTCTTAAAATCATACTACTTATGAATTCTCACTCCAGAAATGGTTAAACCCTAAGCATGGGTGCTGCTTTTTCAAATAACTTCTGTGTAGAAATTGAGGAGATAGCTCTATTTTAGTTTGCTGATATTTGATATGATGTGAAATGGATCAGGAACTAGAAATGTGACCTGGGCACACCCCTTCAGATCTCCACGGGCCTCAGCAGCCTGCCTCATTCACTCACATTTCCTGCTTAGACACCTCAGGGTATTTGGTAGTGTAGGACCACATGTCTGCTTCTGAATTTTACTCCTCACCTCTGAATTTGAAGCGCAGGTTTGGCCTAAGCCTCTCGTGCAGGGATTTCTCTGACACTTGCTGCTTGCTTGTATAGCAGCTTGTTTTCTTCTTGTTTGCTGACATGTTTTGGGCACAGTCGTAGGGACTGCATCATGACTGCTCAAAGTCAGTGATGCTGCCTCATTCCCTTTTGTCAGCCTGTGACTTAAAGGTCCATGGTAAGTCTGTTTTGGCCTTTGAAGTGTAAGGAAGAGGGGCTTCTGGGAAAGGTTTTCCTTTCTAAAGAGAATCAGGCTTAGGACAGAAAGTTACCTTTTTCCATCCTTCCTTCTCCTCTTGCTTCGGATGTGGTCATGTAAGGGTTCAGTGTTTGGAGCTCTGGCAGCCATTTTGTAACTGTGAGAATCCATGAGAATCGTATACTGTTTGAGTTTCTGATCAACCCTCGAGTCCTCTCTCTCCACATTTCTTACTCAAAGACCTAATGCATGTTTGAGTTATAGAAGACACTTCTAGTTGAGTCTTATCTTGTTTGCGGCCAGAAGCATCTGATAATTTAACATGTATAGACCTCTTTTTTTCTGATAAATAGGAACATGTTTAACTGAGGACTTGCTGAGACCTGCTCGTTAATTTTTTTTTCCAAAATAATTTATATCAAGAGCTCATGTTAATAAATAATTTTTTGGCACTGTTGAAGGGTCTTATCATGAAATTATCATTCATAATCAGAGACTTTATGTTACATCTGTTTTGCATTCTTCCTTGTGGGGCCAAACATTTTAAATCATTTAGATAATTTGTTGCATAGTGAGAGATTGCACCTTTTGTTTAAAGTAGCTGGGAGCCAGTTATTAGCCTTAAATCAAGCAAAAAGGATGGTGGGGTGTTATTTTGTTTACTTTTCCATTTTAGACTAAAGCAAATAAACAACAGATTGAGTATCTTCCTTTATAGTTCTTATTCACTCTTTCCGGAAGCCAGTAACAAGTCATCTACTTGTGTGTACAAATCATAAATCAAGGGAGAGAAAAGAGGAAATTCTTTTTTTTCTTTTACTTAGGATTCCTTTTTAACCTCCTCCTCCTCCTCCCCTCATATAGTAGAAGAACTCTGATTACCCTGTGTGGGCTATTGTCCTGTGCACATTGATATGGTCAGTTTTGGTGTTTCTAAACCATTCTATAGCTGGAAGGATTGGGAAATCACTGACACCCACATCAGTGACTGCAGGGTGTCATGGTTCCAGGTGGCAGGTTCTTTGAACCATTGATGATTGACCAGTATCCTGGGAAGAATGAATTTCACGTAAACCAATGAAGAGCCAAGTTAGTGTTTATTATACACAGTGGAGTCCTGCTGGGTTACAAAGGGAAACATTGACATGATTTCTTTCAAGCTAGTGTGTGCTAGCACAGTGCTGAATAAGTCTGAAAAAGCTTTATAGAGCTTGTTGAACCAGACTATATTTTAAATGAATTGATAGAAACAGCAGAAATATATCTTAGGCGAAGTTGGGAATGATAGATACATGAGGAAGCTGAGGCGGAGGCAGATCGTCTGCCTCTGAAGGAGCTGCCACAGGCAAGGAGCAGGAGATGCTACGATCTGAGGTTGGGTGGTGGAGCCTCTGTCACCTGGGTCAGGGGACACTCAGATGAGGCTGTGAGCGTTGTCTGACAAAGTGAGTATTTAAAGATGGGTGGTCAAGGTTAAGGGAGCTGCCAGGGAATGACGAGGCATCTGGGGACTAGCAATGTGGGGTAGTAGTACCATTCCTGACATTGTTTCTTAAGTGGGGTAGGTGAAGGCTGGCGCTGCGGGGAGGGGCAGCGGGCAGGAGATGGTTGTCGGGGGTGTGGGCACGGCTGTGGTCACCATGCTGGGGCAGGATGCTACTGGGCACATGTTTTCTCCTCTGTCCTCTGCTTGCCTGTTGGTGTCTGCCTTGGGGAGGTAGGAGTACAGCCCTCCCCCTGCCCCTGGACACACATGTGCACACGCACACACACATGCACACATGCACACACACCAGAGACATGGACTAGAGGGGAAGGTGAACGCAGAGCAGACAGTGCAGAGTCTGTTTGGCAAAAAGCTTTATATTCAACGTTACTTTTCACGTTAATTTGAAAGCACTTTTAGTCTTAAGAGAGAAAACAACTTGTGGACATGTTTCGGGTATGAGAGTCCCTGTTTGTGAAAAATTCTAGTCTATTCATATTTACTCAAGTGGCCTATCTTTGTCTTGTGGATTTTTTTTTAATTCCCTCATGAGCAGTTTAAGTAAAAGAAAAGCTGGTGATTTATGACTGGCCTGAGGGAGGAGGGGGATCAAACTCGTTTTTTTTGTTGTTGTTTCCAACTCTCTTAAAAAATCTCCCACAAAAATAAACATAGCGTACCCTCACCTTACGCCCTCCCCCTCCAGCTGTGGCACTATTGTCAGGACTCTCTTGTTCAGCTGCTACATTAATTTGAAGAAACTCAGAAATGCCTGTACTTATAGTTTTGGGGTAAAATGGCAGATAATAGAGCTTGCCTAGGACTGGAGAGAAGACTGACTAATTAGTGCTGTATGTAGGACAGTTTTCAGAGAAGTTGAAAGGAAGGAAGCAGGAAGATGTTGTAATTCAGGGTTTAGTGGTTGGGATACAGTCCAGGACTCTGCCTGTGGGCTGGGCAGCGAAGCGCAGTTCTGAGAAATCTGGGGGAAAGAGTTCGGAGCATTCCCCTGCTGACCAGTCCATTTGTTGCTCACAGCAGCTCTGCTGGGAACCTGCTGCCATCCCTGGGCCCTTTGCTGAGCAACTGCAGCGCAGGGGCCCAGCCCAGGTGTTTTCAGCATGCCGCGTTGTGTTCCAGGGCCGTGATGCTCGGTCAGGCAGCCTGTGTCCTGCCTGTATCCAGGGGGTCGGGGTCTGCCCTCCTTACACCACCAGAAAGCACTCCTGGTGCCATCCTTCCCCATCACATGTCCGTGCATCCTCAGAAGAACCTTCCCCACTGTCTTCTTCCCCTTCCACCTGCTGCAGGGAAGGGATCAGACTATACTTAACATGAGGTGTTGGCTCCTGGATGGTATCGAATGCAGAGGAGAGGGAGAGAAGCTGTACTGTGGGATTCTTCCTTACTTAGGCATGAAATATAGAAGCCTGGGGAGCTGGGCCCGCTTTTGGTTTGAAATATGCGGGTTATAGTGAAGGTGGAGGAACTGAGGGGGTGGGAGCAGTAATGAGCAATATCTATTGAAATGTTTTGAGTAATAAGTCTCTGTAACTGATGAGTTGGAAGGTCAGGACTTAGAGATGCAGCTAACAGAAGCCATCTGTATGCACATGGTAATTGAATCCAGGCAGAGGGGTAAGTTTCCTCAATGAGCCTGTAAAGAAAGAATGTCATAGGACCCAGCAGTGAACCTTATGGTTCTGAGAGGACTACAAGATGTCAGAAACAGGTGATTAGACTAAAATGGGCCAAGCAGAGTATAAAATGTCATATGCATTTGATCACATCTGTGTAAAAATGTATGCTTAAGGAGAAAAACTAGGAGACTGCAAAAAACCAAAACCAATTATATTAAGATCATGCGTTTCGGTTGGTTTTTTCCTCTCCAAATTTTCTTCAGTATTTCATTTGTATGTATGTGTTAGTCATTTGTGTCTGACTCTTTGTGACCTCATGGACTGTAGCCTGCCAGGCTCCTCTGTTCATGAAATTCTCCAGGCAAGAATACTGGAGTGGGTAACCATTCCCTCTTCTAGGGAATCTTTCTGACCCAGGGATTGAACCCAGGTCTCCCATGTTGCGAGGGTAGCACCTGTCTTCACTGTTGCCACGTTGTTAGGGTATGTGACCCCCACTCACAGTGTGTAGGCTGTGATCAGTCACAGGAGCCTGACTGTATGCTGGGGGAGGAATAGATTGAGTGAGCAGAGACAATGGAAGGCTGGAGGATGGTTTGTTTTATATGGAAAATGTGGGGCACATGTTTCTCTGCAGCAGCCTTCTGGTTTTGCTGTCTCCCACTCCACCCCCTGACTCTTACCACATCAGCCCTGCACAGTCTACTAGGCCAGTTCTCTGTGAAATATGGCTGATAAATGCACAACCTCTGTTTGGATTCATGTCCTCGGACACATCTGCCTTCCTGCTTCCACACTTTTGATCTCACCAGGTGGCTTGGCTACAGTGCTTTTACTTCTATCACCCAAATTTCATTTGTCTTTGAGAGGTCAGTAAATTACAGCCTGCAGGCCAGATCTGGCCTACTGCTGATTCTTGTAAATAAAGTTTTATTGGGAAATATCCACACTCACTCGTTTATGCATCGTCTGTGACTGTTTCTGCACTATTTGTGCAGGGGTGAGTAGTTGCAGCAGAAACCCTATAGCCTGAAAAGGGTAAAATATTCACTCTAGCTCTTGAAGGAAAAAGTTTGCTTTTCCTCGGCAGCTTCACAGTGTATTTTCTATAAGTCAAAATAATAGAATTCCTGGTCCTTTCCCAGAAATGAAGGCAGAGGACTAGAAAGAGATGGAAATCATAGTATTCTTGCCTGGAGAATACCATGAACAGAGGAGCCTGGCAGGCCACAGTCCATGGGGTCACAGAGAGTTGGACGTGACTCAGCAACTAACACATGCACGCACAGGCATCCCAGGAATGAGGCTAGAAAGAAATGGAAATCATAAGTGTTAATAGTAAGTTTCAGTCATTTTGTAGGTAATGTCCCATTTTCAAACACAGTTGAAACTCTGATCTTTGGTAAAGCATTCAGTCTTAAACTAAGCCATAAGAAGTTATAAGTGGAAAGGTAAATATTTTATACCAGTTAAGGTGTGACAATAGGGAATGCATTGTCCTTTAGGAAATGGGGATGAGAATGTGAAAAATTATTGAAAGTTGCTATAAGTATCAGTGGGCTGAGGTCCATAGTAGCCCATTATTCTTTTTCCATCCTTGATGGAAAATTGATGGAGGAAAATTTAATAGTGATGCATGTTGGGTTATGTTTGTTGGGACAATACCTTGGGAGTGTAAGCTTCCAATGGATCAGTTACTCCTGTTACATTGTTGATCCATGTAAGTTCTCTAGTGGAGAAACCAGATGGTAGGGATGAAAATGCAGTCTGCAGCTACAGACAGTTAAAGCCATTTGGGTAATTCATTGATAAATAGTTATAAGGGATTGAAAAGACTGGAAGTTTAGGAAAAGCCTGGTAATACTGGGAAGGAAAAAATGGGCAGACCAAATGATCACTGCATTTCTGAATGGACCTGATAATAAGGAAATAATTCTACCTGGAAGAAATTTTGGCAGTAAAATCCTTTATATGCTGCTAATGTAAACTTTTAAGAAGTCATTCATCTTAACTTTATCTGTTAAATGTCCATGTGGAGCTAGATTAATTCTTTTTGGAAAGGAAGCCTAGGTAGGTGAATTATTAGAACCTGTGAAATATGTGTATTTGAGACAGAATTTATTTTTTATGTTTCCTTTTGCGCATCCTGTCATATAAATAATCTTGCTAAATGGCGCTCTTACAGAATGAGATTTGCCCTGCCTGAAGTCTAGGAATGTGGTCATCACACACCTGAGATGTATTACCCAGGGGTTCTGTTCACGGTTAGGCACCTGTTCCTCATTAAGAACATCGAAGGCTGCGTGTCCCAGCGCAGAGCTAATGCACCCTCGTCTTTAACACTCACTGGAGTGTTCATCCTGGAGTAGACCTGGAGCCACCAGTAGAACAGTGGGTTCAGTTTTCCTGCCAGGAACTTTTAGATGTGGTGCTTTTCTGTTTGCTTGTTAAAGAATGAATTGTCTTAAGGAACTTAGATTTATTAAGTGACTGCAGTGTGCATGCACTCACCGTGCTGGGTACTGTATATTGTCTTCATAACAGTAAGTTTAGTATCACCCCACTAGGAAGATGTCAGAAGTGAAATTAAGACCTTAAAGACAGTCCATGGTTAAAAACTAGTAGACTTGTGATTTGAAACTAAATATCCTGTTCCAAAACAATGCTTCTTCCATGTGTATTTTTACTCTTAAAAATTTTTAGAGAAAATTTCAAATATATGCTACTTATATTTGTTAAGTAGATGCATTAGGCTTCCTTGGTGGCTCAGATGGTAAGAATCTGAAGTAACACTTTAAAGTAACACTTTACTTTAAAGTAAACACTTTTTTTTTTAACACTTGCATGAGACAAATGTTCAGGGCTGGTGCACTGGGAAGACCCAGAGGGATGGGATGGGGAGGGAGGTGGGAGGGGGGATCAGGATGGGGAACACATGTAAATCCATGGCTGATTCATGTCAATGTATGGCAAAAACCACTACAATATTGTAAAGTAATTAGCCTCCAACTAATAAAAATAAATGAAAAAAAAATAATAAAGAAGGAAAAAACTGAAAAAAAAAAAAACATTTTAACACTTTAAAGTAACACTTTGCTTTACTTTTGTAACAGTATGAATGAGTCCCCATTTACCTCCAGGCCAAATTCAGTTGTACCAACTCTTGACTAATCTTGTTTCCCTTGTGCTGCTGCCTACCCCACTGCATTCCTGCATGTTATTCTGAAGCACATCTCGGACCTTATGTCATTTCCATCTAAATATTTCAGAAAGTATTTAAGAGTTAGGACTTTAAAAATAGAGCCGTGATATCACTATTGCACCTAAATAATAATAGTTTATTAATACTATCAAATAGGCTTCCCCAATGGCTCAGCAGTAAAGAATCTGCCTGCAATGCAGGAGGTGCAGGAGACTCAGGTTTGATCCCTGGGTCGGTTAGATCTCCTGGAGGAGGGCATGGCAACCCACTCCATGGAAAATCCCATGGACAGAGGAGCCTGGTGGGCTAAAGCCTGTGGGACAGAGTCAGACACGACTGGGTGACTGAGCACACACACACTACTATCAAATATCTAGTCAGTGATCATATTTCTGATAATTTCATAGTAGTCACGTTTCTTGTTTTTATAGTTTGAATTAGGATGTAAGTAAAATTCACATGTTGTAGTCAGTTCATATGTTTCCCATCATAATTTTTTACCTGGTTTTTTTAACCTTTTGTTTTGAAATAATTTTTAAAATCTACAGAAAAATTATGATAGTACCAAGAGCTCCTATATATTGTACCCAGATCCTATAATTGACATTATGTTTATTTGCCTTTTCATTCTCAGTTTCTTTGAAAGTTGCAGACACAATGCCCCATTACTCCTTAGTTATTTCCACGTGTATTTGCTGAAAGTAAGGACAGTCTCCTGCCTATCCTCTGTGCTCATCAGACACAGAAAAATACACTGATATGAGACAGTCTAATCTGTGTCCTGCCCTCACATCACGCCATCGTTCCGGTTGGTTCTTTTACAGAACCAACGATGACAGCGGAAATCTTCTCTTTGCCACCTTTCATTCCCACTTCAGGATGCCAGTCGTGTCTTTAGTCTGCCTCATTCAGAGCAGTCACTTACTCTCTGTCGTGTCTTTCACAGACTCGGCATCTCTGAAGAGTACCTACTCTTTACTTTCTCGACTGTCTCTGTTTTGGTTTGTCTGCTGTTTCCTCATGATTAGGTTCTGGTTACACCTTTTCTCAGGAATCCCATGGGAAGCAAGGCCGAATCATTGGCACATCATATTTTGTGGCTCACAATTTTGATTTGTCCTCTTACAGATGAGTTCAACTTTTTTAAAAGTTAACTTTTTGCATTAAAGGTCATCTTTACCAGGTTTTTCCTACTGTAAAGTTAACAAGTTATTTTGTACATACTAACAAGTATTTTGGGGGAGAGATTTTGAGACTCAGTGAATATCCAGTTGTTATCAAATTTTTATGTTAGCTTTAGCACGCCGCAAATACGGTGATTCTGTCATTCTGGTTACTTTTATTAGTTGACTTTCTATACTGTGAGTTAGAGTTTCCACTTCTTCACTGGTTTTTTCATTTATTTTATTCTGTCTGGATTCATAGGCTTCTCTTTTACTCCGTGGTTTTCAAACCATTAGTTATGATTTACTTTGCTGTTTAGCATGTCCTTCGTTGGCTTCTGGGGCTATGTCCCTTGACACGTCCTGATTGCTGTATCCTTTGACATGTCCTCATCCTTCTCTGAGCACTTCCTTCTTTATGGTACAAAAGACGATCCGTCTCATGTTATACTTTCCATGCCTGCCCCAGAATTGGCCGTTTCTGCCAAGGAACCCTGGTTTATTTAAATAGGGGGTAGTATTTAGGTTGCAAAATTTGGGCTTTAGTTTTGCTCTTTGCCACTGGGTGGTCACTGCTTGTAGGACCTTTCAGTGGTCAGAACCAGAAGGTAAGCATGTATACTCACACAAATTCATATCTATCCCTGAATACATCTATCCAGACAGCTGAAAACCGTGAGGCAGGTCATCCTGATATTTTCAACCCTAATCCAATACCATGTGGTCTTTCCTAGCCTTTCTTCTTTTGGGTATTTTGGCCTTTCCGCTCCTGCAGTCAGAGTTCTGGCGCCCATATCGTCAATGAATTTACTTACTTGCTGTCCTTCCGTGTGTGTATGCAGTCTCCCGGTCAGACGAGCCGGCTCCTCAGCCCTGGCTCCCCGACCCCACTCAGGCAGGCATCTCCTTGGCCCGGGTGCTGCAGGCTTGTGCTGGCCCAGACTGCTCTTCATCTCTTTCCTCCCCGTGGTCCAAGCCTCAGCTACTTGCCCCCAGCCTCCCCATCAGTGCAGTAACACATCAGCCCAGGAGAAGGATTCCTGAGTGCTTAGTAACTGTCTCTGTTGTTCTTCAAGGCTGTTTACAAAGAATGGGTAAAGGGAAGGGGAGAGTGGGGAGAGAACTAAACTTACTGATGAGATTGAGGCCAGAATCACAATGCAGGTTAAATGGAACAGTGGTAGTGCGTGCGTTCAGGAGACATTCTTTGTTGTTTTTTGGAAAGACTGGAGTATGATAATTAGGAAGTAAGATTCATTCTTGGTCTTGGGCAAGGGGAGTTCGATATAATGGCTAAAAGGGATGTTTTGAAATCTTTTGATATCTATACTTTGGAGTGTTTTCAGAAGGACAGAAAAGCTGTGATATCACCTCTCCTCCTGTTTCCTTAAAGCAGGGTAATTTTAGATAAGTAGGTAAGTAAAGTCGTTCAGTCATGTCCGACTCTTTGTGATCCCATGGACAGTAGCCTACCATGCCCCTCTGTCCATGGGATTCTCCAGGCAAGAGTACTGGAGTGGGTTGCCATTTCCTTCTCCAGGGGATCTTCCCAACTCAGGGATCAAACCCAGGTCTCCAGCATTGCAGGCAGATGCTTTACCATCTGAGCCACAAGGGAAGCCCATTAATTTTAGATACTCACATACTTGTATCAAGACTTCTTTTTGTACCTTATGTCCTGCTATTTCTTTGGTGTAAACCCACCTTGTTCATTTATAAAAGGTAACTTGAAAACTTCATAGCATAGTGATGATGCTCTCAATCTTCGAATGTCACAGTATATGTCCCCAAAAATCTCCTGGTCAAGTAGGTGCCATCGTTTTCTTTCTGTGCCTTTTGTTGCTGTGATAGGAGAGGGTTAGAATTGAGAATAGTCTGGGGATATTATACAATTCAGCTTAAAATTGTTAGGGAAGGGGAAGATGTTCTTCTCTGAGTCTAGATTAGGTTGACATTGCATGATGATTTATCAGATATTATGAGGGCAGCAAACACAGAGCTCCTCTTACTCGGTTGTTACTCTGTTCTGTAAAATTATTCTGTGACCCCAAGGAGCCATGCCTTCTGAGAAAGGTCTCCTGATAGCAAGAGCCCCATGTAGGAGTGAAGCCAGGGTTGTAAGCAGAAGATACGTAGTTAACCGCTTTAATTTATTCAGCACTTTTCAACATTTGAGTAATAGCAATGGTCCTTGTAAGGGATATTGTTGTTGCATGGCTCAGATGATAAAGAATCCACCTGCATTGCGGAAGACCTGGGTTCGGTCCCTGGGTTGGGAAGACCCCCTGGAGGAGGGCATAGCAACCCACTCCTGGGAGTGAAGAATCCCATGGACAGAGGAGCCTGGCGGGCTATAGTTCACGGGGTCACAAAGAGTCAGACATGACTGAGTGACTTAGCACACAAACTATAATCCAAAATCTAGACCTGGCATCACAAAACAACTGGATAGCATTCCAGTCAGTTAGAGTAATCAGTATAAAGAGCTTATTTAGATTGTAAGTAAATTTTCTAACCCCTACATTTCTCTGTCTTTCTTTAATAAAGGACTATCTTAGATCTGATGACGGGATTGACCTGATGGGTTATTAAGGCATAGGCCGAGAATTTATATGCATTGCAGCCTGTTGAATTGAGATGGGTTCGAGCCAGACAGTCTTGATTTTCATCCTCAGATTGCCCGTGAATGCAGGAAGTAATTGTTATAAGTCAATTACTATTATGTGACACAGCCTCCGGCTTGTAAGATTTGTAAAGTAATAATTACTGTATCAGCTTGCCTTGAAGTAAGTGGTCAGAGCAGTACATGCTTTTCCCCCAGTTTCTGATTCTGCGCATGCAGGTTTGCTTAATCCTGAGCATCAGGCTTCAAGAAGAATTGCTTATCTTTTGGGAGGCAGCATTAGAAATGTGCTGTTCTTAACGCTGAAATTCTCTTTCAGATGCTGTCTTTGCCTTTCAACTACGCAACCCAGTGCACAATGGCCACGCTCTATTAATGCAGGACACCCACAGGCAGCTTCTGGAGAGGGGCTACCGGCGCCCCGTCCTGCTCCTTCACCCCCTTGGTGGCTGGACAAAGGATGACGATGTCCCTCTGATGTGGCGGATGAAGCAGCACGCTGCAGTGCTGGAGGAAGGAGTCCTGAATCCTGAGACCACGGTGGTGGCCATCTTCCCGTCTCCCATGATGTATGCTGGACCAACTGAGGTAGATAGCTTTTAAGATTTGCTCTGCAGCAGTGTTGAAACCACTCTTACTAATGCAGCAGGTAGCCACAGCAGACTTATCTTAGGATGTTTCCCCTGATCACAGATCTGTTCTGAGCATGAGGCTGGAGTACTCACCTGCTCTGTTGGGGATGCGCTCTAGAGGTGGCCCCCAGGAGGCAGTCTTGTTAGGACTGGGAAGGCAGGGAGGGGTTCTCTTGCTCTGTTGTGGTTTGTGATCCCAGTTGTGAAGGAGGGAAAGTTTCTTGCAGACAAAGGGCTGGGTAGCCTTGAGCCTGTGTGAAACAGGCTCTTGTCTGGCCCTCGTTACACAGGTCTGACAGCGTGCATCTTATTCCTTTGACAAAGTTCTAAGTCACTCTTCCCAGGGGACAGAATCGGTCTGATTTTTGCTTCTGGTATTTGAGTGGGAAGAAAAAGATGGTATCTTTAAAGAAAACATTCTTCATCTGTTCTCTATTGAAGGACTAATAGAGTCAGGAAATAAAATTGCTGCTTGATTTTGGGTGGAGTAGAGTTCTAGAGTTCTACTTAGCAGTCAAAAGGAAAGTTTTGAGATCTTTTTATAACCATATATAAGGGAGAAGACTTAGGTTTTTGCTTCAAGGTAGAGATGGCTTTCAAAAAAAATATTTGAATAAATAGATAAATCAGTGAATGTCCTGAAAAACAGTGTGTGAAAAATTCCTAGCCAGCTTCTTGTTGAGAGTTTAAGATAAAGAATGGAATGCACATTATTATTGCACTCTTTTTTGCTCCCACCTTGAAGGGGGATGAATTTACTTACTAGATATATTTGGGAGGCAAACCCTTTTAGAAGGAAAAGAACAATTTAGTTGTAGATACTCTGTGATAGTTTCCTTTAAAAAATGTTTTTTAAAGGAAGTAAAAGATGTTTGGCTGTTCCTTGGGATCAAGCCTAAAAAATTTTTATTGGAGCTTAGTTGTGGGGTTGTATACTCTTTATCTAAGAAATACTGACAGAAAATTACAGTAACAGCAGGCTAAAAGTTTACAGGGTATTTGATTCTTCTCTTGGATCAGCCTGAATAACATATTAGAAGACATGAGGTAGAATTCCTCATAATCTTCTCTCTTTGTTGGTATGAAATATTCATAAGAATTGGGTGCTGAAAGCCATTTTATTTTCCCAGAGACCACCGTGTCTTAAGTTCTTACATCTTTTTTTCTCTATTTGTTAATATTTTATTTATGTTTTTTGCATCCATTTTTTAAGATATTATTTATTTTTAGAGTTTATTTTCAACTAGAGGATAATTGCCTTACAATACTGTGTTGATTTCTGCCATACATCAATACGTATCAGTCACAGGTACATGCACCTCCCCTCCCTCCTGAGTTATTTTGGAAATAAAGTCACAGTTTTGTCCCAGTAGTTTCTCAACTTCTTTTTTGGTGCTGTCTTCATCACCATCATTTTAAGGGAATCATTTGGAATGAAGTTTTCCAGAATTAACCAGGTGAGCAGCTTTCAATGTGGGAATGATGCAGATGAATTTAGGGGTCAGGGCTGAGTTTATCAGTAACTTCATTCAAGAGCCAGTGAGGAAAATGAAAGAATTTATCTTGGCCTATTGAGGACATATTTTGTCCCATTTGTGTCTCTGATTCCTGTCTAAAAGGGAAGGTATGACATTTTATTATCTAAATAAACTAAAAAGTGCTTTTGAGAAGGCAGCGAGGGGATAGACAAATAACAAAAACAGAAGAGCGAACACCACACGAGGTCAAACATGCAGTCGTGTCTGCATTCAAAGGGTTTTTAAGGCCTGTCATTTCAGAGCCGGGTGTGTCTCTTGAGGAAAATTCAGAGATCAAGGTGCCTAGAGGTGCCCTTGGGTGCCTGCATTTTGGCTTTCCTCAGAATCTTCCTTCTTCCAAGGCAAAGCTGACGAGGTGAGCTGGCTGCAGCAAGCCCTCCCCCAGCCTCAGATTTGACTCCTGTTGCTACATCCAAGAGCATGGTCTGGTTAAAACAATGTAGGCTCTTGGACTATTCTTGGCCTGGTTTGCCGCCTAATCTTAGGTTCGACTTCTCTGAGCTATGTTTTAAGTGCATAGAAAAGGGTCATTTAAGGCATGCACGGGGAGGTAGGACTAAATATTCTTTAAGGTTCTGTCTCATTCTCCTTAGTTTCTTACTTGTCTTATTTGCTTTTAACTTCATATTGAACTATAATATACATTGGAGAAAGTGCACATTTCCCAGGTATACAATTAAATGAAATTTTCCCACTCGAACAGTCGTGTGACCAGCACCCAGACAGGTGAAGAGACTGTTACCAGCACCCTTGCCGATCTGCATCCTGCCCTCTCCTATCCACCCCGTCCTCCCCACAGTAGTCATCACCGTCCTCACTTCTCACAGCATAGATGCGATGAGCTGGTTGGGAACTCTGGGAGGCAGACTCTGAGATGAGCATTCAGGAGGTGTGTGAGGGAGAGCTCTTGGAAGCAGCACTTGTGGAAGAAGGAGAAAGGCAGCGAGCAGAGTTGGGCTGGGGGAGAAGCTGAGCTGCAGTTCGGTCTTAGTGGAAGCCTGAGCTGATCCTGTGTGGGCTTCTGGAAAGGCCCTTCAAAGATGCTTTCAGCTGCACAAAAAAGAGTCACTTAAACCTCTGTGTTGACCAGCGCTTGGCTGCCCAGGGAGGGGGCCTGCCTCTGACCGCTGCCGCTGCTTTCCGCGGGGACAGTTTCTAAAGAGGGCTGACGGCCTGCGGGCTGTGTGCTGGCAGCCCTCCTCAAAGTGGGGCGGCAGCCCTGCTTCTCCGGGGGACCTGGGCATTGCATCTCGGCACCGAGTCCAGCCTTTCCTTGTGCTTTTATAGCTGAGATCATACCGTGCACACTCTGGCATTTGGCCTCTTTTCCCTTTGCGTACGTTGGTGAGACTCGCCTTGCTGTGGTGTGTAGTTAGTTGTACTTGGTCACTCTCTGTACCGTGGAGTATCCTGTCCTGTGACTGCACCCAGTACTGTTGATGGGCGTCCCAGTTTCTAGTTGTTTGCTATGAAGAATAGCACTGGCGTGAAGATTTTAGTGCATGACTTTTCATGGGCATCTCTGTTGGTTGAATACCTAGAATTCTAGATATTCTAGGGGTGAGCCTTTGTTCAGCTTTAGTAGATGTTGCCAACCAATTTCTAATGTGGTTGTACCATTTTATTGATACATTCTCATCCACAGTATTTCTTCAGCTAAACTTGGTTACTTTTTTCATTTGAGCCCTTTTGGTCCTCTGGCTTTATGTAACCAAGTGTCCTGTATATACTTTTATTATTTCTTAACCAACCTCTAAAATGTTTTCATTGAACCAGTTTCACTGAAGAGGAAATGGAGAAGTAAATGAATTGTATGTATATACCATGATTGAGAATATAAGAATAGCCTATTTTTATTGAGCTCTTCCGGCAGGCAAATGTTCCAAGTGCTTTATATGTATCTGCTAACTTCATCCTTAGAACGACACTAAGAGCAGGTAGATTATTCTTCTTCTCAGTTCAGAGATGAGGAAACTGAGGTGGAGGTGTTAACATGCTTATTCCAGATCATTCCAGAGCCATGGGCTCTACATGCCACAGAATGTTCTTCTTTTATCTTATCAGGTAAAATTAAAATATGTGGCCACAGATTTTTAGAAAATAGACTGGAAATAAATTCTTAAAATATCTTGTAGGAGTTCCAAAACAGTGAATTAGGATGGCCTTGGCTGACATTTATTAGAGGTAGAATCTTTAGTACAGAGCCTTTCAAACTTATTTTTCATTTGTCACAAACCAGAGTTGTGTGTTGTGATCATCTTTGTTTAATCTGTGCGTGCGTGCTCATTCGCTTCAGTTGTGTCCGGCTCTTTGACCCAGGACTGGAGCTGTCCAGGCTCCTCTGTCCGTGGGATTCTCCAGGCAAGAACACTGGAGTGGGTTGCCATGCCCCCCTCCAGGGGATCTTCCTGACTCAGGGCGCAAACCCACCTCTCTTTTGTCTCCTGCATTGACAGGCGGGTTCTTTACCACTAGCGCTACTTGCGAAGCCCTTGTTTAATCTGTGTTCTTAACTCTTTTTTTTTGGACACATCGCGTAACATGCTGGATCTTAGTTCCCAACCAGTGATCAAACCTGTGCCCCTTGGATTGGAAGTGTGGAGACCCAACCACTGGGCCGCCAGGAAATTCCCTTACTCTGTATTCTTCTGATACCTGCCTCATTGTTGTTCAGTCTCTGAGTCGTGTCAGACTCCCCGCAGTTCCATGCGCTGCAGCCCTCCAGGCTTCCCTGTCCCTCACTGTCACCTGGAGTTTGATCAGACTCGGGTCCGTCGGGTCGGTGGTGCCATCCAGCCGTCTCGCCCTGCCTTGGGGTTGTAGTCACATCTGCCTATTTTTTTTTAACTGTTGTTGTGAGAAGTAAATAGAATAAATATAAATCAGTAACACATTGCCTAGCTTGTGGCAATACATGGTAATTAATATCAACTGCCTTGAAAAACAGTAACAAACTGTTGCTGCAAGTTCTTAACATCCCTGGGATTCTGTCCCGGCATCAGGGGAGCTGCATACATCTCAAGGCTGCTCATCCATCTGTGTCAAGTTGTAGAGTTTTGATTATGGCAGAGAGCCTGGGATGACCAACTTACCTAGCAGACTCCACGTCAGAGCACAGATCCTCTGATTCGGAATATCGTTTGCTGTTTGATAGTATAATATAAAGCTCAAATAAAGAATATGAAGGCAAATGAAAATAACCATTTCTTGAATGTCTGTATATGTGCCTATCATATAAACAGATTCTTTGTGCATGTTGTATAACCTCATCCCCACAACAGCTCAGGGAGATAGCTGTTACTTCCATTTTACAGCTGAGGTTACTGAAGCTCAGAGAGACCGAGTAATGTAACTGTGTTCTGTACAAGAAAACTGAAGCTGGACGGTAATTAAAGCAGTAAAAACAGATTTTTACTCAGGAACTGTTACAACATGGGGAAAAGAGACCTAATGGGCTCAGTTGAATACATCATGGTCAAGTGGGGGTTTATAGCCAAGGAGCAGAGTGGTGGTCAGTGGCTGGAAAATTACTAGGAGGAAACATCAGAAACAACAGGCGTGGGATGGTTCTGGTTAAATTGACCTAGCGGGATCCTTGCTAAAGGCAGGACAGCCTGTTTACATATCATATGGAGGTGGTAGGGATGAAGAATTGGATCATGTATGCAGGATGGAGGGGCTGCAGAGTGACTTAGCAAGACTTTTGCCACAATTGGTAGTACAAGCCCTACAAGATGGATTCTGAAGGTCGGGGCATAGAGAACTTGGAGGAACCTGATGAAAGTTAGGTCAAGGAGGGAATCTTGGTCATATCTTAAAACCAGTAAGACGCGCAGCTGGACCTGAAACTTGAGCTTTTCTGGCTCCAAAGACTGTGTCTTCTTTTCATCAGGCTCCTTGCTGCCTGGAACCCTGTGAGGGGCCGTAGCAGTCAGTAGGAGGGCAAAGAGGTTAAAGATGCCCTGTGCATACACAGAGCTCCCAGGTTTCCTAGAAGGGAACAAAGGTATATTAGAGCAATTTCTGCCTGTAAATCTCTGGAGTGTCAGTTACATGCTAAGAGCTGTAGCTCTTGTCAGAGAGCCCCTCATCTGGTACCCAAGCAAAGGCAATTTTTAACTTCTGAACTTTTATAGAACAAACTTAAGAAATTCTGATAAACACCTCCATATTTTAAACTATTAAATATTTTAATGTTTATGACCTGGCAGGATTTAAATCGTTATATTGAGTGGCTTTTTTTTTTTTTATTGAGTGGCTTTTGAAAACTATCCATTTCTTTTTCTCAAGTGCCTCACTTGTGTGCTTGACTTATTTGGCTTATTCACAGCCTCAAATGAAGAATTTTTTTATAGTTAAAAAAAAAAAACACACAACACTCCTTTTTGTAGCTTTCCCAGTGACATCAGGACAAAGTCTGCCAGTAATGCTCATTTGCCAACTAATAATAATAAAATAAAAACAATGACTCTTCCTTTAATCATTTTCTGTAGGTCATTTAGAAGGCATTGGTACCAGATTTGTTTCTCCAGCACAAATGCTTCTCAGAATGATGAGCAGCTGTTAGCCTATTTGGTTATCAACAGGATGTCCCTGATTTTCCAGTCTGTAAAAGAGTTGATGGCTTGATTCCTAAATTCCATTTTAGGAGTTGGGTAGGTGGGGGCAGGACAGCATGTGGTGGGAGAGCTACTTCTCCAATGTTAAAAAGTTGTCCCATCTCACTAAATGCTGTAATCCATTTATATAAAGGACAAATAATGCTTTTTAAGATGTGTTACATGAACATGCTGAAAGTAAGATATATCATGAAATGTAGATATGTGTTGTAAGTTTTCTCCTGGTCTTTAAGGCATTTGAATGAAAATTAGCGGTTGAATTCTGGAGAAAATTTGTCATTATAAGCTGCCATGAAAGTTATCAGTGCAGTTAGTAAATGACTCCTTAGTAGCAACTGATTGTATTTAATTGAGCAAATGCTGTTAATCAGGGACAGTAGGAACATACTGCCACATGATGCAGTATGTTTGTTTAATTAGTCCATGCTTTACACCGATATCTGGAGCAGTAAATAGGATGTCTATTAGGGTTTAAACCCTATTCCTCCCCATAAACACTTCCAAGCCTTTAACAACTAAAGGGACAGCTCTTAGGATCTGAGCCTAATTATAGGAGCCATAAACCCCCAAGTTTTATTTATAACCTTTTACTCTCTTCGAGCTCTTTGATCATTTTGTCTTCTGGTCATTTATTTTATTAATGTTTCTGGAACAGTGCAACACAAATTCACAATCTCTTATCTGAAGTACTTGGGGTCATGTATTGCTTAATCCTGCTTATGGGCCTGGGGCATAAAACACATTAGTATTTCTTAACAAAGTGAATGTTTTTTTCACATTAATTGGGATCAGCAAAGGCTACAGATAAACTTTGTCAGTTTTGATCAGGTTTTGCTAATGTTAGTTTAAAAAAATGGTTTTTGGATTTCAGATGGTTACCATAAGATTACTTAATACATCCATTTGGTAGTATGTACGTGTTGAATACTTTAAACTTACATGATGTTGTATGTCAATTACATCTTGTTAAAGCTGGAAAAAAATGAACTTCAGATTTTTGGGTAGGCATTTGTGGATCTTTATCACAAAAACATTTAGAGTCTGTTGATTTATTTTAAAAATAATTTTGGGCTTCCCTGGTGGCACAGTGGTAAGGAATCCACCTGCCAATGCAGGAGTCATGGGTTCCATCCCTGGAGAAGGAAATGGCAACCCACTCCAGTATTCTTGCCTGGAAAATCCCATGGACAGGGGAGCCTGGCGGGCTACAGTCCATGAGATCGCTGAGGCAGGCACGACTGACCGACTGAGCAGCAGCGTCTGTTTTATATGCTTTTAGCTTGTATGTATCTTGAAAAGTGAAATCGCTAATTTAATTCGGAGACGTTAGATTTTATAGGTGTGTTAGATGCTTTTCACAGGGAAGGAGGAATATACCCTGTTTTCCTCCTGACTTTTCCTTAGACTTCCAGCTCAGAATCTGTTTTTGTCTGTTTCTTACTCTGGCAACATCAAGATCAAATATTGTCTTTTAGTTTGGCCTTTCACTTTTTCCTGCAGTTGTAAGCTATGCTGTTTCTTCCCTAAATGTAGTACTAGCTTGTGTTTTCTCTCCTGCTCTGAGTCCTATCTTGGAGGGCATGACACAGTTTAAGTAGCTGCATGTGAACAGGTATGCATGGACTTTGGCATTGGAGAGACCCGATTTCAACTACTCCTTCTCTCAGTTGTTCATTTTGCAACTTTGAATGTGTTATTGAAAGTTTTCTTATTTGTAAAACAGAAACATTGACTATCTGATTGATTTACTCTAAACATTAAATGAAATATTCATAAAACACTTTGTTTTCATATTAGGAAGAACTTAATAACTAGTGCCTGTTATTTTCTTCCCTCTCCCCTGTGAAGGAACTCATGAAATGTTTTCCAATGACATACCATCATGTTGCCTTCCTGTGGTTCCTTAAAATAATAATCAGTAAGGGGGTGGAGAGACAGA
Organism: Cervus canadensis; assembly: GCF_019320065.1. NCBI lineage: Eukaryota > Metazoa > Chordata > Mammalia > Artiodactyla > Cervidae > Cervus > Cervus canadensis. Next base: position 45,835,294 of record NC_057404.1, on the reverse strand, counting down.
AAAGAGTCAAAGACTTTTGGCGTTTACCAAAAACAAATTTTGGGGTCCCTGGGCTTGGGAGGCCGAAGGGGGAGGAGGACTGTGGATTTGCTCTCTCTCCCATGACCCTCTTCACACCTGCCAGTGGCCTGGGCTCAACCAGGGCAAAGTAATTTACAAAAATAAAACAGTTTGGTTGCTGATGGTTCTGAACAAATCCTTCTCTTACATTTGAGTTATGTTATTTTGAACCCTGAGAGACCTGAGGTTTATCCTTGAAGGTAAAGGAAATCTTTGGGCAAGTCTGTATTTTGTGTATCAGGCCTCAATTCTTGATGTTCAGAATGAAGGGTTTGGATTCCAAAATCTAAACATTCCTTTTCAACTCTTAAAATTGTGTGATAGGAGTAATTATAAGGTGTGTCTAATTCTCTTCTACAAGTTGGAGAATGGAATGTGTAAGTAGATCTCATAATTTTCACATTGCAAATCAGAAATATGACTCTCACGATGACTGAATATTGTTCCATGTCTGTGCAGAACTATGGGAATTGGTAGAAGTGCTTAGAATGTGTAGTTGTGCAGAGACTGGAAATGATAAGTACCCAGGATCTACATGATGGGAAGGATAAACCTTGTCTTTCATTTGCCTCTCTAGGTTTTCCCAGTCAACGTGAAGAGTTTAAAATGGTTCTTGCCATTGAGAAATCAAGAGGCAGACCATTAAGATCTGGGAATTTCAAGAAAATAGGTTAATACTAAAGTGTTGTGATAATGTATAACCAAGATGTGGAGGTATTTTAACATGACATTCAAGAGATGAATGAAAATACGGATGTTTTTACCTGACAAAAATAGTTAGTTGGTTTGACTTTAAAGAATTTTTGCAGCAAGTACATTTTAGACAATTTGGAAAAAGAAAATTTGCATTACAAAACCAGCTTCTGTGTCTGAAGTTCTTTCACAAATCAGTTGAATATATGAATTTGGCTTTTTGATGTGGTTACTTTAAGAGACTTCATTACAGTTAAAGAAAATTTTGATGTGAAATATATGAAGAAATAGGTGATTTAAGTAGGGACTTAAATAACTGATCTGTTTGTTATCTTCAGTATTTTTAATTAAACAAAATTGAAAATATTATATGCTTAATCTGCCAGATTTCTAGGACAGTGGAATTACTCCACTGTGGGGTAGGAAGAAGATGATATAGTACTAGTGGTGTTATATGTCATGTGGTATAGTCCAGTTTTGTAGTTTTATGATATAATTTTAAATTTGAAAAATAAGTTGTTTTTCTCTCAGAAGCCACTGAATATTAAGTTTACCAAAATTTTTGGTAGGTTTAAGAGAGGTAGATACAGTATAGTACAGTTCAGTCGCTCAGTCGTGTCCAACTCTTTGCGACCCTATGGACCACAGCACACCAGGCCTCCCTGTCCATCACCAACTCCTGGAGTTTACTCAAACTCGTTCATTGAGTCGGTGTAGCCATCCAACCATCTCATCCTCTGTCATCCTCTTCTCCTCCTGCCCTCAATCTTTCCCAGCATCAGGGTCTTTTCAAATGAGTCAGATCTTCGCATCAGGTGGCCAAAGTATTAGTGTTTCAGCTTCATCATCAGTCCCTCCAATGAACACCCAGGACTGATCTCCTTTAGGATGGACTGGTTGGATCTCCTTGCAGTCCAAGGGACTCTCAAGAGTCTTCTCCAACACCACAGTTCAAAAGCATCAATTCTTCTGTGCTCAGCTTTCTTTATGGTCCAACTCTCACATCCATACGTGACTACTGGAAAAACCATAGCCTTGACTAGGCAGACCTTTGTTGGCAAAGTAATGTCTCTGCTTTTTAATATGTATTCTAGGTTGGTCATAACTTTCCTTCCAAGGAGTAAGCGTCTTTTAATTTCATGGCTGCAATCACCATCTGCAGTGATTTTGGAGCCCCCCAAAATAAAGTCTGTAACTGTTTCCACTGTTTCTGCATCTAATTGCCATGAAGTGATGGGACCAGATGCCATGATCTTAGTTTTCTGAATGTTGAGCTTTAAGCCAACTTTTTCACTCTCCTCTTTTACTTTCATCAAGAGGTTCTTTAGTTCTTCACTTTCTGCCATAAGGGTGGTGTCATCTGCATATCTGAGGTTATTGATATGTCTCCCAGCACTCTTGATCTGGCTTGTGCTTCATCCAGCCCAGTGTTTCTCATGATGTACTCTGCATATAAGTTCAATAAGCAGGATGACAATTTACAGCCTTGATATACTCCTTTCCCTATTTGGAACCAGTCTGTTGTTCCATGTCTAGTTCTAACTGTTGCTTCCTGACCTGCGTACAGATTTCTCAAGAGGCAGGTCAGGTGGTCTGGTATTCCCATCTCTTTCAGAATTTTCCACAGTTTATTGTGATCCACACAGTCAAAGGCTTTGGCATAGTCAATAAAGCAGAAGCAGATGTTTTGCTGGAACTCTCTTGCTTTCTCAGGGAACCAGAGGATGTTGGCAATTTGATCTCTGGTTCCTCTGGCTTTTCTAAAACCAGCTTGAACATCTGCAAGTCCATGGTTCACGTATTGTTGAAGCCTGGCTTGGAGAATTTTGAGCATCACTTTTCTAGCATGTGAGATGAGTGTAATTGTGCAGTAGTTTGAGCATTCTTTGGGATTGCCTTTCTTTGGGATTGGAATGAAAACTGACTTTTCCAGTTCTGTGGCCACTGCTGAGTTTTCCAAATTTACTGGCATATTGAGTGCAGCACGTTCACAGCATCATCTTTCAGGATTTGAAATAGCTCAACTGGAATTCCATCACTTCCACTAGCTTTGTTCATAGTGAGGCTTCCTCAGGATCACTTGACTTCACATTCCAGGATGTCTGGCTTTAGGTAAGGAATCACACCATTGTGATTATCTGGGTCATGAAGATCTTTTTTGTCTGGTTCTTCTGTGTATTCCTACACCTCTTCTTAATATCTTCTGCTTCTGTTAGGTCCATACCATTTCTGTCCTTTATTTTGCCCATCTTTGTGTGAAATGTTCCCTTGGTATCTGATTTTCTTGAAGAGATCTCTAGTCTTTCCCATTCTATTGTTTTCCTCTATTTCTTTTTTTTTTTTTTTTATTAGTTGGAGGCTAATTACTTCACAACATTTCAGTGAGTTTTGTCATACATTGACATGAATCAGCCATGGGGTTACACACATTCCCCATCCCGATCCCCCCTCCCACCTCCCTCTCCACCCGATTCCTCTGGGTCTTCCCAGTGCACCAGGCCCGAGCACTTGTCTCATGCATCCCACCTGGGCTGGTGATCTGTTTCACCATAGATAGTATACATGCTGTTCTTTTGAAACATCCCACCCTCGCCTTTTCCCACAGAGTTCAAAAGTCTGTTCTGTACTTCTGTGTCTCTTTTTCTGTTTTGCATATAGGGTTATCATTACCATCTTTCTAAATTCCATATATGTGTGTTAGTATGCTGTAATGTTCTTTATCTTTCTGGCTTACTTCACTCTGTATAATGGGCTCCAGTTTCATCCATCTCATTAGAACTGGTTCAAATGAATTCTTTTTAACGGCTGAGTAATATTCCATGGTGTATATGTACCACAGCTTCCTTATCCATTCGTCTGCTGATGTTTTCCTCTATTTCTTTGCACTGATCACTGATGAAGGCTTTCTTATCTCTCCTTGTTATTCTTTGGAACTCTGCATTCAAATGAGTATATCTTTCCTTTTCTCCTTTGTTTTTCACTTCTCTTCTTTTCACAGCTATTTGTAAGGCCTCCTTAGACAGCCATTTTGCTTTTTTGCATTTCTTTTTCTTGGGGATCCCTGTCTCATGTACAATGTCACGAACCTCCCTCCATAGTTCATCAGGCACTCTGCCTATCAGATCTTGTCCCTTAAATCTATTTCTCTCTTCCACTGTATAGTCATAAAGGATTTGATTTAGGTCATACCTGCTTGGTTGAGTGGTTTTCCCTACTTTCTTCAATTTAAGTCTGTATTTGGCAATAAAGAGTTCATGATCTGAGCCACATTCAGCTCCCGGTCTTGTTTTTGCTGACTCTATAGAGCTTCCCCAAATTTGGCTGCAAAGAATATAATCAATCTGATTTTGGTAGATGATAGATAACTATTTTCTAATGGAGTCAGGGAGCAAATGAGACTTTTATGTTTATAAAAAGGGGTAATGGATTAAACATCATATTGTGATGATTCAAGAACTATTCTAATTCTAAAGTGTTTACATTGTAACTATTCTGTGTATGGAGATAAGTAATTTAGGTTCCTATGTCACTGATTTTTGGTTTGTTAGTTGCACAACATCTTAATCTGTGATGGATGGCAGGGAGAACCATTACAGGATTTGCATAGATCAGTCTTATTTGAGAACTGATTATAATTTGAATTGTGAATACTCCCCTTTTAGCACTATTGGGTAGCAAAACTTAATTCTTACTTGTATTGCTTACATTGTGGAAGTAAGTTATGTAGAGCCAAAAAACATTAGCTGCAAAAATGTACTTGGGGAGGAAATTCTGAAACAAATGCTGATTTTTTTCAATGACAATTGCTGATGGTGAGTTGTTGTTGTTCTCCCATCCTTTATATTTGATTTGATTTACAATATTGTGTTAGTTTCAGGTGTCCAGCTTCAGATTATCTTCCGTTATAGGTTATTACCAAATAATGAATATAGTAACAATACAGAATATGCTGTACTGCTCTACAGTAAATCCTTGTTTATTTTATGTACAGCCATGTGTATCTGTTGATCCCATAGTCCTAGTTTATTCCCCTCTTCCCTTCCCCTCTGGTAACCATAACTTTGTTTTCTATGTCTGTGAGTCTCTTTCTGTTTTCTAAGTAAGTTCATTTGTACCAGTATTTTAAGATTCCACATATGGGTGATATCTTATAAATGTCTTTCTCTGATTTACTTCAGGTAGTATGATAATCTCTGGATACATTGATGTTGTAAATGTCAGGATTTCATTCTTTCTTGTGGCTGAGTAGTATTCCATTGCATAAATACACCTGTTGAGCTAAGAAGGCAGAGATTGGGTTTCGGCGCTGCTGAAGCAACAAGACTTGCAGGACAGAACTAAGGCAGGGCTTCCCTGGGGCTCAGTTAGTAAAGAATCTGCCTGCAGTGCGGGAGACCTGCTTTCAGTCCCTGGGTCAGGAAGATCCCCTGGAGAAGGAAATGGCAACCCACTCCAGTATTTTTGCCTGGAGAATTCCGTGGACAGAGGAGCCTGGTGGGCTACAGTCCATGGGGTCACAAAGGGTCGGACACAACTGAGTGACTAACGCTTTCACTTTCAGGGCAACAGAAGATGTGAGGGTGTTCCCCAGAGTTTCTTGGACTGCATTTGTGCAGGGCAAGACTCTGAGGCCTGGTATAGAGTGGCTACAGTAAGTTTGAGAGTGGATTGAAGGTACTAGAGGTTATTCACTGTTGAAAGATGACGTTCCAGTGTAGCTAAAGTAGAGAAATCTTGTTAACATCTTAGGTATGCAACTGAGACACCAGAAACACATGCTTTTGGAAAATAGGCCACACTGTACAGAAAGCATGATATCAATTTGTTTACAGCCAGGAAGTGGGAAATCACACAGAATTGGACAGGGGAAGTTTAAAGAATTATTAAACTTTAGTAGAGAAGTAACTAAAAAAATGCAGAGTGAACTCTAAAGGGTACCCTAGGGCTGAGGGAGATTACCAAAGGAAGGGTAGATTTGGAAAAGGGATCCTCTCCCCAAGACTGGGCTTCAGATCTCATTGGAAAAGGTATGGTTTCATCCCACTGGATGGTGAAGTTGAGTGGACTCTCTGGACCACACTGGTTCACAGATGCCAGATAACAGGAAACCACCCTCTCTCTGGTTCACAGGCTAGCTGAGGCTAAAGACTGGTAAGCTCAGTAGGGGTCAGGACATTCATTGGGAGCTGGCTTGCTGCCAGATTGGTGCACAGTATGGGATACCCATGTTGCAATTAATGCAGGAAGCAACCCTCTGAGGCCCAGTTGAGCACAGCGGGATACATGAGTAAGCAGAAGTCAGGGAGCTGCTGGTGGGAGGCTTGGAGTGCACTGGAGTTTGCATTAGGAGGACTGTAGCGAGGTGATCACTGGACTCAGGCTAGGGCTTTGAGGTTGTTGAAGAAGTGTGCACTTTGGGTTTGCTGCTGGACCCCTGTGCCACCAAATAGCCCCATATTCAGGTACCACTACACATCCTTCCTTCTCCAGTGTCCCTCTAATGCCCTCTGCTGATTTAACATTGTGCTCGCTGTGAAGGAGAAATGCTTAGCTTTCAATCCATTTTCTCAGCAAATACTAAGGGTGAATTTGGAGTTGAAAGGCAGTAGGTTGGTAATTGGCCCAAAAAACTGGACTGAACCTGCCCAATAGAGCTTAAAATTGAGCCTCAAAAAGATAAGAAGAGGTGCCAGTAAATTACCTGCCTGCTGCAATCAGGCTCTCAACATTCTAAAGGAAAACAGCATTATTCAGGCTCCTTAAAACCATTCATTCACAAGTCCAGCATACAGCAACAAATTATTGGAAATAAGCAAGGAACTGATTTATAATCCAGAATAAAAACTTTCACTAGAAGCGTGCCTTTAGATGATACTGATGTTGGAATTAGCCAATAAGAACATTGAAGCTTCTTAAACAAAAATATTGTCTTATGGGTGAGGACTCTCAGAAAAGTGGAAGCTGAAAAAAATCAAGTGGAAAACCAAGAGCTAAAAAAGTGTAGTATCTGAAACAGAAACATTTATTGGATAAACTTAAAAGCTGACTGGAGTTGGCAGAAGAGAAAGGTCAGTGAGTTTAAAAAGTCAGTAGGAATTCTTTGAAAAAGGAAAATAAATGGGAGAAAAGAAGCAAAGCCTCAGTAGCTTGTGGACAACCTCAAGCCATCTAACATGTGTATAAGTGAAGTTCTGAAAGAAGAGAGAGAGAATGTGGCACAAAAAGTTTTGGCAAAAAAAGGGTTGAAAGTTTTCTGCCATTGGTGGGAAACATCAGCCTACAAATTCAAGCAGCCCAATAAATATAAGAAAGGATAAATCCAAAGAAAACCACAATTAGGCACAGAGTAGCCAACCTGCTGAAAATTTATGATAGAGAGGAACCTTAAAAGCAGAGAGTGATGGCTGGCTTCTCAAGAGCGTTATGAGCTAGAAGCAATGGAGTAGCATTTTTAAGAGAGAAAAAAAAGTAGAAACATGTCTATTAATCTAGAATTCTATAGTCAAGCAAATTTAAAGATGAAGTGAAGACATTTCAGGTAAGTGGCAGTTGAAAGTTTTATTAATGAGGAAGAAAAGTTTTTCAGGAATCCTCTAGACAACTTCCCAAGAGATTGTTATTTGCTCAGGTGCCCATGCTGCATTGCTCGGAAAGCAAGGACGTAGCCTTTTCGTCCTTTACGGGGAGGTTTCTGTCATCAAGGAATAGGGAGATCAGGACAAAGAGAAATCAGTTGTTGTGGAGGCAATGAGCAGTGTCTGCCACATGTGAATTAAATTACTCTTATAATCAGAAAAAAATGACAAAGCTATTTGGTCTTTGCTACACAGATGAAAGTAAAGCAGAAAATAATTCATTTGTTGTTAAGTTGGCCATTTACAGATTCTTATAGGGGTTCATAGTAAACTTTCAGGCATATATTGTAGTCCTTCTTCAGTATGCAGTTTCCTGGTAATCATGCTAGCCAGTGGCATAAAAAGGTAAGGAATGCATCTTGACCTCAGTCTGCCAGATAGACAGACAGCTCTTTCTGGGTTTTAACAACCATTTTCTGGGCAGCATGTCATTTTCTTCAGAGAGGAAAGGGATTTTCTTTAGGAATTCTGGTCAGGAAGCAATTAATTCAGCTGTGATTGTCAGGAAATACTTCACAGAGTGCTGGGAGCCGGCACACGAGATCCCACTGGTGACAAGGTCATGAGGAGAAGACCTGACAAGCAAGGCAGATCAGGACTTCAGGGATTTCGAAAAGCTGCCCCGGCGCTCACCTTAAAGATGATCTCTGTCTTTCTGATGCTTGCTATATTAGACTACTCCCTAATTTCTGTGACACAGGTAGAAGGCCTTCCCCGATCTCTCTCCAAACAGAATCAACTTAGAACTTTAATCAATATGTCCCCCAGACGGTGGGATCCTATAAGATTATCCAGGATGAAAGGAGTGTTTCAATTTAGACCCCTTTGCTGGCATTCTAGCCTGCTTGGCAAATGCATACTAATGCACATGACTGCTCACAACACCTTAATCATAAACAGAATAAAGAAGCTGATCACACAAAAGGCCCTAATAGGCACAGAGCCCTTCGGGGGTGAGGAAGCCCTATTAGAGAACACAGAAATATTATTCTAAAAGTGGTTAAAGATTTAGAAAAATAAGAGTTCAGAATTGTTCATTTTAACCAGGAATGCTAAACAGGGGCTGCCTCACCGGAGCTGCAGAGTCTTTGTGTGGTAAACCTTTTAGATAAATTTAACTGATAATTTCTGCAAAAGGACTGACCTTTGTGTTCATTAAAGAATAGATTACGGAAAACAGCTTTGCATTCACCTAGGTCATAAAATGTCAATAGGCCCCATGGCCAGAAGATAATGTACAAGACTCTCACAAAGAAGTATGCAGAAAACACCCTCGTTTAGTGAAGGATAAGCTGATGTAATATTAAACTATCTTATCCTTAGAAATGTCCTAACTTAGAATATAAAAGCTACGGTAAAAAATAAAGATTTGCCAGACTCTGCTGCACCCCCAGTCTGGTCACTCTCTCTCTCTCTCTCTGTCTATCTCTCTCTTTCTCTCGCCAACGCCGTTCATCCTGAGGGTACCCCTGGATCCTGCCGAGGCTGGACCCCGGCAACAGAGTAATAGTAATAGTGGCAGTAATAACAACTTTTCTTTATTGAAGGCCAGGTAGTATCCTGAGTACTTTCAAAACTTCCAACAATCTTATGCATTAAGTGTTATCATTCTCATTTTTATAAATTAGGAAACTGAGGCTTGTATAAGGAAATCGCTTCTTCCGTCAGTGAGGGGCAAAGCTAGGATTCATATCTAGGATAGCCTGATTTGAAAGCCTGTGTTCTTAACCAGATACCAGTAGCCATGGCTGACTTGCATTCTCTTCGTTAAAACATATTACCTGTTCAGTAGGTTATAAGTTGACTCACACTAGGCTTTCTTGGAAGAATGACATTTGATTTGCTTACTCATGGCTGTTAAAAATCATAAAGTTTTCTCATAAGGGAACCATTCATTAAAATATACATTGAAACCGTTTAGGTCACCTGCAGGAGAAAGCTGACTCCATGTTTGTTGTGTTTATGTTTAATTTACTCATATAACTTCTAAAGAAGTCAGAGAAGCAATTAAATTTTCTGACAGTTTTACAAGGCAGAGTTAAAACTGGTCCATGTCACCATCATGCTTTTGAAATATATTCCTGGTTTATTGACCAGTTGGCACTTGAATGATTTAAGCATCCAGACATAAATATATAATGAGCAAAGTAAGTTCACCTAAGTTCAGAAAACTTAGATTGCCCTTTTGATTTAACTCCGTAAGCAGTAGCTATTTTTCATGAGCCAGAAAAGATTTTACATTTAAGTGGAGTTGCAGAGTACTTAATTGATGATTTGATTCTGACTGACCCCTTGATAGAAATTGAGTCTGAACAAGTGGAATTCTTCTGTGTGTCTGCTGTGGAGGGGCAGAGGGAGATGAGCAGATATTTCATGAAGAGCTGAATCTAGGGTAGATGGAGGAAGAGGTGGTGTATGTGGAGAACAAAGGTCTTCTAGCTTCTTGTTTTGCCATCTGGTGCAAACAGAACTACTGCAGCTCACTGCAAGCAGAAGTAACACTGTAGTGGAAAAAGAGGAAGTTATAGGGCCTTGGGGGTCCTTTCTCTTTAGCTGGCTCATGAGGAAAGCAAACTAGGCTAGTGCTCAGGAGGCTTTTTAATGACCCATGTCTGGAAGTGGCACACATCACTTTGGCTTTCATTTCTTTGATCAGAACTCAGTTGTAGGGAGACTGAGAATTGTATTAAACTGTGTGTTTAGGAAGAAAGATAGTACAAGGTATCTAGAAACACAAATATATGGAAACCTAAGCAAGCAGAAAACAAATTAAGGCAATTATTAACTATAGGAAAAACAGTTGTACAAGGAGAGGAGTAAAATAAAGATGATAACAGCCAACATTTATTGTGTACTTACTCTGTGCCAGGTACTATTCTAAGTCCTCAGTTTTTTTACATGTTAATTTTATTAAAAATTCTATCCAGTAAATAAGATTGTAATCCCCATTTTACGGATAAGTGGTTATTTCACCAAAGTATTGATACCACAGTGTTTATTGAATAAATGGGATAGGGAATGAAGATAGTGGAGTAAGAGCCAAATATCTTCTTTTATAGTAGGAAATAATAATGTGGAAATAATGCCTCTGTTATAATTTTGAACATGACAAATTTGAACTGTGCAGGTCCACTTATATGCAGGTTTTTATCCAGTAAGTATGTACAGTACTACATGATTTGTGCTTGATTGATTCCATGGATGCAGAATCTTGAATACAGTGGGCTGACTCTGGGACTTGTGCATCCACACATACTGAGGGATGACAGTATATAATATCTAAAATTAACAGTCAAGTTACAACTGTATGCACATACTGTTTGAAATATAGATGTCAATATCAGCAGAAACAACTAGAAAAGTTGAAAATCTTCAGGGTAACCTGTTCAAATACAGGGTTTGGGCTTGCCTTCATATTCTTGCACTTTATGAACTATGTTGATATAAAGTACTTGTTAGAAGAGATGCTATCAAGAGAGATGAAATGATATGAAGTGGTCATCATTTATACAGCTATTCATATAGAACTGAGATGGTTTTGTAAATTACTAAATAATGGAGCCATACACTGCGAGGGAACTAAGACCAAATGTGTGGACCTGGGTTTGTCCTACAGTCTGTTGGCCGAGTCACTTAACCTTTGAGGATTCGCTTCCTTCTTGTTTTAATGAGAATGATGCTCTCTTCCAGTTACTCTAACTTCTAGATTGCTATAGTTCTAGGTGTTAGACCAAGTAATTTTTGTTTTTAAACAGTAAGTCAGTGTGATGGTATAGGCTACAGAGCTACCTTTGAAAGTAGCTGGCTGTTAAGTCACAGCCAACAGCTTGTTTTATGCTTCCCAGCTCCATATACATATATACTTGTAGAGTTTTTTGGAAGGGTTTTTTTTTTTTTTTTCCCCCCTGGCTTCCCAAGATGATGATTTTAATTTGTTGAGATTTCCTACTGATAGATATTGATTATATAAGAAGTGTATGCATTTATTATCCACTTCCTACTTCTAAGCACTGGTCATGAAATCACGGTTATCTAATGTGACCATTTCTATTCTAGGTCCAGTGGCATTGCAGAGCACGGATGGTTGCCGGAGCCAACTTCTACATTGTTGGACGAGACCCTGCTGGCATGCCCCATCCAGAAACAGGGAAGGATCTTTATGAGCCGACTCATGGCGCCAAAGTGCTGACCATGGCCCCGGGCCTGATCACCTTGGAGATCGTTCCCTTTCGAGTTGCCGCTTATAACAAGAAAAAGAAGCGGATGGACTACTATGACTCTGAGCAGTAAGCTTTACATTCTGTGCATAAATCTGTGAAACACTGTGTGTTCTGAGCTGCTCCTAGGGTTTTAATGTATTGCCTCATCTTTACAACAGCTTACCAATGGCAGGCTTTGTTGTACCAATTTTAGAGACCGGCAAACCAAAGAAACTAATTTCTCAATACTTTAGAAGTAGAAATAAAAATTGAATCTGGTTTCATGGGTCATGATCTTAGGAATTTTGTTGGGAAGTGTTTAAGGCAGTGATGACATTTCTGTCTGCCTTACACAAGTAGTCCAAGGACTCAGTGATGATTTTGCTAGTAAGCGCAAGGGACCTATGTAATAAGAGAGTTTGACTAATATTTGTGCAGTCGTTGTGTGACAGGCACTGTCCTCATTGCAGTATAGGTATTAAGTTAATACTTGTAATTAATGCCCTATACTAATCCTGTGAAGTAGGTGCAGTTATCCCCATCTTGCAGATTAGCAGTAAGATGAGGCATACAAAGTTCAAATATTCTTGTAATGTCACAGATACAGTGAGTTGGCAGCTCACTGGGTATGCTGACCATTAAGAGTGCAACTTCATTCTTCAAAGATCTTAGAAGGAGCAAAAATGAACAACTTTTTTGTGCAAATTACTGATAATATTGAACATGTATCTATCTTCTTTTGACTGGCAAAATTTTATTAGTTGCTATGTATAGATAATATCCATACAGACATACCTCAAGATAGTGTGGTTTCAGTTCCAAACCACTGAAATTAAAGTGAATAATCCCAATAAAGCAAGTCACATGAAATTTTTTTGTTTCCTAGTACAGATAAAAGTTATGTTTATATATACTATAGTATGTTAAGCACACAGTAACAGTATTTCTAAAAAGCAATTTACACACCTTAATTTAAAAAACTTTATTGATAAAAATGTTAATCATTCTCTGAGCCTTCAGTGAGTTGTGATGTTTTTGCTGGTGGAGGGTCTTGCCTGGATGTTGATGACTGCTGACTGATTAGGGTGGTGGTTGCTGAAGGTTGGGCTGTGGTAGTATCTTAAAACAAGACAACAGTGAAGTTTGCCACATCCATTAACTCTTTCACTAATGAGCTCTCTGTAATTACACAATGCTGTTTAATAGAGCTTCTTTCAAAATTGGACTCAGTCCTTGCAAACCCTGCTGCTGTTGTATCAGCTAAAGTTTATGTAATATTCTAAATTCTTTGTTGTCATTTAAAACTCTGTACAGCATCTTACCAGGAGTAGATTCCATCTCAAGTAACCACTTTCTTTGCTTATTAGAAGCAAGTCTTTAGCCATTTAAGTTTTATTGTGACATTGAAGCAATTCAGTCAAATCTTCACACTCCACTTCTAATTCTAGTTCTTTTGCTATTTCTACCACATCTGCAGTTCTTTCCTCCACTGAAGCCTCGAACCCCTCAGGTCACCCATGAGGTTTGGAATTCAGTTCAGTTCAGTTGCTCAGTCGTGTCTGACTCTTTGCCACCCCATGAAGTGCAGCATGCCAGGCCTCCCTGTCCATCACCAACTCCCGGAGTCCACCCAAACCCATGTCCATCGAATTGGTGATGCCATCCAACCATCTCATTCTCTGTTGTCCCCTTCTCCTCCTGCCCCCAATCCCTCCCAGCATCAGGGTCTTTTCCAATGAGTCAGCTCTTCGCATCAGGTGGCCAAAGTATTGGAGTTTCAGCTTCAGCATCAGTCCTTCCAGTGAACACCTGGGACTGATCTCCTTTAGGATGGACTGGTTGGATCTTCTTGCAGTCCAAGGGACTCTCAAGAGTCTTCTCCAACACCACAGTTCAAAAGCATCATTTCTTCGGCACTCAGCTTTCTTTATAGTCCAACTCTCACATCTGTACATGACTACTGGAAAAACCATAGCCTTGACTAGGCGGACCTTTGTTGGCAAAGTAATGTCTCTGCTTTTTAATATGCTGTCTAGATTGGTCATAACTTTCCTTCCAAGGAGTAAGCATCTTTTAATTTCATGGCTGCAATCACCATCTGCAGTGATTTTGGAGCCCAAAAAATAAAGTCAGTCACTGTTTCCACTGTTTCTGCATCTAATTGCCATGAAGTGATTGGACCAGATGCCATGATCTTTGTTTTCTGAATGTTGAGCTTTAAGCCAACTTTTCCACTCTCCTCTTTCACTTTCATCAAGAGGCTCTTTAGTTCTTCACTTTCTGCCATAAGGGTGGTGTCATCTGCATATCTGAGGTTATTGATATTTCTCCCGGCAATCTTTATTCCAGCTTGTGCTTCCTCCAGCCCAGCGTTTCTCATGATGTACTCTGCATATAAGTTAAATAAGCAGGGTGACAGTATACAGCCTTGAGGTACTCCTTTTTCTATTTGGAACCAGTCTGTTGTTCCATGTCCAGTTCTAGCTGTTGCTTCCTGACCTGCATACAGTTTTTCAAGAGGCAGGTCAGGTGGTCTGGTATTCCCATCTCTTGAAGAATTTTCCATAGTTTATTGTGATCCACATAGTCAAAGGCTTTGGCATGGTCAATAAAGCAGAAATAGATGTTTTTCTGGAACTCTCTTGCCTTTTCGATGATCCAGCTGATGTTGGCAATTTGATCTCTGGTTCCTCTGCCTTTTCTAAAACCAACTTGAACATATGGAAGTTCCCGGTTCACATATTGCTGAAGCCTGGCTTGGAGAATTTTAAGCATTACTTTACTAGCGTGTGAGATGAGTGCAATTGTGCAATAGTTTGAGCATTCTTTGGCATTGCCTTTCTTTGGGATTGGAATGAAAACTGACTTTTCCAGTCCTGTGGCCCCTGCTGAGTTTTCCAAATTTGCTGGCATGTTGAGTGCAGCACTTTCACAGCATCATCTTTCAGGATTTGAAATAGCTCAACTGGAATTCCATCACCTTCACCAGCTTTGTTCGTAGTGATGCTTCCTAAGACCCACTTGACTTCACCTTCCAGGATGTCTGGCTCTAAGTGAGTGATCACACCATTGTGATTATCTGGGTCATGAAGATCTTTTTTGTCTAGTTCTTCTGTGTTTGGAATTAGCTTCCTGTGAATGCTGGTATTTTGACCTCTCCCCAGGAATCACAGATATTCTTAATGGTATATAGAATAGTGAATCTTTTTTAGAAGGTTTTCAATTAACTTTGCCCAGATTCATCAGAGGAATTGCTATCTGTGGCAACTATAGCTTTATAAAATATATTTCTTAAATAAGAAGACTTGAAAGTGGAAATTAGTCCTTTATCCACAACATTAGCAGGCATGAAAATAACATTAAATTCATTGCACACCTCCATCAGAGCTCTTGGGTGACCAAGTGCATTGTCAATGAGCAATGCCAATATTCTGTAAAGAATCTTTTCTTCTTGAGCAGAAGTTCTTAACAATAGGCTTAAGATACTCTATAAAACCATGTTGTAAACAGATGTGCCGTCATTCAGACTTTGTTGTTCCATTTATACAGCACAGGCAGAGTAGATTTAGCATCATTCTTAAAGACACTAGGATTTTTGGAATGGTCAATGAACATTGACTTCAATTTAAAGTCATCAGCTGCAGTAACCTCTAACAAGAGTCAGCCTGTCCTTTGAAGCTAGGCATTGACTTCTCCTCTCTAGCTATGAATGACATCATCTTCCAAGAGAAGGCTGTTTCATCTCCATGGAAAATCTGTTGTTTAGTGTGAAAGTGTTAGTTGCTCAGTTGCGTCTGACTCTTTGTGACTCTGTGGACTGTAGCACACCAGGCTCCTCTGTCCATGGAATTCTACAGGCAAGAATACTGGAGTGTGTTTGCCATTCCCTTCTTCAGGGGCTCTCCAGGGATTGAACCCAGGTCTCCTGCATTGCAGACAGATTCTTTGCCGTCTAAGCCACCAGGGAAGCCCATTGTTTAGTGTAGCCACCTTCATTAATGATCTTAGCTAGATCTTCTGGATAACTTGCCACAGCTTCTATATCAACACTTGCTGCTTCACCTTGTACTTTTATGTTATGGAGATGACTTCTTTCCTTAAACCTTATGAACCAACCTCTGCATGCTTCAGACTTTTCTTTTTAAACTTCCTCACCTCTCTTAGTCTTCACAGAATTGAAGAGAGTTGGGGCCTTACTCCGAATTAGGCTTTGGCTGAAAGGATTATTGTAGCTGGTTTGATCATCTATCCAGACCACTAATACTTTCTCCATGTGAGCAATAACGCTTGTTTGGCTTGCTTGTCATTCATGTGTTTGATGGAGTAACACTTTTAATTTACTTCAATAACTTTTTCTTTGCATTTACAGCTTGGCTGCCTGGCACAAGAGGCCTAGTCCATCTCAGTTTTCAACATGCCTTCCTTGCTAATAAAGCGTAATCATTTCTAGCTTTTGATTTAAAGTGAGAGACATGTGCACTTTTGACTTGAAAACTTAGAGGCATTGTAGGTTATTAATTGACCTGGTTTCAATATTGTTGTGTCTCAGGGAATAGGGAGGCCTGCGAAGGGGAAGAGAGATGGGGGAACAGCTAGTTAGTGGAGCAGTGAGAACATACATTTATTAAGTTCACCATCATTATATGGGCATGGTTCTGGGGCTCTAAAACAATTACAGTAGTAACCTCCAAAATCACAGATCACCAAATATAATAATAATGAAAATGTGTGTGTGTGTGAGTCGCTTAGCCGTGTCTGACTCTTGGCAACCCCATGGACTGTAGCCCCCCAGGCTCCTCTGTCCATGGGATTCTCCAGGCAAGAATACTGGAGCGGGTTGCCATTTCCTTCTCCGATTTTAAGAAATAAGTAATCCAAAAAGGTAGAACCAATTGCAAAATACAGGACTTTAAGAAAAATAATAAACATTAAATATTTCATAGTATTTTGAGATGGAGTAGACCTTAGATATTCTTTAGACAAGCCATTAGTTTTATCAATAGAGAAACTGAATAAATTCAGCAAAGATTGCATTAATTAAGTCTTCTTCTCAACTAAACACCGTTTCTCTAGCCCTCTATTTTTCTTATTATTTATTTAGATCCCAATTAGAAAATTCTAAGTTTATTTTTATTTTAACATCTTGTTTAATTTGATCTAAAGACTTTTCAGGTCTTTTAATGGCTGATTCTGTCATACTTGCTATATGCTAATTAAATTTTTAGATTACATGACCTTCAAGGTTATTATTCAAGTCTTTATAATAGAATTATTAAACTAGACTTCATAGAGGACAGAACTCACTAGTAACCTTATGATGTACAATTCAGCTTCTGTTAAACATAGTATTATTCAATTAAATACAAATCCTCAAAATTATATTAGTTTCCAGCTCCCATTTTTATCATGTCTACAAAGATGATTTAGTTTGCTAGGTTGAGTCTCTGATTTTGGGGGAGTGATAACAGTGATAGGTTAAATATTTTTTTTAATTATTATTATTGTAGGATTGGATTCTTGAAGCTCAGAAAACAAAACTATTGAATGTGTCTAGGGATTAGTCTCTTATAATCTCTTTTCCTTGATTTTAATTCTGTTACTAGTGTTGATCCTACACACGCAAATTCAAGTCTCTTTTCTGTCCTCCCTCTCTTCATTCTGCCAAAATGATGTTTTTTTTCTTCCAAGATTTTTGATACTTTCCCTTTACTGATCAGTTTCTTTCTGTTCAGAATTGGATCTAGAACAGTTTCTCCTAGAAATGTCTCTATTTTGTTATGCTAGAGTCAGAATAGCAAAAGAGCACAGACCTTGAAGCCCAAGGGAATGGAATCACATTCTTGCCCCACCACCCCTGTAGCTGTGTGACCTCAGGTAAATCACTTTCCTCTTTCCTCAGCTTCAGAATGGGGAATAGTGATCGTGCTGTATGTATGTATCTTCATAGAGTGGTTGAGGACCAAATCAGTTCATATATGTCATTTGCAAGCAATGTTACCTGGAACCTAGTAAGTACTAGAAATGTGTATATTGTTATCATATATGTAATGTATATATAATGAAAAAGTATGAACAATTGTGAGAATTATCAAAATGTGACACACAGACACAAAATGAGCAAGCACTGTTGGAAAAATGGTGCCAATAGACTTTCTCAAGGCATGGTTACCACACACCTTCAACTTGTGAAGGATACGGTAAACTGAAGTGCAGTAAATGAGGGAAGCCTGTAGGCAGTACACCCTGTAAGTTTAGAGTGGCCGTGTGAGGCTCTAGGAGCAGAAGTTAGGAGTGCTAGCCCCATGCTTGAGTGACTTGAGATTCCTGTGTCATCTCTGGCCTTGTTTCTTTATCTCCAGAATGGTGGCAGTGAATGAACTGATTTCCTTCTAGCTCAAAATCTGTAGTTCTTTCCAGAATCTGTAGCTCCTAGCTATTTTCCGTTAGTAGGAGCTTCATGTTTTGTTGATTAATACTTACTTCATGCATATTGTACCTGCTTATTTAGTCCTCTTGCTTTTTTAGTATAAATTACACTTCAGGTTGAGCAAGTGGTTGCCTCTTAGTTTCTGTGAGGATTGGTTCCAGGACCCCTGCACAGATACCAAAGTCTTCAGATACTCAAGTCTCTTATATAAAATGATGTAGTATTTGTATATGGCTTACACACATCCTCCTATGTACTTTAAATTACCTCTAGATTATTTTTTAATACCTAATACAATATAAATGCTATGTAAATATGATACAAATGCTACGTAAATTACATATATTGTTGCCTGCTCATGATAAATTTTTGTTTTTGCAGTGTCAGTTATTTGTTATCTATCTTCTTTCATTTTGTATTTTGTTTATTTGGATCCTTTCTCCTTTGCTTTTGATGAGCTTGGCCAGAGGTTTATTGATTTTGTTTACCCTTTCAGAAAACCCACTCTTGGTTTTACAAGTTACATTTTGGGGACTTTTTGGAATTCTCTTCTCACCCCCTGAATGTTTTCAGTCAGAGGTTGTTTGAATCCTTGGATGTAGAAACCAAGGATATGGAGGGCCAGCTCTATTTTTTAATTTTTGTTTTCTCAGTTCATCTCTGCTAATGGGTGCTGACTGAAACTTAAGTCTTATAACTTCTCATCTGAAAGAACTCATCCTTTTGTCCATGATACTGTACAGTTCACTCTGTGTTCAGGAATAATGCTGATCCTAACCGCGTGCCCTCATTTAATGTGGCCTGTTTTGTAATGGTTCAGACAAGAAGGAAAAAGAAATTTAAAAAAAATTCTTTTGTTTCTGAAAGGGACATAAATTCTGATGTCATTTAATAAAATAAGTTACCTGCAAAAATAAATACTATTGATAACAAGTGGGACTTGAGGGATTTGTTGGCTTCTCATTTAATGACAAATAATTCTGGAGAAAATGCACAATCTTAGATGATAGCCGACTTTTCTGAGTAATGGACTCTAGAAAATCACAGGAAAACCCCCCAAGTCAATGAACAGAAAAGGCTTATTGTGTAACTGATTTGGGGAAATGTGAAAGCATTTGTGACTGTGCTCAACGGCCTTGGTGTGGGATTCAAGGCAAGACCCACTCTAGACCATTATTTTCTTTTTTCTTTTTTTTTATTTTCTTTTTTTAAACAACTTATTTATGTATTTTAATTGGAGGAAAATTACAATATGTTGATATATTTTTTTGCCATATATCAACATGAATCAGCCACAGGTATACATGTGTCTCCCTCATCCTTAACCTCCCCTCCCACACCCTTCCCCACCCTAGCCCTCTGGGTTGTTCCAGAGCATGGGCTTTGGGTGCCCTGCTAGACCATTATTTTCTGAAGATCTGAGTTGTGGCCCAGGTTATAGTATACTGCCGAACCTCACCATGAGAAGAATTTGCAATAAACCAGAAATGTACCATTTTTACCCTTGTACAAAATTAGGGTTTGCCAATAACTGGAAATTGTTCTAAATCATGGCGTGTTTTGTTTTGGCTTAAAAATAGATGTATGTGTCTCTGTGTGTATTTATATATGTATATGTATGCATATGTATATATATTTGTATACATGCATACACACATACTACAATTTCATTGTCTGAAAAAAAGTGCAGCTATAAAAGCAATGTGATGAGTTTTAAAGGGTCTTTTTGTACCAAAGAGATGCCTTAGAAGGTTAAAGAAAATTTTTTTAAAGAAAAAGCAATTAGAGTAAACTTTGAACTATGTTAGTATATAGGTGATTGAAGTGAAAAATATAAATTAAATATTAAGGAAAACAAAAAAAGCTTCAAGTATGTCTTTTTGTGGTTCAAAACATGTAGGGTCACCATCAGAGATTTTAATTTTCTTAATGTGGAGAGGATTACCTGTTGGCAATTCTTTTGAAAGCTCCTCCTGACATTGAGAACCCCCACTGAGGGTAGGCTTGGTTTCCTACAAATCGATAGAATGTATAGTGCTGGGGTGGAATGCTGGGCAGGGCAACCCTTCACTTCTCACCCAGCACACAGTTTATTTGTGTGGTTTATGTACAAATGTTATGAGTGAAACCTCTTTCTG
Organism: Cervus canadensis; assembly: GCF_019320065.1. Classification (NCBI taxonomy): domain Eukaryota; kingdom Metazoa; phylum Chordata; class Mammalia; order Artiodactyla; family Cervidae; genus Cervus; species Cervus canadensis. Next base: position 45,815,142 of record NC_057404.1, on the reverse strand, counting down.
AAAGTAACAGTTAGTCACTTAGAGAGTTAGAGGTGAGAAGTAGAATTGTTCTGCACGTGGCCAACTACTTAAAACTTAGATGAGTTTGCATTTTGATGAGTTAAGGAAGCAAAACTAGAGTTGAGCTTTTACACTTCTTGTGCGGATGTGTTTTGTTACTGTGGTTTCCTTGCATGATCAGTTGATTTAATCACACACAGGACCATAGAGTCCATCTGTATGTAGTTGAATGATGTGCTGGGAAGCCCTTGATAACTTTCATGTTTTGTTAAGTCTGTGTAATACTGCTTTAAGTCTCTCTTTTAATCATTCAAAAGCTAAATAATTACATCAGTTCTCATAAGATTTTCCAGTGATGAATTCTATATTAGTTGCATGACTGGCTCACTTTCTTCGAATTTTTTTTGTTACTAAATCTTAATAAATTGTAACTTGGGAAGCTTTAAAACTGCCTTAGTTTTCTAATTTTTTATATTCCTGTTCAAGTGTAATTAAGTTGATGGGAATATGTTGGAAAGTGATTAAAATTTTGTGGAAAGGCGATAGTCTTTGATGTAGTGAGAAAACACAGTTATTAATTATGCACATATGAGGTTGTCTTATGTTTGATTAATGGATATTACTCAATGCCAGCTTTTATGTAATTAATGATTTTATCTCTTTGATTTGACTAAATACCAGTGTAAGACAAGGCTTAGGGATTAAAAAACCATGAAGATTACAGGCGAGATATTATTGATAAGAATTATGATAAAAATCATCTGTTTATACTTAGGAAGTTAAGTAGGTTCATATTAGCTGTAATAATGACTCAAGGAAATTTAGTTTAAGATTAAAGCCCATTCTTTCAGCTATTACAAACTTGTAGAGATAATTCAGCTATTTGCAATTTTTTTCCCCTTTAGCAATAATTCTTCTTTGTATTTGGATAGGTTAATGCAAATTTTTGGTTCATATTTTTGAAATAGCAGCTCACCAAAAAGAGAGTGCACGTGAGTCAGAGTGCCTGGTGGAAATGGGTCAATGAGGGAACAGGTAGACATAAATGTTTGCTTTTGGTTATTTCCATGTTATCAGTAGAGTATTTCTTTCATATTTTTAATTCTGAATAAAGTGAAGTTGCTCAGTCATGTCCGACTCTTTGCGACCCCATGGACTGTAGCCTACCAGGTTTCTCCGTCCATGGGATCTTCCAGGCAAGAGTACTGGAGTGGATTGCTATTTCCTTCTCCAAGGATTTTAATTTTGAAGTATACCTTAAATCATGTACTACTACTACTTACTGTTTTTGTTTTTTTTTTTAAAGCACTGCACTTACAGACATCCTTCAAGGTTTTTCTCATGTATTCTTCACTCTTTTATATACTTTTCACAGGAGAGCTCACCTGCTCTAGTGGTTTCTGTGTGGTGACACTCAAAGCTATTCCTCAGTGTTTCCAAGTTGCTAATTATGTTAACTTTCTATTGCCCTGTAACAAATTAACACAAATTTAGTGGCTTAAAACATTACCCATTTATAACCTCACAGTTCCTTAGGTCAGAAGCCTGGAATGGCTAAGCCAGACTCTCTGGCCCGCCTAGGCTCTTATCTGAAGGCTCTGGAAAGAATCAACTTCCGAGATGCCCTTGTTGGAAAAATTCAGTTCCTTATGGTTACAGGACTGAGGGTCCCTGTCTTCTTACTGGTTAATAGGGGGATCGTTCTCTGCAGCTCAGAGCCACGTTGGGGTTTTTCCTTGTGGGCCTCTTGATCTCAGTGTTAGACCCTCCCTCACATCAAATCCCTGAGGCTCAAATCTGTGAGTGCTGTGTCATCTGAGAACAGTCTTTGCTTTTAGAGGGCTTGAGTGATTAGGCGTCTAATTAATTAGTTAGGCCCACTCACATAGTTTCACTGTTTTAGGTCAATTGATTAGTAACTTCAATTGCTTCTGCAAAATTCCTTTTGCCATATAAGGACATATCATGGTAGTGACACCTTCATGGGGTAAAGGTCATGAAGGCCATCTTAGAATCCTCTCTACACACTAATGGGCGTTTCTGCTTAGATTTCATGATGTTATTTAAAATGTTCAGAAGCAGCTTTACCTTTCCCTTCATATATCTCCAAATCCTAAATTCCTTAGTTACTTGTTCTTCTCATTATGTAGAATCTTGAAGTCCTTTATTCTTTCACCTTACTCTTTACACCCAAGTCTTGTCATCTTGACCCCTGAAATATTTCTTGTGTGAATTCTGTTTTCTTTCTTGCTGTATAGTCTTTGCCACACATAAAGATTTCTCTTAAAGTACTGGGGAACTGTCTGCCGTTAATTCATAAAATGTTTTTATTGATTTTGATGTTTCTTGTGAAAACTTGTGGAAGTCTGACAGTAATTGCATGAATTTGCCAATGAGTCTTGTCCTGTGCTTGCAGATTTTTCACATACTTTATGGCAAAAGTTTTATTTTTTTATTGCATAGATAATAATTATTAGATAATAATAGTAAATATTATATTTATTGCATGGGGGTTATTGCATAATCATTAACAGATAAGGTCTCATTTAAAATCTTTGAATCATAATTAATGACAGTACTATATATATTTTTGAAAGTCAAATTATATATTTTATATATGCTGTATTTTGTTTTAAAGTCAACATTTACATTGAAATTAGGATAAACTTTCCAAATTTGCTATTCTTTTATTTATTAACTACATATTGATCTTTACTACATATACCCTTGCTAAGTGTGGGCACTGTGGTTGGAAACAAGCTTGATTTGTTGCCTTAATAGATATAGAACTTACATTCTGGAGAAGACAGACAATAAACCATTAATGACACAGTTAACTAAGGGTCGCATGTGCTTTGCAGAAGACTTGTGGCAAGCTCAGCTGACACTTATCTGACCAAGTCTAGGTTATCAGGGATGGGTTGCTGGAGTAGGTGACATTTAGGCTGAGTTCCAAAAGATGAATAGGCATTCATACCCTTGATAAAGATGGAGGTAATAGACTATGCCAAAGCCTTTGACTATGTGGATCACAATAAACTATGGAAAATTCTTCAAGAGATGGGAATACCAGACCACCTGACCTGCCTCTTGAAAAACCTGTATGCAGGTCAGGAAGCAACAGCTAGAACTGGACATGGAACAACAGACTGGTTCCAAATAGGAAAAGGAGTACGTCAAGGCTGTATATTGTCACCCTGCTTATTTAACTTATATGCAGAGTACATCATGAGAAACGCTGGGCTGGAGGAAGCACAAGCTGGAATAAAGATTGCAGGGAGAAATATCAATAACCTCAGATATGCAGATGACACCACCCTTATGGCAGAAAGTGAAGAAAAACTAAAGAGCCTCTTGATGAAAGTGAAACAACAGAGTGAAAAGGTTGGCTTAAAGCTCAACATTCAGAAAACTAAGATCATGGCATCCAGTCCCATCACTTCATGGCAAATAGATGGGGAAACAGTGGCTGACTTTATTTTTTTGGGCTCCAAAATCACTGCAGATAGTGACTGCAGCCATGAAATTAAAAGACACTCCTTGGAAGGAAAGTTATGACCAATCTAGACAGCATATTAAAAAGCAGAGACATTACTTTGCCAACAAAGGTCCGCCTAGTCAAGGCTATGGTTTTTCCAGTGGTCAGTATGGATGTGAGAGTTGGACCATAAAGAAAGCTGAGCGCTGAAGAATTGATGCTTTTGAACTGTGGTGTTGGAGAAGACTCTTGAGAGTCCCTTGGACTGCAAGGAGATCCAACCAGTCCATCCTAAAGGAGATCAGTCCTAGGTGTTCATTGGAAGGACTGATGCTGGCTGAAACTGGCCTCCTGATGCAAAGAGCTGACTCATTGGAAAAGACTGATGCAGGGATTGGAGGAGGAGAAGGGGACAACAGAAGATGAGATGGTTGGATGGCATCACCGACTCAATGGACATGAGTTTGGGCAGACTCCGGGAGTTGTTGATGGACAGGGAGGCCTGGCGTGCTGCAGTCCATGGGGTGGCAAAGACTCGGACACGACTGAGAGACTAAACTGAACTAAACTGAATAGCATTCTGGACAAAGAGATAAGCACTTGCAAAGGTGCTGAGGTGATAAGACCCAGAGGGCTTGGGAAGAAGGGCAGGGTGGATAGGAAAAGGGAGTGAAAGGAGCAGGATGAGATGGGGACTAGATAAAGCAGTTTTTTGAAAGGTACAAACTGGAATAGATTTTTTTTTTTTTTTTAAAGATGGAATTTTTTATTATCACAGACATTTTTACCCAGATGAGTATTTATAGCAGAAAAATGACTACTTGCACAGAGTTTAGCAGTTTGGAGGTTAGCGGTAGATAATAGGAGTACAATTGCTTCTAGTTAGACAGATAACTATAATACAATAGACTTACTTGTGAAGCTAAACTCATAATTGGTCTCATAATTGGAATAGATTTTTAAAAGATAGTGTTGTTACAGTGTACATTAGATACTGGGAAGGTCAAGTTTTTGGTAATTAGGTAAATTGGATTATACTGACTGATTTCTCCTAAGAAATTAACTAAAAATTCTGGATAAAGAAAAATGTTTTCAGAAAAGTATTATGGCACTGATAAGATGATAAGAACTGTCAGGGTAAACTGTTAAGTGAAAGTTAGAACTTCTGTTAACTTAATTGTTGAAGTTGCTTTTGCCCTGATGAACCTAGCTGACTTGAGTGTTGATTTCCATAGTCCTGACCAGGGTGGGGAGTCAAACAGGAGACACTCCCGTGAAGCTGGTGCTCCCTCCCACCTTAGGTGTTTAGAGAGAACCGGAAGTGAACCCCACTCATTCCTCTTCCCTGAGAGTCTGAGCGGAGCCCTGAGCTTTAGGCTCAGAAGCTCAGACCTGCTCAGATGGGCCAAACTCAGATTACCTTCTTGTTGCTGCTGTTTAGGCACTTAGTCTTGTCTGACTGTTTTGTAACATGGACTGTGGTCCACCAGGTTCCTCTCTCCCTGGGATTTCCCAGGCAAGAATACTGGAGTGGGTTGCCATTTCCTCCTCCAGGGGGTCGGGTATCAAAGCCCTGTCTCCTCCATTGGCAGGTGGGTTCTTTACCACTGAACCACCAGGGAAGCCCTCATATTGCCTGGATTATGTTAAAAAAAATCAGCAACCCAAAAACTCTCAAGCCGTGAAATCAGTTTTTGGTGGTTCTTAACTGGGCATGCCTCTTAAATATTCAGCAGAAGCGAATGTATACTCTCACTGGATTGTTACTTCCTTGTCTTCAACCTCAGCTTAGTCCCACAAATAATTATACAGGCTTAATAGACAGTTTAAGTCAAAAATGATAAAACATACAAGGAAACAGCACCAACAAAAGAAAAAAAAAAAAGGAAACTGCCTTCAGCACAAGCAGGTTTGCAAAGACTTCACATATCAGAATTATCAGACGTGAATTACAGAGTAACTATACTTGCAGTGTTTATTAAACACAGACACGTTTGGGACTACTACTTGGCCCTTGAAAGTACAGACATGACCTAGCAGTATAGAAGAGAGAACGGTGGGAGGGAGGTCATTGTGGAGGTGTGCTATGGTGCAGGCAACAGTTAATGAGGTGATGGTTTGGGCAGCTTGCAACGTGGAGACTGGAAGAAAGACAAGTAGGCATTCCCTGGAAACTTCTTATTTGACTGAATATCTGAGAGGAGCTGTGCTCTAGCTTTTATTTAAAGAGTTTTGAGGGGAGGAAAACATGATGAATTAAGATTTTGGTAAATTAGTTTGAGATAATTAAATTTTTCATGTGTTTTGATTGGTCTTTGGTTTGGAAATAAAAAATTATTAAATTTGTCACATATGATGCCAACCAATGCTTTTTGGTTCCTGGAAAGAAAGCCATAAACAGCTAATTATCTGATTTTGAATAAATTATTTGTATTTGAAGAGAATTCTTAGTGTTTTGAGGTACACTGTATTATGTATGAGTTTCTTTCGGGTTAGATCAAAGTTAATTAGCTCCCAAAGAGTTAATTAGATTCACTTATAAGTTACTACCCTCATCTTCAATTCTGTCAGAGAAATTTCTCTTTGTGTCTCTGATTGCTTATCATCTAATTAGCATTTTTTTAAAAAAGCCAGTTGAATTGAATATGAACTTTTGAAAGATAAATGCGAAGGGCCCCCCTCTGACCCCAGCCTCTTGTCTATCTGAACAACTTGAGCTGGTGGCTCTGTTGGTCGCATATGTGAGAGACAGCAGATGGTTGTAAAGATTTAAAATCTTGAGCACATGGCCACGAGTTGCTGTGCTTCGGAGTCGGTCAAGATGCTGGCCACATGTAGTGAGTGGTCGTACATGGGACAAGATGCTGCGCCCCAGGCTCCCACAGTCTGATGGCTGCCGTGCCTTTTCCATCCCTGAGTCCTAACACCTCTTCCCCTTCGGTTGTTTTTTAGGTTGTGTGTTTTATTGTTTTTTGGAGAGAGAGAGAGAGTGTGTGTGTTTGTGTGTGTGTGTGTGTGTGTGTGTGTTTTAGAGAAGGCATTCTTTCAGCTGTGGATTGTAAGAATCTGTGACCAAGTGGTTTTGAAAAGGGAAAAAAACCAGACCTGCGTTTCTTTTTTCAGGTGCTATGGATGTCGGTTACCGAGTGCAGTCAGACGGGCTAACTGGAATTGCTTTGCAGTGAAAGCCTGTGCTGTACTGACTTGCTCCGTCGTGTCTGACTCTTTGTGACCCCAGGGACTGCAGCCCGCCAGGCTCCTCTGTCCATAGGGGATTCTCCAGAGAGGAATACTGGAGTGGATTGCCTCGCCCTCCTCCAGGGGCTCTTCCCAACCCAGGGATCGAACCCAGGTCTCCTGCATTGCGGGCAGATTCTTTACCAGCTGAGCTATGAGGGAAGCCCAGTGAAAGCCTTAGGTCCTTTGTTTAGTAGCCTGACCTGCTTCTGGCAGATTCCCGATTACTCACAGGTAGGGTTCATAGCTAGTTTTTAGGTCATTCCCAGAAGAGCTCAGTTTTTACTTGGTTTATTTTTTCCTGTGGAAAGCTATCCATTCAAAGCTGTGATTGTGAAAACTGTGATTAGATTACAGATAGTGACTCTTGTGTCAAGTCCTTGCATCTGACTTCTGATAAAAAAAAAAAAATACAATCCTCATGTGATGGATAGAAGTACAAGTATGAGGCAGAGGGAAATAAATGTGTTTTCCGGAGCCAGGGTGGAGTGGAAACACCAGTTTGTGGAAGCAGAAACTCCCATTTCATGTGATGAAGAAATGCTTGTGGCATGCGGGACAGATGGAGTGTGAAATAGGGTCAGGAAAAGAGGTACCCAGGGACTGTGGTTTTAAAGTGCAATTTCAGAAGGAATGCACGCTGACTTCTGGATTTCAGACTCTTTGGCATTCTGAGGAAAGAAAGGACTTTAATTGGTCTGGCTTTTTTCCTTTAATCACAAAGTCAGGACAGAGTCATTCTGCAAGCTGCTCCCTCGTTTTCTTTCTCATTGCCCATCAGGAACAGGCACTTTCTACACAGACAGGGGGTTTCCTTTTTTGAAATCAAAAGTTTAAATTGGCATGGCCAGAAAGATCTAGGGTCATAATTTTCCTTAATGAGGCTTATGGAAGGAATTGTTAAGTGAACCTCCTGAGGAACAGAAACGTTCAAGCAACTTTTGTCAAATGATTGTTAGCCAAACTAGTCAGTTGTACATTGGGTTGGAATGAGTGTTTTTCGACACAGTTGGAGAGATCTGGACCCCTGCAGGCCCTTGACTTCCTTTCCAGGTGCTGCTTTGCTACGTTCTGCCTGGAGGGATAACCTCTCTGGCTTGGAGATAAAGTCACTTAACTGCATTGATGGATCTTATGATCAGTTCCTACCATACAGGTTCTGGGTTCCTCTCAGGAGATGATCTTACATCTTTATTGAGAAGGTTGAGACCATCTTGCATTAACCACCTCATCTCTTGCTAACTATAGATCATCACTTATTTCTTTTCTTCATTCTTCACTCTCAGAACTTCTTTCTCTTTGTTCATCCCAGACTTTATCTTCTCCAGCTTTCATTTCTTAGCTGTTTCTCTCTCCTGGCTTTCATTCTCCTCCCTTTTCTCATTCTTGCCACTTATTTTCTTCTGCCTACATACGTGGTAAGACCTCTCCTTTCCTTTAAAAAAAATCTTTTCTCCACTCTGTATCTCTGCTGCTTTACCACTTGATCTCTTTCCTTCATCATCCGCTTGGTTGTTCAGTTGCTCAGTTGTGTCCGAATCTTTGCTACCCCATGGGTTGCAGCACACCAGGCTTCCCTGTCCTTCACTATCTTCTGGAGTTTGCTCAAACTCATGTCCATTGAGTCAGTGATGCCACTGAAACTGCCAATTAAAGAGAATTTAAATTTTGATTCATTTATCCAATGGATTTTCCTCTGTCATGGTCATCTTCCTTAGCCCCTCTGTGGCCTTGACAGAAATTTTACTTTTTTCATGAATCATCACTTACATTTTTTACTGTTCTTCAGTATACTCTAATGACTGTGTAACTGTATTCAGGGATGTACGTAGTTTACTTAAACCTTCAACTGTCATCATTTACAACATTTTTACATAAAACAACTTTAAATAACTATCTTTATGCATAATGTTTGCAGGCCTCTCCAATTATTTCCTTTACATCAGTTCAGTTCAGTTCAGTCGCTCAGTTGTGTCAGACTCTTTGCGGGGTTTTTGCGACCCCATGAATCGCAGCACGCCAGGCCTCCCTGTCCATCACAAACTCCGGAGTTTACTCAAACTCATGCCCATCGAGTCGGTGATGCCATCCAGCCATCTCATCTTCTGTCATCCCCTTCTCCTCCTGCTGCCCCCAATCCCTCCCAGCATCAGGGTCTTTTCCAATGAGTCAACTCTTCGCATCAGGTGGCCAAAGTGCTGGAGTTTCAGCATCAGTCCTTCCAATGAACACCTGGGACTAATCTCCTTTAGGATGGACTGGTTGGATCTCCTTGCAGTCCAAGGGACTCTCAAGAGTCTTCTCCAACACCACAGTTCAAAAGCATCAATTTTTCGGATTGATCCCTAGAAATCTAATTATTAGTTAAAACATACCTGGCATATCTGTAGAAGCAAGGACCACTGGCAGTTTATGATTTCACTTGATTTACAAGTTAACTCCACAGATAGCAAAGTGGGGAAGGAACAAACGTACAGCCACTGATGAGGATCACAAGGAGGGCTTGTGATCTAGTGAGTTGAATGACCTAGAACTCTCTCTGGGTTCTTATCTGCTGCCTAGTCAGTCCCCTTGTTTGAGGGAAAAGGTTGAAATTACCAGTAGACATTGTGTGTCTTAGCCATAGGTGCTCTATACTTAATAGTCTAAGGGTTTTTGTGTGTTTTGAAGGTATGAAGCTGAAAAGAACTAACACTGCCTTTGTGTAATACCTTATCAATGGAATAGTATTAATCATTGCTACTTACTTGTTTATTATTTTTCAAGTTCCAATTTTTCTCTTGCTGTTCCAAAATGCATTTAGCCTTTCCAATTCAGACTGTCTAAAAATTTTTCAACAGGTGCTAGTTAAATTAGATGTTTTTCCAAAAAAAAAAAAAAAATTCCTATTTCTAAATTTTTAGTTGCCAAGAATTGGGGAGGAGGGAAGGAAATGTGTATGGTTATAAAAGGGCTTCCCTCATAGCTCAGTCGGTAAAGAATCTGCCTGCAATGCAGGAGACCAGGTTCGATCCCTGGGTTGGGAAGATCCCCTGGAGAAGGAAATGGCAGCCCACTCCAGTATTCTTGCCTGGGAAATCCCAAGAACAGTGGAGCCTGGCAGAGTACAGTCCGTGGGGTCACAAGCGTCGGACGTGACTTAGCGACTAAACCAACAATAAAGGGGCAATCCAAGCAACCATCATTTTATTTTGTGATTTTTGATACTCTGATGTTTCTTGGTCTGTGACAAACCTGAAATCAGGTTGATATGTATAAGTATTACATTTCATCTAGATCTTTTTCATTAAGCTTCTCTACCATGAACAGAAGAAACAAACTTTTTTTAAAATTTCACTATTTACAAAGTTTTTTAAAATGTGAAATAATTTTCTTTTTTCTCTCCCTTTCAGCCATGAAGACTTTGAATTTATTTCAGGAACACGAATGCGCAAACTTGCCCGAGAAGGCCAGAAACCTCCTGAAGGTTTCATGGCTCCCAAGGCCTGGGATGTGCTGGTGGAGTACTACAAATCTTTGGAGAAGGCTTAAGCTGTTCACCCAGCCAGTTCACCTTTGACACCACACCGAATAACAAGAGGGGACCACGTAGTTACTGTTGGCATTTTTTTGTGGTGGTATCTGTCCAGACATGCATCCCCCAAACAGACCCCTTTCCTTAAGTATTAACAGCATCGTTTGGTCTGCCTTATGAGTTCTGTTTTGAACTAGTGTAACACACTCCTGGTTTTAATGTATCTTTTCCAACTTATTGTAGTTATATTCCTACAGTCCAGTTTTAAAACCTTGTCTTTTTGTATTATATTTATGCTTCTGTCTTATCATTTTTTCAAGCTCGTATATCAGTTGTAACCAATAGTATACACATTGAATCTCACTTTTCATGTCTTGAAAAAAGAAAAAAAGATCCACTAAACAATAAACTTGGCTAGGTCTTGTTTTGGGAATTTTACAAGACATCTGTAGAAATTAGATTTTTTTTTTTTTTTTCTGACAGTGAAAATATAAACTGCTTTCTTCTTTCCCCTCAGCTATTGATCTCTTAACTCTTATAATCTAAAGTATATTAATGTCTATGTAAACTCTGAATGAACTTTCTTGATTCAATAAAATTAAACTTTTTGGCTTCTTATTTATGTGATTTTTAAAAAATATTGTTATGTTTACACATACTTACCCTTCGTGTGAGAAAGTTTCTGGTGGAGAAAGGAATCTAATAATTAGTAGAATCGAATAATCAGTTCCAAGTACTGTTTCATAGTGAGTTTTTAAGTGGGAAAATAATGATGCATTCTCAATCCATCCAAAACCTCAGCCTCTTTTCCCAAATATCTCTCTAATATTCTTAAATACCTCAGATGGTGGTACTAGTAGTAGACCATGATGGAGGGATGTTAGGGTTTGCCCGTCAGTTTATCTGGAGTGGGGGACAACATATCAAGTTTGCTTTTGTAGAATATCCCAAATACTCGAGTCGTGGTTTCATGGTGGCAGTGATGGAGTCAAGATTCTGGGGGCAGTGAGTATGCAGTGGTGATGGCACCCATGGTATCGGGATCTCCTGGGCAGTATTATCCTATCTCAAATATTCCAGTGGAATGACCTTGGCTGAGTCCTCTGCCTCTAACTTCTCATTTCTGATCATTTTCTAAGCCTTATTCTCTTGCCTTTTCCATCAGTTCTGTAAGATACCCAGCAGTTTTCCTACATATTCCTTTGGTGCTTAAATTATCTGGAGTTCCTGTTTACCAAGAGCCCTGGTCATAACAGGTGGCAAGTGGAAAAAAAAAATGTGTCTTTCACATTAAAATCTTGATAGTGCTAAATTGAAGCTGATTTTTACTGTTAACATTTTTTTTTAAGGTTTATTGCTTTATTTTATTTCTGACTGTGCTGGGTCTTCATTGCTGTGCATGGGCCTTCTCTAGTTGCAGTGAGCGGGGGCTCCTTGGAGTTGCAGTGCTCAGGTTTCTCATTGTGGTGGCCTCTCTTGTGGAGCACAGGCTCTAGAATGTATGAGCTTCAGTAGTTACGGCGTGCGGGCTCAGTGGTTGAGGCTTGAGGTTCTCTAGGCACTCGGGCTTCGTTTCTCTGCAGCATGTGGGATCAAACCCATGTCCCGGCATTGGCAGGAGGATACCTCACCACTGGACTGCCAGGGAAACCCTACTGTTAACATATTTTAAAAGTGTAAATACAGAGGAAGGAATTTTAGTTCTTGGCACTCAGAACACTTACCCTTTTAAAATTACAAAAGTATACTTGTAAAGTCCAGATGAGAACATGAAGAACAGAAACCAATGGCATTAAGGTAAAATGTGGTTGAAAAAGCAGCTTTGTGTTCTGTTGTTGTTCCCAAGTTAGTTGTGTTCTATCATATAATTGTCGTTTCTGAGTTCGTCCCATTGTGGAATTTGCCGTCACCCCCCCAGAGAGGCACATGATGAAAACGTGATTCTAGGACCCAGTGTTCTTGGAATTGGCCAGGCACCTGTGTGTTCTGGAAAGATGGAGAAGAAAATAAAAGTACCCAGTGATTTCTACAAGTCCACAGGTCGGTATGTGTGTCTTTAATCTACAGTTATGATATATGTAGAAATTTTATTTTTTCCTTTCCAGTTCATAAAAATGAGCCCAAACCAGTCTTTAAAAGCTTCAGCCCTTACACCAAGCCTCTCCTGCCAAGTGGTCTTGGAAATCTCAATGCCATTTTTATCTATCCATCAGCTGGAAAAGTGAATGGAAAAATAATAATTTTTTTTCTTTGAAGGAAGTAAAAGAAAGTGCAGTCATCTTGGCAGAAGTATAATGTTTTAAATCTGTCAATTCTCTATTCCACTCTGATAATCAAGACCATGGATTTGCATTTCATTTCCATCCAAGAGGAAAACAATTATGTGCATCTCTTGGAAGTTAGCATTTGAATGCTTTATCAGGAAAAATTCAGAAGTCATGCTTTCCACATATGGTATATTTTTATTAGCACATATGTATCCAGGGCTGAGTTGGCTCATGAAGTAAGGAAGTATGTGCCCACTGGGCTTCTTTTATGTGTGGGCTATATTACTTAGAGGGTCTGTAAGCTTCTTTGTATTTCTGTGGATTCCGTTTTCTCCTCCACACAGTCTTGTCCTGGATATAACTATATGTAAGTTGTGTCAAACACATTCTGCCCACCTAACTCAGTCAGTCTTTCTGGTCTGAGGTAAAAACTGGGCTTCCTAAAGGTAAGTACTTGAGGACTATAATTGAGTAGGGGTGTGTTGAGATTGGAAAATTTTTTTCCTAATTTTCCATTTTACCAGATTCTTAGGAAAATGGCACCAGAGTTTAAGGCCTGGATTCAAGGAGCTGAAATTGGAAACAGGGAAAATCTCATCATGGACCTTTATCTCCCAGACCTGCACCAGCACTGAACATCTGTAATGACCTGCCTTTGTTAAAAAATCATGGCTACCTGAAAAGGGAAGGTGGGGCCGGGGAGGGAATAAATTGGGGATCAGGGATTAACAGATACACATTACTATAGGGAACTGTATTCAATGTCTTATAACCTATGACAGAAAAGAATCTGGGAAAAACCCATATAGACATATACATGTGTATAAATCAGTTTGCTCTACACCTGAATCACTGTGAGAGTTGGACTATAAAGAAAGCTGAGCGCCAAAGAACTGATGCTTTTGAACTGTGGTGTTGGAGAAGACTCTTGAGAGTCCCTTGGACTGCAAGGAGATCCAACCAGTCCATCCTAAAGGAGATCAGTCCTGGGTGTTCATTGGAAGGACTGATGTTGAAGTTGAAACTCCTACTTTGGCCACCTGATGCACAGAACTGACTCATTGGAAAAGACCCTGATGCTGGGAGGGATTGAGGGCAGGAGGAGAAGAGGATGACAGAGGATGAGATGGTTGGATGGCATCACCGACTCGATGGGCATGAGTTTGAGTAAACTCCGGGAGTTGGCGATGGACAGGGAGGCCTGGCGTGCTGCCGCCCATGGGGTCGCAAAGAGTTGGACAAGACGGAGCAACTGAACTGAACTGAAATATTGTAAATCTACTATGCGTCCATTTATAAAAGAAAACGTGTCCCCTGAAATGAACTGAACACCGACTTGCTCTCTGCTTTGTTTCCAACAGCCCTAACTTGTCCTCTTTAAGTTTTCTTTCTGAGTGTATAACCACCTCTATTGCCCAAGGGAAAGTATCTGTTAAAAATTAACCTGAAAAAAAAAAAAATTAACCTGGAGCCTTGCTTCACAGTTGGATCCTCAAGGAAAAAGCCTAATGAAGGAGAGAGAGTTCTGTCTGACCTGTGACTGGTTCACCCCTTGACTGCCCAGAGTCTGCCCCGAATGACTTTGAACCTCAGTATGTGGCTAGTGCTATTTTGTGTGATGTAGAGGCACATCTGTATATTCTATTTAGGTTTGCAGTTGTAGCAAATTTGACTTTTGATAAGTTGCGGGCAATTCCAGTGGGCGACATACTTGGGCTATGCAGCCATTAAGAGAGTTTTGAGTGAAAGGCAAGTTTAAAGTTTTTAGGAGATGTGCAGACTTAAGCAGAGACACAAGTTTAAAAGGAACTGTAGTTTTGTGGTTAAGAATTCAAGCTCTATGGAGAACAGTGGGGAAGTTCCTTGAAAAGCTAAAAAAATAGAGCTACCAGCGGGCTTCCCTCATGGCTCAGATGGTAAAGAATCCACCTGCAATGTGAAAGACCTGGGTTTGATCCCTGGGTTGGGAAGATCCCCTGGAGGAGGGCGTGACAACCCACTCCAGTATTCTTACCTGGAGAATCCCATGGACAGAGGAGCCTGGTGGGCTACAGTCCTTGGGGTCACAAAGAGTCGGACACGACTGAGTGACTAAGCACACAGGACGTATGACCCAGCAATCCCACTGCTGGGCATTTATCTGAAGAAAACCATAATTCGAAAGGCATGCACCCTGATGTCCACTGCAGCACTATTTACAATAGCCAGGATATGGAAGCAACCTAAATGTCCATTGATAGAGGAATGGATAAAGAAGATGTGATACACATATAAAACGGAATATTATTCAGCCATAAGGAGTGAAGTAGTGCCATATGCAGAGACATGGATGGATAGAGAATGTCAGAGTGAAGTAAGTCAGAGAAAAATATCATGTAATACTGCTTATATGTGAAATCTAGAAAGACGGTAGAGGTGAACTTATTTTCAAAGCAGAAACGCAGTCACAGATGTAGAGAACAAACTTAGAGTTGCCAAGGAGGGCAGAGGAGGGTGGGGTGAATTAGGAGACCTGTGCTGACATATACACACTACTGTGTATAAAATGGATAACAAGTGAGAACCTGCTGCCCAGCGCAGGGAACTCGACCGGGTGCTTGGTGGCGACCTTGATGGGAAGGAAATTTTAAAAAAGACTGTACAAGCCCTGCTCTTTGTTATTATTTAATCGTGTTTGTTGGCCAAGTAACACAGTGATACCAATATTTATGAGACTAGACCTTGTAATCTTTGCTTTGTAATACCATTCTCTAGACCACTGAGCAAAGTGACTAAATATACTATGTTAGATACAAATCTAAAGGCAGTCAAAACACAGTATCCCTGTTTTAGCCACACTTTCCCCTCACTTTTCCCCTGTGTTCAGCTTCTCCTGTGTTTCCTAGATTAAGAAAACAAGTACAGAGAAAAATCAGAAAAATACATTTGCTTAAAGTAAGCATAGACCAATCCTATGAAAAACTGATAGTACATTGGGAAAGCATCATCCAGAGAAAGGTCAAGATTAGAAAGGTCAGTTAATTAATTAATAAAGGTCAGTTTATTCTCAACATAGAAGATCTGCTTTAATTAACTTGGTCATTACTTAACATTAAAGCTGCATTTTACAAGTGTTAACATTTTCATTTAAAAGTTCAGTTTATTGATATGTCTGATAAAGCATAAAATCTTAAATATATTTAACTTTTAGAATTGAACTATAAGTGGTGTTTCATGTACTAGACAATTTTTTACATCTTCTGTAGATATAACAGGAATAAAGGTATTAGGAATATGAAGTACAAGATTGTATACCATTTCCCAGATAAATTCCCAGAAATTTTTTTTCCTATTTGTATAGTCAAAAGATCTCATAGCTAAGAGAGGATAATGAATAAATAATTTAAGTATATCCTGAGTAAGCAATAAAAATCATAATAGTAGCTAACATTTGCTGAGTGCTTGCTCTTATTTGCCAGTCACTGTGCTAAGTCCTTTACATGTTAAGAAAGGAGAAGAAAAATTTTTCAAAGAATTAAAAATTAACAGTATAGTAAAGTTTTGTTAGAGAAATTGACATTGAAAGTTAACTTTGATAAAGAGGTCGAGTATAAGATAAATGTGCAAAAACCAAAACCACATAAATGTGAAAAAATAAAAATCTCTGTATTAACAATAATTGACTACAAATGAAAATGTCTGATGGAGAGGT
Source organism: Cervus canadensis (assembly GCF_019320065.1). NCBI lineage: Eukaryota > Metazoa > Chordata > Mammalia > Artiodactyla > Cervidae > Cervus > Cervus canadensis. The sequence continues at coordinate 45,798,955 of NC_057404.1, read as the reverse complement.
CATCAAGAGGACATGACTGCCAGGCGACCTGTGAGCTGGATGCGGAAAATCAGAGATGCCTCGTCTCTATTCATCCTTGGAATGTACGTTCTCCTTACAATTCCCGCAGCCAGAGCCATTTCAAGGATGCAGCCTTGAGAGGGAACGTGCTGTTGAGACCATCTTGACAGTACTTATCAGTACCCTGTCAAGGATGCTGACAGGATTCTAATGGGAGGCTGTGGAGCTGTGCTCATTGCACAGCCTCTGGGGACAAGCCTCCCAAGTTAAGTCCTGTTGCTTAGTAGGACTGGGCCTAGTAATCGGGAGCTGCTGCCTCATTCCTTTTTCCCCACCCGCTATGTTCAGGAGCTGTTTTCACATTTCACCTGGGAAATTCCTGAGTTTGTGAACCTACGATGTCCCAATAATGACAGTCAAACAACCTGTAAAATACTTAGGAACAAAATTAAGAAGAAAAGAAACAGGGACTACTTGAGTAAAACTGTAATTTTATGAAAAGTCATAAAAGCAAGATCTAAAAAAGTGGAACAGTTTACCATGGTCCTAGGTGAAAAAAATGTAACAATGTCAGTCTTCCAGAATTTATGATTTTAAGGCAATTAAAACCTCAATGAATTTTTTAGGGAGAGGAATTAGATAAAATTTTATCAGTTCATTAGGAATAACAAATACCAAAAAGGCAAGATAATTGTAAGAGGTGAGAGGAGACAACTTACCTACTGACTCAAAGACTCAGGAAAAGTGTGGGGAGTTGCTTTAAGCTGCTGAGTTTTGGGGTGCTTTGTTATACAGCAATAACTGATTAAGACAGGCCTTACAGCTCATGTATCCTAACTGTTGTACTCACCTGAGGACAGGGCTGGGGAAATTTGAGTTATGGTAAAGGTAAAAAAAAAAAAGCAAACTGGAGTAGGACCTAGAAGCTTTATGATTAGAAGAATAAATGATAGAATCAATTAAAATAGTAGCAAGATAGAAAACAGAACTAGACAACAATGTGTGTGTGTATGTGTGTGTGTGTATATATATGTAAAAGAGTGTTCAGTTACAGAGCTAAAAAATAGAATATATCCTTGATAAAATAAGTAGATAAGCACAGGAGTTGGCAAACTATGATCTGGCTTGCTGCCTTTTTTGTAAACAAAGTTATATTGGAGCATAGCTACACACATTTAAGTATTCTCTGTGATTGCTTTTGTGCCCTAGTAGCAGAGCCGACAGAGAAGGCAATGGCAACCCACTCCAGTACTCTTGCCTGGCAAATCCCATAGATGGAGGAGCCTGGTGGGCTGCAGTGCATGGGGTCGCTAAGAGTCAGACACGACTGAGCGACTTCACTTTCACACATCCGAGAAGGAAATGGCAACCCACAGTGTTCTTGCCTGGAGAATCCCAGGGACGGGGCTCTGGTGGGCTGCCGGCTATGGGGTCGCACAGAGTCGGACACAACTGAAGCGACTTAGCAGCAGCAACAGAGCTGAGTAGTTGAGACAGAGACCCCATTGCCTGAAAAGCTGAAAATGCTTATCATCTGGCCCTTTACAGGAAGAAATTGCCGACCCCTGCTCCAGGCTGATAATTACTCCTATAACATGGCATTCCCATGGCAGAGTTCCTACTAACAGGAGAGGACAGGCTCAGGGAAGGGAGAAATATACGCGATATTTAGTCTGTATATCTCACCCTTCTATTCTCTTCTTCACGTTGGATGGGAATGAGATGGCAACAGGGGAGAGACTCAGATCCTCAGCAGATGTAACCTTGTGAAGTCAGAGTGGCATGTGCTCAGCTGCCTCCTATCGTGGAAGTGAGATTGGAAGCTTAATGACAGTAACATGTCCAGATAATTTGATTAAGTGTCAGGCATGCTGTCTGACTTGATCTGGAGCTATATCAATTGAATTGTTTACTGAATAGGACAGTTTTTAGCATTATGTTAATGCAGCAGCATTTCACATGTTACAATGTGTGAGTCCTTAACCAACAGGGTCCTATTCTATAGCACAGGGAACTCTGCTCAATGTTATCTGGCAATCTGGGCGGGAGGGGAGTTTGGGGGAGGATGGATACATGTGTATGTATGGCTGAGTCCATTTGCTATCCACCTGAAACTGTCACATTTTTAATTGGCTATATGCATGCTAATTAGCTTGTCATGTCTGACTCTTTGCAACCCTATGGACTGTAGCCCGCCAGGCTCCTCTGTCCATGGGGATTCTTTAGGCAAGAAGACTGAAGTGGGTTGCCATACCCTCCTCCAGGGAATCTTCCAGACCTGGGGATCAAACCCGCATCTCTTATGTCTCCTGCATTTTTGACAGGAGGGCTCTTTACCATTGGCACATAAAAAAGTTTTTTAAAAAAATCAACACTAAATAAAAAAGCCAAAAATAATGTATGAATCCAAATAACTATGTTTTAAAAGTAGATACAAGGCAAAAAAATAAAAACAAATACAAATTTTATTAAGCAGTGGTTTCAATAGTAGTTCTTTCACTTTTATGCATTCAGTGATTGTCTAAGCAATTACAGATTCAAGATGACTGGTGACAGAACATTAGGTTTATCAGCAGGAACACCAAATACGTAATGCTGACAGATCATCATGTATGTGTTCAGGGCATATAAGCTAAGATTCCTCTGAGAACGTTCACCTTTGCATTTCCTGACTTCCATGTTTAAACTTGTATCCTGTGCATTGTGTTAACATTTTTCTTTGCACTTAGCTTCCTTTTAAAAAATGAGAACAAAAGAAAAAATTTAATATCCCAATCCCTAAGGACAGTCACCGTATACCACATAATAGATGCTTTGAGGGACTTGAGTTTTTTATATTTTTAAATCTTTGGAACATAGGGAAGGTATAGGGTTCCTTTTATTCATATCTCTAATGGATTAAAAGTATTGTGCTCAAAATTTGCATAAAAGCTTTTCTTTTACTGCCAGAAATAAATGAAAGCGAATAAAGGACCTCAAATCAAGAAAAGAAACTGTAATACAGCTTAGAGACAAACTTGGAAACTCAGTTTTAAGTGATTAAAATATACGAATTTAAAAGGCCGTCTTTTTAGAAAAGGAACTGGGGTGATGACATCGTCCACCGTGATAAACGCTGAAAGAGAGCACAGGTGATAGGGTAAAAGCAAGGGACTTTGGGGTATTGTAGTAAGTGAGATTTTTAAAAATATGAAAGTACTTTTCCAGATCTTTCCATATAGTAGGTATTCAACATATGTTTGCTTCCTCCCCTTTCGAGGGAGACACTGTGTGTTTCCCGTACTCTCTTGTAGCTATCATTGGCCATGGGACCAATTTGGGCCAAGGAGACATAAGAGGGATTTTGTTCAGGTTGATCCCTGGGTTGGGAAGATCCCCTGGAGAAGGGAAAGGCTACCCACTCCAGTATTCTGGCCTGGAGAATTCCATGGACTGTAGAGTCCATGGGGGTCACAAAGAGTCAGATATGACTGAGTGACTTTCACTTTCTTTTGCTTTTCTTAGAAAAGAGGTGACACATGATATTTCTTTTTTTTCTGTCTGGTAGGCAGACCTCAGAATGCTTCCTCGGCAAGCTCTGTAATGAGATATGGTACATGGTATTTAGCAATTTCTGTTGTATTTGAACAAAGTTTGTATGTTTGTTTAAAAGTTATGTTTTGATTTGTATCTGCATTCCAATTAAAGACTTTGATAAGCTTTGGACTTGATTATCAGCTCTGGAAAGTGAGGTTTATGGAGAAGTTATTGTCAAGAACCACTTAGGAAAGCCCTGATCCCTTGAACATTTTGGGAAATATGCTGAGAATTTGCAGCTAGAGACAGAGGTGGATCAAGGATGGTCCTCACCTGAACTTGGGCTTTGGTAAGTTCTTCCTCCTTTGCTAAAAGGTTGAAACTTATCTGCTCTCCCATAAATAATTCTCAAGGATTCCTGAAACACTAACAGCCCATGTAATCTTTTTAAGGAATAGAGCAAGACTACAACTAACAACAGGACATTTTTTAATGTGGGTTTTTTTCTTTTTTTGATCCTAGATTACCTTTTGCAGTTTGCTTGGTTCAAGACTGCATCCAGCAAATGATGAACACCCTCTAGATAGCCCAGGCTCCTTGAAAGCCTTATCATCAATTCAATGGGGTTTTAACTTTTCAGAAGGAAAAGTTAACAGGAATGTGAAGTACCTCTCGACATCTCTAGATTTCTCCAAAGTCAGCCCTGCCTTAGAAGACCCTCCAAACTAGGGAAATAAGCTGATGTAACCTACGAGGTGTAAAGCTTCCTGTTGTCCTTTCAGCTGAGGTTTCAGGAACTTGGGACTTCCCTGGTGTCTCAGACGGTAAAGAATGTGCCTGCGATGCTGGAGACCTGGGTTCGATCCCTGGGTCAGAAAGATCCCCTGGAGAAGAGAAAGGCAGCCCACTCCAGTATTCTTGCCTGGAAAATTCCACAGACAGAGAAGCCTAGTGAGCTACAGTCCATGGAGTCACAAAGAGTCAGACATGACTGAACGACTAACACTTCTGGAAACTCAATACAGACATTTTTCTCTTTAGAGTCAAGCTGTCCTCACATTCTATTTCCACCTGTCTTTCTTCATGGCAATCCTGCTACACTAGAGAGGTTTTTTAATATGAGGAAAAAGAACACTTCAGTCTCAGAAAGATGCTTAGCATCAAAGTCCTCTAGTCAAGCTCTTCAACATTTACAGTTTTGGGTTTTTTGTTTGTTTGTTTGTTTGTTTTTTAAGTTTTCTTAATGCTCTGAGGAACACAAGGCAGTTCTCCCACACCTCCTACGGTCTGAGCATCCCCTTCCCTTGAGAGACATCTCACTGCTGCTTTGGCGGCCAGCAACCCTTTGTGAAAGGTTCCCACCCTCCTCCAGTCCTGAAGTCACCACAGGACAGGGTTATGAAAGGACTTGATTATGGGACGCAATTATAGGAGAGTCTCAGACTCTGTTCAAGCAAGTGACTTTTTATGATAACCAGGGCTACCAGTTCCTGGAACTTACTTAAAAATGAAATCAATTGAAAAAAGTGTTAGAGAAAATCTTCTTCACAAAAAAACAGGAATAAAATATAACCAGTGGAAAACTACAAAAATGGGAAAATTTCCAGCTACACTAGATTTTTTAAAATTGCTTCCTAAAGGTTTTAGTGTTTTCTTTTTCTTTACAATTTTTTTCTTTGGAGTTTTATTGAGATATAATTGACAATCAGAACTGTATAAATTTAAGGTATACAGCATAATGATTTGACTTTCATCATGAAATGATTCCCATAGTATGTTTAGTGAACAGCATCATCTCATATAGATATAAAAGAAGTAGAAAAATATGTTTTTTTTCTTGTGCTGAGAACTCAGAATTTACTCTTAACAGCTTTCATCTATAACTTACAGTGGTGTTAATTATCTTTATCAGGTTGTATATGATATACTTAGTACTTATTTTATAACTGGAAGTTTGCACTTTTTGACCACGTTCATCCATTCCCACTCTTCCCTAATCCCTGCCTCTGGTAACCACAGGTCTGATCTCTTTTTCTATGAATTTTTTTTTAAGTGTAAATGCCCTACAACACTGTATTAGTTTCTGTTACACAACATACTGATTTGAAATTTCTATACATTTCAAGATGATCAACATAAGTCTAGTTTCCATCTGCTACCATACAAAGATATTATATAATTACTGACTATATTCCCACACTGTACATTTCATCCCCATTATTAGATTTCTTGTTAATGCAAATTAAAATGTCTTGTTTTATTCTGACTAGGATGCACTGAAATGAGTTGTGAGGTGTGAGAGCCTGGGGGAGTTTTGATGCCTCCAAGACCTGTAACTGGGCCCTTGAGTGTTCAGGAGAGCATTGTTCTGCCCTACCTCCAGCACTTGGAGGATTACTGATGTCCTTTTGTTTATTTAATTTTGTCTGTGCTGGGTCTTCGTTGCTGCCTGGGCTTTTCTCTAGCTGCGGAAAGTGGGGGCTGCCATCCAGCTGCATGAGTGGGCTGCTCATTGCAGTGGCTTCTCTTTTTGTGGAGCTCGGGCTCGAAGGCATGAGCTTCAGTAGTTGCGGCTCCTGGGCTCTCGAGAAGAGGCTCAGGTGTTATGGCCCACAGGCGCAGTATGCGGGATCCTCCGGGAGCGGGAGCGGGGATGGAACCTGCGTCTCCTGCATTGGCAGGCAGATTTTTTTTTTAGCCACTGAACCACCAGGGAAGCCCGCTGATGTTATTAATGAGCAGAAGTTCACACGTGAGGAAGGGTGAAGTTGACTGCAGTAAGAAGGAAGCATTTACATTGGCCCCAACAGGATCAGCCAGGAGTGTGACTTGAAGCAAGCAGGGTTTCAGGTAAATAATTGGCCATGGTGTGCTGAGCGGAGAGGAGAACTGCAGAGGATTCACTGAAAGAGGTCATATTTTTTTCAGAGGGATGGTGAGGAGGGGCCCACCGTAGGTGTTAAGAGAAGCGACAGGGAAGGAAGGGCACCTTTGCCATCTTCCCAAATAGATCCTGGCGCTCAGAACTCTGACCTGGTCTCTGGTGACCACATAGGCTTTAATGTCTTTGGTTCACTAGTGGGTGAGCTTCTGACAATAGGAGCTCAAATTTATTTCTGTTGTGACCGCTCCACATACCAGATGTGTCTGCTTTTAGGGTCTGTGTCTCAGGAAAGCCTCTGGGGGTCTTTCTTCTCCCTCTTCTGGTGGCCTCTCCCTAACGGCTCCAGCAGGACCTTCCCGTTACAGGACACGCCCTCTGTATATTAAGAACACCTGTGAAGCTACCAATTCACCATTGAATTTCTAGATTGTTTCTTGGAAAACTGCAGATGTCTTTTCCTAATCAGAATTTCAGGATGTAGGAGAAAGAGTCCTGAGGAAATAATGCTAATAGGTAAGATTTACTGTGCGTTCCAACGTACTAGGCATTGGGTGAAGGGTTTGACATACATGAACTCCTCTAATCTTCACGACTCTACGGGCCATGGAAGAGGCTGCCTCACAGGCATCTCGGCAAGGGGCAGGGGCCGAGTTCTGGCGGATTCAGGTCTGCCGCATGCTTACCAGCCTGTGCTCAGGCTCTTGACTACCGGCTGCAGCAGCTCTGCCCACGCCTGGGGCCTCCATCTAAAGTCAGTGGGGTTCATGGCATTTCTGCAGGACCACCACAGAGCTGAAGAGTGGGGCTCCCCTGTTATCGGAGGGTCTCTGGTCTGGAGTTCCCGGTGAGCAGCACCCCAAGAGCAAGTGAAACTAGACCAAGCCAGAGGAAAAAAAGGTTTAGACTTTATTTTATTATCCAGATTTTTTTTTTCCTCCTGGGAGTTGTTAATGGGCTCTGCCTGTGACAGGTGAATTTAATCACTTTCTGCTCATAAAAATCATTAAAGTTGTTAAATTTTTCATATAAAACAATGTTCTGAGGACCATTAATAAAAATTTATATTTATTTTAAAATATAGACTATATTATCTTTTTCAATTTTAATTTTCTGTTTTTATCTTTCATAACTAGGGCTAATTACAGTGGACACGTGCAAAAATAAAATCACATACATTAAGTTGGCTATTATTATAAAAATAAAAAACAGTAAGTGTTGGTGAGGATGCAGAAAAATCACAAGCTTAGTGCACTGCTTTTTGGAGTGCAAAGTGGTGCAACAGCTATGGAAAATAGTATGGTGGTTTCTCAAAAAAGTTAAAACGTATACTGCCATAAGATCCAGCACTCAGCTTTTAGTTATACACCCAAAAGAATTAAAAATAGAGGCTCAGATATTTGGGCACCAGTGTTGGGAATTCTGCCCAGAAAGGGAAACATACCCTTGGGCTTAATGACTTACAAATTTGTATAATTTGCTAGGATTTCAAAACTTTTTTTTTCTACTTTTGTTTCCCAATCTTAAAAGATAGAATAATATAAATTTTCTTACTATATAATCAGGATAAACAATGCTAACTGCTATAAAAGTAATGTCTAGATCTCAATGGCTTAATACAAATACAGTTTTTTTCTCGTGCCTATCACAGTCGTTAGGTAGATGTAGATGATTCCATTTTCTGACATGGTTACTTTCAATCTATGGCTTCCTTGATCACCGTGGAAGAACAGTGAACAGATACAATCCTGCAAGGGCTTCAGGACCAGGCCTTGAAAGTGGCCTTTATCTCCTGCTCTCTTCATTCCATTGATCAGGATTGGCCACGGGACTGCAAGCCAACTTTGTGGAACTCTGAGAAATGTAATCTTCTTGAATTCTCAGGAAGCATTAAAGGAATTATTGAGCATTTAGCTAGTCTCTGTCACAATTAAAATTTTTTCTTGATTTTTTTTCCCCAAAAGATTTAAGCTATACTATGAAGATTCAGATGAGAAAACATGATAACGTAACACTTGAATGAGGACAATTAGAAAATGAAAGTGAGATATTTTGTACTAAGCATTTGTTTTATGAGCTTGAAACCGTTTCCTTACATATCATGCAACCATGATTGCTATTCCTTTCCTCATTGTGACAGCTCAGAATTCATACACCAAAACAATTTCGGCTGTGCCTGAGTCAAGCAAGACATCCAAATGGAAATTATTTGTTTAATTAGCCTCATCCACATGACTTATTTTTGCTCTTGATGTAAGCATAAGAAGTACGAAACAGTCTGATATCACCTTCCCCACTCTATAAAAAACAGAAGCATAGAAAACTTAGCTAAGATTGTCATGTGAGCAATTGTCATAATGCTTACATTCCCAAGGCAGATGGAGAATGGGTCTGGGAGGGCTCCCTTAGCAAAGCTGTGTTCATGGATCCTGAATTTGAGCTCATGAACGATGTCCTTGACTGTGTGTCATGCTTGGTCATGGTTAGAAAGCTTATTTCAATATGGAGTTGTTGTCTAGTTGCTAAGTCGTGTCCAACTCTTTTGTGACCTCATGGACTGTGGCCTGCCAGGCTCCTCTGTCCATGGGATTTTCCAGGCAAGCGTACTGGAGTAGGTTTCCATTTCCTTGTCCAGGTGATCTTCTGATGCGGGGATCAAACCTGCCTCTCCTGCTTGGCAGGCAGATTTGCCACCACTGAGCCACCTGTGTGTGTGTGTGTGTGTGTGTATGCTAAGTCGCTTCAGTCACGACCGACTCTTTTTGACCCCACGGACTGTAGCCTGCCAGGCTCCTCTGTCTGTGGATTCTCTAGGCAAGAATACTGGAGTGGGTTGCTATGCCCTTCTCCAGGGGATCTTCCCAACCCAGGAATCGAACTTGCCTCTCTTATGCCTCCTGAATTGGCAGGCAGGTTGTTTACCACTAGCGCCACCTGGGAAGCCCTGTTTCAATATGACTCTGTGAGAGATATGGCTTCCGGGGTGGCTCAGATAGTGAAGAATCTGCGTGTAAGGCAGGAGACTTGCATTCAATCCCTGGGTTGGGAAGATCCCCTGGAGGAGGATATAGCAACCAATGGCAGTATTCTTGCCTGGAAAATTCCAAGGACAGAGGAGCCTGGCAGGCTACAGTCCATGGGGTCACAAAGAGTCTGACACGACTGAGAGACTAACACACACTGAGCCAAATGCTCTATTTCTCTGATAAGGGTCAAGGGCAAGTATGATACGGGGAAAGTTATTTTATGTCTCTGACCCTCTCAGCGTTTTCTTGCCTATAAAACAAAGATCTCACAGAGATTTGGGGTTTGGTAAGGTTAAAATGCTTGAAAGCAGCTAACTCAAATTTCCTGGCACATAGTAAGGGTTTCATAAATTTCATACTGAATTTTATTGTCATTGTCCTGTATTTTTTAGTCAGAGCTGCATCTCCATCTGATGTGGCACTTGAGCAGGCGAGAAGGACATAGACCATGGTGCAGAGGGAACAAACATCAGGTTAAGTACTACAACCTGGCCCTCTGACTCTGTGCTATAGCAGATGGTAATCAGCTTGTTCTGTAACGTGTGAGATTTATAACCAAGTTTGAATTCAGTTTTTTAGTCTTGTGGAGTTGAAAGAGGAAAGAATGATGGGATGACGGGCAACATAAATAGACTTATAGTCATAATCCAGTGAGTATGTCTGGCGATATGGAAGTAGGATGAGAGAATATGGCCAAATACGTTTGAATGAATGATGACCTGGCCCAGTGTGATGTGCTGGGAGCTTCCTGGCAAGCGCGGCATGAAGCATGTCAGGGCCCTGAGGGTCTCTTCTGTTCTCTAAGTATCTCAGATCCACTTGCCAGGGAAGATCTGAGCAAGAGAGGTTGGTCTCATGCCTGGAGCTGTCTTATCAGCTCTGTATTACTCTATTTCCATTTTCATCCATCTGCGTCCAGGACTAGGTACTGGGAAGAAGTAACTGCAAAGAAAATCTTCAGTTTCTCTTGTATTCAGTATACAGGGGCAGTAGGGATTTGTCACTGGCCAATCATTTCACCTTTCTGGGTGTGGGAAGGGAAGGATAACATCTGTTTTGAAAACTTCACAGTGAACAAGCAGTGGTGTTGGTTCTACTGTCGTTGTCCGTTGCTGTGGGATTTTGGTGACGCTTGAGGAAGAAAAATGTTTGTCCTAAACACTTCTTTCTGCATAGTTACGCTGTTTATTTATTTTTTTAAATAAATTTTAAAAATTTTATTTATTTTTAAAAATATATTTATTTTTACAAATAACATTTGCTGAAAAATTAATACTATTTTATTTTTCAAAAATGTATTTATTTCGATGCACTGGGTCTTAGTTGTGGCACGTGGGATCTAGTTCCCAGGGATTGAACCTGCATTGGGAGCATGGAGTCTTAGACACTGGGCTTCCAGGAATGTCCCTTTTCCAGCTGTTTAGATACTTTATAATACTAGCCTGCTGCTGTCTAGAGTTCCTGTTCATGTAGGCAATGCAAAACCAGGGGTATATGGATAGACTTCATGAATTTTATTAAATAAATAGAAAAAAAACCCCTGCACATATGTGTGTATATGCTTTTTTCTGGCTTTCAGCAGATTCTCAAAGGCATCAACATCTTCCCCCAAAATGGTGAGAATCACTGGTTAACATATCTGCCTGGTAAATCTGTATCTCACTATTGGATATTGCTGCTGTATTTTTACAGAAGATTTAGAGAAGTATTTTTTAAGAGAAGAAGTTGCTGTTATTCTTATTTGTAACTAATCATGTTTGTGTAACCCTACATATATGTATAGTATAATTTAATTTCAGAATTTTGAATTAAGAAGAATGGGTTCAAATTCTGGCACTCCTGCTTCCTGATTGTGTGACTTAGGCCAAGTTACTTAAGCTCTGTGTGTGTATTTCTTTAGCTGACCAAGGAATGCTAGTCCTTCTTTATAAGATTCCTAAGAGGCTTTGAAGAAGTATGACATTTGAACCTCCAAAATGTTGTATAGTTAAATATGAATATGTCTTATTAAGTTACTGTTGTGTAAAAGGTCTCTCCAAACACAAAGAAGAAATCAGCTATAACCTACTATCCGAACTTGCTTTTATCATTTTACCATGTCTTTCAAGTCTTATTTCCGTGGATAGAATTTTTTTTTAAATATAGTATACTACATTTATAATTAGATCAGATCATTTATAAACACAATTTAAGCCATTTTCTTTTTTGTTGGATTTTAAGTTATATTACTTTCCAAAATAGTAATAATTTTTTCAGTGAATATCATGAAAAAGACATTTTAAAGAGATTAGGTCTATAAAGTAGATTTCCAAAGGTGGAATTCGAGAGCCAGAAAGTACTTGTCTTGTCTTAAAAGGCTCTTGAAATATAATTGACTCACAAATTACATATTTTTCTAACTTTATGTTATGCAATAAAATGTATGGAAAAGTGCATATTTCCATAAACAGTCTATTTCTCATCTATTTATTGCAAAGCAAATACTGGTTTACTTATATTGTCCAGAAATACCCTTCACACCCTTCTCAGTCATTATTTCTTACTTTCTCCACCAAGGAAAACACAGTCTTTTGGGGAAGTTGTTTCTTTGCTTTTATTTATAGTTTTATCATTGAAGCATACATCTCTAAATATCAAAGCTTGGTTTTGCCTGCTTTTAAAACTTGATATATATGCTGTCATGCAGTTTGCATTCTTTGTCTGGAGTTTAATGTTTGTGAGAGTCAGTCTTATTGTTATATACAACTGATAAATTGTTCATTTTCTCTGCCATAAAGTCTCCCAATCTAGGTAATAATTATGAGCTGTGATCTGCCCTCATCACATTACAGCATCTGAAAGGATTTTATATTCTTATATTTCTTTATACAGAAAGGAAAGAAACAAGCATTGGAACATCTACCTTAGTTTAGACATCGCAAATCTGAATATTTTTGGAAGAAGAAAGCAAACATGTTTGTGTGTGTTTCAGTATTTATATGTGGAATGTTCAATAAGAGAAATAACTAATATATAACATATGGAAGATAATTTGTGTTCTAAATCATTGCTCCTTAGCTTGAAAATGCAAGTCATACAGGTGTGTATGCGTGTTTGCTTACATATGAAAACTCCTTTGTTCCCATGGACAGAAAAAAAAAAAATTTCTTCAGAGAATAGATTGTCAGCTCCCCTCTTTTCTCTTAAAAAAATTTAAATATATATTTTTATTTTTAATTAGAGGATAATTACAATACTGTATATTTACTATGTGGTTTCTACCATATAGCAACATGAATTGGCCGTAGGTATATACATGTGTCCCCTCCCTCTTGAACCTTCTTCCCACCTTCCTCTCCATTCCACGCCTCTAGGTTGTCACAGAACACTGGCTTTGGGTTCCCTGCATCATACAGCAAACTCTCTCTGGCTATATATTTTATATATGGTAATGTATATGTTCCAATTGTCAGCCTCCTTTTAAAGTGCGGTGAATGCTTCTATATCTAGATAACAATGTTGATAGAACAAGTAGAGGCTTACTTTGCATTGCTACAAACTTTGACTAATAGCTGTAATCTTTCCTCTCCAAAAACAGAGATAATAGAAGATAGGATTTTTAATAAAATCCACTAAATTGTATATACTTGATTTAAAAAGAAACACAAAACTTTCACTTTTATAAAGTGCAGAGATTTTGAAGCAGAAGCCTTCTTTATCCTCTGCAAGTCTTAAATAGATTCATCTTTATGTACTGATCCATTTAAAAATAGACACTATCTTTAGCTCAAATGCTTGCAAATAGAGATGTGATGGATTTTAGGAAATTGCAGCACTTCCCCCATCATTCTCTTTTATCTATGAGAAAGGATTTTTTTGAACCTTTGATAGCATCGAGGTCTAAATTAGGAGTGTCCTTAAACAAAGTCCCAGCAACTTTGAGTACTTTTCCATGCTCAGAGTTCACAGAAGTGAACTTCTTTATTCACAGAGGGGAATATACAAAGGTCTCCTGGACTCTGCATTGGGCACTTCACCCACTTCTGTAAAGTTGCCTTAATGAATGTCCTAGTTCGTGGATCCAGATCTGACTCCACGGGAAGACGAGTCAGGGCTTTCTGCTTATTACCTGTATTTAAACAATCCGCACAATCCTAGTACAGAGTGATCACTCAGTAACATGTGGAAGTTGTTCTAGGCTACTGAATCCCAGCAGCTGGTATCTGTACAAACAGTATTTGTTACAGCCTCCACAAACTTCGCCAGAAGTTTGGCAACATCACAAAGACCTTCCTGCCACCAAAAGGCTTTCTTGCCACTGCAGTGATTGCTGACCTGGAGGGGGAACTGAGCAATTTTCTTACTTTGTTACTCCATGGATGCTCATGATTTCAGTGGAATTAAGTCCCAAGATGGGGGAGCAATGAAAGCTTCCTGATGTCCAGGGTGTAAGAAATGAGATGGATACTTTTTCTTTTAAGATAGAGTGATCAGTGCCTTACTGCCACCTAAGTTACTGAAATAAAATTACACGTAACATTCTTTTTTTTTTTAAATATTTATTTATTATATTTGGCTGTGCCAGGCCTTAGTCGCAGCACTCAGAATCTTCAATCTTTGGTATGGCATGTGGGAATCTTTAGTTGCAAAATGTGGAATCTTTAGCTGTGGCCTGTGAACTCTTAGTTGAGGCAAGTGGGATCTAGTTTCCTGATGGGGGATCGAACCCAGGCCCCCTGCAATGGGAGTATGGAGTCTTAGCCATTGGGCCACCAGGGAAGTCCCCATACATGGCCTTCTTAATATCAGAAATTCACTTCTGAAACTCAGATGTTCCGTGCAACAAATGCTGGCTTTCAGCTCATTCTCCATTACTTTAAATATAAGTATGATACACCAACTCCCTCACCACCAATTTCCTTACATACAACCAAAACAGTTATTATGCATGTAACTGAAATACATTAGTAATAATTATAAAATGCTTACAATATTGCTTCCTGATCCCCACATAGTAAAAATAATGGCTATAAATAGTGTTTTGCATGCTGTAACACATTGCATTTCCTCTCTGTTAGCACTCCTCAGCTTTTAAAAAAGTCTGCATAGAGTGACATTTTAGCAACTGCATTTGAAATTGTAGAATTTTCCTATACGTCATGCCATTTTGTTTAATATGTTGTAATGAGTATGATGGTTAATTTTATCTGTCAGCTTCACTGGACTAAACACGATTTCTGGGCGTGTCTGTGAATGTGTTTCTGGAAGAGATTAACATTTGAATTGGCAGACTGAATAAAGATGATCACTGCACCAATGCAAGTAGGCATCATCTAATCTGACAACCTCAGCTGAACAGAAAGGCAGAGGAAAGGTGAATTTGCTCCGTTTGAGCTGAAACATTCATCCTCTCCTGCCCTCTGCCATCAGCATTGCTGATTCTCTGGTCTTTGGACCTGAGGCTGTTGTTTGTTGCTCAGTCATTTCTGAGCAACATGAGACCCCATGGACTGTAGCCCGCCAGGTGCATCTGTTCATGGGATTTCCCAGGCAAGAATACTCTGGACTTTGGACTTGAACTAGGGTTTATACCATCAGTTCCCTGATTCTCAAGTCTTTAGACTTATACCACTGTCTTGCCTGGTTATCAGACCTTCATACTCAGACTGAGTACCACCAGACTTTCTGGGTCTCCAGTTTGCAGACAGCAGATCATGGGACTTCCTGGTTTTCATAATCACGTGAGCTAATTCTGCTAATAAATCTCCTCTTATATATATCTGTATATATCTGCTACTGAGTCCAGGCTTGATCAGCTTGCCACACAGCAGGCCAGTAAGTTGGGAGATGAGTTATTGGGGTAAGGAAAGTCAGCCAACCGAGAAGATGGCAGACTAGTGTCTTACAGAATGATCCTACCCCAGTTAGAATTTAGACTATGTGTGTGCTCGGGTGCTTAGCTGTGTTTGATTCTTTGTGGTCCCGTGGATGGTAGCCTGCCAGGCTCCTCTGTCCATGGGATTTTCCAGGCAATACTGGAGTAGGTTGCCGTTTCCTCCTCCAGGGGATCTTCCTGACCCAGGGATCTAGCCTGTGTCTCCTGCATTGCAGTCAGATTCTTTACCACTGAGCCACCTGGGGATATGTTTTATAATTAAAGTGGGGTGGGGGTGGGGGTGGTGGTGTGTGGTTGCTTGTTGCAAACTTCTTGGTGTCAGAATCCTTTGTTCTTGAGTAGGTTAGGTCATGATTTTCCTGTAACAAATGTTCTCTGTTCTTCAACTTTTAAAAAATTTATCCTATCTGAATGGAAGAGTGTTATACCTTTAAAGTTCAGAGCCTTGAGAATGGGCTATCCTGTGTATTTCAGGCTATAGGCAACATTCTTTTACAAAAGGTGCAGAGAATAGGCAACTGAGTACAAAGTTTAAAGTAAAAGAAACAGATCCAACATGGAGTCAGATTTGCTCTTCCCTGTACGTTTCCTATTAATTCTGCTTCTTGGGAGAATCCTATTAATACAACAAGTTTTCAGAATATAAATATAGATCCTTTCTATGTAAACTTCAGCCAAAATAATTGTTGTGCTGAAAGATAGATATGTTCCATAAAGGCTGGGTATTGAAAATCATAAGATGTTCTGCCATAAAACATTAGCCAGGGAGATGTTCTTTGGGGTGTGACTGTACAAGGCTATTTTAATTGCACAGTCATTAATGGATGCGGTTCTGATATCCAAATGTTTACAATCGTTGAGTATTCTCTAGGGACAGCCATTTTCTATGGCTGACAAACAGGTTGAGTTTCGTAATAAGAGTTAGTTTATTTTCTATTTCTCTTCTCCCTAATCTCCTGAGTCCTCTATCCTATCCACAGGATAGAAATAGTGCATCTTGAGATTTTGCTACTTTTAGAAATGTGGGTATGTGGGAAAAGTTGAGCACATAATTATAAGGAGGAAGGATGGGACCAGTTACTGCCACTGACATTTCTCACAAGTTTTCAGGAGCAAGCCTCTATTCAACTGATGCTAGTGGAGTAAACATCAACATTTCCCAATGTGGGCAGATTAGAAAAACATGGTTTTTGAAGCCAAACAGATCTGGTTTCAAATCCCAGTTTCCTCCACTTACCTGTGTGAACTTCAGCAAGTCACTAAACCTTTAAGATTCATTTTCTTCATCTATTAAATGGTTCGTATGCTTACTTTAGAGGGTTGTGATAAGGATTAAATGACATAGTGACATTTTATAGTTTTTTTATTAAAGTATAGTTGATTTACAAAGTAATTCATATATATATATATACACACATTTATTTTTTAGAAGAATTCCATTAGATTATTATAAGATATTGAATATAGTTCCCAGTGTTATATAGTAAATCCTTGTTGTTTATTTTATTTATAGTAGTGTATATTGTTAATCCCATAGTTCTAATTTATTATTCTCCCTACCCCTTCCCCTTTGGTAGGCATAGTTTGTTTTCTATGTCTTTGAGTCTGTTTATGCTTTGTAAAAGATGATTTGTATTATTTTTGTACTTTTTAAGATTCTACATATAAGTGATAGCATATATTTGTCTTTTTCTGTCTGACTTAGTTACTATGGTAATCTCTAGGTCCATGTTGCTGCAAATGGCATTATTTCATTCTTTTTTATGGCTGAGTAATATTTCACTACACTGTACACATCTATATCTGTCTCACATCATTTTTATACATTCATCTGTTGATGGACCTTCAGGTTGTATCCATGTCTTGGCTATTGTAAATAGTGCTGTTATCAACATCAGGGTGCATATATCTTTTTGAATTAGAGTTTTCATCTGTTCTGGATATATGATGGATCATATGGTAACTCTATTTTTAGTTTCTTAGGGAATCTCTGGATTTCTCTGGTAGCTCAGCTGGTAAAGAATCCACCTGCAGTGCGGGAGACCTGGATGTGATCCCTGGGTTGGGAGGATCCCCTGGAAGAGGGCATGGCAACTCACTCCAGTATTCTTGCCTGGAGAGTCCTAATGGACAGAGGGGCCTGGTGGGCTACAGTCCATGGGATCACAAAGAGTCGGACACAACAGAGAAGCTAAGTGCAACATGGTACAAGGAATATCCAGACTGTTTTTCATAGTGGCTGCACCAATTGACATTCCCACAAGCAGCGTAAGAGAGTTCTTTTCTTGCCACACCCGTTCCAGTAATTATTATTTGTAGACAGTTTGATGATGGCTATTCTGATCAGAGTGAGGTGATATCTTATTGTAGTTTTGATTTACATTCTCTAATAATGAGTGATGCTGAGTGTGTTTTCACTTGACTGTTGGCCATCAGTATGTCTTCTTTGGAAAAATGTCTATTTAGGTGTTCTGCCCATTTTTTAATGAGTTGTTTATTTTTTTGTTGTTGAGCTGTATGAGCTGTTTGTATAATTTGGAAATTAAGCCCTTATCAGTCACTTCATTTGCAAATATTTTCTCCCAGTCCATAGGCTGTCTCTTTGTTTTGCTGATGATTTCCTTTGCTATGCAAAAACTTATAAGTTTGATTAGGCCCCATTTGTTTATTTTTGCTTTTATTTCTTATGCTTTGGGATATTGGACACAGTAAAAATTTTAAAATCTATAAAACTTATCCCATAATGGACTGTGATAATTCATTCTGTGTGTCAACTTGGACTGTGCTTTTGATGAGATCAGCACTGAAATCAGTGAATTTGGAGTAAGCAGATTGTCCTCCATAATGTAGATGGGCCTCATTCAATCAGTCAAAGCCCTGAATAGAACAAAGAGACAAGTCTCCCCAAGCAAGAGCGAATTCTCCATAGACTGCCTTTGGACCTTACCTGCATCATTGGCTCTAGTAGGTCTCTAGCTTGCCAGCCCACACTACAGATTTAAACTTGTCAGTTTCCATAGTTGCATGAGCCAATTACTTACAATAAATCTCTTTATATATACATCCTATTGGTTCTGTTTTTCTAACTAATACGTGTGTGTGTGTTAAGTCATGTCAGTTGTGTCTGACTCTTTGTGACCCCCAAGGGCTGTAGCCCACCAGGCTCCTCGGTCCATTGGATTCTCTAGGCAAGAACACTGGAGTGGGTTGCCATGCCTTCCTCGACTAATACATAGACCCATACAAAACTAAGGGCTCAAATATGGGAGTTATTTGAGGTTAGCACCTACATGTCTGTGACATAAATCTGCCAGCTAATATCAACAAATACTCATCAGTTTGAGTACAAAATAACATTAAGCAAGAATAAATTCCACAAGTTCATAAACCATTAAATTAACACTAAGATGAGTTACAATAGATCTCCTTCCACTTAAGGAAAATTTTTCTTCAGATTACAGCAGACAATAATATTTTCCATAAGGTCAGAGATCTGAACGACTCTGTAGTTTTTAAGAATGGATACTTTTAAAACAGAAGAAATTCACATTTCTTTATAAACTCTGCTGAACTCACTGGGGCTGAAGAGTGTCATAGTATCTTTGTAACTTCAGCAGCTGATGACAAGGCCTATTGCATAGATTCCATCTCCTATATTTTTCAAAAATTAATAAAAGAAGATCTAGGGGATCTAGAAGATCTAGTGGAGGGCTTCCCTAGTAGCTCAGATGATAAAGCATCTGCCTGCAATTCAGGAGACCCGGGTCCGATGCCTGGGTCGGGAAGATCCCCTAGAGAAGGAAATGGCAATGCATTCCAGTATTCTTGCCTGGAGAATTTCATGGACAGAGGAACCTGGCAGGCTATAGTCCATGGGTTGCAGAGAGTCAGACACAACTGAGCGACTAACACACACAGGGGGAGTGGAGACCAATGATGTATGATAGACCTTGAATCTCATTTTATCTGCAGTAGATGTAGCTGCCTACCAAGTGAAAGCCTGGCTCTTTGAGTCAAAATTATGTTCCCCAGGAATGGGACTGCTATAGTAAAATGTGTATTTGCAAAGAGTGGAATGGTGGGGGAGTTCTGAATTATGAAAAGTTGGCATTATAGAATTATACAAGACATGATTTTTTTTGCCTTCAAGATTGAAAGTGAAAGTGAAAATCGCTCAGCTGTGTCGAACTCTTTGCAACCCCATGGACTATACAGTCCATGGAATTCTCTAGGCCAGAATACTGGAGTGGGTAGCTTTTCCCTTCTTCAGGGGATCTCCCCAACCCAGGGATCAAATCCAGGTCTCCCGAGTTGCAGGCAGATTCTTCACCAGCTGAGCCACAAGGGAAGCCCACCTTCAAGATTAGTTAGGAAGAATTCCTAGCTCTTGTTTCTGTCACATATGAAGCTCCCTCCCAGTAGATGGTGATGGGAACGGAACTCAGGAAATTGAGTCTGTGTCTGTGGTCCCTTTGCTGCTGCTAGACTAGTAAACACTCTGCCTGGTTGTACACAGCGGATGAGCAATGCCCCTTCATTTACAACAGTGGTCCTTAATCCTCATCAGAGCCTCCCTTGAATGGGGCCGTTAACCTTTTCTCCCCCTGTACCTTCTGACTTGCTAGTTTTCCCCATATCAAACATCCTATGGGCAATAAGGAAGATACTAAGAAATTATTTTTTTTTTACTAAGGGATCAGCTGTACCTCAAAAATAGAAGTTCAGTGAAGAGAGAACCAAGCCTGTCCCTTATTGACGGCCCCTGTGCTACACAAGGCTGTATAGATTTAGGCATTCAAAAGAAGACTGACTTTGTGACCTCTTTCTTTCTCTCCTTCTCTCTCTCTCTTGCTCTCTCACTTTCTCATCCCTGTTCCTCTTTCTACAAACTTGTGAGGCAGGAGATAGATGAGCCCTGGGCTGGAACCTTCTCCTTGTGGCCAGATACTCCAAAATAAAGATAATGGCAGGAGTAAGGAGAAGCTGAGTCAAGCTCAGATAAAAGATACAGAGACCACATATTTCTTTATTCTTGAGGTCAAGGGAACCTCCCAAACTACACGTGAGCAGAAATTTCCTCGGGGATCAAAGAAGGGAGGGGCACCAGACCATAATATGTTCTGTCAACTCGCCAGAGACACGTGCCCTGCAGTCCTTCTTGGCTAAAAGATGTGTGAGCCACCCAGAGGAGGGCCCTTGTTTTGTTGTGGTTTTTCAGTGTCTGACTCTTTGTGACCCCATGGACTGCAGCACACCAGGTCTCCCTGTCCCTCACCATCACCCAGAGTTCACCCAAGTTCATGTCTATTGAATCGGTGAAGCTATCTAACCATCTCGTCCTTCTGCCTTCAGTCTTTCCCAGCATTGGGGTCTTTCCCAATGAGTCGGCTGTTTGTGTCAGGTGGATAAAGTATTGGAGGAGGACCTTGAGTCAGAACAAATATCTATTCAGAGCAAGGCAAAGCAAGTTGATTGGTCAGAGGAAACATGGAAGAACTGCCCCCAGTATAGGTGATTTAAACTACTCGGAAGGGGTACAACTCTTTCTCTGGGCTCACCTGTGTGTCTATCTGCCCATACTCCTTTCCTTCTAACACACACTTCACTTGTTTCACTTCTTTCCATCTCTGCTGAAATTCCTTTCTCCGAAGCAGATGAGCCAGGGCCTTGTCAGTTGGCAGTGGCCTTAGCGGTCTAATGGCTAGGATTCTCATCACCACGGTCTAGGATCAATCCCTGAGATTCTGCTTCAAGCCACCACAGGCCGCAGCCACCCTTGAGCCTCCTGAAATCACATGTAGCTTCAGCCCTCACATCTGATACATTTTCTTTCCTCTGGGAAACTTCTTCCAGTCTTCACAAGGTTTTGCAAACTCCTGTGTCTTTGGTTTTGGGTAGGCGCTCACGGATACTTTCCTTTGGTTCACATTGGCCGATTTGAAAGAGAAGAGGAAGAACCAGGAGACACGAGTAAAGGGGGCCCTGGACTAAGCCCCCTGCTTTGAAAGACTCTGTTTATTGCAAATATAGACACACACACAAAGTAGATTATTAAAGAACGAATGCATCTCTGTCCCTTAAATTTGGAGCTCACTATAATTACAGCATGACTTAGGGCCAGTGAAAAGCTTCTCTGCATCTCTTGCTCTCTGTCCTCTGAACAAGAGAGATAGGATTACATGCTACGTGGGTGGTGCTACTATCATGTTCAGAGATACAAAGTACTTTAGCTTGCAGGAAGGATTTGAATGGACAAAACATTTAGGTAAAAGAAAAGAGTAATAAACTCATCAAACTCTTCCTCCTCAAAATTAGCCATTCAGACAGCATAAATGCAAAACTCCTTGCATGATGAAGTGTGGGTTTCCCAACAGTGCTGAGAATCTATTTTCCCTCCTTATGCTTCAGTTTGTGGATCTAGAGATGCTTATAAATTAGCAGGATATTTCCAACAGTTTGCACATGGTTGCTTAAGATAACTTTTCAACAGTGTAATCGCTATCAATCACATTTTATGTATGTAAGGCTAGATGTAATATATGGGCGATTTCACAGAACACCATCATCAGACAAGGTCAGTCTGTGATCATGATGGAGCAAGATGAAAAGAGGACCACTTGAGAATCATGTTCTGATTCTCAACATGCTCTGAAATCTCAAGAGCATTTCCAAACCAAAACATTTCCAAGCCTCCCTCTCTCCTAGTTTTTATGAGAGACTACTACTTCTTTATGTATGGATACAACTTAATTTTAACTCTCTTCTTATTTTCCAGATAAGAATTACTAAAATCCCCAAATACAAAATTACATCTGTTTCCTGACAGCACCCAATCCTAGGCAATATCCTACTTCTCTAAAGAGTACTCAAAATTACTTAACCAGCCCAAATACTGTAAGTCCCTTCTCATACCTTCTTAATAAGAAAGCCCGTATTTCCTATAATGAATGTTATAATCAATAATCCCAACACACTATAGAGGCCTTCTTGATGGTCTTTGATTGGAGGGCTTTGCCGGTACTGTTTTTCTGGTTATTCTGTTGCTAAGTCGTGTCCTACTCTTTGCAACCCATGGACTGCAGCTTGCCAGCCTTCCCTTCCTTCACCATCTCTGAGTTTCTCAAACTCATGTCCATTGAGTTAATGATGCTATCCAACCATTTCATCCTCTGCCTCCCCCTTCTCCTCCTGATCTCAATCTTTCCCAGCATCAAGGTCTTTTTCAATGAGTTGGCTCTTTGCATCAGGTGGCCAAAGTATTGGAGCTTCAGCTTCAGCATCCGTCCTTCCAATGAATATTCAAGGTTGATTTCCTTTAGGGTTGACTGGTTTGATCTCCTTGCAGTCCAAGGGACTCTCAAGAGTCTTCTCCAGTATCACTGTTCGAAAGCATCAATTATTCAGTGCTCAGCCATTTTTTATGACCAAACTATCACATCCATACATAACTAATGGAAAAACCATAGCTTTGACTAGACGGACCTTTGTCAGCAAAGTAATGTCTCTGCTTTTTAGTATGCTTTCTAGGCTTGTCATAGCTTTTCTTCCAAGGAGCACTGTCATTCTAGGTCCTACAAATATTAAGGAAGCTCCTACCTCGAATGTGGGTTCTGATTCCAGTACAGCTTCCCCAGCAACTGGAGTTGTTGCTGCTCCCTCACTAGTTACCAAGGGCCAAACATATCTCTAAGACCATGACTAACCCCTCCACACACAGCATTGGAAAGGAAATTCCTCAGAGTAATTTCAACCCTGTCCCTTGTGAAATGATAAAACTGGTGTTATTTAATTATCCTTGGAAGAATTTAGTACTCATTGAATATTTACTAAACACCAGTTATGTGCTAGAAACTATAATTACTGAGGACATAGCAGTGAATAAATGGATAAAAATCCCTGTGCTCATGTCACTTATATATTTTAACAGAGTGTCTATATTAGATGTAAATGGCTTTTTCTTATTTAGGGTGGGTTACACCAACTAGATGAGAAACCTTTTGATGACCAGTCTTAACTTCTTTCTAACCCGTTCTCCCTCCCTTCTGTGCCCTACCCCCTTATTTAAGATGCGGGAGGAAGATTTAAGTTTCAAAGCACACACAATTGCGGGCTAATTCTCTGAATGTTAGTCTGTTTTGGTAATTTAGAGTTATTTGTTATCAGCAACATGTATTTGTACACAAACAAATTATTCAGTTTGTAAAATTGGTTTCAAATTAAATGTGCTCACTTTCATCTCTGTCATCTTGCTGGCATTACTTAAGGAAATCAGATCTTTTCTTTGTATTGTAGTTAGAAAAGTTAACCTTAATTCTAGCACTGCTGAGGTTATCACAAAATCTAAAATAATGAAGTCCAATTTAATTCAATGCCACAAATTTGCATTGAATGCCCTCTGCAGGAAAGGACCTTTCTTTTTTTTTTTTTTTTTTTAGGACCTTTCTTTTGTATCTTTCTTTTAGGGAGGTTAAAATGCTTTGCAAATGTTAGTGGACATTTTCAAGATAATGCTTAAATCTGATCTCAATAAATTTGTAGCATACTGTATATATCTATACGTAGCTTACTATATGTATAAAGCAGCATTTTTACAATGACTCATATGTAATAGTGTCTGCAATTGCAATGTGGTTTCCATTATAACTTTAGTCCTCATCTGCTAGTAACTTTCTCCAAATTTAATCTTTTGGGTTGAAATTTTCCATGCCTGGTTTAAGCTCAAAGCTATTTAAAAAAAATTTTTTTTTAAGTTGCAGAGTGATTCCTTTGGCTATCATATATACCTCTTCTAATTTCAATGTAGGCAAGAAAAAAAAAAGCAAAAAGGAAAGATCTGAGTGTTATGGGTATGGCATTTATATGTTCAGCTAGAACCATAAAAAGGCCTTTATAGCCTAGACCTAAGATCATTTCACTCAGCTCATTTCTTTAAAAAATTGGAGGGGATTCGCTGATATCTGGCATGCCTTTGTCACTGCAGGACTTTCTTCCACATGGTAACAGTGGCTAAAAAGATTCTTAGAGATTTGATTCCCTTGGCATTTAAATATGTAAGCTTAGCTGATAATCATGATGCATTATCACTGATGCATGCACACTTAGTCATTTCTGATTCTTTGCGGCCTCATGGACTACATAGCCTGCCAGGCTCCTCTGTCCATGGGATTATCCAGACAAGAATACTGGGAATGGATTGCCATTTCCTCCTCCAGGGGATCTTCCTAACCCAGGGATCAAACAAGTGTCTCCTGCCTTGCAGGTGGATACTTTCCCTGCTGAATCATCAGGGAATACAATTGTTTGCTTCTGAGGCCCTTGGGATGGGAATTCAGGCCTCTGTTGTGTCTTTTCCCTCTGTTCCATGTAACAAATATGTTATTTAGGAAATTGAAAATGATTTCTCATGAGAAACTATGAAGGATTATAGCCTTTTAAGGTGTTTATAGTGAAAAAGATATCTGTTTGGTTTCAGTTCTGATAGTTGCATTGCCAAACTTGGAAATGTTCTACAGACATTATTTAAATGTAGCTATAAGTTCACCCTCCGCCCTCATCCAAAAATAAGTATGTGACCCTCACAGAGGTCTTTGGTGGTTAAGGCTTATTGGTATATGAGGATTAACAGCATTCTTGAGGAAAAAAAAAATGAAGGGGAGCACAGGTAGGAATTCCTTTTGGGTCCACACGAGAGAAAATGAAATACCCTGAAATCTACATTCTCATGTGTCTTGAATCTTCACCTTATACTTGATTTAAACTTTATTCTTATCTTAAATGTTGTTAGAAAGTCATCACTTTTGAAATTGTGTAACTTGATCTTTACCTAAAATAACATCCAGTGGCCCCAAAGGCATTTAAAAAGATGACATCTTACGTATCCTCTTTCTGAAGACATACCCCTGTGTGCATATTTGCATAACTCCTTTACGTGCCTAAACTGTCTATTCTCTCTCTGAGGCTCTCCCATGTAGACATATACATCCGTGTAGATTCAGAATTTTCCACAAGGAACAAAGGGAATCTTATAATGAAAAACAACATTTTTTTATGGATCCATGCCAAGGTACCGGATCCTTGTTCTTTTCCAGTTGATTTATCTTAATGATTCTCTGTCAGGCACAAGCCTTTATGAATTCTGCATAATGTCCTATTCAATTATGGCTGCATGCTTGCCTCAGCTTTGCAAGGCTAAGCTTGAGATGATCTTTTTTCCTCCAAGAATCTACCCATATTCAGGGACAAAATGAGACCAGTTACTGCTGGAGAAATGTGATTAACAAAACCGTTTTTTTTTTTTTTTTTTTTAAAGACTCATGTTTACAAAAATGAAACCTGGACACGTTTTACCAACTTTGTTTTATATTTGAAGTTATCTTTTCATTTCTGTCCTCAATTCAGTTAGATACAGGTCTTAGAACTATGATTTGAATTAGTTTTAAGTGTAAATAGAATGCATTGTCAAAATATTTTTTCTTAGCTTTTTTCCTTCTGTGCGGAAGCATGGATAGAGCTCTGTGTTGCTCTGTAATAGTGCTATATCTGGGGCTTCCCAGGTGGCGCTAGTGGTAAAGAACCCACCTGCCAATGCAAGAGGTGTAAGAGATGCGGGTTTGATACCTGGTTGGGAAGATCCCTGGAGGAGGGCATGGAAACTCACTCCAATATTCTTGCCTGGAGAATCTCATGGACAGAGAAGCCTGGTGGGTTTTGTCCATTGGGTCACAAAGAGTTGGACACGACTGAAGTGACTTAGCATGTAGTGCTACCTGATTAAATTTCTGTGAAAACAGACATGTTCTATAATCTGCTCTATGCTTCAGTATGGTAACCACTGATCACTTATGGCTGTTGAACATTGGAAATGTGCCTAGTGTGATTGAGAAACTGAATTTTAAATATTCATAAAGTTTAATTTATTCAAGTATAAATTATTCCTGTGGTTAGGGCCTACTCTTATAACACATGTCCATATAACTTAGTTCTTGAAAATTACACTGAGATTTTCTCAAAATGCTGTTCCTATAACAAACCACCCCAAACTTGAAGCTTTATAGTAACCATTGGTTATAACCTATCATGATTCAGTGGGTTGACTACTCAGTGGGACAGTTCTCACTCAGGGTTCCTCATGTGGGTTCAGTCAGATGTCGAG
This sequence comes from Cervus canadensis, assembly GCF_019320065.1. Lineage (NCBI taxonomy): Eukaryota > Metazoa > Chordata > Mammalia > Artiodactyla > Cervidae > Cervus > Cervus canadensis. Next base: position 45,772,505 of record NC_057404.1, on the reverse strand, counting down.
GAGGCTGGAGTCATTTGAAGGTTCAACTGGACTGATGTCCAGTATAGTTCCCCACTCTATGCCTGGGTGCCTGGAATGGTTTGGAATGGCTGGAGTCTGCTCAGGCATCTTTCTCTCCATGGAACTGCTCCAAGTGACAAGCGTGGGTCTTGCTGAGCAAGGTGGTCTCAGGACATTGAACTCATTATACACGGTCCGGCGTCCCCCAGAGTAGTGTTTGAAGAGACAGGAAGTAGGTGCTGCCATGTTCTTCCAGCATGGAAACTGGCCCACAATTACCTTTTCTATGATCTATTGGTCAGAGCAATCCCAGAGCCTGCCAAGGTTTAAGAGATGTTATCCTAGATCCCACCTCTGGATGGGAAGGAGGTAAAAAATTGTGGCTGTTTTTAGTTCTTCACAGCTATTTTGTAAAGTGGCAAATTCTCCCAAGCTCAAACAGCAGTAAATGTGAAGACAGATGCATCTGTTTTCCTTCTCTACCTGACCAATAATATAACTTCAATAGTCTATTTTGAGGTCAAGAAATGACAAGAACAAAGAATGTGTGCTTTTGATGATGTCTAAACTGAACTGGGGATCTCAGATAAGAGGAGAAACTTTGTGATTTTATCTATCTATCTATCTATCTATTGTCTAATCTGTTTGTGCCAGGTCTTAGTTGTGGCATGCAAGGTCTTGTAGCATGGGGGATTTTCTTAGTTGTGGCATGTGGGATCTAGTTCTGACCAGGGATCAAACCCGGGTCTCCTGCATTGGGAGTGTGGAGTCTTAGCCCCTGGACCACCTGGGAAGTCTTAAAACTTAGTGATTTTGTTTTAACTCAGGACTCAATTTCATGAGAGGAGCAAACACCATCAGCTTAGGTAGTTTTTATGGTTCTAAAATGACTGTGAACACCAAATTCTGGCTAAAAGTCCTTTCCACACTTCATGCATGTAAGTACTGTTTTTTTTTTTGTTTTTTTTTTGTAAGTACTGTTTTTAATCTGCACCTATGTAATGATTGTTTTAATTTTTTGCTTTGTTATTGCAGCTTCAGTGGCTAAGGTTGTCTATTTATTAAATCTTTTTTTTTTTTTTTGCTACATTCAGCATCTTTTCTTAAAAAAGATTAATAATCTCAAAGTAACAAACACTTTGCTTCTCTGGATAAACTTGGCCTATCTTTGGATTTCTCATGCTGCTCTACAAATATGTTTTCTCATTTGATTTGTGATTCATTATGCATTCAAAAATGTGTCTTCAGTTTAATATCGACTTGAAAACATGTGCATGGATATCCTGTTGTCAGCCAGCTTCCACCTGTCTTGTCCAAGAATATTATGTTCAGGTGAACATTGCTTCTCTCCTTAAAAGTTGACTGTATTCCAGGACTGCTGTTAGTAATTTCATCTTGCCATTCCGCATTAATCAATAATGTTCACATGACACTACATGATGACCTGGGTCTACGTGTCTGAGTTATCAGCAATCTAGGCAGTCAGCAATCACACACACTCACTCAGCTCCAGCCACACCAAAGACTTGCAAGTGACTTAAACTCCAATCCTCTTTGCTACTCAGGGCTTTTTCCTCATGTACACAGTCCTTCTTCGAGTAACACTCTTCTCCCTACCCTTCTAACTAACTCCAACACTTCTGTCCCTGGTAAGTCTTAGTTGAAATATCACTTTCTCCAGGATATCATCTTCTCTGGCTCCATGGACTAGATTAGACCCACCTGTTACACACACCCTTTTCTTCGTCACACTTAGTACACTCACACCATTGATTCTGCTTTTGTTTTCTCCTAGAAGCTCTTGCAGGTAGAGATCATGTCTAACTTATTCACCATCCTATCCTCAGAACATAATACAGTACCTGAACCAGAGTAATAATTACTGAAAAGTTGACTAAATTCCACATAAAAGAAACATCTCAGATAAAAACCTATTGTTGAGCATGACTCTTCAATAAGAAATTATAATGCAAGTAACTATCAACCTGAAACAACTCTGTAGAAGAGATTTCATTTTTATCAAAAGGGTTATCATGGTCCCTGTCTTTGAGTTCAATGCTTGTAATAAGGAGTAATCTTTGAATATAGTTTAATAAATTCACAGTGGTGACACTGCTTGAGATATTTTTAGATCATCTTAGTTAACCAGGTACAAAGAAGGTCATTAGTCAAAAGTGACAGAAAAATGAATTCTTCTTTTGTAGGAAGGTTTGATCCTCATTTCACTTTGTTGGACTTTGCTATGTGCACGCTGTGCCTGGCCAGCCCCAGATTTACATGAAAGGGCTTCATCAGCTTTTAAAAAACCATATGGTAAAAACATCTACACATATTTCTTCAGATACCTTCAGGCATTGCTAAGCAGCTGGTATTAATGAATAAGAAGAGCCAGTGAAATCATTGTATGTTGTTGCTAGGAGGGAACAGTTTATAGCCAGGAGAACTACAGACTGCTAGGCAAGAACACACAGGAATAGAAGGGATGTGTGATTTCTGCATCTCATCTATATTTGGCAACGTGAACTGCTTAAGGCAATACAGTGCTGGGCTGATTAGCAAGTATTAATTCTATTCCTACTGATGGTGGTCCTGGGGACTAATACCTTTCATACTTATCAGAAGTATTTCAGAGGCAGTGTCTCTAACTGAAGCCACCAGGGTAGTATTAAGAGACATCCCAGTTCAACAACAAAAACATTCTGTAAGATCGTTTCTCTAGATTTTCCATCTTTTCTTACAGTAAACATATTTCCTCCCACTATATACATTAAAATTTTTATGATGTTGAGACACAGTTCCTACTATAACCTTTTAAGAGACCCAATTCCTACCATAACCCAGGTGTAGGAATTAGCCCCCTGTCTGCATGGGATCCTTTCCAGCTTCAAACACACTTTGATGCAAAACCCCATCCTTTCACCAGGTTCCACAAAAAAAATCCAAGTGTAGTTTTTGGTAGTTTTCATATTTTTGTGTATTTCCCTTTGCAACCACCAGATTAATAGACTAAAGTGTTTCCCTCAGAGCCCTACCTCCAGCTCCATCTTCTCCTTCATCCTTTGCCTAGGCTCTGCCCAGTCCCTCCAACTCCTCTTTTCCTCCTCTGTATTATTCACAGCAGGGTCCTTTTTTTTCAGCAGGAAACCTCGCTGACTTTGACCCACTAAGCTTAAAAAAGAGTTTTTACAGCAAATATTGTTGACAAACAAAAATATGATAAAATTTTCACTAATCTGTACGCTCGAGTATGTTCAAGCTGGTGTCTCTTCTTTTCCTTCCTTCTCTTTTTTCCTTATCTCCTATTTGCTGGCAATTTAAAAAAAAATTATTTGGCTTGGAGGATTTGACTCAGGTTTTAGAAATAATATATTCCTTAAAGGGAATTTGAGTGTCAAGCCTTTCCTTCTTAATATAGTTCTTTTTGTATCAGTTCAGTTCAGTTCAGTCACTCAGTTGTGTCCGACTCTTTGCTTTTTGTATAGTTATAGTCTAAAGCAATTAAAGTCAAAGCACTTAAGCTGATTCTACACACACACGGGTGTGCGAGTGTTCCCCTAGTCCCTCCATACGGCTAGCTGTCAACAGTTTCACCTTTTTCTTTGAAACTTAGACTGTTCTAGGATATTGCTAAAACTGTTCCAAAATTCTCAGAATTTGCACAGATATAAATTCCACTGGGCAGTTTTCAACCTAGGTTCGGGATGTTGCTGGAGGGAATTTCTTATCAGATGTGGATGGAAAGAACGCTTATCTTGGCTTTTGAAGTGAGGCTATAAAAAGTGCTATAAATGTTTCAGATTTTATTATTACTGTGATATAAAATTCAACAAAGGAATTTTTGGACACACACCAAGCCAGAACCCAAAAGAGATTCCAGAAAGAGGGGTATGTGGAAGGTGAAATCAAACTGGATGATGGAATTATGGAAAGTAGATACAGGTCTCAATGGTTGGTGCCTAGGGTTTTGATGTTTGTAGAGGAAGAGAAGGCTATATTGAAGGCTCTATGAGATTGAGAGCTAGAGTTGAGTATCTTCAATATATAATAACAATAGCCAACATTTATGAGTACTTACTAGGTAGCAGGAAATATTTGAAACCCTATAACTTTTAAAACTCTTAATACCTGAAAATTATTTAATTTATTAAACTACAGTTGACTTACCATATTGTGTTAATGTGAGGTGTATTGCTTCAGATTCTTTTTCATTATAGGTTATAAGAATATTGAATACAGTTCCATATACTATACAGTGAATTCATGTTTGTCTGTTTTACATATAGTGGTATGTATGTGTTAATCTCATACTTCTAATTTATCATTCCCCCTCCCCTTTTCCCTTTGGTAACCATAGGTTTGTTTTCCAAGTCTGTGGGTTGTTTCTGTTTTGTAAATAATTTCATTTGTATTAGTTTTTTAGATTCCACATAGGAGTGATATGCGGTATCATATAATATTTGTTTTTCTCTGTCAAACTCAGTATAAAAATTGCTCAGTCCATGTATGTTGCTGCAAATGGCGCTATTTCATTTTATGGCTGAGTAACACTCCATTATATTCCTTTATTCATCTTCTTTATTCATTTGTCTGTTGATGTACTTTCAGATTGCTTGCATATCTTGGCTATTGTAAATCAGTTCAGTTCAGTTCAGTTGCTCAGTTGTGTCTGACTCTTTGTGACCCCATGGACTGCAGCACGCCAGGCCTCCCTGTCCATCACCACTCCCGGAGTTTACTCAAACTCATGTCCATTGAGTTGGTGATGCCATCCAACCACCTCATCCTCTGTTGTCCCCTTCTCCTACAGCCTCCAATCTTTCCCAGCATCAGGATCTTTTCAAATGAGTCAGTTCTTTGCATCAGCTGGCCAAAGTGTTGGAGTTTCAGCTTCAACATCAATCCCTTCAATGAATATTCAGGACCGATTTCCTTTAGGATGGACTGGTTGGATCTCCTTGCAGTCCAAGGGACTCTCAAGAGTCTTCTCCAATACCACAGCTCAAAAGCATCAATTCTTTGGCACTCAGCTTTCTTCACAGTCCAACTCTCATATCCATACATGACTACGGGAAAAACCATAGCCTTGAATAGATGGACTTTTGTTGGCAAAGTAATGTCTCTGCTCTTTAATATGCTATCTAGGTTGGACATAAATTTTCTTCCAAGGAGTAGGTGTTTTTTAATTTCATGGCTGCAATCACCATCTGCAGTGATTTTGGAACCCCCAAAATAAAGTCTGGCACTGTTTCCCCATGTGTTTGCCATGAAGTGATGGGACTGGATACCATGATCTTTGTTTTCTGAATGTTGAGCTTTAAGCCAACTTTTTCACTTTCCTCTTTCACTTTCATCAAGAGGCTCTTTAGTTCTTCTTTGCTTTCTGCCATAAGGGTGGTGTCATCTGCATATCTGAGGTTATTGATATTTCTCCCAGCAATCTTGATTCCAGCTTGTGCTTCATCCAGCCCGGTATTTCTCATGATGTACTCTGCATATAAGTTAAATAAGCATGGTGACAATATACAGCCCTGACATACTCCTTTTCCTATTTGGAACCAGTCTGTTGTTTCATGTCCAGTTCTAACTGTTGCTTCCTGACCTGCATATGGATTTCTCAAGAGGCAGGTCAGGTGATCTGGTATTCCCATCTCTTTAAGAATTTTCCACAGTTTATTGTGATCCACACAGTCAAAGGCTTTGGCATAGTCAATAAAGCAGAAGTAGATGTTTTGCTGGAACTCTCTTGCTTTCTCAATGATCCAGAGGATGTTAACAATTTGATGTCTGGTTCCTCTGACTTTTCTAAAACCAGCTTGAACATCTCGAAGTTCACGGTTCAGGTATTGTTAAAGCCTGGCTTGGAGAATTTTGAGTATTATTTTACTAGCATGTGAGATGAGTGCAATTGTGCAGTCGTTTGAGCATTCTTTGGGATTGCCTTTCTTTGAGATTGGAATGAAAACTGACCTTTTCCAGTCCTGTGGCCACTGCTAAGTTTTCCAAAATTGCTGGCATATTGAGTGCAGCATGTTCACAGCATCATCTTTTAGGATTTGAAATAGCTCAACTGGAATTCCATCACCTCCATTAGCTTTGTTGGCCGTGATGCTTCCTAAGGCCCACTTGACTTCCCATTCCAGGATGTCTGGCTCTAGGTGAGTGATCACAACATCGTGATTATCTGTGTCGTGAAGATCTTTTCTGTATAGTTCTTCTGTGTATTGCTCTTCTGTGTATTCCCTTCTTAATATCTTCTGCTTCTGTTAGGTCCCTACCATTTCTGTCCTTTATTGTGCCCATCTTTGCATGAAGTGTTCCCTTGGTATCTCTAATTTTCTTGAAGAGATCTCTAGTCTTTCCCATTCTATTGTTTTCCTCTATTTCTTTGCATTGATCACTGAGGAAGGCTTTCTTATCTCCCCTTGCTATTCTTTGGAACTCTGCATTCAAATGGGTATATCTTTCCTCTTCTCCTTTGCCTTTAGCTTCTCTTCTTTTCTCAGCTATTTGTAAGGCCTCCTCAGACAACCATCTTTCCTTTTTGCATTTCTTTTTCTTAGGCATGGTCTTGATCACTGCCTTTTGTACAATGTCACAAACCTTTGTCCATAGTTCTTCAGGCACTCTGTCTATCAGATCTAGTCCCTTAAATCTATTTGTCACTTCCACTGTTCAATCGTTAGGGATTTGATTTAGGTCATACCTGAATGGTCTAATGGTTTTCCCTACTTTCTTCCATTTAAGCCTGAATTTGGCAATAAGGAGTTCATGATCTGAGCCACAGTCAGCTCCTGGTCTTGTTTTTGCTGACTGTAAAGAGCTTCTCCATCTTTGGCTGCAAATAATATAATCAGTCTGATGTTGGTATTGACCATCTGGTGATGTCCATGTGTAGAGTCTTCTCTTGTGTTGTTGGAAGTGTTTGCTATGACCCGTGTGTTCTCTTGGCAAAACTCTATTAGTCTTTGCCCTGCTTCATTCTGTACTCCAAGGCCAAATTTGCCTGTTACTCAAGGTGTTTCTTGACTTCCTACTTTTGCATTCCAGTCCCCTATTATGAAAAGGATTTTTTTTTTGGGTGTTAGTTCTAGAAGGTCTTGTAGGTCTTCATAGAACTGTTCAACTTCAGCTGCTTCAGCATTACTGGTCGGGGCATAGACTTGGATTACTGTGATATTGAATGGTGTGCCTTGGAAATGAACAGAGATCATCTGCCATTTTTGAGATTGGGAATTGTAAATAGTGCTATTGTAAATGTTGGAGTGCTTGTATGTTTTCAAATTAGGCTTTTTCTTTCCAGGATATATGCCCAGGAATGGGATCACTGGATAATGTCATTACTCTAGTTTTAGTTTTTAAAGGAACCTCCTGATTTTTTTCCATAGAGGCTGTACCAATTTACATTCTCACTCATAGTGTAGGAGGATTCCCTTTTCTCTACACCCTCTCAAGCACTATTTATAGACTTTTTGATGATGGCCATTCTGACTGGTATAAAGTGATACTTCACTGTATTTTTTAAATTAATTTTTATGGGCGTATAGTTGTTTTACAATATTGTGTTAGTTTCTGCTGTACAGAAAAATGAATCAGCTATGTGTATACATATATTCCCTTTTTTGGGGGTTTTCCTTCCCATTTAGATCACCGCAGAGCTTGAGTAGAGTTTCCTGTGCTGTACAATATGTTCTCATTAGCTATTTTTTTTTTAGTTATCTATTTTTATACAAAGTAGTGTATATATGCCAATTCTGTTCTCCCAATTCATCCCACGCCATCTTCTTTCCTTGGTATCCATACATCTGTTCTCTACATTTGTGTCTCTATTTCTGCTTTGTAGATAAGTTCATATGTACCATTTTTTATATTCCACATATAAGAAATATTATACAATATTTATTTTTTTTCTTTCTGACTTAACTTCACTCCATATGACAGTCTCTAGGTCTATCTATGTCTCTGCAAATTGCACAACTTCATTCCTTTTTATGGCTAATTAACACTATATTGTATATACGTACCACAGCTTCTTTTTCCATTCTTCCCTTGGTGGACATTTAGATTGCTTACATGTCTTGGCTATTGTAAACAGTGCTGCAGTTAAGACTGTGGTGCATGTATCCTTTTAAATCATGTTTTTCTCTGGATATTTGCCGAGGAGTTGCAGGGTCATGTGGTAGCTCTATTTTTAGTTTTTAAAGGAAACTCCATACTATTATCTATAGTGGCTATATCAATTTACATTCCCACCAACAGTGTAAAAGGGTTCCCTTTTCTCCACACCCTCTCCAGCATTTACTGTTTGTGGATTTTTGACAATGGCCATTCTGACCATTGTGAGGTGACACCTCATTGTAGTTTCGATTGATTTGCATTTCTTTGATAATTAGTGGTGTGGAGCATCTTTTTATGGGTTTGTTGGCCATCTGTATGTCTTCTTTGGCAAAATGTCTATTTAGGTCTTCTGCCCATTTTTGATTTTTTTTTTTTTTTTATATTGAGCTGAATGAACTATTGGTACATTTTGGAGATGAATCCCTTATTAGTTGCTTCTTTTGCAAATATTTTCTCCCATTCTGAGGGTTGTCTTTTTGTCTTACTTATGGTTTCCTTTTCTGTGCAAAAACTTTATAGTTTAATTCAGTCAGTTCAACTCAGTTCAGTCACACAGTTGTGTCCAACTCTTTTTGACCCCATGAATCACAGCACGCCAGGCCTCCCTGTCCATCACCAACTCCTAGAGTTTACTCAAACTCATGTCCATCGAGTCGGTGATGCCATCCAGCCATCTCATCCTCTGTTGTCCCCTTCTCCTCCTGCCCCCAATCCCTCCCAGCATCAGGGTCTTTTCCAATGAGTCAACTCTTCGCATCAGGTGGCCAAAGTATTGGAGTTTCAGCTTCTACATCAGTCCTTCCAATGAGCACCCAGGATTGATCTGCCTTAGGAAGGACTGGTTGGATCTCCTTGCGGTTCAAGGGACTCTCAAGAGTCTTCAACACCACAGTTCAAAAGCATCAATTCTTCGGTGCTCAACTTTCTTCACAGTCCAACTCTCACATCCATACATGACCACTGGAAAACCATAGCCTTGACAAGATGGACTTTTGTTGGCAAAGTAATGTCTCTGCTTTTTAATATGCTATCTAGGTTGGTCATAACTTTCCTTCCAAGGAGTAAGCATCTTTTAATTTCATGGCTGCAATCACCATCTGCAGTGATTTTGGAGCCCAAGAAAATAAAGTCTGACACTGTTTCCACTGTTTCCCCATGTATTTGCCATGAAGTGATGGGACCAGATGCCATGATCTTAGTTTTCTGAATGTTGAGTTTTAAGCCAATTTTTTCACTCTCCTTTCACTTTCATCAAGAGGCTCTTTAGTTCTTCTTTGCTTTCTGCCATAAGGGTGGTGTCATCTGCATATCTGAGGTTATTGATATTTCTCCCAGCAATCTTGATTCCAGCTTGTGCTTCATCTAGCCCAGCGTTTCTCATGATGTACTCTGCATATAAGTTAAATAAGCAGGGTGACAATATACAGCCTTGACGTACTCCTTTTCCTATTTGGAACCAGTCTGTTGTTCCATGTCCAGTTCTAACTGTTGCTTCCTGACCTGCATATAGGTTTGTCAAGAGGCAGGTGAGATGGTCTGGTATGCCCATCTCTTTCAGAATTTTCCACGATTTATTGTGATCCACACAGTCAAAGACTTTGGCATAGTCAATAAAGCAGAAATACACATTTTTTTCTGGAACTCTCTTACTTTTTCGATGATCCAGCTGATGTTGGCAATTTGATCTCTGGTTCCTCTGCCTTTTCTAAAACCAGCTTGAACATCTGGAAGTTCACGGTTCATGTATTGCTGAAGCCTGGCTTGGAGAATTTTGAGCATTACTTTACTAGCGTGTGAGATGAGTGCAATTGTGTGGTAGTTTGAGCATTCTTTGGGATTGCCTTTCTTTGGGATTGGAATGAAAACTGACCTTTTCCAGTCCTGTGGCCACTGCTGAGTTTTCCAAATTTGCTGGCATATTGCATGCAGCACTTTCACAGTATCATCCTTTAGGATTTGAAATAGCTCAATTGGAATCCATCACTGCCACTAGCTTTGTTCATAGAGATGCTTTCTAAGGTCCACTAGACTTCACATTCCAGGATGTCTGGCTCTAGGTGAGTGCTCACACCATCATGATTATCTGGATCGTGAAGATCTTTTTTGTACAGTTCTTCTGTGTATTCTTGCCGCCTCTTCTTAATATCTTCTGCTTCCTTTAGGTCCATACCATTTCTGTCCTTTATTGAACACATCTTTGCATGAAATGTTCCCTTGGTATATCTGATTTTCTTGAAGAGATCTCTAGTCTTTCTCATTCTGTTGCTTTCCTCTATTTCTTTGCATTGATCACTGAGGAAGGCTTTCTTATCTCTCCTTGCTATTCTTTGGAACTCTGCATTCAAATGGGAATATCTTTCCTTTTCTCCTTCACTTTTCGCTTTTCGCTTCTCTTCTTTTCACAGCTATTTGTAAGGCCTCCTCAGGCAACCACTTTGCCTTTTTGCATTTCTTTTCCATGGGGATGGTCTTGATTCCTGTCTCCTGTACAGTGTCATGAACCTCTGTCCATAGTTCATCAGGCACTCTATCAGATCTAGTCCCTTAAATCTATTTCTCACTTCCACTGTATAGTCATAAGGGATTTGATTTAGGTCATACCTGAATGGTCTAGTGGTTTTCCCTACTTTCTTCAGTTTAAGTCTGAATTTGGCAATAAGGAGGTCCCATTTATTTTTGTTTTTATTTTTGTTACTCTAGGTGGTAGGTCAAAAAAGACGCTGCAATTTATGTCAGAGAGTCTTCTGCCTAAGTTTTCCTCTAAGAGTTTAACGGTGTCGTCTTACATTTAGGTGTTTAATCCATTTTGAGTTTATTTTTGTGTATGGTATTAGGTGTGTGTGTGCTGTGTTAGTCGCTTAGTTGTGACCAACTCTTTACGATCCCATGGACTGTAGCCCTCCAGGCTTCTCTGTCCATGGGGATTCTCCAGGCAAGAGTACTGGAGTGGGTGCTGTGACCTCCTCCAGGGGATTTTCCCAACCCAGGGATCATACCCCAGGTCTCCCTCATTGGAGGCAGATTCTTTACAGTCTCAGCTACTAGGGAAGCCATGGTGTTAGGTAGTATTCTAATTTAATTATTTTACATGTAGCTGTCTGGCTTTCCCAGCACGACTTATTGAAGAGACTGTCTTTTCTCCACATTATAGTCTTTCCTTCTTTGTCATGGGCTTCACTGGTGGTTCAGATCGTAAAGCATCTGCCTGCAATGAGGGAGACCTGGGTTTGATCCTGGGCCTGGAAGATCCCCTGGAGAAGGAAATGGCAACCCACTCCAGTACTCTTGCCTGGAAAACTCCATGGACAGAGGAACCTTGTAGGCTACAGTTCATGGGGTCTCAAAGAGTTGGACACGACGAGCGACTTCACTTCACGTCACTTCCTTTGTCATAGACTGAGTCACCATAGGTGCATAGTTTTGTCTCTGGACTTTTTATCCTGTCCATTGAGCTATACTTCTGTTTTTGTGCCAGTAGCATACTCTCTTAATTACTGTAGCTTTGTAGTATAATATGAAGTCAGGAAGCCTGATTCCTCCAGTTTTTTTCTTCTTTCTCAAGATTGCTTTAGCTCTTCGGGGTCTTTTGTATTTCCATACAGATCATAAAATTTTTTGTTCTAATTCTGTGAAAAATGCCTTGGTAATTTGATAGAGATTGCATTTAATCTGTAGATTGCTTTGATTGATTCTTCTAATATTGATGTTACCAATCCAAGAACATGCTGTATTTCTCCATGTGTTGTGTCATTTTTTATTTCATCAGTATCTTATAGTTTTCTGACTCATTGTAGTTTTGGCTTGCATTTCTCTAATAATCTGTGATGTTGAACATTTTTCATGTGCCTATTTGTCATCTGCTTGTGTTCTTTAGAGAAATGTCTATTTAGCTCTTCTGCTCATTTTTTTGAGTGGGTTATTTGTTTATTTGAGTTGCATGCTGTGCTTAGTTGCTCAGTTGTGTCCGACTCTTTGCAACCCCATGAACTGTAGCCCACCAGGCTCCCCTGTCCATGGGGATTCTTCAGGCAAGAATACTGGAGTGGGTTGCCATGCCCACCTCCAGGGGATCTTCCCAACCCAGAGGATGAACCAGGTCTCCCACATTACAGGCTGATTCTTTACAATCTGAGCCACGAGGAAAACCCTTGAGTTGCATGAGCTACCTGTATATTTTGGAAATCAATCCCATGTTATTCACATCATTTACAATAATTTCTCCCACTGCATAGGCTGTCTTTTTATTTTATTTATTATTTTTTTTGCTGTGCAAAACATTTTGTTTGATGAGGTCCTGTTTTATTTTTGTTTTTATTTCTTTTACCTTGGGAGAACTAAGAAAATATTCTTATTATTTGAAAAACTATTTATTTATTTTTGACTGTGCTGGGTCTTTATTGTTGTGTAGGCTTTTTCTCCAGTTGCAGCTAGTGGAGGCTACGTTCTAGTTGGGATAGGCAGGCTTCTCATTACTGTGGCTTTTCTCTTGCAGAGCATGGGATCTAGGTACACGGGCTTCAGTAGTTGAAGCACATGGGCTCAGTGGTTGCGACTTCCAGGTTCTAGCCAGTATTTTTGGCTCATGTATTTTTGACACATGGGCTTAGTTGCTCTGAGGCATGTGGGATCTTCCTGGACCAGGGATCAAATCTATGTCCCCTTCATTGGCAGGCAGATTCTTTATCACTAGACCACCAGAGGAGCCCAGAAAATATTATTGAAATTTATGTCTGAGAATATTTTGCCTATATTCTCTTCTAGGATTTTTATGGTGTCACATCTTATATTTCAGTTTTAAGCTATTTAGCATTCATTTTTGTGTATGATGTGAGAGAGTGTTCTAACTTCATTGATTTATATGCAACTGTCCTGCTTTCCCAGTACCGTTTGCTGAAGTAATTGCTTCTTCTCCATTGTATATTTTTGCCTCTTTTGTTGAAGATTAATTGACTGTAGGTGTGTGGGTTTATTTCTGGGCTCTCTCTTGTATTCCACTGATCTGTATGTCTTAAAACTCATAATACTCTTAAGTATATATGAAATATTAAATACATACTATTAATATCTTAGAGATCCAGGAGTCATGAAAGAATAATTTGGGAAAGAAATATACATGGGAGAGTTAAATATAGTAGAAGTTAGAATTAATTAATTAGAGGATATATATGAGAATAGTATATAGCAGAAACAAGGAGACAGAAAATAAAATTTAAAAATTATGTAAAAATTATGCAAACACAAATGGAAAATTAAGAGACATGGATGGTAGAATGAGAGAGTCCAATACATGTATAATATGGGTTCTAAAAGAAGAGAAGAGAAATAAGAGGGAATAAACGTTTAAAGAGATAAGGGAGTTTTGGTTGGCTCTAGGATAGTGATGACCACCCAAATCCAGACCTCTTTGCAAACCCTCATAATAAAAATGGTGCATAAAGTAGCCATAAATGACCCATGCCTATGGTATTTCTAGAAGACAGGGAATATCACAAACTTCAAATTACATATAAATAGACATACTAGTTCATGAAGAGCTACCAAAGGAGTTCCCACTACTATTGCTAGTCTGTAGGTATGCAAATTGAGACAGAGGAGCATGAAGTACATAGTTGTAGCATAGATTTAAAAAAAAATTTCCATCAAAAAATGTCTGATATTGAGGGTTAAAATGTCAAACTAAGATCTGGGGCTTAGTTCATAGCAGCAGCCACAAACAATAAATGCCACTTAAGAAACTTAATAGAATCAAGGATAAAACTAACTTGAGCATTGAAAGAATTTAACAAGGTAGCAAGATATAAAATTAACAAGCTAAAAAGAAATAGCTTTCATATACACAGATAACATTATTTAGGAATTATAATGGAAGAGAGGACCCATTTATCCTCTCCCTGCCAAAGACAAAAATGCTTAGGATTGACTTAAGAAATGTGCAAAACTTATGTGAAAATTAGAGAGTACCCCTAAATAATATAAACGGAACATTCTTAGTCTTGGATAAGATATTGCAGGATCATTCTCCTTAAGTTAATTTATACATTGGTGATTCCCAACAAACATACCACCAAGCCTTTTACCTGGAGGTAATCAAGTTGATACTAAAATATATATGAAAAAAGAAACATAATCATAGCCAATAAACAATGAAAAGAAACTGCTATGGGTTGACAGGGGAGGGACTATAAGGGCTCTCTATAAAAAAGGTAATCAACAATAATTAAGGTAATCATCAATAAAATACTGAAGTACTGGTGCATAAAAATTCAGATCAGTGAAATAGAATAGGAAGTTCAAAATAGACCCAAGTACCTACAGAAATTTACCATAGAATAAACGGTATTAAAAATTGCTGCAGCAGGGATAACTGATAAAGAAATGGTATTGAGACAACTGGATAGTCATTGGGAAAAAATGGTAGATCTATTCTTCATACCATACAAAAGAATAAACATCAATGGATCATAGATCTAAACAAAAGATGAAGCTAGAAGAAAACATCGGTGAGTTTGTCTATAACCCATGTATATGTGTGTGTGTGTGTGTGTGTGTGTGTGTGTATGCTCAGTCGTGTCTGACTCTTTGTGACTTCATGGACTGTAGCCTGCCAAGCTCCTCTGTCCATGAGATTTCCAGGCAAGAATTCTAGAGTGGGTTGCCATGCCCTCCTCCAGGGGATCTTCCCAAACCAGGGATAGAACCTGTCTGTGTCTCTTATGTTTCCTGCATCAGTAGGCAGATTCTTTATCACTAGTGCCACTGGGGGCTTCATGTATAGGATAGGGTTTTCTAAATATGACTTAAAATCATGATGGAATAAGAGAAAAGACTGATACATTTTATAAAATTATAAAAGACCCTTTCCAGGGGAAAAACATTAACAAATCAAAAAATAAATAATAAATCGTGAAAAAAAATCTGCAATATGTAGCACAGATAAAGTGTTGAACCTCTAATATATTTAAAAACACTATTTGAGGAAAAGGCAAAACATTCAAGTGAAAAATAATCAAGAGACATGAACTGACATTCACAAAAATGACATAAATGGCTCTTAAACATATGAAAATACGTTCAATTTTATTCATAATAAGAGAAATGCAAATCAAAAGTATGCTGAGATAACATTTCTCACCTACCTGGTTGACAAAAGTTTAAAAGCTTAACATCACTTATGGTTAGCCAGGCTGTGAGGAAACAATCACTCTGATTTATTGCAGATGGGAATGCAAAAATTGGGCATCCTCTATGCAGAAGAATTTGGCAATATATAACAAAACTATATATGCATTTCTTCTTTGATTTAGGAACCCACTTCTAGGAATTTATCCTAAAGATATACCTCCCCAAATTGAAAATATATACATACAGAATTATGCTTTAAAATGTTAATTGTAACTTGTCCATATGTTAGAAACTGCATGACTAAATTATGGTATATTTATACAATAGAGTACATACAGTGGTAAGAAAAGATAAAGAGCAAACCTTTGAACTCATAGAGTGTGCTTTTTAGGATATATTGCTAAATTAAAAAAGCAAAGTACAAAAATTATACATAATCGATTGTGTAAGAGAAAGGGGAAATAAAATATATGTGTGTCTTCTTGTGTTTTCAAAAAGAAATATAAAGAGATAAGGCAGAAACTAATAAATTGCTTACATATGGTGATGGATAGGGAAGCCTGGTGTGCTATAGTTCATGGGGTCATGAAGAGTTGGACATGACTTGGTGACTGAATAACAACAACAACAGAAAGTGTATCAGGAGGTCATAAATAATAGAGCAGCAAGGCAAAACTTAATAACTATATAGAAAATTTTAATGACATGCTTACCAAGTTGATTTAGATATGATTAAGCTCAGAGATTAGAGAACACACAATTTTTTTCCACCCAAGAACAACATGGAACATTGATAATTCCCCAGCTAATTGATTCCATGGTCCCTGTCCAAAACACCATAGACTATAAGTCAACAAGGAAATTTTAAAAAAGGTATTGTTGTACCTTTGGAAGCTAGAAACATAATTCTAAGTAAACTCAGAATCAAACAGGAAACAAACTGGAATTTTGAAACACATGAGAGTGAAAACTGTGAGATGCAGCTATAGCAGCATCAGAGGAAGATTTATAGCCTAAGATGTATTTCTTTTAAAAATGAACATAAACCTATTTAGCATTTAACTTATGAAGCTAGGAAAAGAATACAGAAGAAGCACAAAAATGATAGAGGAAAAGCAATAAAAAAGACATAAAAAGTAAGCAAGCGAACAAAGAAAAATCAACAGAGATGATCATTAAACCTGAAATCTGGTTCTGTGAAAACTTTGTGTGAAAACTTTAATAACATTTTAATTACAAAGACAAATTTCTGAAAGAACCAACCATGAGAAACAAACAGAAGGAATATATCAATCATGTGAGAACACCAACAAGAGGGCTCCAACTGCTATCTATACAGGAAGGAGTGCTGCCGTGGTTACGCAGCAGAGGTCACGTTTAGTATTTTCTCTAGTGCAGCCCACCTGCTGACTCTGCTTTCAAAGTAGGTCCTGCATCTCTGCCTCAGGACCTTCTGGCTTCAGCCTCTTTGCCTGGTCACTCTCCTCACTATTCGTATTATCTCCCATTTCCTTCCCCACAGCTGTAGAAACCCACATCGTCAAACTCCAACCCTCAAACCATTTTTTTTTCTTCTCTTCATTCTAAATTTATTGTTTTTGAAACACAAAGCCTAAGTAGATCCTCCTTTGAATCTCTTCTACTGTGCCTTTTCCCTTCTCTCTGCAATAAACACAGGAAAGCATTGTTCTGAAATGTGCTTTGGGAAGTAAAAAAAATTCAAGAAAACAAATCTTAGTTAAGTCTAAATAGATTCTTTACCACATGTGTTTTATACATGTAGATCTTTCACTAATGACAATACAAAAACCGTCTTAGGTGCTGACGCTCAGCCTTAGTCAGAAGGCAAATATTATCTATCTTATTAATTATTTGTCTGAAACTCCTATTTCAGAATCAAATTTATTTTTTATAATTATGTATTTGAGTGGTTAGCTTCAATACAATAAGGGAATATATTAGACCCTTGGCAGAAATGATAAATACAGATACCTAAAGGGGATGTTCACATTCTTAACATAAATTACATATATATATATACACACACATACACACACACATGTAGTTATGTTAGCATTCCAATTCGAGTAAAATCAGCTTGTTTTCCTCTATCCAGTGACTTTTTCTTTCAAACATTTCAATTTGGTAAACTTTCAATGTGTCTCATTAGACACTTTTGCCTGTAGTTCTTTAAAACCATGTGTGACTTAATCCATATGCTTTTCATTCATTTGCAGTCAAATCATCAAAATACAGCCTTTAAAGAGCTATTTGATTTCAAAGAACATTTTTAATTAGCATTTCAAGCCCTTTGAGAATAAAAGCGGGATGCCACATTTTTCCAAGAGTAAACACAGCACAACCAAAAACACACTCCTTGCCCAGAGAAATCCAAGCTTCTGAATTTTAATTCTTTTTCATTCTTGACTAAATGAGTCGTCTCCCATCTCCCTTTAACTCCTGGTGAAGCGTGAAGTGTTTTGAGATGAGATAGTATTTTTCAAATTACTATTTTAAAATCTACTTAGCTACTATTTGAGCAGCTTCTGTTAAGAACTTCTGCCTCAATTGTTCTACAGCAGCTGAATGGGCAGTCTCGATACCAGCAACGTCTTGAAACTTTCTAGAAATGCACATTCTTTGGTCCTATAGCTGAGGTACTGAATCGGTAATGCGGACAAAGCAGAGAAGTCTGTTTAATAAGTTCTCCAGGTGATTCAGATACCTCCCTCCCTTTCTTCCTCCCTGCTTTCTTTCCTGCCTCCCCTTCCTCCTTCCTTCCAGGATATATGTATGATCAGGCCATCAAGATGGCTCTGAACATCCCTTACTCAACCAATGCCTGCTTCACCTATGCCCTACATGTCCTACATACTTATTCCAGGCCCCAGCTGATCATTGTTTTAGCTTTAAATCAGAACATCTCCATTATGGGTTTCCCAGGTGACGCAGTGGTAAAGAATCTGCTTGCCAGTGCAAGAGACGTGGGTTCGATCCCTGGGTGGGGAAACGGTAACCCACTCCAGTACCCTTGCCTGGAAAATTCCATGGACAGAAGAGTGTGGCGGGTTACTGTCCATGGGGTCGCAGAGTAGGCCATGACTGAACACGCACACACACGTCTCCTCTATGATAGCTTATCAACAGGGTGGTGAGGGGTGTGCCCCTCTGCTGGTTGCCCTGGTAACTGATGAGCCAACCTGCTGTCAATTTCCCTTTAATTAGTAACCCCCCCTTTTCCCCCAGAAGTGGCGCATGCCGCTTTGTCCTGCACGCCCGCCGCCATCTCGGTGCGGTGGTCGGGGCGCAGTGGTTGGTGCGGTGCTGCCCCGGGGACCTTGCTTCAGACCTTAAGGTCCTCTTATCCGTTAAGCCATTGATGTCTCTGTCACGGACTCCAGGCTCTTTCTTCAGTATTGAAGTTGGGTGAGTACAGGGCTTGCAGTGCAGGCTTGCATAGTACGCAGCCCCAAAATACGGATAACGTTTCTGCTGCGTCTGAAACTCAGCCATTTGAAATGATAGCTCTTCCTAAAAGTCAGAAACATCCTTGCAGCTTCTTTGATCAAGAAGTCATGAGCTATAAACTTTTGTATCAAATTAGGACCCATAAGTCATGGTTTCTGGGTGCTAATTTGTGGTGGTGTCAATTTTGAACATTTTTAAACAATGCTGTTTTCTGGCTAACACCTCCCCGCCCCCGATGATGAAATGTTAAGATGATGAGAAATTATAAAAGTGAGGCACAATGTTGTAAGGTTTGGCTAGATATTTGTTCTTTATATTACACCTAACTGTGATTAGAGGTGACTTTGGAGCCAGCGTGCGCCTGGTGCGGATCTCACCGTTGCAATTTGTGCAAACTGGGGCAATTTACAGACGCTCTCTAAAACTCGGTTTCCGTGTCCCCCCTCATTTATGAAAATAAGGGGAAAATATTTACCTTCTGGGGAGTGGTATACATGAGATACAATTTGGAATTTAGCCTGGTGCTCAAAATATGATAGTGATTATTATTTGGTAAAAATAGGCTAGATGATGACTTGAGAAAATGTGTGTGGGTTGGGTAATGGTGCAGATTGCGCAGTACGTAGAGAAACAAGCTTTTGTTAGAAAGGAACTTGTCAGGAAGCCCTTTTGCTCACCCCTCCTTTAGGCCCAGGTTCATGCTTCTATTTTAACTGAGCGGCCCCTGGTGTAGCTCCTGAAATAAATTCTCACTCCTCATACTCATGTTTCCTTATCATCCGAGAAAGGGTATCCATGAGACTGGCAGGCCAGTGGTTCAGCTGAGTGTGTGTTTACAAAAGGAGCTGCCTGGAGACCTGATTCCTTACAAGATTGCAAACAATTCTTTCCCTCAGCGTCCCTACAGACACCTATAAGGCTTCTTTTGGGCTCCAGGTTTTAAACTCCTCTATGATTATTACACACTCAATCAACAGTGATGGACTTGTCAACCATTTGGTTGAGTTAGTGGTTAAATTTAGTCATTGTGTATAGAAGCAGAAAGTTCAAAGTTTATCAGAGTCAAAAAATAAGTGATACACCTGTTTTGAGTTTATGTTGGGAGAAGAAAATAGCTTTGACTGAGTGTCTTCCAGATTCTTCTGTTGCCTTTTAACTCATCTTTTGGGATTGTTAGATCCTGAGGCTCCTGGAGAATAAAGCCTCAAATTGGGCTAATCTGTCCACCTCTTCCTGAAGGTCTGGCTGTGGGAAACTGCCCCATCATCAGTAGTCTTGAGTTCCAAGCTAGCCTTCAGAATACTGTGGAGTCCCACACTGCAAGGGAGTTAATCAAAGGAGAACTCTTCAGAAGTGAAAGGCGAGAGGAATGCAACAGAGTTGTGATTCTGGGACTATTTTGGTAAGGAACTGGCTGACTGAGCACCCTGGTTATAGGCGTCACATTTTCGCTTTTTCTGCCTTTCAACTTGTTTCAAGGGGGTAATGCCACATTTAAAAAAAAAAAAATTTTTTTTTTTTTAACATCCTATTGTTTCATAATGACCTTTCAAAAACTTGGAAATTCTCTTTGTACCAGTTTTGTCCTTTTCAATTTGGCACAGAAGGCTTTGGGTGTTTCTAATGGAAATTTTAATTATAATTAAATTTTTATTATTTTTGGCTCTGCATTGCTGTGCAGGCTTTTCTCTAGTTTGAGAGCTGGGGCTACTCTTGAGTTGCCATGCGCGGGTTTCTCACTGCAGTGGCTTCTGTTTCAGGGGACAGACTCTAGGCGTGCGGGCTTCAGTAGTTGTGACGCGTGGGCTCAGTTCGTTGCCGTTCCCAGGCTCCAGAGCAGAGGCTTATGTGACACATGAGCCTAGCTGCTCCATGGCATGTGGGGTCGTCTCAGATGAGGGATCAAACCCATGTCTCCTGCACGGGCAGGCAGTTTCTCTGCCACTGAGCTACCAGGGAAGCCCTTAATTATAATTTGTCAAAAGACTTTATTGACAACCCCAATGGTAATGGAGACCTCACTTTCAGTTCATTGTTCATGTGTTATTTGCTGAGGACATGCCAATCCACTTTGCTAGTATTTAAGTGACAATTTTTTCTAATACAAACATCGTGGAAGGCTTGTGGTACTGATCAGAAAGCATGGTCTATTAAATTATTGCTTAGAATGTGGACTCTCTGGGAATATGTGTAAGCTTGAGGCCAAATTTGAATCTTTGAGTGACTTTGAGAGGGAATGTCTCAAATTTAAAATAACACCTAGGGGTTTGCAGAGGGTCTTCCCTTGTGGCTCAACTGGTAGAGAATCTGCCTGCAGTGAGACTTGGGTTTGATCCCTGGGTTGGGAAGATCCCCTGGAGAAGGGAAAGGCTACCCACTCCAGTATTCTGGCCTGGAGAAGTCCATGGACTGTATTGTCCATGGGTTCGCAAAGAGACACAGCTAAGAGACTTTCACACACACGGGTTTGCAGAGAGATTTGAGGTCATAGGATCAAAGTTTATTCCTTGCATAATATAGATGTATAAAAGTTCACTGACAATGAGCACTCTTTTGAGCTCCCAGTCCTTTGAGCCTGCTATAATCAATGCCTTGTAATTTTTCACGATAACTTCTGATGTCAAGTTCAAATAGAAACTCCCATTTAAGTACTGATGAAAAGTGAATACCATTGTGTTGGAGAGGAGAGATTATTAAGACTAGTTGGTATAACTGGGATGCATTAAAATAGAAGTCTAGTTTAAGGATTATAAGTCACTGGGATATGATAGAAGGTCTTATGAAAGACATTGGGAGTTGAGTTCTTAATTTAGTTTGTGTTGAATTAATAAAAATAAATGATATTGGGCTGAGGATTGAGTGGAAATATCTTTAGCATTAAGATAAATCTGGACAATGAGATGCAGGAAGGATTCTGCTCTGTTTCTGGATATTTGTACCCTGGGAATGGGGTGTATGGATACTCAGGGCTCAATCAAGTTGGGTACAGACTTCTGCAAGGACTTAAGTGTGCCTGTATGACTTACTCTGCCTTGACTTGATAAGAGAGCATTGTCCTCATGTTATGAAGAGACAAGTCTTAGGTAAATCAACAACATTTAGGAAAGATGTGAATACCTGATTAGGTTAGCTCCATCTGGAGAAAAACTTAGCAGAAGCAAGTCACATGTTTGTCGTAGCAGAGGAAGATGAGGAATCACAGAGGGTAGACCTGGCTGTGTGTTCAAGGACTGATGGCCCTGTGTGCCCAAGTGCTTCTGGATAATCTACTTGCTGCTTATCTCACCTGCTGCTGAGTTGCAAGGGTTTGCAAGTCTAAGTTGTTTCATTTGCTCTTCATTGTTCCCTGAAAGGGGCTTCATGTGGGAAAATAGTTCATTCTCCTGGTTGTCTGTGTAAATTAGTGTGTGATTGAAGTGATTACAGCTGTCTACTGCTTCAATTGAGTTGCCTTTTCCTTACATTACCCAGGAAGGATGAACCTAAATAGGAGCAGTGGGAAGAGGAGCAAGTATCTGTTTGAAAGAAGCCAACACCTATAAAATGTGCCTTAGAGAAAGAAATCTGATTAGAGCCCCAGTTGTGCATCCATGTGACCTTGGGCAAGTTAATTTATCAAACTCAATTGCCTCACCTGTAAAATGATAATAAAATCTAATACTTACTCTGTTCCAGACATTATATGAAGCACTTGTCAAATATTATTACTATAAAATAAGGATTACTGTTATTCCTTTTTATAGATGAGGAAGAAAATACTTCAGAAATTAAATAATTTGTCTTTGGTCATGTTGCAAGTAGATCTTAGAGCCCAGATCCTAGGTTTGAACCCAAGTGCTTGAACTCTGATGTGGATTCTGTTGACCACCACAATATACTTCATGGGGTTGTTGTTTATTACAAGCTTATGTCTTAAGATGTACAGATAAACAAGCTGTGTAAGCCCAACTTACAGTCCACAGTAAACATGTAGTAAATATTAGCCATTATTACTATTGCATATCAAGTACCACATATATTTTAAAATACATAGCCTTGACTCTAAACTTGATAAGGAAGCTAGGAATCAAATAGGATAAGTTTATGAAGGTTTTTCTGATTCTGGAGACCATGTCTTTTCTCTTCTACTAGGAATTTGCAACATGTAGGGAAAGGATTTCTGCAAGGCCCAGAGTTAGTATTAATACAAAGGCTTTAAAAATCCATGGCTGTGTTAAGCCTGTCTGTAAATTAAACGTATCATGTATTTCACACATGAATGTTCTGTTTTTAGAGTATGCTGTGATTAACATACATGAAACAACTCTTATAATTAAAAAACCATAGTTTAATTAATAGGGCTCTATGATTCATAGTGTCTTCTTGTCATTACGTCTTCTCACTATTCAGAAACCAAAAGTACACTTACTCTTAAGTAAAAGCTCATGAGAAATTTTGAAGTTAAAAGGGCTTTCACACTTAAAATATTCTGGACGTAACAAATCACATGAGTTCGTGAGCCTCTACGATTAGTATGACTATGCCTATTATACATGAATTTACTAGTACACTATTCTTGTACCAAGGAGAAGATTATTTGAAGAAACTATAGTGCTATGGAGAGAGACTGTGGAAGGAGGAAAAGGGCACTTACGCAGTGTCTTGTTCATGGATGTGCATCATAATTACCATATAACAGTTTTAATGGAAGAAAATAAAACCCGGAGGAAATGAAAAGCAACAGCCTTGGCTGTGGAAATGGGAATACCTAAATGGCTAAAGCCCTTCTGTAGGGTCTAAGTGCGATTTCCATTAAGACAATGGGAATCACATGGCCCTCACCTTGAGAAAGTGTGTGAGCATTTCTTGCTCAAGAGTCAGATGAGTTATGAGCATTTGAAAAGAGGAAATGTGGAGTTAATTTTCCAACTCATCACTGCACTGGGGGCTATTGAAGAGGAGAAAATCCTTTTACGGTATGGGATAAAGTACATGAAATCAAACGAAGCAAGTGGGTACCCGTGTCTTCAGTGATATGTATGTCATGGATAAACAACTGGAGATATCAACATTCAGGGCTGCTCATTTAATTTTAGGCCTTATTTCTAACTTGAGTTATGCATTGCATATACTTTAATTTTCTGTCTGATTTTAGTGATTATTTAAATCAAATTCGGTGGCTTGTAGAGTTATAGTGAAAAGATTTCAGTGAGTAGTGAGAGCATCACTGTAGACTCTTACTGTTCATTTAGGGCAAGAATTTCAAATTTCCTTTTAGCTAAGAGTGTTTCTTCAAATGAAATCTAATGTAGAGTCCAGTGTAAGCACAGACAAAAGTGGAACTGCTCTGATCCAAGCAGAGTGATCCCCACCATCACCAATCATTCTCTCTCCCATCCTGCCCTCCATGTGGCCATTAAGACACCATTGAGGACCTCCTCCATCTGAGAACTAGTGTGAAAACTACCATTTGGGAGCCTTTCAAGTCTTTAAAAGGATAAATAGCCTATATAATCATTTCCCAGATTTTCATTCTAGTAGAAGGGTTAATGTGCATATTTTTTTTCCTGCCTCTTTGAAGGAATAATTAGTTGTTACCCAAGAGATAATAGCTTTCTTATGATCTGTCAGCTTGGGGAAACTAGTTCCTAAGGACTGAATACCTTACATCATTGTGCTTCTGTGTAATGAGAGAATATTGATAAAGAGTAGACAATTTGTGGTAATATAAATCAAAACACATACCTAATTATTATTAAAACCTGATGCTTATGTTCTTTTCTAGAAATTTTATGGTGGCATGTCTCAAATTTGTCTTTAAGCCACTTCCTAGAAGAGAACATAGGCAAAACATTTTCTGACATAAGTCATTCCAATGTTTTCTTAAATCAGTCTCCCATGGCAATAGAAAATAAACAGATGGGATCTAATCAAACTTATAAGCTTTTGCACAGCAAAGGAAACTATAAACAAAATGAAAAAACCTACAGACTGAGGAGAAAATATTTGCAGATGATGTGAATGACAAGGGGTTACTTTCAAAAGTATGCCAACAGCTCATACAGTTCAACAACAACAAAAAGCAAAGAATGCAACTGAAAAATAGGAAGAAGACCTAAATAGACATTTCTCCAAAGAAGACATACAGATGGTTAACAGGGACATGAAAAGAGGTTCAGCATTGTTAATTATTACAGAAATGCAAATCAAAACTACAATGAGGTACCGTTTCATACTGGTCAGAATGTCCATAGTTAAAAATAATAAGTAATAAATGCTACAAATAATAGATGCTGGGGAGGGTGTTGGAGAAAGGGGAACC
Organism: Cervus canadensis; assembly: GCF_019320065.1. Lineage (NCBI taxonomy): Eukaryota > Metazoa > Chordata > Mammalia > Artiodactyla > Cervidae > Cervus > Cervus canadensis. Next base: position 45,747,499 of record NC_057404.1, on the reverse strand, counting down.
CTCCTATGCTATTTGTGGGAATGTAAATTGGTACAGTCACTATAGAGAACAGTACAGAGGTTCCTTAAACTAAAAATAGAGCTACCAAATGATTCAGCAGTCCCACTCCTGGGCATGTATCTGGAGAAATCTCTAATTCAAAAAGATACAGGCACCCTGTAGTAGCACTGTTCACAATTGGTAAGACATGGAAGCAGTTTAAACGTCCATTGACAGATGAATGAACCAAAAAGATGTAGTACATATACACTATGGAAAACGACTGAGCTGAAAAACAAATAAAATAACGCCATTTGTAGCAACACAGAGGTACTTAAAGATTATTCATACTAAGTGAAGCAAGTCCGAGAAAGACAAATACCATATAATATTACTTATAAAAGGACTCTAAAATATGACACACAGGAACTTTTATGAAACAGACAGACTCACAGATACAGAGAACAGAGTTGTGACTGTGAAGAGGGAGGGGGATGGGAGAGGATGGGATGTGAATTTGGGGTTAGCAGATGTGAACTATTATATGTAGAATGGATAAACCACAAGGCCCTACTGTAGAACACATGAAATTGTATTCTATATTCTGTGATAAGCCATAATGGCAAAGAATATATAAAAGAATGTGTATATATAAGAATTTATATTGATAAATAAAAAACTGAATCACTTTGCTGTAGAGCAGACATTAACACAGCTTTAGTAGATACGGCAATAAAAAATCATTGCTACCATTTATTGAGCACATTGTCTATATGCCAGGTACTTTCTATCAACATTTTTAAAATTGGTTTGTTTCTTACAGCATCCCCATGAGCTGAATATTATCATCTCTACCTCATGAATGAGGGGATTGTTCTTCTGCAGTCAATACTCTATTTCTCTGCTGGAAAAACTCTTGGAAAGGTTTTGTTTTTCACTGAAACAAATCCATTTGCTGAATCCCATGCTTCATTTCACTAAGTCTCGCACCATCATTTGACACAGTGTGTTGGTTCCTTCTACTGGAAACTGTTTTTCCTCTTGGCTTCCATGCTGGCACACTCTTCTACTTTCCTGACGCTTCCTTCTCCTCTTCTTTCCAAGAGGATGCCATCCAGTTTCTGCCTGATTCTCTGATCTCTTTACTTTTCTCTCTTCCTCTCACTCTCTTCCAGCCACACTGGCATTGATATTTCTTGAACGCATCGTGCTCTTCCTGCCTTAAAGCATCTGCATTTGCTTTCCTCCCCTCCTCATATGCTCTCCCCTCATACATCTGCATGGTTAACTAATTTCATTGAGATCTCTGCTCAAATAGCATTACTCTCTCTCCTACCCCAGGGTCAGTCTGAATTCTCTAACTCTGCTTTATTTTTCTTCAAAGAAATTATCATTGTCTGAAATTACACAGTTACTTGTTTACCCATTTCATCTGTCTGTGCTGCTTGACTGTTAACCTCTTTAGAGCAGGGACTTGGTTTATCTTGTGCATCACTGTATCCCTAATGACCAGAAAACAGTGACTGGCATTTCAGAAGAGCTCAGTAATATAAAGTAATACATTTATGTGTTAAGAAGCTCCGTGTGAAGTGACAGTGCTTTGTATTTTATGCAGATTCACCATTTTCTTAATTTTCTAATTCTCATTTTGTTAGTTCTATAGTGACTTCTTTAGGCCTGGTATATGGGATTTGTGATCTCAGTCTTGATTTCATAACTTTGTACATTGTCTCTTGAGGGTTCAGTTCAGTTCAGTCACTCAGTCATGTCCAACTCTTTGAGACTCCATGGACATGACTGCAGCACACCAGGCTTTCTTATCCATCATCAACTCCTGGAGCTTGCTCAAACTCATGTCCATCGAGTCAGTGATGCTATCCAATCGTCTCATCCTCTGTCATCCCCTTCTCCTCCTGCCTTCAATCTTTCCCAGCATCAGGGTCTTTTCCAAGGAGTCAGTTCTTCACATCAGGTAGCCAAAGTATTGAGGTTTCATCTCCTCCTATTTCTCTTGTATGTACTTTAATGTAACAACTTTACTTTGAAATGATGTGGTATATATTCATACATATGTGAATCCTCAGTGGTATGTTTGGATGAATTATGTATGTGCTTCCCTGATGGCTCAGACAGTGAAGAATCTGCCTGTAATGCAGGACACCCAGGTTCAATCCCTGGGTGGGTAAGATTCCCCAGAGAAGGGAATACTCACTCCAGTATTCTTGCCTGGAGAACTTCATGGACAGAGCAGCCTGGCAGGCTGCAGTCCATGGGGTCACAAAGAATCAGACATAAGAGATACTAACACTTTGAGTAAAACACAAATGCATACATACACTCACTGGGGCATGAAGCCCAAGAAGAAATCAAAAACTAGTTGATAAACAAAGAACTCCCTAAAGATAAGACACTAAATCCTTCATTCAGAAGAAATTTTTTCCATTCCAAACAATGGATATACTTATTGGATTGTATAGTAGCTCAAAGATAAATTTTTCTGTAGGAATCCACTCATGCACTAACAGTGTTTTCACTTAGGCGATTAATTGAATTAGGACTATCTTCTTAATATATACCACTGAACAAGGTAGTCCTAATTTGATAAGTAGTTCCTTTTGTAACGTAGTAGACTACTTGTATGTATATATTTCTTTGTAGTAGGATAACTGAAGTCAGTCATCAGAACATTTCTTGGAGCAAGGTCATAATTTATTGATTCCACTCCATTAGACATCAATAAAGCAATTGAATAAAAAATGCAAAAGGGGATACAAGAGAGGAAGAATGTCTTCACTCTTTTGAAGTAGAGGATTTAGGTCTGACCATGTGTAGGCATTTTTCCAAATCAGACATGATGCATCTTCTCCAGAATAAAGGATTTCAGATCATCCTTTGGACTCATCGACTCTGACATGGTGGTAGTAACCTTTCTCTCTTAAGAAGGTTAGATGAGAAGAAGTAAAACTCTCACTGTTTGCAGATGACATGATCCTCTATATAGAAAACCCTAAAGACTCTTCCAGAAAATTACTAGAGCTAATCAATGAATATAGTAAAGTTGCAGGATATAAAATTAACACACAGAAATCCCTTGCATTCCTATATACTAACAATGAAAAAACAGAAAGAGAAATTAAGGAAACAATACCATTCACCATTGCAAACAACAAAGAATTAAAATACTTAGGAGTATATCTACCAAAGAAACAAAGGACCTATACATAGAAAACTATAAAACACTGATGAAAGAAATCAAAGAGGACACAAACAGATGGAGAAACATACCGTGTTCATGGATTGGAAGAATCAATATTGTCAAAATGGCTATTCTACCCAAAGCAGTCTATAGATTCAATGCAATCCCTATCAAGCTACCAACGGTATTTTTCACAGAACTAGACAAATAATTTCACAATTTGTATGGAAATACAAAAAACCTCGAATAGCCAAAAATAATCTTGAGAAAGAAAGAATGGAACTGGAGGAATCAACCTGCCTGACTTCAGACTCTACTACAAAGCCACAAAGTCATCAAGACAGTATGGTACTGGCACAAAGACAGAAATATAGATCAATGGAACAGAATAGAAAGCCCAGAGATAAATCCACAACCTATGGACACCTTATCTTTGACAAAGGAGGCAAGGATATACAATGGAAAAAAGACAACCTCTTTAACAAGTGGTGCTGGGAAAACTGGTCAACCACTTGTAAAAGAATGAAACTAGAACACTTTCTAACACCATACACAAAAATAAACTCAAAATGGATTAAAGATCTAAATGTAAGACCAGAAACTATAAAACTCCTAGAGGAGAACATAGGCAAAACACTCTCCGACATAAATCACAGCAAGATCCTCTATGACCCACCTCCCAGAATATTGGAAATAAAAGCAAAACTAAACAAATGGGACCTAATGAAACTTAAAGCTTTTGCACTACAAAGGAAACTATAAGTAAGGTGAAAAGACAGCCCTCAGATTGGGAGAAAATAATAGCAAATGAAGAAACAGACAAAGGATTAATCTCAAAAATATACAAGCAACTCCTGCAGCTCAATTCCAGAAAAATAAATGACCCAATCAAAAAATGGGCCAAAGAACTAAACAGACATTTCTCCAAAGAAGACATACAGATGGCTAACAAACACATGAAAAGATGCTCAACATCACTCATTATTAGAGAAATGCAAATCAAAACCACAATGAGGTACCATTACACGCCAGTCAGGATGGCTGCCATCCAAAAGTCTACAAGCAATAAATGCTGGAGAGGGTGTGGAGAAAAGGGAACCCTCTTACACTGTTGGTGGGAATGCAAACTAGTACAGCCGCTATGGAAAACAGTGTGGAGATTTCTTAAAAAACTGGAAATAGAACTGCCATATGACCCAGCAATCCCACTTCTGGGCATACACACTGAGGAAACCAGATCTGAAAGAGACACGTGCACCCCAATGTTCATCGCAGCACTGTTTATAATAGCCAGGACATGGAAGCAACCTAGATGCCCATCAGCAGATGAATGGATAAGGAAGCTGTGGTACATATACACCATGGAATATTACTCAGCCATTAAAAAGAATTCATTTGAACCAGTCCTAATGAGATGGATGAAGCTGGAGCCCATTATACAGAGTGAAGTAAGCCAGAAAGATAAAGAACATTACAGCATACTAACACATATATATGGAATTTAGAAAGGTGATAACGATAACCCTATATGCAAAACAGAAAGACACAGAAATACAGAACAGACTTTTGAACTTTGTGGGAGAATGTGAGGGTGGGATATTTCAAAAGAACAGCATGTATACTATCTATGGTGAAACAGATCACCAGCCCAGGTGGGATGCATGAGACAAGTGCTCGGGTCTGGTGCACTGGGAAGACCCAGAGGGATCGGGTGGAGAGGGAGGTGGGAGGGGGGATCGGGATGGGGGATACATGTAAATCCATGGCTGATTCATATCAATGTATGACAAAACCCACTGGGAAAAAAAAAATAATAATAATAAAAAAAAAAGAAGGTTAGATGACTTGTTTCAATGTAATGTATACCACAGATACTCCCTGTCATCTCTGATGCTGTCCTCATTTTTACTTTTATTTAATCCTGGAAATTCTTTGTGCATTACTTTGGTAAATAGAAAAAAGTACTAAGATTTGAGGGCACTGCTAGAAAATAGATGAAACATTTTCTGTGTAGGAAAATATCATAGTTCAAATATCCTCCTTTGGGTGTGACTAGGAAACACCCAAACTCGAAAATGTATCCACAACTGCGTTCTCTAAATGTTTAAATGTAACATAGATGAAGTAGCATTTTTACACAGACAGGTCTGTGTATTCATGAATGTAAGTGTATGCTAAGTTGCTTCAGTTGTGTCCGGCTCTTTGCGACCCTATAGATTGTAGCCCACCAGGATCCTCTGTCCACAGGAATTCTCCAGGCAAGAATACTGGAGTGGGTTGCCATGCCTTCCTGCAGGGAATCTTCCTGACCCAGGGATCGAACCTACTTCCTTTATGCCTCCTGCATTTACAGGCAGCTTTTTTACCACTAGGACCACCAAGGAAGCCCGTAAAAGAGTATGCCCACTGTCAATTTAGCAGATGTTTAAGATATAAATGAATACTCAGAATAAGCAAGCACTTTGCTAAGAATGATGTCTGGCCCACTCTGAGATGAGTAAGTGTAGTAAACATGTAACTTCTGGTCACCTAGAGGTTGTCTGCCAGACCATGCCTAATGTCACTCCATCCCTCATCTTCAACTTGTCTCTGACCCCCCGTAATCCAGACCCCATGTGATCCCTGTTTATTACCCCAGGGGTGGGTATCTACAACAGGATGAGGATCAAGGTTGTGGAGAGATTTTATAATAGAATGGAAAGAATATGTCTGTTTCACACATTACTTGTTCACAAAAACAGCTGAAAGTCTAATGGTCTGTTTTGGGGGCTATATTTAAAAATCCTCTGCATGGAAACAGCTGTGTTAGTACACAGCTGTGAAAAACCTCCTTGTCAGAAATGTCATATATACACATATTTTTTCTAAACTATTTCAGACAGATCATACTTCTCAATGTATTTCTTTTCTCCAAAGGCATATAGCAATGTATATTTTATAGCATATACCTGGTAAACAAGTTTGTAAAATATAAGGATAAAAATCTGATGCACACTTGATATATTACTGTTCAAATTAAATCATATTATCACTTTCTGGGACTCCATCCACTTGGGATATCCAAGTGTGTTTCTGGGCTTATATTTAGAATGCAGTATGTGACTACTGGGGCTTCCCAGGTGGTGCTAGCGGTAAAGAACCCCCCTGCCATTGCAGGAGGCGTAAGAGATGTGGGTTCGATCCCTGGGTCAAGAAGATCCCCTGAAGGAGGGCAGGGCAACCTGTGCCAGTATTCTTGCCTGGAGAATCCCATGGACAGAGGAGCCTGGTAGTCTACAGTCCATGGGGTCGCAAAGAGTCAAGACATGACTGAAGTGACATAGCATGCGAATCTTCAAAGAATGAACTTTGCCTTAAAAGAGAATCCCATTGAGTTTAGGAGATCAGAGAGCAATTGAATATGCCAGAGCAAAAAATAAGTTTTTATTTTGGACATAATCACAAATTCAAGAATTTCCCCTACCATTGGCAGAATGATGAATTTCTCTTGCTTTTCTTTTAATATTTTACATTATAAAATGGAAATGAGGGCACTGCATTTTAAATCTTATATTTTAAAACTGAAGCGAGTGAAGGAAATCAGGTGAAACAATTGGTACATACTGAATTTTTTGAAGATTAGTCTTGGCCAGTATATAGATACTTGTGATAAAACTTGGAAGTTAGGTTTAATATTACTTCTAAATTTTTGAATGTCCACAAAGCCCCACGAACACTTACTGATTGAGATACGTTGGAGTCACGTAACCTTTCTTAGGGTCAAGCTCTTCACCTTCAAAGTGAAAATAATATTTGTAGCCCAGCACTGTGGGGAGGATTGAACTTGATATGCATGTAAAGTGCTTGCATGCATGTGTGCTAAGTTGGTTCAACAAGAACCCTCCCAGGCTCCTCTGTCCATGGGATTCTCCAGGCAAGAATACTGGAGTGGGTTGCCATTCCCTTCTCTACGGGATCTTCCTGACCCAGGGATAGAAATCGTGTCTCCTGCAGCATAAAGCGCTTAGTCCACAGTAAATAATCAACCCAGGAAGCCACCTAATTCACCAGCCTGGAGGGTCCCTGAGGCCCTGCCTCTCTCCTTCAATGCCTGAGTTGAGACTTCTTTTGTACCTTTCCCATGTTCAGTAGCTCTCAGTATTTGTCCCTTGTGTGTCTTGGAGTGGTCTGATTGCCAAAGGGGAGTATCTTGGGTAGATTAAAAGAGAGGCTCAGGATCTTCCATGTTCCTTGTCCTCAGCTGATGGAGGACCATTGGGGAGCATCGAACTGCAAACACACACCCTCCCTTAACTCTGGGGAACTCAGACCATCACTTCAGCTCGCCCTCTTCCAGGCATTTCCCTAACCCCCCTAAAAAGATCTGACTTGAGGCTTTGCTGGAGGCAGAAACTGACTCCCGCTATCACAATGCTCTATTAATCTTGACACCAAACCTAGGTTCCATTTGCAAGTCTGTGGGTAGAGAGCCTTTAGTTACACAATTACAAACGAGAGCTTAAAATGCAGTTTAGGTAACATGTTATTGTGAATGAGATTCAGATTGAAAACAAAATTCCAAATTCTGTCTGTTTCCTTGAGGTGGTCAATTTAGCAAAGGGGGCTGGGGCAGAGTGGGGTAGGAAGGTAGTATTTGAATTGGTTTAGAGAAAGGCAAGAAAGACTGGATGTCCTTTACAAATTCTGTATCTTTGTCATGATCAACTGTATTTATTTTGAACTAAGGCATAGCCTATGAAGGGAGTTATTTCATTTTGTGCACAGAAAAATGAAACATTTGCTTGCTTGCTCTTTACACCTGGAAATCTTTACAGCACATTTATTCCATATTAAACTTTTGGAATTTTTGACTGGCACCTAACTCAGTGAAAGATCAACCTGAACATGAATAGTTATTCTGTTTGATATATAAAATTGATGAATTACTTCAGTTGAATAAATTTTCTCATTTTTGATGGTTTGTACATCACATGAGCCTATGTCAATGTTCTCAGCTTTGACTGCCCACTGGGGAGCTTTAAAAAAAAAAAAAGCCAAAAACACTGGATACCTGGATCTAAATGTTAGAGATTCTAATTTAATTGGTCCAAGTCATGTCTTCAGGAGCAAGTTTTAAAGCTCCCAGGTGATTCTGATATTTAGGTGAAGTTTTAGAACCGCTGTTCTAGATTAGGATTAAGGTGCTTGGGCTAAGCCTGTAATTTATATAAACTGGCAAAACTCTCTCTTCCACTTACTTCATTAAAGACTTACTAGGAGCCTCTTTCTTCAAGGCGCTTTTCTTTTAACCCTAAGTTTGCTGTTTTTGAAATAGATATCATTGAAAGAAAACAGAATCTTATAATTTTATTGTTTGAAGTATGGCTTCAACCAATTTAATCCAAATCTATTTTTCTACAGCGCATTCTTGGTTGATAACAAAATTCAGGAATGTGAGAGCAAAACTCCCTTTAACAGCTGAAAGAGAGTGGGAGAGAGAAATGGAAAAAAACTTGGGAATTTTCCTCAGTGGGTCAGTAGCTAGCATTTTTAAAATGTGGCAAAACCCACACGGCATAAATTTACCATTTTAACAATTTTTAAGTGTGTTGTATGGGGCTTCCCTGGTGGTTCAGATGATAATGTGCCCTGCAGTGCGGGAGATCAGGTTTCGTTCCTCGGTGGGGAAGATCTCCTGGAGAAGGGAAGGGCTACCCACTCCAGTATTCTTGCCTGGAGAATTCCATGGACAGAGGGGCCTGGTGTGCTACAGTTCATGGGGTAAGAAATAGTTGGACACAACTGAGCAGCTAAAAAAAAAAAAAAAAAAAAAAAGACAACCAAACTATCTAACAAGTGAAATAGAGAGGGAGAGAGAATACTTGAGAACTTTCTTCCATGGGTCAGAAGATGGCATTTTTTAAAAAATGTGGAAAAAAACCACAGAACAGAAAAAATTTACCACCAGCTGTTTTCACGTGTGTAGTATAGTAGTGTTAACTGTATGCACATTGTTGTGTGACAGATTGCTAGAGCGTTTTCAACTTGCGTGGATGACGCTCTATACCCATTAAACAACAGCTGCCCACTCCCCACTTTCCCCCAGTCCCTGGCAGCCACAATTTTACTTTGATTCTATGAGTTTGATTCAAGTGTCATGTATGAGTGCAATCATGAGTTACCTGTCCTTTTGAGCTTGGCTTGTTTCATTTATCAAAAGTCTCATTCATGTTGTCACTTATGATGGGCCTTCCTTTCTTTTTAAGGGTCAGCTAATATTCCATTTATGTATATACTGCATTTTCTTATCTATTTAATTGAAATATAATTGATTTACAGTATTAGTTTCAGACTTACAATATAGTGATTTAATATTTTTATACATTATGCTTCATTTAAAGTTATTATAAAATACTGGCTGTATTTCCTATGTTGTACAATACATTCTTGTAGCTTATTTTCCACATAGTAGTTTGTGCCTCATAATTTCCCACATCTTACACTTCCCTCCTTCCCTCTCCCCACTGCTAACTGACAGTTTTCTGTATTGGTAGGTTTGTTTCTGTTTTATTATATTCATTCACTTTTTTTTTAGACTCCCTATCTAAGTGAAAACACATGGTATTTGTCTTCCTCTGTCTGACTGACTTCTCTAAGCAGATACCTTACCGATCTACTCATGTTGCTGCAGATGGCAAGATTTCATGTTTCTATGGCTGAGTAATACTCCTGTGTGTGTGTGTATTTCACCTTCTTTATCCATTCATTTGTTGAGTTGTTGCTATATGTTCACTGTTGTAAATAATGCTTCATTGAACATTGAGGAACATGTATTTTTTCAAATTTAGTGCTTTTGTTTTCTTCAGGTACATATCCAGGAGTGGGATTGCTGGAGCTTATGGTAGTTCTGGTTGTAGTTTTTTGAGGACTCTGCATACTGTTTTCCATAGTGGCAGCACCAATTTACATCCCCCTCAATTCCTGCTAGGTACTGGGGTTCTTCTTTCTCTATATCCTCACCAACATTTGTTACTTGTGATCTTTTTGATGATAGCCATTTGACTGACATTTCATTGTGGTTTGATTTGCATTCATTTCTCTGGTTGAATAATGTTGAGCATCTTTTCTTGGGCCTGTTCGTCATCTGTGTATCTTTTTTGAAAAAATGCCTATTTAGGTCTTCTGCTCATTTTAAAAATTGGATTATTTATTTTATATTGAGTTGTATGAGTTGTTTATGTTTTGAGTATTTGTTGTTATGATTATTTTGGGTGTTAGCCTCTTATTAGTCATCATTTGCAAACATTTTCATTTGGCAGATTGTCTTTTCCTTTTGTTGATTACTTCCTCTGTGCAAAAACTTTTAAATGTAATTATGTCCCATTTGCTTATTTTTGTCTCTGTTTCCTTTGTCTTAGGAGGCAGATTCAGAAAAAATACTGCTATGATTTATGTCAAAGAATATTCTGCGTATGTTTTATTCTTGGAGTTTTATGATTTCTGGTCTTACACTGAGTTCTTTAGTCCACTTCGAATTTATTTCTGTATATGGTGTGAGAAAATGTTCTAATTTCATTCTTTTACATGTAGCTGTCCGGTTTTCTAAGCATCACTTACTGAAGAGATTATATGTGTTTGCTTTTGTATTCATGCCTCTTTTGTTGTAGGTTAGTTGACCATAAGTGTGTGGGTGTCTTTCTGGGCAGTCTGTTCTGTTCCATTGATCTGTGTATGTGTTTTTATGTCAGTAACATGATGTTATTTGGCTACAAAGGAGGTAAAAGACCTATACTCTGAAAGCTATAAAACACTGATGGGAATTCCCTGGCAGTCCAGTGGTTAGGACTCCCTGGTTTCACTGCTGGGAGTTCAGGTTCAACCCCTGGTCAGGAAACTAGGTTTCTGCAAGTTGCATGGTGTGTCAAAAAAGGGAAAAAAAGCCAAAACAACCTGGAGGAAAAAAGACTGGATGTATCATGCTCCCCGATTTCAAGCTATTATAAAAAGAACAGTTAATTATTTTTCTACAGAACTGGAAATCTTTCAGCTAGTCTAAAACAAGCAAGGCCAACTAAGACAACATATAGCAGCATAATTTGTTGACTGATAGTTTTCACAAAGCACCAACCTTACCTTTTATCTTTTTAAGGATGCACTCGAGTTCTCCTGCAGAGACTCAGTTGTCATTGCAAGCTCAAACAGGCAAATACTGATTTTTAAGATTGTCAGCTAATAGCCAAAAATTGTACATAAAAAATGTGACTTAGAATTTTCTGACTTCCTAGGTTTCCAAGTAGAATGAAATGCATTCATTGATTAGCTATTAAACTGAATGTCAGATGATTGAACTGCCTCTTCATGAGTGTGGAGATGCCCAGTCACACCTCATGGATGTAATAAAACTGGTTTCTTTCCATGAACACCATGAAGAGCAAGTTACTTAATATTTTAGAGACTATTAGTTATTAAAAAAGATTTTCAAATGGGTTTTCCTGGATATCAAGGAATAGAAAACGTCTTTGGTACAAATCAGTAGAATTTCATGTTTGAGTCATATCATATCATAATTTCCTTAGATGAATAGGTTATATGTAATTGCTCTGAGAAAAAGAAGGTCATCAACCAGCAGCTCATGTTAAATTTAACGGATAATGAAGAGTTCTTTGAACAACTTAGTCAGCTCTCCATTGGTTTATTTTTCTAAAGTATGTATAATTTTTTGTGGCTCTTAGTATGATAAAGGTTAGTGAGTTCCCCATGTTATCACAAATAGAGAATAGATAATATTTTAAAAGCTTTTAAGGAGTTTGGTCTTAACTCAGAGGTGTATTCGTAAATCAGACAAATCAAATATATTGTCCTGGATAATAAGAGAAAATTATCCAAACTAATGGCTATTTTTCTTTTTGTACTGAAGCTCTGGTGCGCACATAGTTTAAGTTCTCAGTATATGTGTATATGTGTGTGTGTGTATATATAAATTTTTTTTAAAACTGAGGGAATCATTTACCTGAGCTCTCTGATTTCCAAATTGTTTCCAGTGTTCTCCACGTTGAGTAATTGGACATGTATTTTACATTCCAGTCTTTCCAGAGAGAAAAAAATCCTTTCATTTTGAGTTGGAGTTGAAAATTGATATCCCACTGGGCAAGACTATATGCTCCTTGACAATGATTTTTAAAACATAAAATATATTTTCTACATTTCATTGCTAATATTGAATCAATTTATTTTATAGAATTCGGAGTATTAAGAGGTCTAGCATCACATGCTAAATGAAACAGACTTGATTTGTATGGTATTTGAGATTTCTTTAGGAGAGCACCTTTTGTAAAATGGACTTTGGTGCTCAAATAGCCAAATATATGATGAAAACAATCTGTGTAGTATGACAAAAACAGAAGTTCTAATACTCCAAGGGTTATCTGAAATCTAGAAAGTGATGCTGAAGTAAGTGCAAGCAAGTTAATCGTTTTTGTGTCTTTTCAATAACGGCGATTTGAACATTTTTCTCTCTCTCTTTTTCGGTCATTCTCCTGAGATCTACCCTCCTGCCAGTAGACTACTTAGCAGTGCAGCTGGTAACAGCATTTCTGAAGACCATAGAATATAATTTCTTCAGCTCATAATGACAGAACAGATTCAGTAGTAGAATCTCTTCTGGATATTAATACATGCATGACACATTATTTCCCCTATTTTCTTCTATCACCTGTATCTTTAAAGTGTTATTTTTCCTGGGTCCAGATTAAGATTTCTTAATGTTCAGTATTTAGTTGGGGTGTGTGTGTGTGTTTTGGAGTGGACTGTGGTATATATAAAGGACCACATAGCCAGAAATCAAGCTGAAGTTTTCCCTCTTCTCTGATTTTTTCCTCCTCCTCGGAGTAGCACTTCTTTGAAGTAATTTTGGCCTCTCAAAGGGGAGGGAACCATTATATGTACTTCATGTTGAACATGGCCTTGTGTGTCTGCAAATTGGACTATTGGGAAGCATTAGGATGAAGAAAATATGGGTTGGTTTTACCTTGTGTGTACTTAACAACTTTCACATGAGAGGAGGCACTCACATTAGACAAAGTATGATTAAAGGCAGGAGTTGAGCAGAGAGGATTACACTAATGCCCTCCAGAACGTGGCATAGAGGTTTACTTGTTGGGTTTGAGTCTTGCCTTTTTTTCTGAAATTCTTTGGGCTTAACGTGTATTTTCCTTCCTTTTTAATTCTTCACACTGAGACATTCAATGGATTTTGTCCAGTGGAAAAGACACTGCTCTGTGTATGGTAGCATAATGGAGAGAAACGGGACGAAAAGCCTGTTTTCAGAATTAACCTAGATTTTCCACTTTCTTAGACTGGGTAAGAGAGTACACAGAAGTAAAAGAAATATAAGAGAAAGCAGAAAGTTTGTTTCTCATAAGCTAGGAAATATATTACGTAAGGCACGTGATGGAGCTTACTCGGATGGCAACATGGAGAACAGGAAATCGTGGGTGCTCACAGTGGGGCATCTCTGTGGGGACTGAGTATGTGAAGGGAGGAAGCGGTCACAGTGCCTGCTGGCCCGTCTGGTTGTAAAGTCAGATTTGGGTTTCAGAGCCTTGCCTTATCTTCCTTCTTGGCCCAGGCATCAGTAAATTCCTGAGAGGTCCTACTCATTAAATTTTGACTTTCTTCTTCTGGGAGATGTAGATGGTTTTGCTTCCTTATTTATTTATTTATTTAAAAAAGGAAAAACTCAGCCTTCGTAGAGAAGTGTTTGTAGTAAGCACAAACAAGGGTCATAAGGATGATTTGCACACAAGAAAAAAACTCTAACTGGGTTAATGAACAAAATGGATTTATTGGCATCACTGATGCAATGGACATGAGTTTGAGTAGGCTCCGGGCGTTGGTGATGGACAGGGAAGCCTGGCGTGCTGCAGTCCATGGGGTCAGAAACAGTTGGACAAGACTGAGCGACTGAATCGAGCTACTGAAAAAGTCCAGAGGTGGGCCAGGCTGCAGGGAAGCTTGGTCCAGGCCCTTGCTGTGTTTCTCTGCAATTTCCTAGTTCGTTCTCATGCCACTTAGCTTTGTTCACATACTGGCTTTGCCCTCATCCTTTTTCTTCATGGTCACAACAAGGTGACCTTGCTTCTAGACTTCATATCCTCACTGTGCATTTTTCCAGAGCAGGAGAGGACGCCTGTCAGGCCACTGTATCACGTCACTCCATGGGGACAGAGGAATAATATGACTTGCAGAGTGGTGACCAGTGGCAGGACCGGCATCCATGCCTTAGAATTCCTAGCAAAATTCTTATTTTTCCTGAGTTCGGACCAGTGTAGTTCGCATCTCTTACCCAGGTACCGGTTACTGTCGGGGGACTAGAAATGCCTTGATTGGGTCATTCCAGGGCCATGGGAGCCACTTTTGTGATACAACATGGAGTAAGATTCATTAGCACCATATGGATTTCCAAAATAATTAGGGGATGATTTATAAGGGGTAAGTGAATAACAGTAGTTGCAGAGGACGTGTACTGATTTAGATGTGCTGGATAAGAATGACCTTGTTGCCTGTGACAGTTACAGGAGCACTCAACCTCTGGCACTTTTCATGGCTCCACCCTCCCTCTTCTCCTTCCACGCTTTAAACTATTCTAACTGATTCTTGCCTCCACCTTTCCACTGAAACAGCTCTCGCCTTGCCGAATCCCATGGAGGTCTCTAAATCTCGATGTATTAATACTTGACTCCCATAGTATTTGATAATTTGATTACTGCTCCCCCTTTCCTGACTTTTCTTTCTTGATTTCTCTGACATCATTACTAGTCATTGTTCACGCTGATGACTCCCACTGAAGTCCCTTTTGATTGTTTAAATACCTAAAGTTGGACTCCAGTGAATCCACAACATTATGGATCATTCTCTTCAGTTTTAGAATGAAATGTTTTTCATGTCAATAAAAATGATTACTAGAGGATACAGTTATGAATCACAACAGACTTCAGTAGAACTTCTGTCAGATTGGTTAGCCTTAGTACCATCAGAGTTATTTTGGGGTAACATGAATAATTGACAGCTGATTTCAATCTTCTTGGCCCACATGCCTAATTTGACCAAGTTTAGTGCTCTTTACTCCAGGCGTTTGAGGATGAAAAAGAGACGTTATCTGTTGGGTTCAGAAACACATACATGGGAAAACATTGAATTGATATTAATCATCACTTCCTTCAGTCATCCCCATTCTTCGATTTGTGATTTCAGGCTAGGAGTCATTTTGGGTATGTGCGTTCTTCCCCACAGACTTGTTTATAGGTAGGATGTGCTTAAAGTTTCCTTCCAGTCTAAGGCTTCCCTGGGTAGGTTCCCATATATCTTGACCAGGGGAAACAAGAGGAATGGTTTTGAGAATCCGGCTGCAGTGCAGGAAACTGGGGTTTGATCCCTGGGTTGGAAAGATCTGATGGAGAAGGGAATGGCAGTCCATTCCAGTATTCTTGCCTGGAAAATTCTGTGGACAGAGGAGCCCAGTGGGCTGTTGTCCATGGGGTCACAAAAAGTCAGACACAGCTGAGCGACTAACACACTGGACCATCACCCCAACAGGTTACTAGTGTATCCTTCACAGAGTTCCTTTTCTCTTCCTAGGGTCCAGTTCTTATAGGTGACTCCCTCAGTTTAGATCCATTCTAAGAGTCCAGGACTAGTCTCTCATTGGGTTATTTGTTCTGAAGCTGGGCATTTTTCATTGGCCTATTTACTCCAGAACCCACAGGAATCAGAAGATAGTCATATAGGGAGATAACTTTAATGATGGATGATAAGAAAAAGCACTTCTCTGGCTAGGTCTTGTTGATATAAAATAATTTTTCAGTTCAGTCACTCAGTCGTGTCCAATTCTTTGCAACCCCGTGGACTGCAGCATGCCAGGCTTCCCTGTCCATCACCATCTCCTGCAGCTTGCTCAAACTCATGTCCATTGAGTCAATGATGCTATCCAACCATCTCATCCTCTGTCATCCCCTTCTCCTCCTGCCTTCAATCTTTCCCAGCATCAGGGTCTTTTCCATTGAGTCAATTCTTTGCATCAGGTGGCCAAAGTATTGAAGCTTCAGCTTCAGCATCAGTCCTTCCAATGAATATTCAGGACCGATTTCCTTTAGGATGGACTGGTTTGATCTCCTTGCTGTCCAAGAGACTCTTAAGAGTCTTCTCCAACACCACAGTTCGAAAGCATCAATTCTTTGGAGCCTCAGCTTTCTTTGTGGTCCAACTCTCACATCCATACATGACTACTGGAAAAACCATAGCTTTGACTATATGGACCTTCGTTGGTAAAGTCATGTCTCTGTATTTTAATATGCGGTCTGGGTTTGTTATAGCTTTACTTCCAAGGAGCAAGCGTCTTTTAATTTCATGGCTATAGTCACCATCTGCAGTGGTTTTGGAGCCCAGTCCATTGTATATTTTCAACCCCAAACATACTTACTCTTTCTCACCAGGTCATGGTGACTTTGTTTTTTTCATTGAGGGTGAGAAAAAAATATAATATTCTTTATAGAAAATTCACAAACTTAGTCAGTATTCTCAAAATTACCTATTTTCATCTCAATCCCTCCATATTAGTTATGCATGGGACTTTAAGAAATGTCCCATAGAACTACCTTGCTAAATTGAAAATCTGATGGCAGTAGTGTGTGCGTGCCTGCTGTCACTTCAGTCGTGTCTGACTCTCTGTGACCCTATGGACCGTAGCCTGCCAGGCTCCTCTATCCATGGGATTCTCCAGGCAAAGAATACTGGAGTGGGTTGCCATGCCCTCCTCCAGGGTATCTTCCCAGGACCGAACTCGCATCTCTTGGGTCTCCTGGATTGGCAGGCAGGTTCTTTACTACTAGCGCCACCTGGGAAGCCCCTGTAATAGTTACAGCCAATATTTATTGAATGATTTCTTTGTGCCAGCACTATTCTGAATACTTCATGTACAGTAACTCACACATTTTCACCACAGCCCTATGAGATGGATGCTATCATTATTCCCACTCTACAGATGAGGAAACTAAGACACATAATGGTTAAAAGTATCTCCTCCAAATGACCAGTTCAGCAAGTGACAGAGCCAGGATTAGGTCTGAGTAGTCTGGCTTCAGAAGCCATGCTCTTATCCACTTTGCTAAATAAAGTCCCATTGGCAATCCAATCAAGTCCATCTTCCTTAGCAGAGAACGTATTCCTCGCTAGCTCCTTAAGTGTTAGATTTATCAGAACAAAACAACTTATTGCTACCTGCATATACCATGATAATCCACACTTATATGCCTCTAAGCCTTCCTTCTTACTGGCTCTTCTTCCTTTTCTCTCTGTTGTCTAGCTGGCATCTCTCTGTCCTTCTCTGTTTCTCTGCCTCTCCTCGCAACAAATTATTTCTGTCCTGAGCTAGTTCTTTTGCTTCTTTTTATTTCTCTTTCCTTCCCATCCCATTTCTCAATTCCTAAGAGAAGTGAAGTAAATCAACTACTGTCATTCCCTAGTGTTGCAGAGAATTATTCCAAGACCCCATACATATACCAAAATCCATGGATGCTCAAATTGCTTATATAAAATAGCATAGTATAGTCAGCCCTCCATGCTGGTGGGTTTCATGTCTGGGAGTGCAGACAGCAAACTGTATTATGTTAGGGTTGTACAGTGTTTCCTTAAAAAGTGTTCATATCTGATAAAAGTGTGTGACTAGTGACTTATACTTGTGACTCAACCCGGTCACCTTGAATAATCCTTGAATGTGTGTATGTGTGTGTGAAGTCGCTTCAGTAGTATCTGACTCTTTGCGACGCTATGGACTGTGGCCTGCCAGGCTCCTCTGTCCGCAGAATTCTCCAGGAAGAATACTGGAGTGGGTTACCGTGCCCTCCTCTAGGGGATCTTCCTGACCCAGGGATCAAACCGCATTTCTATGTCTCTTGCATTGGCAGGCGAGTTCTTTACCACTAGTGCCACCTGGAAAGTCCAGTGCTTGAGTAGCCTTCTCCAACTATCCTTGAATATGCTTTTGGTTTTCAGAATTCCAAACCATCCCTGGAATTATCTAATAACTTTCTAATTATTATTTCATTTTATGTATAAGGAGGCTTAATCCCAGGGAAGTTGGCTTGGCCAGGATCACACAGTTAATTCCGGATGAAGTTCTGGTTTTCTGATTCAGAAGAGTGTTCCCCCTCTACCTTTTAAGCCTAGTTGGAAAAGGGAGAGAAAATGGAAAATGCTCTTGCTTTACTTCCTGTTCCACATCTTTTTTACTCTGCCAGCAATCAGTTTTCCCGCTTTGGCCTAAGTTTGTTATGCGAAAATGACTGCTTCTCTTTTTTTGAGAAGGTGCCAGGCAGATTCCCCCAGCTCTCTTCTTTCTTTTCTCCTAATCTTCCCCTCAGGCTAGCCCTTTGTCTGGCCATATCTCAAGTTCATGGCTCTGATTGCTCATAAGAAAACACTATGCACAGCATCATCTTTGTTAATCTCTGAAGTATTTAATAATAATAGCACAGAGATGCAGGAATCATGTGCTTTTCATATGGATGGCATGTGTATTTTCATTGCCCATCATTAAAGAGAGAATGCTATTCAAGCTTTTGTATGTAGTATGTAGTAAATAAAACAGCTTGACCCTTAGAGAAAATAGAAATGTAGATTCGGTTGAGAGTCAATATCATGGATATGCTTCCTTTCTCATTAAGATTAAGCAATGAAAGCATCTAACAAGGACTGTATGTATGGACTGGGGTCCACAGACATGTACATGCATATGTGGCCTCAGTGAGAGAGGTACCATAAGTAAAGGTCACAGGAAAGAGAGCAGCTTCACTGACATCAAGGAAATAGCAACTATTTACTGACAGCCAGACATTTCAAATAATATCAAGGATCCCAGAACCACTTCAAAGGCCACTGGCCAGGAAACAGACAAGTCATGAATTTGAATACTTCTGAGATTCTGGAAATTCAAAAGCAGAGCCTTCAGATATTAGCATCAAGGTAGATTATAAGCAATTATTTTATTTCTGGAAAATTTCTCAAAATCTTTTGTGGAAACAGAAGACTAAGACCATTTTCTGCCTTTGAATGATGCCTGTATACTATTAGACATTTGAGGAATGTTTAAAGAAATCCTGGAATCCTGAAAAGTGTCTTTTGTATCTAAAACGTAAGATTTTTTCTTTCAATAAGTAGTACTCTGTGAAATACTTTCTCAACCAGGTAAATGAAAATTGATCTTCTAGGTGTTTCTCAAACTGGTTGTGCCATTTCAAGTTGCTAAAGTGCCAATGAAGTGTCAAGTTCTACTTCAGGAGAAATATGTAGGAAGGGAACAATTAGTAGTTTTGACTATACTAATTTTTTGAACATTATAACTAACTATTTTAAAACTAAAAAAAAATGTTATTCCTGGTACATAGTAAACATAAGAACTGCCTTTAGCAGTTTTTGATTTTACGACATAATCTTACGATTATATTTTCCTCCTAACTAAACAAAGCAATTGAGACCTTTAAACTGCAGTTATTCAAAGTAGTAAAAGCAAAACAATTAGATTATGGTTATTTCATTTCTTGGTCTCAACATTTCCAAAAATCATTCACAAGACTACTTATTTTAAATGAACAAAAATGTTTCTATTCCAATTCCATGGAAGTGGACAGCAGTCTTTCAGTAAACAAATTGCCCCACTTACATCACTCTTAGTATTTGGGAATAGACTTTTGGGATAAACAGAAAGTCTAGCTACAACCACTGTATAAGGCTTTGCTTTTCTTTAGGCATGTCCTTGCCCAGAAAACCTCCCACACGGAGGCAGTGTGGTCTAGAGAATGAAATGTCCATCTTACCTTGCTTTTAGCTTTGCCACTGACTTCTGTATTACCTCCAAAGCTTTGGTTATTTTTATACTCACTTCTTGACATTCTAGTCACATAGGCACCCTTTTCTCTTTCTTCTATGTAGAACTCAACTATTCTGATGAACTAGATTTATCTTGTAGCTGGAAACATGTTTTGGTGATCCACATGTAAATGAGTGACTGACAGAAGTTCAATTTGGAACATGGACCTTACTGCCTCTCAAATAGCCATAGCTCCCTACATCGCAAGATTGTTACAGGTGGGTAAGGAACTTTGGACAACATCCTTCTGAGAGCCTACCAGGCTTCTGACACTGTGCTGGATTCTGGGGATGCACAGGGGAAAGACATAGTTTCTGATTTCAAGGAATTTGCAGGTTCAAAGATCAGAAAGACAACTCTGAGGAAGAGAATGCAGTATGCCAAAGGTTACTGTAGAACTCTGCTGGCACAGAAGGAACACTTGAAAAGGTGAGGAGGAGGAAAAGACTGGAAGAGTTTTTCTGGAGGTGTGGAAAAAGCACTTGCAAAAGCGCTGTGGTTTCAGTATTGCATTCCCAGGGAAATGTGTACAGGTTAGTGTCGGGGCTGTGTGAGGGGCTGTTTGGGAACATATGAGCTCTTTGTGAGCATAATTGATAGTCATTAAAAGATTCTAGCAAGAGAAGGACATCATTATATTTGTGTTTTGGATAACTTGGCTGAAGCTGTGATGACAGGGAGGGAGCAGAGCTGAAATTGTTACATGAACCATGTGGAAAATGAGAAGGGCCTGAACAGTGGCATTGGAGGTGAAGGTATAGAAAAAAGATCATAATCTAAAATATTTTTGATATGTAATTTAAAATGCCTTCCAACTAGTTGGATGTGTGGTGAAGTGAGAGCAAAGAATCTATGTTGTCTCTTCTTCAGTTTCTGGTTTTGCGGGGTGGGTGGAAGGAAGGTGGAGCCATTCAAGACATGATGTATATGTAAGGGGAGGTAGAGTTTGGTGGTAAAGAGTGAGATGAGTCTGAGCTGCTGGAGCTATGTGGATCGTCAACAACGTTAGTTCATTCTTTTGTCCTGTTTCTTTCCTCCATGGAATATTTGTAGATGCCAAGTAGGCATTAGATATATGACTCTGGGCTGGAAATAAGTCTGCATTTAATCAGCTATGGAAATAGATGAAATTGCCCAGAGACATGTATGTAGAGTGAAGAGAAGGAGCAAAGGTCTGAACTCTGGAGCAAATCAATATCAAAAGGATTAAAATATGTTGTTTTCCATGTTACATTTCTAACTACATATTTCAGATGGCTAGAAGAATGGGTGCTTTGAATTTGATTTGAGAAACATTGCAAGAGTTTTGTGAAAATCAGTGAAAACCAGTTTCACTCTGTGGAGTCCAGCAGTGACATAATTTTGAGAAATTTTTTGTAGCAATACAAAGCAAAGGGCAACTAAACTACTGATTATTTTTGGTTCTAAAAGTGTACTTACTGTTAAACCCAAATTCTGAATTGATGCAACTCACAGAATGTAGTTATGAGCTTTATAGCCAAGAATATAATAACTTGATATACGGTGAATACCTGGCTGGATTCTCTACCGTATCCAGGGAGATTAGATTGTGTTTGTGTTGTTCTTTTGTTTTTATTCTTTGTTCAATTTAGTACTCTACACAGAAAAAAAAACTAGTCTTAACACCCCCTCCATCCCAATGCTGATTTTCTTCATTTTCATACCAAGAAGGTAGTCTCCAGCCAATTTTTTATTTCTGAAAGGCTTTCTTTTATTTTCCCCAAATAAATAAAATCTATGGCCTAAATGGTCTAAATATAAACAAGTACACAAGTAGAAGGAACTGCATGTGCTTGGGTTTTTTAAAAATGTGTTTTGATGGTGGGCAATGGAACTCTGTGTGGCTATAAATTAGACAGACTGCTGGGCCCTTAGAAAAAGAGGAGTGGGAGACAGAAGAGGCCTAGAAGAAGCAGCTGGCAGTGAGTAAAATGTCCACTGTGCGTGCCTAGTCACTTCAGTTGTGTCTGACTCTTTGAAACCATATGGACCTTAACCTGCCAGGTTCCTCTGTCCATGAGATTCTCCAGGCAAGAATACTTGAGTGGGTTGCCATGCCCACCTCCAGGGGAATCTTCCTGAACCAGGAATCAAACCCATGTCTCTTATGTCTCCTGCATTGGCAGGCAGGTTCTTTACCACTAGTGCCGCCTGGGAAGCCAAAATGTCCACTAATGCAAGTTAAATTATATGTGTATATATATGTATATGTACAAAGCAGTATATATAGAATATATATAATTATATATATATTAAATTATATAAAGCAAAATGGTGATTATCAGTCTTGGAAAATACAAGCAGATTTTCTCCCTTCCTATTTTGATCCTTGAGCTCCAGGCAAGGGATTCTGTCATTCAGAACCTTCCATGTGCACACTTGGGTTCGCATGCTGTCTTCATGTTGCCTTCTGATCTGCCCAGGATCTGATTAGTGTGATTTCATAAGTCCTAGTTACGTGAAGACACCTCTCTGGCTTTCTTCTTCCTCTCCCTCTTTTCCTTATGAAAACACAATTTTATCACAGCTCATTCTCCACACCTCCATCTTCACCCCCAAGTCATTCTGTATCTGAGTAAGCATCCAGGTTGTTGACTCTTAGCTAATATGAAAAATAAAACTTTTGCTAAATATGTTCCTGGCTAGGAACTAGAACTCCAGGGTTCTCTCTGCATCTCAAGAGAACAAGTTACTACAGATAGCAGTCACTGAAATACAATGGTTTCTTCTGTTTTTCTTACTCAACAGGATGACTTTATAGGTAGAGATGTCAGAGAAAGGTTTTAAAACCTTGGCAGTAGGATTATGTAGATAACTAGCTGATTGATTTATTTCAGCATAAGCTTGGCTCTTTCTCAAGTCATCCTTTTATTAATATTTAGAAGATTAAATCAGAACTTCATGGACCAAGCCTGCCATGGGTCAAAACCCAGGAAATTCAGTGTAACCTATAAATACATGTTGAGGAAATAAAGCTTAAGGAGTGAAGAGAATAAGACCCACTGTAATCCACTCACTCGCTGCAGCAGTGGGTGTTGCTCCAGCCACACCAGTTTCCTTCTCTTCCTTGTCTGCAATAGACATGTTTCCTTAAAGCTTTCCACTTGCTGTTACCAGCCTTGATGCTCTCTTTAGATACCTACATGGTTTGGTCCCTCATTTCCTTCACTTTTCAGATCTGACCACCCTACGTTAAATAGTATCACTCTCATCATTTGTTATCCCCAACTCTATTTTTCTTCAGAGCACTTATATTTTACCCAACAGCATATATTTATTTGTTACTGTCTGTCTATCTTATAGGCCATTGAGTCTAGGGATTTGCCTACTGCTATATCCCCAGAGCCTAGTTCAATGTTTGCTACATGAACAGTATGAAAAGGCAAAAAGATATGCCACTGAAAGATGAACTCCCCAGGTTGGTAGGTGCCCAATATGCTACTGGAGAAGAGTGGACAAATAACTCCAGGAAGAATGTAGAAAGGGAGCCAAAGCGAAAACAATGCCCAGTTGTGGGTGTGACTGGTGATGCAAGTAAAGTTTGATGCTGTAAAGAACAATATTGCCTAGGAACCTGGAATATTAGGTCCATGAATCAAGGTAATTAGAAATGATCAAACAAGAGGTGGTAAGAGTGAACATAGACATTTTAGAAATCAGCGAACTAAAATGGACTGGAATGGGCCAATTTAATTCAGATGACCATTATATCTACTACTGTGGGCAAGAATCCCTTAGAAGAAATGGAGGGATTTGTTGACTCAGTCAACAAAAGAGTCTGAAATGCAGTTCTTGAGTGCAGTCTCAAAAATGACTGAATGGTTTCTGTTCGTTTCCAAGGCAAGCCATGCAATATCACAGCAATCCAAGTCTATGCCCCAACCAGTAATACTGAAGAAGCAGAAGCTGAACGGCTCTATGAAGACCATAATAGGGGACTGGAATGCAAAAGTAGGAAGTCGAGAGATACCTGAAGTAACAGGCAAATTTGGCCTCAGAGTACAAAATGAAGCAGAGCAAAGGCTAACAGAGTTTTGCCAAGAGAACGCACTGGTCATAGCAAACACCCTCTTCCAACAACACAAGAGAAGACTCTACACATGGATATCACCAGATGGTCAACACTGAAATCAGACTGATTATATTCTTTGCAGCCAAAGATGGAGAAGCTCTATACAGTCAGCAAAAGCAAGACCAGGAGCTGACTGTGGCTCAGATTATGCACTCCTTAATGCCAAATTTAGGCTTAAATTGAAGAAAGTAGGGAAAACCACTAGACCATTCAGGTATGACCTAAATCAAATCCCTTATGATTACACAGTGAAAGTGACAAGAAGATTCAAGGGATTAGATCTGATAGAGTGCCTGAAGAACTATGGATGGAGGTTCGTGACATTGTACAGGAGACAGTGATCAAGACCATCCCCAAGAAAAAGAAATGCAAAAAGGCAAAATGGTTGTCTGAGGAGGCCTTACAAATAGCTGAGAAAAGAAGGGAAGCTAAAGGCAAAGGAGAAAAGGAAAGATATACCCATTTGAATGCAGAGTTCCAAAGAATAGCAAGGAGAGATAAGAAAGCCTTCCTTAGTGATCAATGCAAAGAGATAGAGGAAAACAATAGAATGGGAAAGACTAGAGATCTCTTCAAGAAAATTGGAGATACCAAGGGAACATTTTCATGCAAAGATGGGCACAATAAAGGACAGAAGTGGTATGGACCTAACAGAAGCAGAAGATATTAAGAAGTGAATACACAGAAGAGCAATACACAGAAGAACTATACAGAAAAGATCTTCACGATGCAGATAATCACGATGTTGTGATCATTCACCTAGAGCCAGACATCCTGGAATGGGAAGTCAAGTGGGCCTTAGGAAGCATCACGACCAACAAAGCTAATGGAACTGATGGAATTCCCTTGAGCTATTTCAAATCCTAAAAGATGTTACTGTGAAAGTGCTGCACTCGATATGCCAGCAA
Organism: Cervus canadensis; assembly: GCF_019320065.1. NCBI lineage: Eukaryota > Metazoa > Chordata > Mammalia > Artiodactyla > Cervidae > Cervus > Cervus canadensis. The sequence continues at coordinate 45,722,423 of NC_057404.1, read as the reverse complement.
TTTTGGAAAACTTAGCAGTGGCCACAGGACTGGAAAAGGTCAGTTTTCATTCCAATCCCAAAGAAAGGCAATGCCAAAGAGTTCTCAAACTACTGCACAATTGCACTCATCTCACACGCTAGTCAAGTAATGCTCAAAATTCTCTAAGCCAAGCTTCAACAGAACATGAACCATGAACTTTCAGATGTTCAAGCTAGATTTAGAAAAGGCAGAGGAACCAGAGATCAAATTGCCAACACCTGTTGGATCAGTGAAAAAGCAAGAGAGTTCCAGCAAAATATCTACTTCTGCTTTACTGGTTACATGAAAGCCTTTGACTGTGTCAATCACAACAAACTGGAAAATTCAAGAGATGAGACTACCAGACCACCTGACCTGCCTCCTGAGAAATCTGTATGCAGGTCAAGAAGCAACAGTTAGAACTGGACATGGAACAACAGACTGGTTCCAAATTGGGACAGGAATACATCAAGGCTGTATATTGTCACCCTGCTTATTTAACTTATATGCAGAGTACATCATGTGAAATGCTGGGCTGGATGAAGCACAAGCTGGAATCAAGATTGCCGGGAGAAATATCAATAATCTCAGTTACGCAGATGACACCACTCTTATGGCAGAAAGTGAAGAACAACTAAAGAGCCTCTTGACGAAAGTGAAAGAGGAGAGTGAAAAAGCTGGTTTAAAAGTCAGCATTCAAAAAACTAAGATCATGGCATCTGGTCCCATCGCTTCATGTCAAATAGATGGGGAAACAATGGAAACAGTGTCAGACTTTATTTTTTTGGGCTCCAAAATCACTGCAGATGGTAATGCATCCATGAAATTAAAAGATGCTTGCTCCTTGGAAGAAAAACTATGACCAACCTAGACAGCATATTAAAATATAGAGTGATTATTTTGCTGACAAGGTCTGTCTAATCAAAGCTATAGCTTTTCGAGTAGTCATGTATGAATGTGAGAGTTGGGCTATAAAGAAAGCTGAGCACCAAAGAATTGATGCTTTTGAACTGTGGTGTTGGAGAAGACTCTTGAGAGTCTCTTGGACTGCAAGGAGAGCCAGCCTGTCCATCCTAAAGGAAAGCAGTCCTGAATGTTCATTGGAAGGACTGATGCTGAAGCTCCAATACTTTGGCCACCTGATGTGAAGAACTGTCTCCTTGGAAAAGACCCTGACACTGGGAAAGATTGAAGGTAGGAGGAGAAGGGGCTGGCAGAGAATGAGATGGTTGGATGGCATCACCGACTTGATGGACGGACATGAGTTTGAGCAAGCTCTGAGAGTTGGTGATGAACAGGAAAGCTTGTGCTTCAGTCCATGGGGTTGCAAAGAGTCAGACATGTTTGAGCGACAGAACTGAACTGAGGTAGTTAATATGCTTCCCAGGTGCCTCAGTGAGTAAAGAATCTGCCTGCCATGCAAGAGACATGGGAAACACCAGTTTGATCCCTGGATCAGGCAGATACCCTGGAGAGGAAATGGCAACCCACTGCAGTGTTCTTGCCCGGAGAATCGCTTGGATAGAGGAGCCTAGCGGGCTACAGTCCATGGGATGGCAAAAGATTCAGACACGACTGAAGGGGCTGAGCATGCAGCATGCAGGTAGTTAACATATTTTGAACAAATCAATGAAGAATAGTGGAGTTGAGCACGGAACCAGGTAACTCTAATACAGTTTTCTTTCCATTGGTTTAGAGCTTTTTTTAAAAAGAAAATTTAATTAACAGATAATTGCTTTACAGTGTTATGTTGGTTTCTGCCATACAGTAGCATGAATCTGCCATAACTGTACATATATCCCCTTCTTCTTGAGCCTTCCTCCCTCCCCTCCCCACATCTCACTCCTCTAGGTTGTCACCAAGCAGCAGGCAGAGCTCCCTGCATTATACAGCAACTTCCCACTAGCATCTGTTTTACACATGATAGTGTGTATGTTTCAGCGTTACTCTCCCAATTCATCCCACCCTCTCCGCACCCCCCCCCGCCCCGCTATGTCCACTTGGGTCCACAAGTCTGTTCTCTACACCTGTGTCTCTATTCCTGCCCTGCAAACAGGTTCATCAGTACCATTTTTCTAGCTTACATAAAGTGAAAGAAAATGAAAGTTGCTCAGTCGTGTCTGACTCTTTGAGACTCCATGGACTGTACAATCCCTGCAGTTCTCCAGGCCAGAATACTGGAGTGGGTAGCCTTTCCCCTCTCTAGGGGATCTTCCCAACCCAGGTCTCTTGCATCACACACACATATATATATGTATATATATGCACTTTAACATGATATTTGTTTTTTTCTGACTTACTTCTCTCTGTATAACAGGCTGTAGGTAAAGACGTAAATGTAAGGCCAGAAACTAGCCCTTCTCTATTGAGATTATTCTGCTCTTCTTCCTTGCTCTCCATATAAATATTTTAAACAGGCATAAATGCACTTAATAATCGCTTCTTAGGGTAGTTTCCTTGGTGAGGGGCCTCCAATGTCCAGGCACATCAGAAACAGCTGGGCATCTTAATAGTGCAGATTTCCAGGCCTCAAGCCTCTCACTTAGGAGATTTGAGAACTAGTGGTTGTGTGACCTTCTTTCATGGTATGCCTTTGTGACGGCAGATTCCTTCAGGCTCTATTAAAGGCCCTTCTTTTAGGTTTTTACCATGGGTCAATCAGACTACGGATAATCAGCAAATTCTGCTCTAATTCTAACACAGAATCCACTTAGTGGTGCTGCTGCTCTGGGCCATCCATTGGCAGGATAAAACAGAACACGAGTGATGAGGGGAGGAAAGGATGAAATCTAAATTAACAGTATGTTGGCATGGGTGGGTTGGTATGTCTGAGGGCAGCATGGAGGTCACAGCAAAGTCCCCTCAAGCCTGGTGGTGTTTTTGTCTTCAGCTCTACCTAATGAAGAATGGAGACTTTTTCATAGATCCATCATTACTTTGGGTCATATTTCTAGGATTGAGATGGTCATTTCAATGGGTAACTGCAAGAGAGGGGGAATAGGAGAAGGCATGTGCCTGCTAAGATGCATGGTTGTGCTGGTGGTTTAGTCACTCAGTCGTGTCCGACTCTGTGCAGCCCCATGAACTGAAGCCTGCCAGGCTCCTCCGTCCATGGGGTTCTCCAGGCAAGAATATTGGAGTGGGTTGCCATTTCCTTCTCCAGGGAATCTTCCCAACCCAGGGATGGAACGTGCATCTCTTATGTCTCCTGCACCGGAAAGTGAGTGCTTTACTGCTAGTGCCACCTGGAAAACTCAGGAGAAGGCGTAGATGGGCAATAAGAGGTTGCAGAATCTTCCAAACCCTTGGTCATTTATCTGGGAAGGGCACGAGGGTCTCACAAATGCTGGTAAATGGCTGACTTCAAAGAAAGTCAACCTCTTTATGGTTGTTTTAGGGATTAAGAGAGATCCTGTGTGCACAGCACTCCATAAAGTCCCTGGAAAATAATCATCACAGTAAACGATAGTTATTATTATTAACACATGTGTTAAGGTTAAGCAGGAAATCTCCATGTTTCATTCTACCTCATGAATTCCAAAATTTGTCTGGCCTAGAGTGAAAAAAAGTGCTTAACATACATGAAGTGTGTTGAACTTTTCAAAAGCAATCAAACAGCACTTACTTACTTGATGGTATACTTGTTCTTACCACCATTGTGATACTTAAGTTTACTGTGTACTTCCAACCATATTCCTAAAGACGTAAAACTCAATAAAGTCCAAAATATATTTGGCAAAATGTTTTTTATCCTTAATTTTTGAAGCTGCGTGTTTGGAAGAAAACTTATTCACATGCTATTAATTATTTGACACATAATTAAGAACTTGAAAACAGTTTAAAAGCACTTTCAAACTTTCTTTTCCTTGAGAAATTGAAGTTGTCTTTGGTTTTGTTTGGGACTAAAACACTAACCATGTCTGCTCTATTTAGGCAGAAACAACTCCTTGCTTACCCTTCTCTTCACAGTAATAGGGGATCTTCCTGACCCAGGGATTGAACCTAGGTCTTCTGCATTGCCGGCAGATTTTTTTTTTTTTTAATTTTTAAATTGAAAAGTAATTACTTTACAGAATTTTGTGGTTTTCTGTCATACAACAAGATGTCATACATCAACAAGAATCAGCCATCGGTACACCCATGTCCCCCCCCCCCCCCCGCCCCCCATCTCCCTCCGCATCCCATCTCCCTCCGCATCCCACCTTCCGCCTGTCACAGAGCCCCTGTTTGAGTTCCCTTAGTCATATAGCAAATTCCCATTGGCTATCTATTTTACATATGGTATTGTAAATTTCTATGTTACTCTCTTCATACATCTCCCCTTCTCCCTCCTCTCCTACCACTGTGTCCATAGGTCTGTTCTCTGTTTCTCCATTGCTGCCCTGAAAATAAATTTATCAGTGCTATCTCTTCAGATTCCATATGTATGTGTCAGTATACGATATTTATAGTTTTTTTTTTTTTACTTACTTCACTCTGTACAATAGGCTCTAATTTTGTCCACCTCATTAGAACAGATTCAAATGCATTCCTTTTTATGGCTGAGTAGTATTCCGTTGTGTATACATACCACAGTTTCTTTATCCATTCATCTGTTGATGGACATATAGGTTGCTTCCATTTTCTAGCTTTGGAAATAGTGCTGCAGTGAACATTGGAGTACATGTGTATTTTTCAGTTTTGGTTTCCTTAGGGTATATGCCTGGGAGTGGGATTCCTGGGTCATATTGTGGTTTTATTCCTAGCTTTTTAAGGAGTCTCCATACTGTCTTCCATAGTGGCTATATCAGTTTATACTCCTACCAGCAATGCAAGAGTGTTCCCTTTTCTCCACAACCTCTCCAGCATTTATTGTTTGTAGACTTTTTGATGAGGGCCATTCTGACCAGTGTGAGGTGGTATCTCACTGTACTTTTGATTTGCATTTCTCTAATAATGAGTGATGTTGAACATCTTTTCATGTGCTTGTTAACCATCTGTATGTTGTCTTTGGAGAAATGTCTCTTCAGGTCCCTTTCCCACTTTTTTTTTTCATTTATTTTTATTAGTTGGAGGCTAATTACTTTACAATATTGTAGTGGTTTTTGTCATACATTGACATGAATCAGCCATGGATTTACATGTATTTCCCATCCTGATCCCCCCTCCCACATCCCTCTCCACCCGATCCCTCTGGGTCTTCCCAGTGCACCAGGTCCGAGCACTTGTCTCATGCATCCACCTTTCCCACTTTTTGATTGGGTTGTTTGCTTTTCTGGTATTGAGTTGTATGAGCTGCTTGTATATTCTGGAAATTAATTCTTTATCAGTTGTTTCCTTTGCTATTATTTTCTTCCATTCTGAGGGTTGTCTGTTCATCTTGTTGAAAAAACAACTGTTGAAAGACAAGTGAAAAAATACCAGTTTCCTTTGCTCTGCAAAAGCTTTTAAGTTTAATCAGGTCCCACTTGTTTATTTTTATTTCCATTACTCTAGGAGGTGTGTCATAGAACATCTTGCTTTGATTTATGTCATCAAGTGTTCTGCCTATGTTCTCCTCTAAGAGTTTAATAGTTTCTGGTCTTACATTTAGGTCTTAATCCATGTTGAGTTTATCTTTGTGTATGGTGTTAGGTAGTGATCTAATTTTATTCTTTTGCATGTAGCTGTCCAGTTTTCCCAGCACCATTTATTGAAGAAGAGGTCTTTGCTCCATTGTATATTCTAGTCTCCTTTATCAAAAATATATCCCTGGTGGCTCAGATGGTAAAGCGTTTGCCTACAATGCGGGAGGCCTGGGTTTGATCCCTGGGTCAGGAAGATCCCCTGGAGAAGGAAATGGCAACCCGCTCCAGTATTCTTGCCTGGAGGATCCCATGGACAAAGGAGCCTAGTAGGCTACAGTCCATGGGATCACAAAGAGTCGGACACGACTGAGCAACTTCACTATAACATCTGTTATCAAAAATAAGGTACCTGTATGTGCATGGGTTTATCTCTGGGTTCTCTGTCTTGTTCCATTGGTCTGTATTTCTGTTTTTGTGCCAGGACCATGCTGTCTTGATGACTGTAGCTTTGTGGTTTAGCCTGAAGTCAGGAAGGGTGATTCCTCCAATTCCACTCTTTCTCAAGACTGCTTTGGCCATTTGGGGTCTTTTGTGTTTTGTATGAATTGTGAAATTTTTTGTTCTAGTTCTGTGAAAAATGCCATTGGTAATATGATAGGGATTGCATTGAATCTGTAGATTGCATTTGGTAGTATAGTCATTTTCACAATATAGATTCTTTTTACCCAGGAACATGGACTATATCTCCATCTGTTTATGTCATCTTTGATTTCTTTCATCAGTGTCTTATAGTTTTCCACATACAGGTCTTTTGTCTCCATAGGTAGGTTTATTCCTAGATATTTTATTCTTTTTGTTGCAATGGTGAATGGTATTGATCCTTAATATCTATTTCTGATTTTTTATTGTTAGTAAATAGGATTGCAAGTGATTTCTGTGTATTGACCTTGTATCCTGTGACTTTGCTGAATTTGCTGATTAGCTCTAGTAATTTTCTGATAGTTTCTTCTGGGTTTTCTATGTATAGTATCATGTCATCTGAAAACAGAGTTTTACTTCTTTTCTGACCTGGATTCCTTTTATTTCTTTTTCTTCTCTAATTGCCATAGCTAGGACTTCCAAAACTATGTTGAATAATAGTGGTGAGAGTGGACACCCTTGTCTTGTTCCTGATCTTAGAGGGAAAAGCTTTTAGTTTTTCACTATTGAGAATAATGTTTGCTGTGGACTCTTCATGTATGGCCTTTACTGTGCTGAGGTAGGTTCCTTCTATACTCATTTTTTGAAGCATTTTTAAAAATCATAAATAGATGCTGAATTTGTTGAAGGCTTTTTCTGCATCTATTGAGATGATCATAAGGTTTTTTATCTTTCAATTTGTTGATCTGGTGTATCTCGTTGATTGATTTGTATATATTGAAGAATCCTTGCATCCCTGGAATAAACACAACTTGATCATGGTGTATGAGCTTTTTAATGTGTTCTTGGATTCTGTTTGCTAGAATTTTGTTGAGGATTTTTGCATCTATTTCATCAGTGATATTGGCCTATAATTTTCTTTTTTCATATTGTTTTGCCTGGTTTTGGTATCAGGGTGATTGTGGCCTCGTAGAATAAATTTGCAAGTATTCCTTCCTCTGCAATTTTTGGGAAGAGTTTCAGAAAAATAGGCATTAGCTCTTCTCTAAATGTTTGCTAGAATTCCCCTGAAGCCATCTGGTCCTGGGCTTTTGTTTTTTGGGAGATTTTTGATCATTGTTTCAATTTCAGTGTTTGTAACTGCATTGTTCATAATATCTACTTCTTGCTGGTTCAGTCTTTGGAGGCTGATCTTTTCTAAGTATCTGTCCATTTCCTCTAGGTTGTCCATTTTATTAGCATATAGTTGCTCATAATATTCTCTTACGATCCTTTGTATTTCTGTGTTGTCTGTTGTAACCTCTTCTTTTTTATTTCTAATTTTGTTGATTTGATTTTTTCCCCTTTTCTCCTTGATGAGTCTGACTAGTGGTTTGTCAATTTTGTTTATCTTCTCAAAAAAACCAACTTTTAGTTTTGTTAATCTTTGCTGTTGTTTCCTTCATTTATTTTTAATTTATTTCTGCTCTGATTTTTGTGATCTTCCTTCTGCAGACTTTGGGGATTTTTTGTTGTTGTTCTTTTTCAGCTGCTATAGATGTAGAGTTAGGCTGTCTAGTTGACGCTTTTCTTGTTTGTTGAGGTATGATTGTATTGCTATAAACCTCCCTCTTAGAACTGCTTTTGCTGAATCCCATAGGTTTTGGGTCATCGTGTTTTCATTTTCATTTGTTTCTAGGAATCTTTTGATTTCCTTTCTTATTTCTTCAGTAACCTCTTTGTTATTAATGTATTTTTTAATCTCCATGAGTTTGTGTTTTTTTCTTTTACCCCCCTGTAGTTGATATCTAGTCTCATAGCATTGTGGTCAGAGAAGATATTTGATATGATCTCTATTTTCTTAAATTTACTGAGGCTTGGTTTGTGGCCCAAGATGTGGTCTATCCTGGAGTATGTTCCATGTGTACTTGAGAAAAAAGTGTAGCCTTCTGCATTTGGATGGAAAGTGCTGAAGATATCAATTAGGTCCATTTGGTCTGATGTTTCATTTAGGGTTTATGTTTCCTTATTGATTCTCTGTTTTGATGATCTGTCCATTGGTGAAAGTGGGGGTGTTAAAGTCCCCTACTAATATTGTGTTGCTGTTGATTTCTCCTCTTACACCTGTTAGTGTTTGCCTTATGTATTGAGGTGCTCCTATGTTGGGTGCATAGACACTTGTGATGTCTTCTTCTTGGGCTGAACCCTTGATCATTGTGTAGTGTCCTTCTTTGTCTTTTATAATATTCTTTATTTTAAAGTCTTTTTTGTCTGAAATAAGGATTGCCACTCCAGCTTTCTTTTGGTTTTCATATGCATGGAATATCTTTTTCCATCCTTTTACTTTCAACCTGTATATGTCTCTAGGTCTGAAGTGGGTCTCCTGTAGGCAGCATATATATGGGTCTTGTTTCTCTATCCATTCAGTCAGTCTGTATCTTTTGGTTGGTGCATTTAATCCATTTACATTTAAGGTAATTATTGATACATATGTTCCTATTGGCATTTTCTTGATTGATTTGGGTTTGTTTTTGTAGGTCTTTTCTTTCTCTTGTGTTTACTGGATATGTAAGTCCCTTTAGTATTTGTTGCAGTGCTGGTTTGGTGGTGCTGAATTCTCTTAACTTCTGCTTGTCCATAAAGCTTTTGATTTCTCCATTAATTTTGAATGACATCTTTGCGGGGTATAGTAATCTTGGTTGTAGATTTTTCTCTTTCAGTACTTTAAATATTTCCTGCCATTCCCTTCTTGCCTGTAGAGTTTCTGCTGAAAGATCCACTGTTAATCATATGGGTTTTCCCTTGTATGTTACTTTTTAAGCACACTTTCTTTGTGCTTAATCTCTGTAGCTTGATTAATATGTGTCTTGATGTGTTTCTCCTTGGGTTTAATCAGTAAGGGACTCTCTGTGCTTCTTGGACTTGACTGACTATTTCCTTTCCCATGTTGGGGGAAATTTTCAACTATAATTTCTTCAAAAATTTTCTCAGTGCTTTTCTTTCTTTCTTCTTCCTCTGGGACCCCTATAACTGGAATGTTGGTATGTTTAATATTGTCAGAGACCAAAGGTCTCTGAGGGTATCCTCAATTCTTTTCACTCCTTGCCCTTTATTCTGCTCTTCAGCAGTTATTTCCACCATTCTATCCTCCAGCTCACTTATCCATTCTTCTGCCTCAGCTATTCTGATATTTGTTCCTTCTAGAGTATTTTTAATTTCAGTAATTGTGTTATTCATGTTTGTTTGCTTATTCTTTACGTCTTCTATGTACTTGGTGATTGTATGCAGGCATATTCTTTATTGTTTGAGCCACCAAGGAAGCCCTTAATTGGCACAAAGCCTGGCAAGTAATAGGTGTTCAATTATTTACTGAATGAGTGAGCCATCAGGGGACTCAAATTTGGTGATTCCTGTATGTATTTGCATTCAATGGTCTCAACTTGAGTGTTCTCATTCTAATAAACTCTAAACTCACAATAGGTTTATCAGTTTTCTAAGGTTGCTATAACACACTGTCATAAACTGGGTGGCTTAAAAAAGCAGAAATTTATTCTCTCATAGGTCTGGAGGCCAGAAGTCTGAAGTCAAGGTGTTGGCAGGGCTGTGTCCGTTCTGAAGTCTCTAGGAGACAGTCTTTTCTCACTCCTCCAGCTTTTAGTGACTCCAGGCATTGCTTGGCTGTGACTGCAGAGCTGCGGTCTCTGCCTCCCTCTTGACGTGGCCTTGTCCTTTGTGTCTTCACCTCCATATCTTCCAAGGAAACCTGCCACCTGGATCATCTTCGATGATTTCATCTGAGACTCCTTAACTTGAATAATCTGCAAAGTTGCTTTTTCTGGATGAAATCAAATTCACAGATTCTGGGACATGGGCATATCTTTCAGAGGGTCACCATTCAACCTTCCCTGGGCTTCCCTGAGGCTCAGATAGTAAAGAATCTGCCTGCAATGTGGGATGCCTGGATTCGATCCCTGGGTTGGGAAGATCCCCTGGAGGAGGGCATGGCAGTGCACTCCAGTATTCTTGCCTGGAGAATCCCCATGGACAGGGGAGCCTGGCAGGCTCTAGTCCTTGGGGTCTCAAAGAGTCAGATATGACTGAGCAACTAAGAACAGCACAGCATTCAACCTACTACAATGAATTAATGGGAATTTTCAGCATTTAGAGTGGGGTTGTTTTTCCCTTGTTATTTTTCTCACTACATCACTATATACAGATTTTTGAAGTTTTTGTAGCTGAGAAGGTTGAGAACATGGTTTTTTTTTTTGGCCTAATTAAGGATAGAAAATGGGTAAAAACAAATCAACATTGAACCTGTGGATGGGGAAAATATGGTGAATGTTGATAACTCATGGGTAGAGACAGGAAGTTAAACAAGTACTCAGGAAGTAATGTTACACCCGACCTGATGATGTCTGTATGATGTATTAGGGGTGTGTATTTGAAACAGTGATTTGAGTGATGACAAATGTAAAAGAATAGTGGTTGTGATGATGTATAAAGACCATTCTATAATAATCTCAGTGTTTTACCTTTGGAGAGGGAAAGTAATTTTATAGAGAACTGATAAGTCATAGAGACAAGGCCAAAGACTCTTGGAATCAACAGTTTGAAAATGAAAGTCCCAAGAAGAATTCTGATTAGGAAAGAGACCTGGGGTAGATGTGGCTTCTATATTGAAACCATCTGAATTCGATTTGGCAGTAGTAAAATGCAATAATAGAATGTATAATATCAAAAGAAAGAATACATCAGTGGAAAAATTTTCAAACATTAAACAAAGAGCCAGAGAGAACACTTTGAGAATTCTTGTATTTCTGGTAAGCTTTTTATTGAGAGGAAACAGTGGAAATCGAAAATGTTCAACAGGTGGCGGCTTCAGTAAGTTTTTTTGCCTAGTGAGGATAAAATTTTTGCTAAAATAAGCCAGGATTGCTTAAGTGAAAGAATTCTTGAGAAAAGGGAGCTATCGGGGAGTAAAAAATATCCTAAAAGGGAAAGAATACACTGAACAGGTTAGAACTTTAGCACCACAGGAGGAGTTTGATGAATAGAACACTTGAAGAACCCAATAGTAATTGGAACAGTGTTCCTTCTGTTGTAAGGCTTAATCACTGAAGTGAGATTTTAATGCATGGCCTTTTATAAAAAATAACTAAAATTTGTTTGTTATATCCAGTGGCAGACAAGTCAGAAAAAAATATATTTGTAAAAATGGAAAGTACCTGCAACTTTGAGGATTAAGAAATAATGAATTTATGTTTGAGATCTCAAGGGAAAATTGTAAATCTGTCTTTTCCTGTCACTGGAAATTTCTTTTGGTGAATTCATTATCAAACTCAGGCAGCTAAAGTCAAATAGTAAGGATATTAGTGAAGATGTTTGGGATTTATGTGAAAGGAAGGTATATACTTGTCATGTGAATGTCCTTTTCTATATGCAAGTAAAATGAATTCCTCCCATTTAATTTATGTCCTTTCAAAATGACTGAGATAATGATATTCCTATAGCTTCAGTTTCTGCTTATGCCATTCAGATTCCCTTTTCTTTTGGTCTTATGTAACCGGTATTCCCTCTTCGATTTTCTTGCCTCTGACTCTGTAGACACAGGGGTATCCACTCTTTTCTGTATTCTGACAGCAACCACATTGTAGGTTAAATTGTCTCAACAAGTATTTTTTCTAAGTTTGTTTGAAGCTTAATATTAAAAAGAAATTTTATATACAGTGCATATAATTCAAGTAACCCATTCTCGATTGCTAAAAATATAATCATCCCATTAATTCAATGACTTTTTTTTTTACAGTTTTAAATAACAGTGTGCAAATGAGCTGATGATTATGTCCCCATGGAAGTTAAATCAACCCATCTGTCTAATGTTCTTTTCTCTCTTAAATATCCTGCACTTATTTCCTGACATGTAAATAAATCTTGAAGATTTATTTTTGAATTTTTTCAAATTTCCGAGCAATGGTCGACTATGAACTCATCCTGGAGCTTTGGGATAATGTATGACAATTGAGAAATGGAAACAAAAGAATGTAATTGACACTTGTGTTTTTATGTTTAAAAAATCAAGAAAAAATTGTTTAATATTCTATCTGTACAGATAGGTGTGTGAGTGTGTACTAACCTGTGGACTGAAGCCCGCCAGGCTCCTCTGTCCATGGGGTTTTCCAGACAGTACTGGAGTGGATTGTCACTTCCTTCTCCAGGGGTTCTTACTGGTCCAGGGATCGAACCTGAGTCTTCTGCATTGGCAGGCAGGTTCTTTACCACTGAGCCGCCAGGGAAGCCTATGGATAGGTAGCACATTATATACTTTACCAGTAAATATGCATGTAATGTGTATACATTTCAGAAAATCCCACTGGTATTTTAAAAACATTTCTTCTTTATATTTTTTAGCATTAAACTTTAGCCTTCAAAAGGACATTTAAAAATAAGAGACTTACTAAATAATACCTGAGAACTTGAACTCAGGTTCCTGTGACATGCATTATTCTTCTGGAAAGTCTTTGCTTTCTGATGTACAAGAAAACATACTTCTGGGTCTCCAAAGCTCTCTCAGAATTTCTTTCTGCTGCAGTACCTGGGCAGTGAGCAGGAGTGCCTGAGAGTCTTATAAAGAGACCTCAGCAACACTGCTGGCCCTAAGAGACTGCAACAATGATGGTTTGTCACTATTACATCTCTTTTGAAGATTTTGTCTGTTCTTTCTCTTTATGTTTTTTCCTCCTGTCTAATTACTACATTAAATCACAGAATCATTTGAAATTTCCTCTTTGAGCACTGTGGTTCAACCTAGCTCAAATCCAGTAAACTTGACAAATCTTAGTTTTAGCAGGAGGTTCCAGTGCTGTGAAGTCCTTCTGGGGTTCCCAGTGCTGCAGGTGGCAACATAAGGTGGCTAACTGAGTTAGTTTCAAAACAGAGGTAAATTCTCTTCCCTGCTAAATAACACTGGTAGTTCTGCTCTGGAGTTTGTCTTTGTGTAACAGTTTGTTCAGTTCAGTCGCTCAGTTGTATCCGACTCTGCAACCCCATGAATCGCAGCATGCCAGGCCGCCCTGTCCATCACCAACTCCTGGAGTTTACTCAAACTCATGTCCATCGAGTCTGTGATGCCATCCAACCATCTCATCCTCTGTCGTCCCCTTCTCCTCCTGCCCCCAATCCCTCCCAGCATCAGGGTCTTTACCAGTGAGTCAGTTCTTCACAACAGGTGGCCAAAGTATTGGAGTTTCAGCTTCAGCATCAGTCCTTCCAGTGAACACCCAGGACTGATCTCCTTTAGGATGGACTGGTTGGATCTCCTTGCAGTCCAAGAGACTCTCAAGAGTCTTCTCCAACACCACAGTTCAAAAGCATCAATTCTTTGGTGCTCAGCTTTCTTTATAGTCTAACTCTCACATCCATACATGACCAGTGGAAAAAGCATAGCTTTGACTAGACAGACCTTTGTTGGCAAAGTAATGTCTCTGCTTTGTAATATGCTGTCTAGGTTGGTCATAGTCTTTCTTCCAAGGAGCAAGTGTCTTTTAATTTCATGGCTGCAGTCACCATCTGCAGGAATTTTGGAGCCCAGAAAAATAAAGTCTGACACTGTTTCCACTGTTTCCCCATCTAGTCTCTGCTTATAACATAAATGTTAGATTTTATCCCACTGAAAATAAGACATATCAGTAAGTGTGGTGATGTGGTCATAGTGTTAGAATTTTTCTTCTTACTGTCTTTTCTGCATTTATGACTTTATTCTTAGCCTTTCTTAGAAAAAGGAGTCCCCTTTTCTAAGGTATTTGAATCCTCGATTTGTCCTCACTTCAGTTAAGAATAAATATTGAGCATATATTATATTCCAGGCATTGTGCTAAGGCATATAGAGTATGAAACAGTCATTAAAACAGACCTAATCTTTACCTCTCAAGGAATTTATAGTCTCTCAAGCAATTCAGACAATAAAGAAGTCATTGAATATGTAATAAATGTTGCAAAGGAAGAACAAAAGAGTGCTATGACAATGCCTTTAAAAAAAAGGGCATTCTTGGGACTTCCCTGGAGGCTCAGTGGTTAAGATTCCATTCATCAAATTCAGGGGGCTCAGGCTTGATCCCTGGTTGGGAAACAGTGTCAGACTTTATTTTCTTGGACTCCAAAATTACTGCAGATGGTGACTGCAGCTATGAAATTAAAAGACACTTGCTCCTTGGAAGAAAGACTATGACCAACCTAGACAGCATACAAAGCAGAGACATTACTTTGCCAACAAAGGTCTGTCTAGTCAAAGCTCTGCTTTTTCCACTGGTCATGTATGGATGTGAGAGTTGGACTATAAAGAAAGCTGAGCACCAAAGAATTGATGCTTTTGAACTGTGGTGTTGGAGAAGACTCTTGAGAGTCTCTTGGACTGCAAGGAGATCTAACCAGTCCATCCTACAGGAATCAGTCCTGAATATTCATTGGAAGGAGTGATGTTGAAGCTGAAACTCCAATACTTTGGCCACCTAAGTTGTGAAGAACTGACTCATTGGAAAAGACCCTGATGCTGGGAGGGATTGGGGGCAGGAGGAGAAGGGGACGACAGAGGATGAGATGGTTGGATGGCATTACAGACTCAATGGATATGAGTTTGAGCGAGCTGCAGGAGATGGTCATGGACAGGGAAGCCTGGCATGCTGCAGTCCATGGGGTTGCAAAGAGTTGCACATGACTGAATGACTGAACTGGGGAACTAAGATCATACATGCCACACGATGTGGCCAAATTTTTTTTTAAGGCATTCTTTAATGAGATTTGTAATGGAATGAGGCCACGAAAGTCTCTAGGTCCCATTTCTTCTGTTCTTCTTTAGCCCATATTCTCCTACTTTCCATGTTCATACAAGCAAGACCTAGATAAGGAGGAGGATGAAAGCACTGCTCACTGTCCTGCAGTTCTTTTAATCTGATTTATAACCAGATATAAAAGTGGAATCAATTTTAGATTATTTTAAAGCAACATTTGTGGGTGTAGTTGGTTTGTTTCATTGGGAATGTGGAGACTTACTTCAGAAGTTTCATTGATCCAGTTTCCTTTGCCCATTGTCTTAAGCCAAGTACAGTGATGAATGGAATATGATTTGGATGTGGAACTCCTAGATATCATCTTGTGTTTTGACATGAAGTGAAGTGAAGTCGCTCAATTGTGTCTAACTCTTTGCAACCCTGTGGATTGTAGCCAACCAGGCTCCTCCATCCATGGAATTCTCCAGGCAAGAATACTGGAGTGGGTTGCCATTTCCTTCTCCAGGGGACCTTCCTGGTGTTTTAGCAAGCCAATAAACAGTTAAAATTTGATAGCATCTGGAACTACATAATGTTTGCACTTGTGTTTAAAGTGAAGTTCCTGGTGGCTGAGATGGTAAAGAATCCACCTGCCATGTAGGAAACCGAGGTTCGATCCCTGGGTCAGTAAGATGCCCTGGAGAAGGGATGCTACTCACTCCAGCATTTGAAGAATTCCATGGACAGAGGAGCCTGGTGGGATCACAAAGAGTTGGACACAACTGAGTGACTAACACTACTACTACTAACCATTTTGTAGATATTCCTAAGATGTGGACTGAGCTACCTGTAATCTTCCTTTATGTGTGGATCAGTTAGCTTATGTAATTAATTTGGATGACTTGAGAGCTCTTACGATAGAATGTCTTAATTTTTACCCTCTTCATCACACACATGCACACCTGTGCTGTATCTCTGTGCACACAGGCATGCATGTTATTAAATGTATCCCTGCAGATCCTTGGAGGTATACTCTATTACATCTGAGAGATAGGAATACTTGCTTTCTGAATGCATAGATCATCTTACTAGAAAGTTTTTTTTCCTATATCCTTGTAACTGAAAAAGGATGAATTATCAGAATTAAACAGAAAATTCTGAATTAAACAGAAAAAGGTTATCATGATCATGAAGTTTTGTGTTTTGATTTATTCTACATATGAAGCTTTGATATTTTCAATCTGTTTAGCAACCATAGTATAAAACAATCCTCCTGGTTATAGATAGCTGCAGAAAAGATTGAAAAACAGAGTCAGGAAAAGTGGAACAAGTTGGTAGCAGAACCAGGAGTAGAATCCACAGAACGTCATATTCAATTTGTGATTAATTGCCAGGGCCATATTGCTTTTCTCAACCATTGAAGAACTAGTGGAATGCTGTAAGAATTTGGTTACAAAGATTAGGAAAGTAATCCTTTAAGAAATTTCCAGTAAGAAAACGTTAGAGACTTAATTAGATTGATTTAAAACATTATTTGCTTAATCATGTTTTGTGAGTTCTTTGTTCAAAAATTTTGGGAAACATTGTATTACATGACTTGAAGTATGTTTCTTTATTGTAGGACTTCTCAGACTCTTTCAGGTTTTAGTGTGCCTTATAACTATCCCAGGTGGCTCAGTGGTAAGGAATCCACCTGCCAAAGGAGACTCGGGAGACGCAGCTTCAATCTTTGGGTCAGGAAGATCCCCTGGAGGAGGAAACAGCAACCCATTCCAGTATTCTTGCTTAGAAAAATCTCATGGACAGAGGAGACTGGTGGGCTACAGTCCATGGAGTCACAAAGAGTTGGACATGACGGAGCATGCATGCACACACACAACTAAAGGAGGAAAATAGTTTGTTGTGTTTTTCTAGCTTATTTTACCTAGTGGTCAACCTTTTGAGGGACATGTATTCATATTTGATGGATTACAGTTTGGAAATTACATATCTAGGCTAGTGACTCTCATTGTATGCCTCTCCATTTGACACAACAGTTTGTACACCTGGGAGCTTCTTCAGAGTATGAGGGTAGGAAGGTGTCATACCTTTGAGTGAAGATTCTAACCAATATATCAAGAAGAGATTTCCAACTAAAAAGTTCTTTTTTTTTTTTTTTTGAGTACATTTGTTATGGTCTAAATGTATCACTGCAAAACTTGTATGTTGAAACCCTAATCCCCAGTGTGGCCATATTTGGAATAAGCAAGTACTTGAGGTTAAATGGGGTCATAATGGTGGGCCCTTAGCCTATAGGATTAGCGTCTTTATAAGAATAGACGCTAGAATGCTTCCCCTACTCCCAACATCCCCATGTCAGTGCTCAGGAAAAGTCATTTGAGGACCACACAAGCCCATAAAGCTGAGAAGAAAGCTATCACTAAACCTTGCCAGAATTTGACCTTGGACTTTCCAGCTTCAGAAATGAGAAAATAAATTCCTGTTGTTTAAACCACCCAGTGTATGGCAATCGGAGTAGACTCAGACAGCATTTAAAGCTAAAAGATCACCAGATTTTGTTTGAAGCATGGAAATCCCCATAAAAAGGCTCCATACTATGGCCCCAAGATACAGTTTCCTTATATCTTAATATCAACTGATTAGGTCTCAAGGAGTGTGGCTATGTGGTTGTGGAGGAGCAGTGATGGTAATGGCATGAGGAGCATGAAGGCCCACATGTACTGAACAGGGAGCTGTCCCCTCACATCACAGCAGCTTTTGGTGAGCCCTGCTCCCTGACCAATTGAAAAAATTTGAATTCTAGGCTTCAGATTTAGCCTAACTAATTCTTGATTCTTGATTGGTGATTCTTGATTCTTGAATGGTGATTTCAGTGGTTGAGCTCTCTGAATATTCAGTGTTTGAGACCCCAGCCCAACCCCAGTTCACATCTGCTAGTCCTCTTTAAGGCAGTCAGAGACTACAAGATCAGAAAAAAGAAAGTTTCAAAGCTTATTTCTTTTGTGTTTTTTTTAAATTTAGCAACATATGTGGGAAAGATCTTACAACCACCCACCTTGCAAAAGACTTATTTAGAAAACTTAAACAGAAAAGAGCCATAATTTTTACACTATTCTCCAAGGCAAATGGGCACATGTGTTTGCATGCTCACATGCAAGGGATCCACTTACACAGACTTTAAGAATGATTCAGTTGTAGAGATTGAACATTTCATACCTGTAAGCTGTATTTTATTTATGAGTCACATCAAAGTATTTAACGGGGACTTATGGTTTTAAAAATACTAATCATAAAACATAAATGTACAGGCATGAAAAAAACCATTTGGCTTCTGATATAATACAGCACATGATTTATCCAGGTGAATAAGAGTGGACATGTGAAGGAGACTCAGAAGAGGCCAGAGTCCATGGAAGGATTGCTTTGACTCTCCCGAATACTACACAGACCTGTCTTCACATTGGAGATCTAAAACAGTGCATGAAAGCAAAGACACAGGTGTTGACCAGGCCCATGAATCAGGCTCGCTTTGTTTATATTACACACAGTGACCTCTTCTCCTGGGAGATCAGATTGCAAATGGAAACTGGGAGCAGCACTTGGGAAACTAACAAATGCTGATCTCTAAGTGATGCCCTTTTCCTTTCGGACATGAGTTTGCCTCATGTCATGAGAACATCTTAGCAGTGAGTCAAAGACATTTGAAGTTTCTTTCTTGCATTGTGTCCTGACCTGTGTACTTAAATACCAACCTGCATACAAAACCACTCTAAGTGATTAAATATGCATCTTATTTTAGGAACTTCTTGTAACTTCTAGTCACATTTTGATGATTTATCTAATGTTACTTTTGTAAGTCACCACTTTATTCATCCTAGGAAAACCATACTGTAGCCTAGAATCTTCTTTAGAATTGCCTTGAAATCATCCAAGTAAGGTGAACATGAACAAGGGTACCCCACTCAGAGCTGTTGGGTTCACTTCCTTTTGCTTCACTGTATCTATACCACAAAAGTGAAAAGTAGTTACTTGGCATATCCACATTCAAATCAGAACACTAGGTTTCTTTGTCTGGAAGAATTGCCCTAAGAAAGAGAACGTTTGGACATAGATTAAGCTCCTGCACTGAAGGAATGAAACTGAAGACCAGTGAGAGGTTTGCGTGTGTGCTCAGTCATGTCTGACTCTTTGTGACCCCATATATCTTTTCAGGTTCCTCTGTCCATGGGATTCTCCAGGCAAAAATCCTGGAGTGGATTGCCATTTCCTTCCCCAGGGAATCTTCCCAACCCAGGGACTGAACTTGCATCTCCTGTATTGGCAGGCAGATTCTTTACCACTGAGCCACCTGGGAAATGCCAGTGAGAGGTTAGCATCAGTGAAAACATTCTCAACCTTCTGTTAAATATGCTATTTCATCATGTTGAATTAAGAAAACATGAATGTCTTTAAAATCTGCTTTGGAAATATTTTCCTTTCAAATCCTTTTAGCAACCAAAGTGTCTTACTGTCTTCCAGTGTAATGTGACTACAAAAACTCATATATCCAGGTGAGAGAGAGAGACTTGAAATGCAGTTCTGTCCTAGAGGCTTAAATCACTTGAGCCTCAGAGGAGGGGATTCTTGGGGAGATGCTCATCCAGATTTTTCGTGGAAGGCTAACAGTGCCCCTAGTCGCTTCCCTTCATTGTTTTTTAATTCAGAGTTGTTCATTGAGAGGTAGAGGTGACCGGACTTAATGTTGGTGGGAGCTTGTCATGTGGAAAGCTGTCTCTGGCAGGAGAAACAGTCAATGGCAATCAGCTTTCATTCTTGCTATACAATGCAGCAATATGATACATACATGGTTTAGTGAGCTGAAGAGGCTGTGACATGAATCTCCATGAGTACTTTTCCAAACATTCTAAGTTCCTTCAGGTACAT
Source organism: Cervus canadensis (assembly GCF_019320065.1). Taxonomy (NCBI): domain Eukaryota; kingdom Metazoa; phylum Chordata; class Mammalia; order Artiodactyla; family Cervidae; genus Cervus; species Cervus canadensis. The sequence continues at coordinate 45,702,574 of NC_057404.1, read as the reverse complement.
TCCATTCCCCCTTCTTTGGTTTTTGTTTTGGTCATCTCACAGGAAACCAGTCTCAAGGGATTTGTCTAGAGGCCAAGTTGATATTTCAACAGGGTTGAAATAGAACCTCACCTACCAGGGTGAGGATAATCTTCCATACATGCTCAGGTCCCTTCTGTAGAAACCTGAGCGTTGGAAAGAATGAAGGAGGGGATCCACCTAGCCCATATTTACCCACTTTAGTTCAGAGATTCTAGTCTACACTGAATATCAACACATTAATCTTCACACCACCCTTAAATGGTGACTCTATATCAATTTTGCATACATGGATAGAGTAGTAGCCAAAATACAGAGCTTATGTGCTTTGCTTGGTACTGCAAAAAAAAAAGTTTAAGCTTGGCATTTGGTTCCCAATAAAAATTTAAAATAAGCTTTCTTTAAATTCTCAACATTACCCCATTCTATTTAATCCCACCTATGCCCCCCACCCTGAAAAAAAACAAAAACAGTCTACCTATCAATCTCTTTACAACTGTAATTCCAGATATTGGTTGGGAAATAGAATTTTGAATATGGACATCTCTATCAGAGGTGGAATAAAGGGTCAAGAGAAGAACTCTGGTTATCCCTTAATCCTTGAGAAGGAAACAGAAATTGCTGGAGAGAATATAAATATCACTCTGGTTAGGGAGCAGTGATCTGGACTGTGGTGGCTAAAAACAAAATCTGAAAAGGGGAAAGCCATGGGTAGAAGATGTGTTCTTTTTGTTGCTCTCTCAGATCTTCCTAGACAAGAGGATATGAATGGCAGGGAAACAGGGAACGGGTTCTTATAGCAGGGTGGAGCAGTGAAGATGTTAGGACTGGGAAGGATTTTAGATGCAGCAGTGGTATTGGCTGGTGCTAGCCATGCCTGATGGTGGCAGGGATGGCTGTGAAGGAGGAGGAGGACGACAGAAGTGAGGCAGTGTGTGTTAGATGCCCAACATGGTGCTGGACATATAACTTGATGGATGGTTTGTATCATGAAGGCAAAAAAAAATTATCTTGAGGTTTATGTTGTAGAAACAAGTCACAGGCTCAAAGTTCTCTACTTTCAAGCTTGTGTAAATGGAAGAAAATGTCCCTAGCTTTTGAGAAAAATCTTAAAGTCTTGAATATTCCTTGACAGAGCCAAGAGGGACAATTGACAATTACTTTGTACCAAGTAAAGAACAAGAATTTGCAAACTCTACCCCCCCCCTTTTTTTCTATTATTCAATGTGTTATTTGAATTTCATTGTGTAATTAACCATGCATTTCCACATATTCTTATTTAATTCACATAAAATTCTGTGATATAGGTTTGCCACTATTTTTCTTTTATGGATGAAGAGGTGAAGTTCAGAGAATTGGAAATGAATTACCTAAGGTCAACAAGTTTTAGAATCAGACTCAGACTGAGTCGCTCAGGCCACCCTGCTGTATGCCAGAGTCCTGGCAACTATTCTGTTTTCTCTTGTCAACAATCATGTCATCCTCTGTTGTTGCCCAAAGGTTGGAACTGTTTTCAGAGCCTCTTGAACATTGGTACCCTGAGCATATTCTGAGCTTAGATGACAAAATGACTGAGGTTTGTTCATTTATCACTGCAGAGTTTTCAATAAAGTCATGTGGAAAAGTCAACAAACAATATTCTTGCTCCATAAAAGTACATGATGAATTTATTTCAAGAGTACACTAAGAGAAACTAGGCTTATTGAAATGTAAGTTGGAGGGGGCCTTGTGGTAGACAATATCTTAGGGAATAGCTTGATGTGGGTATTATTTTACAAAAAAGCAAAAGGCAAGTAAAATGCAAAAAAGAAACAAGAGTGGGTTCACGCATTTTTCCTTGTGAAATAGATTGCCTTAAATGGATGCAGCTTTAAAATTTGACTTTACCTGGTAACATTCAGAACTTAAAAGTCTCTTATGTTATAGAATGTGACTCTAAATGGAGAACCCTTTAAATATATGGAGAGGCAGCACTTAGATTAATAGATCCTCAGAACAGCTCGTTCTTTTGATGATGGGGTTTTTAATAGGCATCAGTCTGTTTGCACAGCACTCACTTTTTCCCAGAGCAAAATGGTTTATCACACAGTCTGGAGTCTACTAGAATTTCAGCCTGCCATTCTGGGCACTGGCGAGGTCCTGACCATATGTTCAAAAATGAAAAAGATCAAAGCGCTAATAAATAGTGGTCAACATGTCTCTAGTCAGTACGAAGAAAGAAGCAAAACAGGGCAGCAGCCTTTAGTTCAGCAACTGTGGGAGAAAGAGCCCCAAATCACTACCACACCATGCAAGTGACGCTGGGAACAGGGGCTGTAAAACACGCAACAGTCTGTTTCAAAACACGAACAGCAAAAAGAAAAAAAAAAAAAACACCCTAAATGAAATCAGTGTTTAGTAATCTCTACTTTTTAGGTTTTATATGAAGTTTAAAGAGCTTTCACAGATGGTTTATTTTGAACTCAAGCAAATAGGGCACATCATTGGAGCTGGAAGATGTAGAGTGCCACAGGACTTTGGTCCAGCTTGTTTCACAGAAACAGAAAGTGTTGACAAACAATATTTTCTGAGTCCCACTCTCAACTTCTGCCTGAAGTCTGCCACCTGTAAATAGGTGCATAGCTTCTCCTCTTTGCTCTGTCATTCTCATAATCAGGCCTTTAGGGGATGGTGAAAGTGAAAGTTGCTCAGTGGGGTCTGGCTCGGGGACACCATGGAATAGTCCATGGAATTCTCCAGGCCAGAATACTGGGGTGGGTAGCCATTCCCTTCTCCAGGGGATCTTCCCAGCCCAGGGATCAAACCCAGGTCTCCCACATTGCAGGCAGATTCTTTACTGCCTGAGCCACCAGGGAAGCCCAAGAATCTAGGAAGTGACGACACAGGCTCTACAAAGCCATGATTTTCTTGGTCTCTCTTAGTGTGATTTCTGAGAACACAATTGAGGGTGAATGATGACCAAGGAGCACCACAATGAAGTAATAACGCATGTGGCAAAGAACTAGGAGTGGCAAGGTTAAACAGAACAGAGTATAATTCAGGCAGAATGCAAAGCTGCACTCAATTATTCTGATTCAGAGTCCTAAGCTGCCCAATCTCAAAGAAACAATGTTAAAAACAGTTAAAAGAGTGATTTGGGGGTTATGGAGAAAAGAGAGGGCAGGAGGGGCAGATGTTCTTGTGTGTGGGGACCTGGAGTCAATTTGATGGGCGGAAAAGGTGATGAGTGCCAAAGCTCTCTGCCCACCCGCTTTGATCTGGAAGGAAGTCAGGGAGCTATATGGTTTTGGGAGAATTCTCAAGTGTCCTTGGAGATAATGGGTGTTTTCGGAACAGTGACTTGTTACAGATGTGTGCTTCTACCCCACAGCTGTCCATATGAACTTTGCATCACACAGGAAGGGCTCATAACCAACTGGAACCAAATTGCAGCTGGTGGTCTCTTAGGAGCAGAGCTGCGTCCATTGATGTATTTATTAATTTCTTCCCCTTTTATTGATCACTTGATAAGTGAAGGCACAGAGACTGGATTTGGGAGGATAAAGACAGTTGAGACACCTTCCTGTCGCTGCCTTCTAGACGGTGTCCCGGCTGTGCTGGCAACTGGTCACCGGCAAGTTGAGATGCTCTCACAATTCTTTCCACCAGGTTCTGGTAGCAGTTCTCCAGTTTTCATGCCTCACGTAGGCTCTTTACCTTCTGAAAAGTGAAAGATGAGAAAATAAGGCTGGTTCAGTAAAACCACCAATTTTCCAAACACAAATTCAGATCCTCAGAAACTTTCTAAGGATTCAGATGCAGCAATCTGGTGAGGAAAAGAGCATTAATTAGACTTCTGATATTGAGGCCTAGATGCAGACACTTTTTTCCAGAAAGATGGTGACATTGGGAATAACTTTATTCCCATGTCCTGGGAGTTCTTTGTCTATAAAATAGATATTCCTGGCCTCTGAATTAGAAAGACTACAAAAGTCCCCCCAGAATAGCAAAATGACAGATTTTTGAGAGGCTCCAAATTCACTGGAGGTGATAAATGGAATGTTCATTTAACCTTTAGAACTGAAATCTGTTTCAGGAAAACATGCATACCCAATTTTACGATGATGGAGCAACATTTTCTGGGATAATGGGTAATGGTTTGCCACGTGTTGGTGGAATACTTCCCTCGTCCTGTTAGCTCATCCTAACCCCCATCTCTTTGCTTTCCCAGCCGCTCTCACCTGGGATGTCCTAATGTGTTCTTCTGCATCTCCCAGGCCTGCTCCCCTAGACTAGCTCCCCAAGGCCCTTTTACTGTACGGACATTGGTCTCTCCCCTCTCTAAGCCTCTGGAACTGTGCTGCCCATTACGGCAGCCACTGGTCACATGTGGTTATTGAATATTTAAAATATGGCACATTAATGTTAAGAAATTGGAGAAGGAAATGGCAACCCATTCCAGTATTCTTGCTTGGAGAATCCCATGGACAGAGGAGCCTGGTGGGCTACAGTCTGTGGGGTCTCAGAGTTGGACATGACTGAGTAACACATGTTAAAATATGCTGTAAGTGTAAATACACATTGGACTTTGACTTATTCCAAAAAAAGTGAAGAATGTTTAATGTCTAAATTTTTTGCTGGTTACAAGTTGAAAGAATTCTATTTTGAATCTGTTGGCTTATATTCTTAAATTAATCTCATCTATTTCTTTTAAAATGTGGTTACTAGAAAACTTAAAATTACATATGTGGCTTACATTGTGGGCTATTAGACGGTACTGTCCTAGAGCACTTGGAGTCTAAAATCATTTGCCACTGAATTGTTTTTTGGTCAGGAGTCAGGATCCTGGGGTTGTAAGAAACAGAAGCCACTGACATTTAATCATGCCCATGTAAGGGATTTTTGTGGAAACATGATCAAAGAAGGAATCGCAGTCAGGCCTTACGAGAACAGAAGCAAAGTGGGAGGAAGTTAAGGATCCAGGCAGTGACCTTCTGTCTCCCTCTCCCCCCTACCCCCTCTTTTTCTCCCTCTGTCTTTTTCTTCCCTCCCTCCCTCTGTCCCTTTCCTTTTATGTTTCTGATCTCTGCTTCTTTCTGCATATCTGCTGTGTCCTCTGCTGTATGAAGAAGCTTGTTCGCTGATCCTGTTTCTCCATTGTTGCAGTTTGGATGGAGGTTTTGCCTATGATGGTGCAAACTTTGGCTCTGACTCTCCATCATCTTTTAGTTCATCTCCTGACAGCTGGCTGGTTTGGACTTATCAGCATCTCAGTTCCAAAACTGCAGGGAAATGGACTGACTCGGTTTTGTTCAAATTTTTCTGTGTGTCTCGGGAGACAGGGTCACCTGGATAGGGAGAGTACATTTTGGGACCATGGATAAGGTTAAACTAGATGTAGTTGGGTAAGACTGGCAAATTGAGATACTGGAAAATTATGTATTTCTTGGCATCATTTGTTTACTCCTTTGGTTATCCTCCATTTTGCACATGTCATCCACCGTTTTCCTTTTAGTGGGTCACTTCCGTCAGCAAACAAGCCTGCTCCTATCTCTTCTCTTTAGCCTTTTCATTGCCCTTTTAATGCTGCTGTGAGTAACTCAGACTTGGGTCTTATCGTCAACTGATTTCTGTTTCGTTCAATTCAACAAACATTTGTTACACTTCCACTGGTTTCATGGCATTGTGGAGACTGCTTGGACTATCTGAAGGTACTAGAACAAAGCAGATGAGAGCCTTCAAAGGACTTATTCAGGAAACTGACTACAAGGACAAATACACACTGTTTCTTTGCATGCTGTAGGAAGTTCTGTAGACTTTCAAATAAGCTTGTTTCATTCTTAGAAATAATTATGGTTTTGTCTTTACAAGTATTTATAACTTTTTTTTTGGTTTATTCCATTGATGATAAATCAATATGGGCTTAAATATTAGTGGAATCATGGCATCTTGCCTTATTTTTGTCTTTATTGAGATGTTTTTTATAGGATGTTTGTAAATAACCTTTTGTTTCCTTTTGTTGTAACTGTGGATTACATTAATTTTCCATGACATTAACATTCCATTTTCCATGCCTTCTTAGATTAGATTAAAACTTTTGTTGTTTCCTTTTGTTGTAACTGTGGATTACATTAATTTTCCATGACATTAACATTCCATTAACATTCCATTTTCCATGCCTTCTTAGATTAAAACTAGTTTTTTCATACTGTATTACTGTTTTTAAACTGGTCAATACTAATTTTGTGTGTAGGTTTGTAAATGAAATTATACTTAATTTTCCTGTTTGGTGCTGGTTTTGTCATGTATTACAGAAGGAAAGTTACGACCAACCTAGATAGCATATTAAAAAGCAGAGACATTACTTTGACAACAAAGGTCTGTCTAGTCAAGGCTATGGTTTTTCCAGTGGTCATGTATGGATGTGAGAGTTGGACTGTGAAGAAAGCTGAGCACCAAAAAATTGATGCTTTTGAACTGTGGTGTTGGAGAAGACTCTTGAGAGTCCCTTGGACTGCAAGGAGATCCAACCAGTCCATCCTAAAGGAGGTAAGTCCTGGGTGTTCATTGGAAGGACTGATGCTGAAGCTGAAACTCCAATACTTTGGCCACCTCATGCAAAGAGTTGACTCATTGGAAAAGACCCTGATGCTGGGAGGGATTGGGGGCAGGAGGAGAAGGGGACGACAGAGGATGAGATGGCTGGATGGCATCACCGACTCAATGGACATGAGTTTGAGTAAACCCCGGGAGTTGGTGATGGACAAGGAGGCCTGGCGTGCTGCGATTCATGGGGTCGCAACGAGTTGGACACGACTGAGCGACTGAACTGAACTGAACAGACAAAACTGAACAGAGGTCTGGGAAGATAAGTTAATTGTGTCCTGGGAAATTGTGTGTGTGTACATCTCTCTTTAGGGGGAGTGGATTTAAAGAGGTTGGGGAAAAAGGTTGGAACTTGGACTCTGGAGGGCTTTGAATAGATTTTAAAGAAATTTTTTCTTTGTTCTGTGAGGAAGTTATTCGGGTTTATGTATAATAGAGGCATAATATGATTTGTGCTTTGAAAACTGGAGATGGGAAAAGTGTTGCCTCAAGCAGAGAGATTGAATATGAAAAATACAAAAAGAACAATTGGATTTAGAGCCACTGGATATCATGACCTTTTAGAGAACAGCATAAGAAGACAGTCATTAGCGTGAAAATGAATAAGACAGCTATTAGGTCATTAGGAAATTTTGAAAGGAAGCGTCATAGAATGTCCCATAGTACTGTAAAAAACAGTAGCCACACTGTTCAAGAAGTGTTGCTTTCCTAGGCAGACATGGATAAAAATTAGCCATAAAGAGAATGGAGGTGCTTATTAGGTGAGATTGTACTTACTGATACAGTGATGATGTGCAGCAAAATGTCGGGAAAGATTAGAAGTATAATTTGTCCCTCAAATGTTATCACATAGCAAGTAGATTTTTTTCACTCTTTATGAATGATTAATGCACTTGTGACTTATCACTAGAGTGAGGCCAAGAATATAAGCCCAAGCTCATCGATTAGAGAGACATACTGCCCACGGATCCACTATATAGTACCAGGGGAACTATACTCAATACTTGGTAATAACCTATAAAGGAAAAGAATTTGAAAAAATATGTTTATGTATAACTGAACTGATTGCTGAACACCTGAAACTAAGACAACATTGTAAGTCAACTATACTTCAATTTAAAAAAAATTTCAGAATGCAGAGGGGAAAAGAAGTCCTGCTTAAGTTCCCTCGGGATGGTTTGGTTGACTGACTGACCTGCACAGTTGCATGAAAGCCTTTTTTCATAAAATATAACACAGATGAAGTATACAAAGCACAAGTGCCTATCTCAATCACCACATACTGCAAACTTTTGTAACCATCATTTTGAACAATTGAACAATAGAATGTTGTCCCCACCTTAGAAGCTCTCCCTCCACCAATTACTATCCTGTCTCTGCCCCAAATAGGACCACTATCGTTCCTTTCATGGGAATCATCTGTTTGATTTTAGTTGTGATATGTCTGATAATGCACTTCTAAACAACATAGTTAATTTTTCCTTTGAACTTTATTTCAATGTAAATATGTGTCCAGTCCCTGGGTTGGGAAGATCCCCTGGAGGAGGGCATGGGAACCCACTCCAGAATTCTTGCCTGGAGAATCCCTATGGGCAGAGGAGCCTGGTCGGCTTTAGTCCATGGGATTGCAAAGAGTTGGACACAACTAAGCAAGTGAGTACAGCGCACACATACATTATATACTATTTTCTATTTGGCTTCTCTCACTGAATGCTATTTTTAAGATTACATTGTTGAGTTTAGTTGTAGATTGTTTACCAAAGTATTCTATTTAGAACATAGCAAAATTTGTTGTTCATTCTATGGTTGATGGACACAGCACTGCTGTGATTCTTGGGCGTCTCTTGGATTGCATATGCATGCATTTTGGTTGGGTAAGAGTAAAACCAGCCTGTTGAAAATGCTTATTTTCAACTGTGGTAGTTAACAAATGGTTTTCCAAGATGGTTGAACCATCTTCCCAAGAACACCATAATAGTCTCTATTGATCTGCATGCTTGTCAAAACCTGGAATTGTCTAGATTTTAGCCAAGTGGAGGTTGTGCAGTGATACTTTATGTCATTTTAGTTTTCATTTTCCTGATTCTGATGAAATTATGCATTTGTTTACATGGTTATTGACAATTTAGATGTCCTCTTTCCAAAAATACATATTCAATTTTCTTGCCTATTTTTCTGTTGGGTTTTCTGTCTTTGCCTTTTTCTTGTTAGTTTAAGGAATCTCTTTTATTTTAACTTACTAGCTCTGTGTTGTATATGTTAAATATATTTTTTCACTCTGTAGTTAGCCTTTTCATGGCTTAGTGGTGTATTTTAATAAATATTAAGATATTTATTTTAATAAATATTAACATGAACCAATATGAATATGAACCAATTTATGAATCTTTACCTTTATGATTAATGCTTTTTTCTTTTTTGTTTTCATTTTGTATTTTTTATGTACTATTTTATTTTTCTAGCTTTATTGTGATTTATTTGACATATAACTTTAAGGTGTGCAATGTATTGATTTGATGCATTTATAGTTTGTGAAATGATTACCAGAAAACATTAGCTAACACCTCCATCTCATTTAATAATTATTTGTTTTGTGATGAGAACATTTAAGATCTGTTTCAAGTCACATTTAACTCTCTGTGTGTGCTTAGTCGCCCAGTCATGTCCACTCTTTGTGACCCCGTGAACTGCAGCCCGCCAGGCTCCTCTGTCCTTGGGGATACTCCAGGCAAGAATACTGGAGTGGGTTGCCATGCTCTCCTCCAGGGGATCTTCCCAACCCAGGGATCGAACCCAAGCCTTCTGCATTTCAGGCGGATTCTTTACCATCTGAGCCACCAGGGAAGCAGATTCAACTCTCAAGTCCAGCGTTATTAGCTATAATCACCATACTGTACATTAGGTCCCCGGAACTTTTAAAATTAGTGCCTTTTTTCATTACCAGTCTTTCTTTTCCTAGTATCCTGAACTGTTTGATTTGATAGGGATCGCATTAAATGTGTAGATTTCTTTGGGTAGTGTGGCTATTTTTAACCTTAATTCTTCTAGTCCAAGAGCATGGGATATTATTGCATTTCTTTAAATCTTCTTCAGTTTCTTTTATCAGTTTTATGATTTTCAGCATGCATCTCTTTCATCTCCTTGGTCAGGTTTATTCCTAAGTATTTCATTCTTTTGATTCGATTTTAGAACAGTTGTCTTTTTACTTTCCCTTTCTGATACTTCATTGTTAGTATAAAGTATTGCAACGTATTTCTGTATGTTAATCTTGTATCCAGCTACCTTGCTGAATTTGCTTATCATTTCTAGTAATTTACTTTTTAAAAAAAATCATGAGTGAATGTTGAATTTTTCAAATGCTTCTTCTCCACCTATTGAGAGGATCATGTGGTTTTTGTCATTTCTTTTGTTGGTGTGGTGTATCACCTTCCACACTTGTATGTGTTGAATCATCCTTGTGAACCTGGGGTGTATCCAGTTTAGTCATGGTGTATGATCTTTCTAATGTATTGTTAAGTTCAGTTTACTAACATTTGGTTGATAATTTTTGCATCTCTGTTCATCAACAATATTGACCTGTAATTTTCTATTTTGGTAGTGTCACTGTCTGATTTTAGTATCAGGGTAATGGTGGTTCCACAGAATGACTTGGGGAGAATTCTCTCCTCTTCAGTCTGTTGGAAGAGTTTGGAAAGGATTGGTATAACTCTTCTTTGTATGTTTGGTAGAATTCCCCAGGAAAGCCATCCAGTACTGGACTTTTATTTGCAGGGCGTGTTTTTTTTTTTTTTTTAATTACTGATTTTATTTTGCTAGTAGTGATTGGTCTCTTTTTTCTATTTCTTCTTGATTCACTTTTGTTGGGCTGTATGTTTCTGGAAACTTGTCCAGTTCTTCTAGATTGTCCAGATTGTCCATATTATGTTCATATTATTCTCTTTTTTATTTCTTCAGTATTGACTAAATTTTCTGCTATATTGGATACATATATGCTAACCAGTGTAATATCCTCTTCTTGTATTGATCCTGTTATCATTACATAGTATTCTTTATTTCACTTTATGGCCTTTGTTTTAGTCTATTTTGTCTGATATGAGATTGCTACACTAATTTCTTGTCATTTTCATTTGCATGAAATATCTTTTTTCATTCCCTCATTTTCAATCCATATGTGTCTTTTGCTCTAAAGTGGGTCTCTTGTGGACAGCATATTGTAGGTTCTTGGTTTATTATGAGCTTTCCTGGTGGCTCAGATGGTAAAGAATCTGCCTTCAATGCAGGAGACCCAGGTTCAATCCCTGTGTTGGGAAAATCCCCTGGAGAAAGGAATGCGTACCCACTCTTGTACTAGTGTAAAGAACCTGCCTGCCACTGCAGGAAACATAAGAGACATATGTTTGATCCCTGGGTCAGGAAGATCCCATGGAGAAGGGAGTGGCTACCCATTCCAGTATTCTTGTCTGGAGAATTCCATGGACAGAGGAGCCTGGCAGGCTACAGTCCATGGGGTTGCAAAGAGTCAGACACGACTGAACGACTAACACACACACATACACATATGCTTACTGTGCCTGGATGTCTATTTTCTTCTTTAGGTTTGGACGTTTTCAGCTAAAATTTCTTCAAATACATTTTCAGTCCCCCTTTTCTTTTTCTCCCTCTTCCTAGGATTTCTGTGGCTTGCTCTTTATTATCCTTTTTGTCTTATATATTGCTTTCATTTTTTAAAATTTGTCTTTCAATCTGCTCTTCTGATTGGGTAATTTCCCTTATTCTACCTTCCAGGTCATCTATTCATTCTTCTGCATTATTTAGCCTGCTGTTTATTGCTTTTAGCTTGGCTTCTGTCCCAACAAATGAGTTTTCTAATATTAGCTGGCTCCTCTCTATAGTTTCTGTTTCCTTGCTACAGGGATCTGTGTTTATACTGATAGCCTTTCTAATTCAATATTTTTATTACCTCCCTTTTGAACCTGGGATCTGGGAGACTGGAGAGAACTGTTTGTTCTTTCAGGCGATTTCTCTCATTCTTTTCATTTGGAGTGGTTCCCCTGCTTCTTCATTTTACTTACGTTTCTCTGGCTCTATGAATTTAGGAGAAACAGTTATCTACTGTGGTCTCGAAGGGCTGTTTTTATGTGGGAGCATCTCTGTGTAGCCTGTGTGAGTCTCATATTTTTGGTGCAGTGGCTGTTATCCCCCTGATTGTGGGGTGATTTGTGTTGCGACCAGAGCCTGTGTTGGATATTGAAGTTGTTGGACTAGAAGTCTGCAGATAAGTGTCTGAGCTGCAGTGTGAGGCCGTCAGGACTGGAGAGCTTCTGCTGGGAGAGGAGAGGAGTCACTGTGTACCTTCCTCAGGAGCTGCCCCCTGGCCAGCGCACTCTGCAGTCACCTGTCACCCGCTGTGTGGTCTCAGGAAGTTCACTGTTGTTGGCACTGCCCTGTCTCAGCCTTGTGAACACTGGCAGTCATCTCAGCTGTCGCTCAGGCACTGTGATCACAAATTCAGCGGTGCAGATCCACTGGCACAGATTTGCTAAAGCCAAGCAGTGGGACCCAGCAGAGCTGCAGGAAGGTGGGCACGTGGAACTGCCCAGGGAGCCGCGGGGTCAACCCAGACCCCCCAGCCCGGCCTCTGCACACGCAGGTCCACACCACAGAGCTGCCCACACCAGACCCACCCAGCCAAGTAATCTGCTTGGGTGTCCTGCAGGGCTGAGCTCACGAGGTGCCATTGCAGAAATCCTCCAAAGCCGCTGAGCCGAGGCTCAGACTTTAGCCCTACTTGCACAGTCATTGTGTGAGCTCAGTCGTTGTCTGAGCCAATCCCCAGTGGAGCCCTGCTGGGGGCTGACTCTGATTTCAGCCCTGCCTCCACCTGTGGCTGCCAGTGGCTCTTGTGCATCCTCAGGGTGCATAGAAATGGAGCTGCGCTGGCCTTGAGCACCCTGAGAATGAGGCGGTGAAGGGGGGTGGAGTGCGTTACTAATGGGGTTTCTGTGGCACACCCAGACTCCATCCTGCTTCCCCGCAGTCATGGCCCAGGCCACACTTGAGCTTCTCTGGGCTGTCTCTGGGTGGCCAACCTTAGCCCTCTCCCCACGTCTTCCCGCTGGAGCCCAAGTTTCAGCATGCTGCCCCTGCGCGTCCCAGCAGACCCTTGTCAGGGTGGATACAGCGAGGTGTGACCTGGGCCATCTTTACTGGTGTCTCTCTGTTCCGCCTGCCACGGCTGGCTGCTGCAGTCTCCTCTGAGCCTCTGAAGCTCCGCATCTGTCCAGGCTCATCTGTTGAAGGGACTTCCCAGGGTGACGGAACTGTTTCTCTTTCACAGCTTTCTCCCAGGAGAGCAAGTTCCATCTCAATTCCTTTTTTTTTATTCTTTTATCTTACCCAGTTATGTGGTGATCTTTCTTGCAATTTTGGTCACCTGAGATCTTCTGCCAGCATTCTGTAGGTATTTTGTGAGAATTATTCCACACGTAGACATATTTTTGATGTACTTTTAGAGGCAGGTGAGTTCCATGTCCTATTTCACCATCTTGATTTCTTTCCTCTATACTACATTCTTTTATTAACTTTTAGTGATCATTTTAAAGATTATAACATACATCCTTATCAATGTCTAAAGTTAGTTTGTAATTTTATGCTTTTCTTAGTAAAAATCATAGAACATTTCATTTGTCAATCCACTGAAGTTGGCTATTATTGCTGTGTACTTTATTTCTATATATCTTAAACCTACACAAGGCAATACTATTATTATTGTTCTAAACCATCAATATTGTATTAGGTGGTATTCTTTCAAAAGTAGGCCTAGGATGAGAATTTGGGAGTAGATTGTCTAGGATAAGCATTTGGGAGTAGATTGTCTATAAGGGCAGTGATCTCAGAAAGGATGATAGGAAATAAGAAAAGGAAGGGAGAGAATAAAGCCGGTGTCAATGAGTGGATTACTATGATAGGCAATTGTGGCTCAGTACTATTCAATAAAGAAACTGTGTGGAACACATGTCAGAATCATCCCATGAATGCTGGATGGGGAATGGCTGCTGGTGGTTAAACAGCCCTAGAGCTTTACTGATGGAGAGTTGCCCCAAGGGTGTTGACTCTTCCTTACTTGCAGGCTGTACCTGCTTATAGTGGAGTAAGCTTCTAGGGTGCTAGAGAAAATATTTAGGTAGAGAAGGAAAGAGAATAAGCACCTGGCAAGGGAAGCTATCAGTGTGTTATAAATTCTCTTCCATTGCATTTGCTCTGGGGGAAATGGTTTAGAGAATCAACAGTGTCTACAGCAAAGCATCTATTGTGTTATCTAGATACATTCATACCCCATATATTATTTTCCATTCTGTTATTGACACTTTAGGGTGGTGGCTGGCCATAATTTCTTAAAGATAAAATAAAGCAAACAAAACCCCAAGCAATGCCTCCCCACCTCCAAAAAAACACTTTCAGTGAGAATGTTAGCAGAATAAGCCACAGTATTCATTGTTGAAGCTGGTCCCAAGGTGATGAACCTGTGTGTTGCTTCCATCCCTAACACCATGGGCACCCTCTTTATGAACCCATTTCACTAGTAGGAATGGCTAAGGACAAAAGCTGGTTTACTTTCACTGGATAAGTTATCTTGTTCCTCAGGATCTTCAGCATCTTCTCTGCTGCAGATATTCTCTGGTAGGCATGAGTGGGGTGCAAAGATCTGTATAATTGTGCCCACTTCTGTAGGTCTGTCTATATGCCTCAGACACCCTTTTTTCTCATCCTCTGTAGGTCTACAGTGATGTATCTTTTTATTTGCTCTCTTTTGGAAAGAATACACTGGTTATCTGAATAGGGGCACAAACAGGAAGCAACTTTGAATCTTTTGACTCTGAGGCTAGCAACAGTATCTGAAATTCCAAAGAAAGATGTGGTATTGCTTTTGATTTACTATATTGGATGTTGGGGAGAGTATTAGGGGCTTCACTTGACCCTTTCCACTCTGGCTGTTACTCTACAGGTCAGAAAATAATATGAGAGTTCTGGAAGTTGCTAAACATATCTATTCTGATATTGCACTCAGGGACAGGGGAAATTGCCAGGAGTCGACTCATAGACTCTTTGAACCGATTACCCTCAGTTTAATAGAGGAGTTCTTACGGCATTTTGTGTCTACTAGTATTAGTGTCAGCTATGAGTCTATATACAATTGTTTTGAAAGATCTGGGTATTTCCTTTCCTTCTGTGTTGCTTCCATGAGCAACATAGCACTGACACCATGGGCACTCTTTTTCAGTTCAGTTCAGTTGCTCAGTCGTGTCTGACTCTTTGTGACCTCATGGACTGCAGCATGCCTGGCCCCTTGTCTATCACCAGCTCCTGGAGTTTACTCAAACTCATGTCCATTGAGTCGGTGATGCCATCCAACCATCTCATCCTCTGTCATCCCCTTCTCCTCCCGCCTTCAATCTTTCCCAGCATCAGGGTCTTTTCAAATGAGTCAGTTCTTTGCATCAGGTGGCCAAAGTACTGGAGTTTCAGCTTCAACATCAGTCCTTCCAATGAATATTCAGGACTGATTTCCTTTAGGATGGACAGGTTGGATCTCCTTGCAGTCCAAGGGGCTCTCAGGAGTCTTATCCAAAACCACTGTTCAAAAGCATCAATTCTTCAGTGCTCAGCTTTCTTTATGGTCCAACTCTCACATCCATACATGACTACTGGAAAAACCATAGCTTTGACTAGATGGACCTGTGTTAGCAAAGTAATGTCTCTGCTTTTTAATATGCTGTCTAGGTTGGTCATGGCTTTTCTTCTAAGGAGCAAGCATCTTTTCATTTCATGGCTGCAATCACCATCTGCAGTGATTTTGGAGCCCCAAAAATAAAGTCTGTGACTATTTCCACTGTTTCCCCATGTGTTTGCCATGAAGTGATGGGATCAGATGCCATGATCTTAGTTTTCTGAATGTTGAGTTTTAAGCCAACTTTTTCACTCTCCTCTTTCACTTTGATCAAGAGGCTCTTTAGTTCTTCTTTGCTTTCAACCATAAGGGTGGTGTCATCTGCATATCTGAGGTTATTGATATTTCTCCCTGTAATCTTGATTCCAGCATGTGCTTCATCCAGCCCAGGGTTTCTCATGATGTACTCTGGTAAATAAGCAGGGTTTCTCATGATATGCTCATGGTAAATAAGCAGGGTGACAATATACAGCCTTGATGTACTCCTTTCCCTATTTCCCTATGAGCACTCTTTTTGTGAACCCATCATGCTAGCATGTTTCAATCCGAAACTTGATTGCAGGTCCCTTTATGCATAATGTAATACATATTATATATATTAAAATTTCTCTTGGCTTGTAGCTGAGTGAACTTTAAGTGGAGTTTTTTCTCAGGGGAATTTGATGTCCTTTCAGTTGATTGGTTTTGAATTGGTTTAGATTTAGAGATGAGTGAGGAACCAAGGAACCAAAAGTTGGTTGACGCTGGCCTTTGCTCACCAACTCTTGATCTCTTATGTTTACATATGTTGAGAAACACTCTCTTTGGATGCCCGTCTATCTTGCCTCTGGAAACAGTATGGTCTTTTAGTCCTTGATACAGGTTCCAATGGTCAAGGGATCCTGCTTGTTGCTCTGGTCTTCCTACCTACTACAGTAATTATATCCATGTTGCCTCTAATTATTGAGTGCTGAAATCTGGCCTTTGCTATTCTGAAGTCGTGTCATACATATGGACATTAGAGAGTCCCATGGAAACATACCCCGCAGTCACTCTTGGCCCACAGAAAACAATATCTCTGAGTTTCTCAGTGTAGCCTCAGTGAAAGGAAGGTCCTTTAGTCCCTCCTGGGAACACAGTCAACCAGTAGATTCTTTGATTTCATGTAATTCATCAACTATAATCTTTTTATTTCTTTGAAGTTCCTGGTCTTCAATTGTAGAAGTTCCTTTCTGTAATACTCTTTTATGGTAGTCTGGCACAGGGGGTCTAAAACTTTGGTTATGAACTAGTTCAGTTTAAAACTTGCCAGTTAATATACGTGCTTCAAAATTAATTGAAATGTTGTTGACACTCATGTTTAGCTTCCTCATATACATGATAAATTTCTGTCTTATTTTGAGGTAAAAGACAGTCATATGCTCACTGAAATGTGCTGAATTCAAAGGCATAAAAGACAAGTTGCTGTTTCTCCCTGTCTGCACTTTTGCCTCATCATTCCTTAATAAAGTCAAGTTTTTCTTTCTATCCCTCCATCTCCACTCATTTTTGCCCTTAAAGAAACATTTTTTTAAAAGACACATTTAAATGAGGTTGCATCCAGCCTATATTCCCTACTCCATAAAGCAAGAGATTTCTAAATGAAAATATTAGAGGCTGTTGACTCAACTGATGAGATATCAGTGCGGGTAATGAAAGATTGCCAGGAGAAATATCAATAACCTCAGAGATGCAGATGACACCACCCTTATGGCAGAAAGTGAAGAAGAACTAAAGAGCCTCTTGATGAAAGTGAAAGAGGAGAGTGAAAAAGTTGGCTTAAAACTCAACATTCAGAAAACTAAGATCATGGCATCTGGTCCCATCACTTCATGGCAAATAGATGGGGAAACAATGGAAACACCAAGAGACTTAATTTTGGGGGCTCCAAAATCACTGCAGCCATGAAATGAAAAGACACTTGCTCCTTGGAAGAAAAGTTATGACCAACCTAGACAGCATATTAAAAAGCAGAGACATTACTTTGAAAGCAAAGGTCTGTCTAGTCAAAGCTATGAATTTTTTCAGTAGTCATGTATGGATGTGAGAGTTGGA
Source organism: Cervus canadensis (assembly GCF_019320065.1). Taxonomy (NCBI): domain Eukaryota; kingdom Metazoa; phylum Chordata; class Mammalia; order Artiodactyla; family Cervidae; genus Cervus; species Cervus canadensis. The sequence continues at coordinate 45,685,170 of NC_057404.1, read as the reverse complement.
CTATAAAGAAAGCTGAGTGCCAAAGATTTGATGCTTTTGAACTGTGGTGTTGGAGAAGACTCTTGAGAGTCCCTTGGACTGCAAGGAGATCCAACCAGTCCATCCTAAAGGAGATCAGTCCTGAATATTCATTGGAAGGACTGATGCTGAAGCTGAAACTCCAATACTTTGGCTACCTGATGCGAAGAACTGACTCCTTGGAAAAGACCCTGATGCTGGGGAAAATTGGGGGCAGGAGGAGAAGGGGATGAAAGAGAATGAGATGGTTGGATGGTATCACCAACTCAATGGACATGCGTTTGAGCAAGCTTTGGGAGTTGGTGATGGACAGGGAAGAAGCCTGGCGTGCTGCAGTCCATAGAGTTGCAAAGAGTCGGACACGACTGAGCAACTGAACTGAACTGAATGCAAGGAAGGTTTTATGGCACTGATGCTCTTACTTCCTGAAGTTTTCAAACTTGTGACCACCCTGGGTAACATGGCTGAGACGGTGGAACAGTCTATAAGAGCATCTTAAGTTATATGACTTAAAAAGCAGCTATACCTTCTCTCTTCTTTCCAATATTGTGATGTTAGTTTGTTCTGTTCCGTAGCATGGGAATGCACCAGTCAGATTACCTGCTCTGGGGCTCCTGATGGTACCCTTCTGGATTCACCACCACATTTATGTCAGGACAGTGACTCTTTCAGACTGCTCTTAGTAGTGACTAAGCATGTTAAGGGTACTAAGGCAGGATCATTCTGGGCAACTCTTTCAGTGGGCAACTTTGCCTAGGACTGTACCACCGTCCTGGACTCTTACTGCCCAATTCTTCTTCCTTCTCTCTATCCTTTATTAGATGTCAGACCCATTTCATAAACAGAAGGCTCTCATTGCCTTCTTTTGCTTCCTTCCCCAATACATTATGTGCACATTGTATTAGTCATCTATTGTCGCATAACAAATTATCCCCAAACTTACTGTCTTACAAAAACACACACTTGTTATCTCACACTTACTGTGGGTCAAGAATATGAATGTGGCTTAGCCAGGTCCTCTGCTTTAGGATCTCTCCCATGGCTGCCATCAAGGTGCCAGCCAGTCCTGGGGTCCTTTCTGAAGCTTGATTACAGAAAGGTCTGTGGGATTTTCTGCTGAGGGCCCCAGTTTCTTGCTGCCTGTACCTGGAAGCCTCCCTTAGTCCTTTGCCACATGAGTATTCCCACCATGATGACTTCTTCCTTACAACCAGGAAGAGAAAAAGAGAGACTTCTAGCAAGATGGAAGTCAAATATTTTATAGTTAAGCCACAGAAATGACATCTCATTATCTTTCTAATTCTATTGGTTAAAAGCAAGTCGCTTGGCCAGCCCACACTTAAGGATTACACAGCATGAACACCAGGAGATAGCTCTCCCCGCGGGCCTTCTTAGAGGCTGCCTGTTTGACACATCTCATGCCATCTCTATACATGCTTTCCAGAGGACCCGTGTGCCTCTGGGAACCCAAACTAACACAGCTCTAAAAGCAAAATTTCAACAATTGGCTTTACTTACTAGGACATTTGATTCTAACTAGGGGATGATCTCTCATCAAAAATGGATTTTTTATTGTTATTCCAGTGGGTCTGGATAATGGGGTTTAAGATGACTTTGTATAAGATATGGCATTCTGTTACATTCACCTGCATAGTGTTTCTTCCTTGGTAACTGCAACTTTTAGTGGACATTTCATTTCTAGCACTGATAAGGAAGGATTACATATACATTAAAAATTGATAGGTTTCATTCCATAATTGACTACAAATGAAGTGGAACTCAAACTGAAACCACCATAGTCAGCAATACTATTTCCTTGGTTTGGGTCAGGCTATGAGCATTGTCCTTCTTTTTTCTCCCTTTTTTTTTTTTTTGTTTTCCTTGACCATTATTTTCTTTCCTTTGGGATTTTTAAAAACACTTTTACAATTTGTTTTGGAGTATAGTTGATTTACAGGCATTGTCCTTCTTTCTTTCTGTGAGGAAGATGATTTGTTTCACCTCAATTGTTTGAACAGTTGCATCAGAGCAATTCCGGCCATTGATATAGCAAATTCTTCAAGATCAGTGCACAGGAATGTGAGTTGGTGGGGTTAAAAGACAGTATAAAGGTGAAATATACTGTTACTTCATTTGTGATGACAAATACAGTGTTATACAGCTAGCAAGAAATTAGTCTGAATCCTCACAGTATCAGATTAATAGGAAATCATTTCTGTTTGGGAGAAAATCTAGTGTTATAGGAGGCAGGTAGAAACCACAGAAGTATTATTTTAGATATTATGACTAGGAAAACCAAGACATATAGCACCAAGTCATTTCCTTTCTCTTAATTAACACGTGAATAATTTAATAGAGAGCAAGTTTATGGGCTTCCCTGGGGATTCAGATGGTAAAGCGTCTGCCTGCAATGCGGGAGACCTGGGTTCGATCCTTGGGTCAGGAAGATCCCCTGGAGAAGGAAATGGCAACACACTGCTATATGCTTGCCTGGAAAATCCCATGGACGGAGAAGCCTGGGAGGCTACAGTCCATGGGATCGCAAAGAGTCGGACACAACTGAGCAATTTCACTCACTTACTTATGCTCCAGCACCCTGACCAATCAACTGTTCTTTCTATCATAATACATCTATTTTAGATTTTAGAATTACCTGTGGGAACTTGACAAGTTGGCCAGGTTTCAGATAAAAGTGAGCAGAGTATCAAAGGAGCAAAGACAAGAGCTGCAAAAGGATAAGAGCCAAGTAGGAGAATTTAGGTATAACTCCATGGAGACATGGGAATTTCTTTTTTTTAAGCTTTGTCTGAAATAAAAGAGTAATGAAAAACTAAAATTGGGAAAAGATAAATTCCCAATTTATCTTTGGATAAATTGGAAAGACTGACTATCCAATCCAAGGCAGGGGGTTGAGGATTATTAAAGGAAGTAGTGAAAGTTCATTATATGAGACAATGAAAATCTAGACCAGCTGTGGGGTTCCAGCAGGCACCCAAAGTAATCTTATCTGGGCTCCAGGGAGTGGCCTGACCTGGGTAGCAATTTCCAGCTTTAACTTAGAATCTCTATTATTGCATTAGTTTTGTGGGTTGGCTCCAGGCATAAAATACTTTACAATGGTGACTGTCTATTATTTCCTGTAGTTGAATCCATATTTCTGTGGGCTGCCTCGTGGTCAGGGCTGCTAAAATCTTCTACCTGCTTCGTGGCTCTGGGGACTCTAATAGAAGTTTTCACGCTGCAGTATAGACAGCTTCCAAAATAAAAAGCTTGCAATGGGATATGTGGTGTTCATGCCAAGGATATTCATCACTCATTGTTACCTGTGGGTTCAGACTGATCCAGGAATGTCCTTGTTCAGAAACTCTTCCATGTGACCAAAAAAACTCTCTTAGAAAATACAGCCTTTTTTTTTTTTTTTTTTGGTGAAGTGACAGATTAAGTGCTTAAGTGATGGGACAGTCGGCTCACGAGTCGGGATGAATTTTGGTCAGCAGTGTACATGAGTGATAGATGGGAGGTGGGATTCCTTTCATGAGAGCTTATGCAGCCAGTTTATTATTCTTATGCAAATTTTTTTTTTTTTTTAGTTTGAACTCAAGCCTTAATTCCTTAAAGCTCTATTTTACTCTCCTCCATAGTAGACTAGTTGGAAAGAATGAGTTGTTGGGGTACAAGCTACTGCCAGTCCTAGCCCTCAAGGTGGTTCAGGATGGTTGGCGCCCCAGGGGCAGTCACCTTGGGCTGGAGATGACTTGTCCATTACCTCGATATCATACAACCATTTTCATGTAAGCATACTGCACCACATGCAAATTTGGGTAACACTGCTCTTTCCTGTGTCTGAACCTTCTAGATATTCTGTAACAAAGAGAGATCAAGGACTGTATATGTTATGCCTTCCTTTATTGACTGTTTCCCACAATCTGCTTTCTTCCACTGATGATTTCCCTTGTATCTGTCTAGACATAAAAATGTATACACATACACTTTTGAGTTCTGGACATTTCCAATGATAATGTCTCCAATTTGACTTTATTGCAAAAATTCTTCTTTAGCCAAATGACTTACATTCTTATTTTAGGATGTAGTAGGAACATAAAATGTTAGATAGGAAATTTCAAGATCTAGCTAGACTTCTTGCTGTTGGGTAAATCACCTAACCTAGCCTACATCTGTGGGAAAAAAAGTTGTGATCTCCCAATGTCCTTTCAAGCACTGTGAATCTATGGAAATGATCGTTTCATCTTGCTGCCATCTGGTTACTACAGTTATTGTGATTTGTGATCATATAACATATGAAAACACTAAGTATTAAGGTAAATATTTTTATTGCAGACAGTGTAAGTGTCTACATTTTCAGCACTTGTAGATACTTCATCTCAGGCACTGTGCTTGTGCCGAGAATGCAAGGGTGACTCATTCATAGCTCTTACCCCTAAAAAGTTCATCTTCCAGTGGTGACAGATAATAATCAGAGAGTAATGATCCCCGTGGTGAGGGTGACAATAGAGGTGATGTCTGCACTCAAGCTGCTTTGCCAAGACAGCTTCCCCAAGATGCCTTCGGCTCCCCAGAGGGATGTGAGCAAGACACAGAGGCCTGGGGCCTGCTCATCATAGACTCAGCTGGTCCCACCTGCACAGTCTTCTGCTGCTGCAGCTAAAGCCCCGCCTTTACCCCCATGATGAGGATGGACCTAATCATGTTAACACCTGGGTCCCAACCTTTATCATGTCATTAGGAAAGATGCCCTTCTAGGTGTGAAAGGTGGGATAGGGTTTCAAACCTTATGTAGGAAAGTTCACGGTATGTAAAAATCATAGATCAAACATGACCCCTCCTTGCCATTGGTCATTTGGCTTTGAGGGTGCCGATACAGTATTTAGCTTTTGAATTAATGACAGCAAGTGGAGCAATTCAGGAGAGAGTGATTGCTGCTGGGAATTAATGCTGTAGAAATAGGAAAATCTTAGTATTTTGAAAGAAAGGAGAAAGGTTCTTTGAATCATTAAAGTGATTTGAGTAAGAGAAGGTAATTTTAAAAGCAGTTTTGTTATTTTCAAGTAGATGTAGTATCCCCTACAGCCAGGATGTTACTCTAGGGGCTGTTTAGGAATCTGGGCTCCTAACCCATACCCCTCCTGGGCTGTTGTTTGGGGTTACACTCATGGTTTGAGCTAGGCCAATGTGTTTAACCTTTTAAACTTTTTCTCTCTCAGTTTTTCATCTGTGAAAGTTCAGGTTTATAGTAAAACACATCTAACAGAGGGTTAAAGCAACCAATTAGATAAAGTACTTGGACAAGAACTTGGCTTTAGAAAGTACTCAGTAAATGTCAGCTTTGTTATTCCTCTTCGTGGAGCTCTTTCCTCAGTGTGCTTCTGCATACAGCATCTCATTTGATTTAATTTCACTACAAAATGTTAAGTGGCTTTTGCTAATAAAAGCCTAGAAAGGTTAAATGGTTTGTCCAAGGAGAAGCCACTGATAAAGTACAAATTCAATGTTCTTCCTCTTAGACCTTGGCTGTTCCATTATAAAAAGGACTACAAATTATGGCTTACTGATGCTTCTTGATCTGGTCAAAGCTTCACATAGTCCTAGTCTAGAGAGGTGTTTTCATTCATTTTTCATAGCTGTCACTTACCATCAGTTCTAGTGTAGCATCTAACTGAACTCTTGTTCTGGCTGGATTGTGAACCCTTTGAGGTCAATGTTGTGAGCAGTTTTTATACCTCTTTTGTCCTTTACTGTGCTCAGCTAGGTAGGGTTCAGTCCCAGTTCGTCTGACTCCAAAGGCAGTGATCTTAAGCACAGGTGAGTCTGTGATTGGTAAATAACAGAGTAATGTCAGATTCAGTTCAGTTCAGTCACTCAGTCGTGTCCGAGATTATGTTGACATTATTAAAGTTGTGTTATAGTTTTCCTATGGCAAAAGGAGCCAGAACAATGGAAGTAAAATTAGAACATTAAGCAAGAAAAGAAATCCATCAACTCAGTTTTTGTAGACAGGAGCCCTTACAGCTCCTGTCCTGAAAATTCAAAATGAGCTCTTGTATCGTAGGCTCCCGCCTCAGAGAAGGCTATGTTAGATTTGCAGAACTCTGAGCTCCCAGCAAATTGCAGTGCCCTTTGCTCTCAGAGCTCCCATGTTCTGTATTCCCTGGGTGTTTTTGTGTACTTTCAGCATCCATTGAGGCAGCCTGTACCCTACTGTGATCATAAGTTACTTATGTTTATAGTAGTTTATTATTTTTGCAATTATGTCATAAGGTAGCAATGATTACTTCTGTTACTCCTGTCCACACACTTGCATAGCATTTGATTGATGGATTGCAGCTTTATTTTCCCCATGCGCCTATTATTGCTAGAGAGCAATTTTCCTGGATGCAAAGTTTGTCAGGAATGTATACAGGTGCTATGGAAGAAGAACCTGTAAAATCACTCAGTTTTCAATACAGTCCCATCTTTCTTATCTGAAGACATTGGGGCCAGACATAGTTTGAAATTTTTACATATTTTCAGATTTTAGAAAGGCTGTATATCATTTCCATATTATGTATAGACACCATAGTGTAATCAGACATATTGAAGTAAGAGGATACTTGATACCAATTTATAGCTTTTGTTAGCTTAGTCATACTTTGCCTTCAAATGAGTTCTGTAAAGCACTTTCGTTTTCAGAGATTTTTGGAATTGATTGCCCAGACTCCTCCTGGAGTTACTTCCTTCTCCCAGTGGAGAGCGGTGAGTCCATTGTCCATGGTGTCCCTTGAAGGCTGGCCTCTCAGAGAGGTAGCAGGTTTCTGAGGCTTCCTCTAGGAAGTCGGGGATGAGCTGCTAACCTTGGGCTTTCCCCCAAGTGCATTTGAATTCGACCACACCTTTCCATCAGAGGTGCATGCCAGTCCGAGTAAGGGGAAACAAGGACACTGATCTAACTTTTTTCTCCCTTTCTCTCTCTTTCTCTTGGCTCCTTTCTCCTCCATGGCCAGTGAAGACTTATCTATGTCATGCTGCCTTTGTGTGCTATCCTATGGCTTAAGATCTGAGTTCATATACGCTATATAAGAGACAGCTGTTTGAAGAAAACAAAGACATAAAATTTGACTTCTGTCTTAGTCTGTTTGGCTGTTTTAGCAAAAAGTCACAGGCTGGATGGGTTATAAAAAACCAGTGTTTCTTTCTCAGAGTTCTGGAGGCTGAATGTCCAAGATCAAGGTGCTGGTAGACTTGGTGGCTTTTGAGGATCTGCTTCTCACTATAATCTCATATGGTGGAAGGGGCTAGGGAGCCCTTATAAGTAGGGTCCCTCTTTTAAGAGCACCAATTCCATTCATGAGGGCCCGGACTTCACAACCTAATCACTTCCCAAAGCCACCCCCACACTCCAAATACCCTCACCTTGGTTTCCCCATATGAATGGGGGCAGAGGGACAAACATTCCGTCTATAAGAGCTTCTTTCTTTGAGAATGAGTTCTACTTTCCCCAAGAACTAGAGATTATCAGGAATGAAAATGTTTCAGTTTAACATGAAAAATATTAAGCCCATTTCATCAAAATAATAGTGCTTAAAAAGTGAATCATGACTACATGTATAAGTTTGATATACACACATATGTGTGTTTTGTGCATGTATATATGCATATACGAACATTTATATTTTGGCATGGAATGTTTCTAGATTACATAAAAGTTCACGATAGGGGATTCCCTGGTGACTTAGTGGTAAAGAATCTGTGTGCCAACGCAGGGAGACATGGGTTTGATCCCTGATTCGGGAGGATCCCACAAGCCACAGGGATGTTGTGGCAACTGCTGAAGGCCGCATGCCCCAGAGCCATGCTCTGCAACAGAAGGCCCAGCAGTGAGAAGTCTGTGCCTCTCGACTAGAGAAAAGCCCATGCAGCAACGAAGACCCAGAGCAGAGCTTTATATTATTAATACTAACTTTTAGCATAAGAGCCATTTTACCTATTAATCATTTAAAAACTTCTATTGGCATCCCGGTTTTAGGAGGACTCTAGCTGCAAGTGTGGTAAACTGCAATGATTTTATTTAGTAGTGAGACAGTGTTCTCTATCTCCTCAGCCTGGAATCTTCTTTATTTACTGCATTCTAGAGTTAAGGTATTTTTGAAGTGGAGGTGTTAGCTGAGGTACCTTATGCTCATTCAGTATTTCAAAAATCAGTACTGGTCATCACACACACACATCAGTAGACTGAAAATGACCCTCTTGGCCACTTTTTGGCAATGTTGGTAGCTGAGTAGCTTATCAAAGGGATGAAACATTGTTTTAAATTTTAGAGATGGAGACAGAAAGGTGCTGAGGGAGCTGCTATGCTGAAACAGTAAAGTTCAAGTAATAGACCTTTCAGGAACAAATCCCTCAGTAACTGTGGACTGTGTGTAAGGAGGAAGCAATGTCTCCTCATCATTAATGCGGTGGCTTCAATACACATTATCTGTGAATGGTAAGCTGAACTCACTGCCAATATTTGCACAATAAAATATGTGGTCCTGCAACCACAGGGGGAAGAACTATTTCCCCAGGTTTTTCCTCCAGCCATAATAATATTACAGGGATCAGAGATTTTGAGCCCTGCTTCCTGTTAATATGAAGGGAGGATATGATGAGCCCTGACAAATAAACACACGTGTTTTAAATATAGTATGTTGGAACCTTGGAATAGGGACATCCTAATAAATACTATATTTCATTGTTTTAAGAATGAAAAGAAAGAATCTGAAAAAGGAGAATACTTACATTTATTCATTTGCCACTGTGCTCTGTGCTGTTGGGAGATGTGTAATGTGTGTTTTCATTTCAAAACATGGTGGAGACTCTTTATTAGATTCTTTGCTTCAAAGAAAACCAGGATCTTTTAAAAAAGAATAATGTAATGAAGCTCATTAGAATCTCATCTTAAAGCACGTTCCATAGAAACTGGTACCAAAGTATGGGCATCAAGGTTGGCATTCCCCGTGTGTGTGCTCAGTTGCTCTGCCCTGTCCGACTCTTTGTGGCCCCGGGGACTGTAGCCTGCCAGACTCCTCTGTCCATGGGATTTCCCAGGCAGGAATATTGGAGTGGGTTGCCATTTCCTACTGCAGGGGATCTTCCCAACTCAGGGGTGGAACCCCCATCTCTTGTGTCTCCTGCACTGGCAGGCAGATTCTTTACCACTGCATCACCACGACATAGTATTTCTCATATTTTCAGGAAGTTTTCTTTCACATACATTTTAAGCTTGCGTTGGTACTAGCTTACATATGAACGAGTGTAACTTTCCCTACACTAAGTCTTTAAATCCACTCTTCCTTTGACAGACACTTGCGTTGCTTCCATATATTGAATATTGTAGATGGTGCTGCTGTGAACGTTTATATGTTCATAAATGCTATGAGCATTTATTATTTGTAGGCTTTTTGATGGTAGTAAACCTGACAGGTTTGATGTTATACATCATTGTGGTTTTGATTTACATTTCTCTAAAAATTAGTGATATTGAATGTCTCTGGATGTGCCTGTTAGACATCTGTGTGTCTTCTTTGGAAAAATATTTATACAAGTCTTCTCATTTTTTCTTTGAGAAGTTTGTTTTCTGATACTGAGGTGCCTGAGCTGGGTTTGTAGAGTTGGGATATGAACACCATGTCAGTCACCTCATTTGCAAATGTTTTCTCTCATTTGGTAGGTTTTCATTTTGTTTAGTTTCCTTTACTGTGCAAAACTTTTAAATTTAATTAGGTCCCCTGTGTTTATTTTTCTGAGCTGGTAGTTTTTCTGCCTGACCCAGGGAATGGTGGTTAAGGGGCACAGTGTCTGTGCTGAAATTCCAGCACTACCGCTGAATTGCTATGTGAGTCTGAGCAAGTTACTAAACCTCTTGTGCTACCGTTCTTGATGTGTAAATCAGGATAATAATAGTGCTAACATAGTTTTTTAGGGCTGGAGGCACATGAGGGTTAAATAAGTTAGTACACTGAAAATTCGTAAAACAGTACCCTAAATGAAAAGGAAGCAAGCGCTAAAGTTACCTGCTACCACTTCCACTGAGTTTAGAATTGTCTATTTGCACCCATGTTCTTTTTTTCACTTTTTGACAGTTTTGTGATTCCCCTTTTCCCCCCTATTGCTTTTCTTGTGTTTTGATTTTATAACTGGGCCTTTCAGGTTATAAGTGGAAGTGACAGATGTGACAGTTCTAATTCTAGGGAAGAGAACAGTGAATAAGCCTGGCTGCTTTGGAGACTACATTCTAAGAGGAGCACATCACATAAAAGAATAAGGTCAATTCAGAGTAGATGGCAAAAACCCAGGATGGCACTGAGATTTGTGAGGGTGAAATGCTTGTGGTCACTTTAGATGACATGTGAATAGAGATCTAAATGTTGAGAAGAAGGCAGGCAGGCCAAATTTTGTAGAAGAACATTACAGAGAGAGGATCCAGGGATTAGCAAGTTAGAGTTCTGAGGTACAGGCTGTCTTGGTCTGCCTGAGAAAAACAAAATCAGCCTGCAGGGCTGGAGCATAATGAGCAATGAAGACTGTGACCAGAGGGAAGGCAGAAGAGAGAGAGATAGAAGCAAGACTTCGTGATTTTGCAAATCAGGGGGGAAATTTTTGGATTTAGAGCAGGGTTTCTCAACTGCAGTGCTATTAACATTTGGGCCAGATGTTTTTTTTTTTATTTTTTGCCATGCGGACTGTGTTGTGATTTTTAGGATGTTAAGGTGCATTAGGCATCCATTCACAAATGTCAGTAGCATTTACTCTCAGTTGTGAAAATCAAAAATGTCTACACATGTCATCAAATATCCCTGGAACAAAACTGTCCATGGTTGAGACCTACTGATTTAGAGTACCTTCAACAGGAAAAATATGATCTGGTTTGCATTTGAGAAATATAATATTGATCAATTTGTAGAGAACAGAGTGTAGAGGATAACAAGAGGAAATATGTAGCCTGGTCTTAGGAAGGAGATGATAGTGTGTGAAGTCAATGATAGTGTGTGATGTCAATGGAGATATCTCTGTTAGCAGCTAGTGTTTCTTCTTAACAAGATGAGAATGAAAGCTGTAAAAATTTGCAAGTTATAAAGCAACAGCACAAGACCTAGCATAAGAGTATATGTTCAGTAATAGTGTGTGTTGAGAGTAAATGAAACAAATGAATTATGGTTATCTCAGGATATAAAGTCCATGGTCAATATAATGAGCTGATACAGACTGATTCATCAGGGAAGTTGTAAGCCTAGAAAAGACTCAATTTTGTGGTCTCATCCTAAACTTGATTAAAAAAAAAAAAAAAATCAATATAAGGTACTTGAACTATTGTCAGGGGAAGCAGTGATGATTTGCAGTGATGGATAAAAGCCATCGTCTTTTTACATTTTGCATTTTAAGACATGCTGTGTCGCAGAACCAAAACCTTTTAACCTGAGTTGACAAAATTGACTTGGATCTGTGTTGATTGTTTTAAAATCAATTTTGGTTAGGATGATTCTTGAGGTTTCTTGTTGTGTAATATCCATCTGCCCATTAAACACAAAAGTGTAAAAAAGTGACAGAGGATACGGTCCCATGGTGAGGGGTGAATGGCAAAAGTTTTGGAGGATCCAGCTTAAATGTTTTTCTGGGTTTTTCTGGAGGATGCAAAGTTGTGCTGGAAATCTCATAAGAGTAAATTTTCCTATGATGTCTTTACTTTTTCCTGCCAACTGGATTGGAAATATCACAAATAAAAGTGTTTCTTCTGGTATTTTCACATACCTTATTCTAGTTCCAGGAAAAACAATATATGTGAAATAGGTAACTATAAAAGACTTCATTTGAAAAATGATCAATCTTCAGGAATGTTTAATTCATTTCAAGATTTAGGTAAAAGCCAGTGTCTTCCAATTCTCTGTTAAATCTGAATTTGCAGTTGGTTTTAGGTAGTGCCAAAAGATGATCATATCAAGGGTCTCCTCCTTGTTCATGTGATATGGGTACTTGGTGAATTCTACAAAACTTGCCTAAAGTGATTTTTTGAAAAATTTTTTTTTTAAAGTTGTTTCTTGTTAGGGATTTGAAAGGCAAAAAAATGTGGGAAAGGAAGTAAAAACATTAAATGTGATCAAACTCCTGAAGATGAAGATTGAAAACTCAAATGGTATTTCCAGGCAACACTGAGAAAGAGTATCGCTCTTTATCAGTGATTGGAGGGCAGACTGGAGGAGAATGACAAGTCTTTTTCAATTATTTAATAAAGCTTAGTGGACTGAGCAACTATTAAAATAATGCTCCTCCACCTTTTTTATTATTTAAAAATTACAGAGATAATTTCCTATTTATCTACTTTATGCCAGTTTTAAATAAGATGATAAAATATCACTGATTCAAGGACTATGAATTCCCGTAGTACTAGAAAGAAAAACGTGTTGCTATTAATACTCTTATTTCGGGAAATGAGTAGAGGTGTTTAGTATAGGTCATTTGCGCTTTCTACCTCTTTATCACATGCTTATTAAGATGAATATACAAAGAAATAAATATTGCATGTGCCAGACTGAAGCAACTTCATATAAGACATCATTATTTGAGTTCCTATTCTAACATCCAAAAGAATGTTTTGCAACGTTTATAATTTTTTTTTGTCGTTTGCAGTCATTTTTATTTCTTTCACGGACAGGAACATATAATCCTTCATTCATGCTAGGGCCCAAGCATCATTATCAAGTTTCTGTTTCCAATTTAATAAAATATGTATTTATATAGGCAAATTCCAACCAAATTAATAGCCTTGGAACATAAAATGATGTGACAGATGTGACCTGTTTACACAAAGGCCATTTGTTCTTTCTTTGGATTTTATGCTCTTTACTGTGAGTAAGTAGTCAGGAAAAGCTCACAGGTGAGCACTCATTGCCAGGGAAAAGAAAAGCCTTTGCATGTGGGTGTGGAGATTTTGCCCGGAAGTAGGGGCCAAATTGTTTCGGGGGCTGGTGATCCCATGTGAGGAAGTGAGGGGGGCAGGAGCAATGTAAATGGGGAAATGAGTTGTACCCACTTGCTGAGATGAAAGTTGAGCAAATTAGCTAAAGTCTTTTAAGAGGAATTAATCACCATGGCACAGTTGATAAAGATTGAACAGGTTATATTTTTGGTGAAAATATAGGACCAATGGTAAAACATGCTGATGGAATTAACAGATCAGTTGTTTTTCTGTGGTCATGATTTTTGAATAATTGTTTTCACTGATCCAAAATAAGTCTGGATTTGGGAATTTTGTTTAAACTGTTCCTTTGTCAATGCATCACAAAGTTGCAGGAGAATGTACACCTTGCTTTCCATCTCCTTTTGTTCAATTAGCTGCTTCCTGAGTCTGATCTCTGGGTCAGGAAGATGCCCTGGAGAAGGAAATTGCAACCCATTCCAGTACTCTTGACTGGAGAATCACCATGGACAGAGAAGCCTGGCGGGCTACAGTCTGTGTGGTCGCAAAGACTGAACATGAATGAGCACATCTACTACTCCTCTCCATTGAAGACATCCTCAGACAAGCGCACCCTTAGCGAGGCACCAGCCCCTTGCCAACCCAACTAGGTCAGATTCTCTCTTTGCATCTTCTCACAAGTCCCTGAACTTTACATTGTTTCAGTTTTATTTAAATACTTTGTGTTTTTTAATAAAAATTCTATCTTTCCTAATGGACTATATGATCTGTCAGGATTAGAGTGTCTCATTTTTGCCACAGATTTTTGCATTTCTTAGTTACATATGGACCTAAAATTTTTGTGTACAAGCATACCTTGTTTTATTGTGCTTTACAGAAACTTTTTTTTTTTTTTTTTGATGAATGGAAAACCTGTGGGAACTCTGCATTGAGCAAGTTTATCAGCACGATTTTTCCATCAGCATTTGTTCACTTTGTGTCTCTGTGTCACACTTTGTAATTATTACAGTATTTCAGATTTCTTCATGATCATTGTATCTGTTATGATGATCTGTGATCAGAGATACTTGATGTTACTTCACAATTGTTTTGGGCACCAGTAACCATACTCATATAAGAACGTGAACTTAATGGATAAATGTTTGTGTTCTGACTGCTCCAGCCACTTGCCATTTCCTCATCTCTGTCTCTCCTCTGGGCCTTTCTATTCCTTGAGACACAACAATATTAAAATTATACCAATTAAAAGTCCTACAGTGACAAGAGAACGCACTGGTCATAGCAAACACCCTTTTCTAACAACACAAGAGAAGACTTTACACATGGACATCACCAGATGGTCATCACAGAAATCAGATTGATTATATTTTTTGCAACCGAAGATGGAGAAGTTCTATACAGTCAGCAAAAACAGACTGGAAGCTGACTATGGCTCAGATCATTAACTCCTTATTGCCAAATTCAGACTTAAATTGAAGACAGTAGGTAAAACCACTTGACCATTCAGGTGGCTTTGATTTGATGACCTAAATCAAATCCCTTATGATTATACAGTGGAAGTGAGAAATAGATTTAAGGGACTAGATTTGATAGAGTGCCTGATGAACTATGGACGGAGGTTCATGACACTGTACAGGAGACAGAAATCAAAACCATCCCTAAGAAAAAGAAATGCAAAACAGCAAAATGGCTGTCTGAGGAGGCCTTACAAATAGCTGTGAAAAGAAGAGAAGCAAAAAGCAAAAGAAAAAAGGAAAGATATACCTGTTTGAATGCAGAGTTCCAAAGAATAACAAGGAGAGATGAGAAAGTCTTCCTCTGTGATCAGTGCAAAGAAATAGAGGCAAACAATAGAATGGGAAAGACTAGAGATCTCTTCAAGAAAATCAGAGATACCAAGGGAACATTTCATGCAAAGATGGGTTCAATAAAGGACAGAAATGGTATGGACCTAATAGAAGCAGAAAATATTAAGAAGAGGTGGCAATAATACACAGAAGAACTATACAAAAAAGATCTTCATGGCTCAAATAATCATGATGGTATGATCACTCACCTAGAGCCAGACATCCTGGAATGTGAAGTCTAGTGGGCCTTAGGAAGCATCACTACGAACAAAGCTAGTGGAGGTGATGGAACTCCAGTTGAGCTATTTCAAATCCTAAAAGATTATGCTGTGAAACTGATGCACTCAATATGCCAGCATTTGAAAAACTCAGCAGTGGCCACAGGACTGGAAAAGGTCAGTTTTCATTCCAATCCCAAAGAAAGGCAATGCCAGAGAATGCTCAAACTACCTCACAATTGCACTCATCTCACACGCTGGTAAAGTAATGCTTAAAATTCTCCAAGCCAGGCTTCAACAATGTGTGAACCATGAGGTTCCAGATGTTCAAACTGGTTTTACAAAAGGCAGAGGAACCAGAGATTAAATTGCCAGCATCTGTTGGAACATCGAAAAAGCAAAAGAGTTCCAGAAAAACGTCTACTTCTGCTTTATTGACTATGCCAAATCCTTTGACTGTGTGGATCACAACAAACTGAGGAAAATTCTGAAAGAGATGGGAATACCAGACCACCTGACCTGCCTCTTGGGAAACCTGTATGCAGGTCAGGAAGGAACAGTTAGAACTGGACATGGAACAACAGACTGGTTCCAAATAGGGAAAGGAGTACGTCAAGGCTGTATATTGTCACCCTGCTTATTTAACTTATATGCAGAGTACATCATGAGAAATGCCGGGCTGGATGAAGCACAAGCTGGAATCAAGATTGCCGGGAGAAATATCAATAATCTCAGATACGCAGATGACACCACCCTTATGGCAGAAAGTGAAGAGGAACTAAAGAGCCTCTTGATGAAAGCAAAAGAGGAAAGTGAAAAAGTTGACTTAAAACTCAACATTCCGAAAACTAAGATCATAGCATCTGGTCCCATCACTTTATGGCAAATAGATGGGGAAACAATGGAAACAGTGACAGACTTTATTTTGGGGGGTTCCAAAATCACTGCAGATGGTGACTGCAGCCATGAAATTACAAGACACTTACTCCTTGGAAGGAAAGTTATGACCAACCTAGACAGCATATTAGAAAGCAGAGACATTACTTTGCCAACAAAAGTCCATCTAGTCAAGGCTATGGTTTTTCCAGTGGTCATGGATGTGAGAGTTGGACTATAAAGAAAGTTGAGTGCCAAAGAATTGATGCTTTTGAACTGTGGTGTTGGAGAAGACTCTTGAGAGTCCCTTGGACTGCATGGAGATCGAACCAGTCCATCTAAAGGAGATCAGTCCTGGGTGTTCATTGGTAGGACTGATGCTGAAGCTGAAACTCCAATACTTTGGCCACCTGATGCGAAGAGCTGACTCATTTGAAAGACCCTGATGCTGGGAAAATGAAAGCTGGAGGAGAAGGGGACACAGAGGATGAGATGGTTGGATGGCATTGCCGACTCAATGGACATGAGTTTGAGTAAACTCTGGGAGTTGGTGATGGACAGGGAGGCCTGGCGTGTTGCGGTCCATGGGGTCGCAAAGAGTCAGACACGACTGAACAGCTGAACTGAACAGTGACTGCTAAGTGTTCAAGTGTAAGGAAGAGTCTCACATCTCTCACTTTAAAGCCAGAAATGATTAAGCTAAGCGAGGAAGGTGCGTCGAAAGCTGAGATAGGCCAAAAGCTAGACCTCTTGCCCCAAGCACTGAGCCAAGCTGTGAATGCAAAGAAAAAGTTCCAGAAGGAAATTAAAAATGCTACCATAATGACACAAATGATAAGAAAGCAAAACAACATTATTCCTTATATGGAGAAATTTTAGTTGTCTAGATAGAAGATCAAACCAGCCACAATATTTCCCTCAGCCAAAGCCATATCTAGAGGAAGGCCCTAATTCTCTCTGATTGTGTGAAGGCAGAGAGAAGTGAGCAAGTTCACGTAGAAAAGTTTGAAGGTTGGTTCATGAGGTTGAAGGGAAGAAGCCTTCTCTATGACATAAAAGTGCAAGGTGAAGCAGCAAGTGCTGATGTAGGAACTGCAGCAAGTTATCCAGATCTAGCTCAGATCATTAATGAAGGTGGCTAATGAAACAACAGCTTCTCAATGTAAACAAAACAACCTTCCAGGATGAAATAGCCATCTAGGATTTTCATGGCTATTGAGGAGAAGTCAGTGCCTTGAAAGGGTAGGCTGACTCTCTTATAAGAGGCTAGTGCTACTGGCTACTGGCAACTTGATGTTGAAGCCAGTACTCATTTACCATTCTGAAACTCCTAGCACCCTTAAGAATAATACTAAATCTACTCTGCTGGTACTCTACATAGAACAAAGCCTGGATGTTAGCACATCTGCTGACAACATGGTTTATTGAGTATTTTAAGCCCGCTGTTTAGGACTTCTGGTCAGAAAAAAAAATTCCTTTCAAAATATGACTGCTCATTGACAATGTACTTGATCACCCAAGCATACATGTCTATCTCTGATGGAGATGTACAATGAGATTAATGTTGTTTTCATGTCTGCTAACGCAACATCCATTCTGCAGCCGATGAATTAAAGTGTAATTTTGAATTTCAAGTCTCCTTATTTAAGAAATACATTTCATAAGGCTATAGCTGCCATGGATAGCAATTCATATGATGGATCTGGGTAAAGTCAGTTGAAAACCTTATATAAAGGATTCACCATTCTAGATGCCATTGAGAACGTTTATGATTTCCGGGAAGAAACCAAAATACCAAAATTCACAGAAATTTTGAAGAAACTGATACTGGCCCTCATGGATGACTTGAAGGGCTCAAGACTTCACTGGAGGAAATAACTGCCAATGTGGTAGAGATAGCAAGAGAACTAAAATAGAAGTGGAGTCTGAAGATATGACTGAATTGCTTCAATCTCATTATAGAACTTAAACTGATAAAGAGTTGTTTCTAACAGATGAGCAAAGAAAGTGGTTTCTTGAGATGGAATCTACTGGTGAGATACAGTGAAGATTGTTGAAATGGCAGCAATGAATTTAGAATGTTACATAAACTTAGCTGATAAAGAAGCAGCAGGATTTGAGAAGATTGACTCTAATTTTGAAAGATTTTCTATTGTGGATTAAATGCTATCAAATAGCATTGCATGGTCCAGAGAAATCATTCATGCGAGGAAGAGTCAATTGATGTAACAAATTTTGTTGTTGTCTTATTTGAAGAAATTGCCACAGCCACCCCAGCCTTTTGCACCACCATCCTGCTTAGTCAGCAGCCTTCAATATTGGGGCAAGATTCTCCACAGAAAATAGACCATGGATTGCTGAAGGCTCATATGATGATGAGCATTTTTTATTAATAAAGTATTTTTTACATTTTTTTAAAGATATAACACTATTATTTCACACTTAACAGACTACAGTATAGTATATGCACTGGGAAATGAAAAGTTCATGTGACTTACTCTATTGTGGGGTCTGGAACTAAACCTGAAATATTTCCAACATGTGCCTGTATTAATAAATAACACACTCCTTACCCCACCACATTTGAAAGCATCCAAATAAGTATTTTACTGAAATTTGTGTATCCCTTGTCTCTGGCTAAAAAAAAAAATTTTTTTTTAGATCCTGAGTTATGTTATACTCTGCTCCTTGTAATTTTTTCCCCATCCTAATGCAATTTTTTTTAACTTTAAAATACAAAGTTTTGATCTGGGATGTAGTATTGATTTTTAGAAATGGAGATGTTATAAGAATTCAGTTTACAATATTGGTGAAATGTATATGGTATGGTATCTTTCTTCTGATTTCATTTTAAGCCTCTGGAAGAATAATGCATAACTGTCAGTTAAACAAAAATGATTAAAACAAAAAACTTTATTTCAAAACTGGTCATATATTGAGTTCAGGTTTAACATTTCCCTAATTCACATATGTTTAAGAGATTGACTGTGGGTCATGGATGGGAAGTGTTCACATTAAGTTCCAGTAGTCATATAGCTTGACCACTAGGCAGAGAGTCTATGTTAAAGCCAATAAGTCTTTATAAGAATTGGATCTACTGTGTATACAAGCTAATGTGACAAAGAAATTTCTCCATTTTGGGAGTCAAGGATGGGGAGAAAGATATGTGTATATACTAAATGGTCTTTTATATTGATGCTCTGAACTCATTTTTCCTCTCCTATAACAAAACCAAAGTATTGTTCTATGACCTAGGACTGACTTTTCTCAGATAAGTTATAAATAATATATAATGATTTTAAATTAAAACCAGAAGTTAAGTTTGGAACATGGAAGAAATAAATAAGTTAACTCTCAAAAATATAGTATCTTAAACTGCCATATCATATATCAGATCAAAAACTCTCAAGGGACTCTCTCTGGCTGTGATCAGAGCTATTCTTAGCGCAGCCCATGTCTCCTCTCGTAGTTGGAATCTGAGCTTTTGCTTTGGTAATTTTACAGTCAGTGAGGCTGTTTATATTGAAACACCCACTCTGACTCTCACTTTAATAATTGCTAGTGATATAAAAGTTAAAAGAGAGGGCTCAAGTCCCTGGGTATTTGGGAATATTTCAATAGCAAACGGTCCAAAGCACTGGTAATTGTATATCAAGCTGTTTATAATGATCACAGGGGACAAATAATTACCTCTAAAGTGCTGGGAATAAGATTAAGTGTGGAAATAAATAAATGTCCTCATGACTGATGGATGAATGAGGCATTGATGAGGGTGGGAGTGAGCTCCTTGCATTTGCAATAGTGATTCCTTTGCCCCTTTCAGAGTCATGTTAGCATGGTTGCTTAACTAACCTTTAATCTGTTTCCATTTCTTTCAAATAGGGTTACTAAAGTGTATTTGGTAGGGTGAGTATTAAGAGAGGCAATGTAGTACATGACGGATACCCAATAAGTAGGTGCTCAATAAATGATTTACCTTTTTTCAGGGGTAGTATAATGGAGTGATTCTATATCCTTCCTTTACTACTTACTAGTTTTGTGGTAAGATCATTAATTTCTTAAGATTTTTACTGTCATCTGTAAAATAGGAAAACTCACACCCAAATCACAGACCTGTTTGAGGAATAAAATGAGTTAACATATGTAACATTCTTAGCATACTAACTGGCATGTGGTTAGTTCTAAATAATGGCAGCTTTGATTATAATTTTTAACATAAAAACCATAACAATGAAGAGTGATATAACTCAGTCTTGATATGCCTGAGGTTTTTCAATCTCTTAGAATTAGATTTCCCTAACTCTGTGTCTGGTGGCAGCACTCTTAATATAAAGAAAACTCTAGGCATTATCACTATGCAGTAAAAGAGGAGCAATGACTTTGGACACTGGAAAGATTTCACGGTGAGAATTTGGCCTTTGTGTTTTATAGGAAGGATACTAAGTAGGGATAATCATTATTATCTTCAAATAAGTGTTTTATACTGTTTATTGTTTTTAATGTGCTTTGAGGAAGAGATGCCAGACTGTAAGTCCTAAAGACTTAAGTGTGTGTGCGCATTTCAAGAAAAGTCTTGCTATTTTAGTCATTTCTCTTTTCTGTCACGTATTCATTGTTTTCAGGAAATGGCTTTAGTCTTCATTTAGTTTATTTTTTTCATTAATTTTTATTAGTTGGAGGCTAACTACTTTACAATATTGTAGTGGTTTTTGCCATACATTGACATGAATCAGCCATGGATTTACATGTGTTCCCCATCCCGATCCCCCCTCCCGCCTCCCTCCCCACCCCATCCCTCTGGGTCTTCCCAGTGCACCAGCCCTGAGCACTTGTCTCATGCATCCAACCTGGGCTGGTGATCTGTTTCACCCTTGATAGTATACTTGTTTCAATGCTATTCTCTCAGAACATCCCACCCTCGCCTTCTCCCACAGAGTCCCAAAGTCTATTCTGTACATCTGGGTCTCTTTTTCTGTTTTGCATATAGGGTTATCGTGACCATCTTTTAAAATTCCATATATATGTGTTAGTATACTGTATTGGTCTTTACCTTTCTGGCTTACTTCACTCTGTATAATGGGCTCCAGTTTCATCCATCTCATTAGAACTGATTCAAATGAATTCTTTTTAATGGCTGAGTAATATTCCATTGTGTATATGTACCACAGCTTCCTTATCCATTCGTCTGCTGATGGGCATCTAGGTTGCATCATGTCCTGGCTATTATAAACAGTGCTGCGATGAACATTGGGGTGCACGTGTCTCTTTCAGATCTGGTTTCCTCAGTGTGTATGCCCAGGAGTGGTATTGCTGGGTCATATGGCAGTTCTATTTCCAGTTTTTTAAGGAATCTCCACACTGTTCTCCATAGTGGCTGTACTGGTTTGCATTCCCACCAACAGTGTAAGAGGGTTCCCTTTTCAGTCTTCATTTAGTTTATACACAAACCAGATTAGGCGTGTACTGTGTCTATCATGACCCCAGTGGTAGGTGGTAGCTAATTACCATCCTATGTTTAGCGAAGTTTTCCGTAAAATAAGATCTACTAGAGAATATAAGAAGCATTAACATATTACCTAACTAGTTTCAAACACTTCTGTAAGTAATTAAGTGTCAGTCGCTCAGTCGTATCTGACTCTCTGCGATCCCGTGGACTGTAGACCAGGAGGCTCCTCTGTCAATGGTATTCTCCAGTCAAGAATACTGGAGTGGGTTACCATTCCCTTCTCCAGGAGATCTTCCCAACCCAGGGATCAAACCCAGATCCCCCACATTTCAGGCAGATTCTTTACCGTCTGAGCTACAGGGAGGAACCAAACACTTCTGTGCATACAAGCAAATACTATCAAAATTACCTGTGGCTACTTGAGTTTTCAAGGTAAGCTCTGCATTAAGAGAGTTTAAGAGAAACACTCTTTCTCATTCAAGTCTTTACATTGTTACACTCATTTGTATCTACAGAGTAGGCTGATTCATGCTAGTATATGTCTAAGGAGAATTCTTATCTGTGCACATTTTAATTTTTGTTGCTAGAGCTCTCCAAATGTTAACCAAATGGAAAAGTAGGATGATAGATCAGTAGGTAATATTCTTAATCTGAGAGTTGTTTTCCTGTATGGTCTAAGTAAGTAAGTGTTAGTTGCTCAGTTGTGTTCGACTCTTTGCGATCCCATGGACTGCAGCCCATCAGGCTCCTGTGTTCATGAGATTTTCCAGGCAAGGATACTGAAGTGGGTTGCCATTTCCTTCTCCAGGGGATCTTCCCAACCCAGGGATCGAACCTGGGTCACCTGTACTGCAGGCAGATTCTTTACCGACTGAGCTATAAGGGGAGCCTATGGATGGGCATGAGTTTGAGTAAACCCCGGGAGTTTGTGATGGACAGGGAGGCCTAGCGTGCTGCGATTCATGGGGTCGCAAAGAGTCGGACACGACTGAGTGACTGAACTGAGCTGAACTGGTGGTCTAAAGGATACATTTAAAACCTGTCCATACTGAACACTAAAAAGGAAAATGTTGGGAGTGGATTACAAAAATTATTGCAGAGAACACTTTTCCTTTTTCAGACTTTCTGAATGTCACTTACTATCCTGAACTTAAGTGGGCAGCAAAATGTGTTCTCTCCCAGGTGATGAATGAAGTTCCTTTCTGAACTCTGAACTGTTTCTGGAATATAGGTCACTGTTGAACACTGTATACTTTGGCGGTGGGACAAGTTGGTGTTTTTCGGAGACTGTACAAGGCAAAGAATTTCTACAAACTGCTCTGGTATTACAATTACCACTAATGTGGGGATGAAAGACATGTAAATGGACTGTAAGGAGAGGTTTTGTTTTCATTTCCCTACATTTGGTTGTTAGAGGTAAAAAATATTGAGCTATCAGCAACTCCATATTACTAACAGTTTGTGAACCAACAGTGTGTTAGGTTTTGCCTTATTCCAGGAGGATCTCTGAAGGAACATGTAGCATGCTGAAAATAAACTTATGAGGGTCATTTTCTTAGTCAGTTGCCAGAACATTTAATCACTGTGTTTACTGGTCTGTTATTCCAGTAGTGAGGATCTTGAATATAGACAAGAAATTGGCTTATTTTTTTGGGGCCTCAGCTCAAATTTAACTTCTACAGAGAAGGATTCTCAGACTCTCCACCTCTGTCTCTATTTTGTCTCAAAATAATGCTTGTCACGGTTTCTGAATTCTGTAGAATATAATTTTAAGTGTTGTCGTTGTTGTTTGGTACCTCCGTCATCTCCGACTTTTTGTGACCCCATAGCCTGCAGCACACCAGGTATCCTTGTCCTTCACTATCTCTCAGAGTTTGCTCAAACTCATGTCCATTGAGTCGGTGTTCCCATCCAGCCATCTCCTCTGTCGCCCCCTTCTCCTCCTACCCTCAATCTTTCCTAGCTCAGGTGTATTAACCTTTACAAAGTTCTCCTTTCTCCCTCAAACTATCAAAAGGAATCCATAATTTTATAAGCTCCTCAAACCTAGGTTGACTGTTAGACATTTTTGATGTGAAATATGATGAAATTTACTGGAGGGTAAAACAATCTACACAGCAAGGAAGTGAGAGAGAGTGAAAGGAGTGGGAATAGAGTATAAAGGACGAAAGAAATGAGGGTGCAGAGCAGTTGCTATTAAGTAAGTCTATTGATATTTGCCACTAAACATATATATATATATGGGGCTTCCCCAGTGGCCCAGTGGTAAAGAATCCACCTGAAATGCAGGAGCCACAGGAAACTCGGCTTTGATCCCCGGGTCTGGAAGATCCCCTGGAGGAGCGCACATGACAATCCATCCCAGTATCCTTGCTTGGAGAATCCCATGGACAGAGTAGCCTGGAGGGCTACAGTCTATGGGGCTGAAAAGGGTTAGACGTGACTGAAGCGACTTAGCACATGCAGGCATAGACATGCTTATATATTACTGTAATATATATTTATATATCACTGTTATTTATTAAAGTGACCAATGCTTTGAAAGTAAATTTTATTTCTAGAAGAAAAGATGATAAAATCTCAAAAAATATATGATATTGCAGTTCAAATCTCATACCATAAAATATCCTTATAGACTAGATACCCATTTGATTTAAATCTATCTCAAATTTGCAAAATTTCCTCTTTCTTACAGGTATTTTGCTTCTGGAATATATCTGGCTATAAGTAAAAGCCCATAAAAGAACTTTGTATTTTTGTCAAGTTTTTGATAAGATACTTTATTCTCTTCAGATAATAATTTGCTGGCAAAATGAAACCATTCTAGCTATAAATAATATAAAAATTAAAAAGTGCAGGAAATGACTTATATAATCCTAAACTGTCCACAGAGAAACAGAGTTAATGAGCTTGGAGGAAAACATTTTGAAGAGATAGCTATTTAAACAGATAGAAATAAAATATAAAATTAACAGTAAAATTACTGTATTTGAGAAGAACAAAAGTTTGAGTGTCTCAGGTCCCCTCAGAAAATGCTTAAGGAATTTACATTAATATGGAAGTTGAATTAAGTAAAACTGCTTGAGATATATATTTATTTTGAAGGAAGTGTTCCTAAAGTCAGAATGCCTCCCAAACTCTGCCTTCCCAGTAATAAAAAGTGCTCGGGGCTGGTGCACTGGGATGACCCAGAGGGATGGGATGGGGACGGAGGTGGGAGGGGGGTTCAGGATGGGGAACACATGTAAATCCATGACTGAGTCATGTCAATGTATGGCAAAACCACTACAATATTGTAAAGTAATTAGCCTCCAACTAATAAAAATAAATGAAAAAAAAAGCATTAATATTTACTGTATATGAGCACTGACTCAGACTCCAAGCAAAAATAGAAAGTCAAAGAAAATGAAGATCACGTTAAACATAATGCCACTACTGGTGTGCACAGTCATGTCCAACTCCTTGCAACCCCATGGACTGTACCCACCAGGCTCCTCTGTCCATGCGATTTCCCAGGCAAGAATACTGGAGTGGGTTTCCATTTCCTTCTCCGGGGGATCTTCCCAGAGATCGAACCTGTGTCTTCTGCGTCTCCTGCATTGGCAGACGGGGTCTTTACCACTGAGACTCCTGGGAAGCCCCTGCTACCAGTAGATGATTTATAAAGTCATCATCTTTTAGGCTGTTTTATTTGAAAGGATCTGCCCTGCAGCTGGCTATTGTGGAAGCCTAAAAGCTTTGAGGCGGGCATAATTGTATTCCAATGAGATTTAGACTTGCTGGTGAGGGTTTAATATTTATATTCTCTTTGTATTCCCACATCTTTCATCAAAGGAGAGATTTAGAAGAGTTAAAAGTAAGGTTTTTATTATACTAGCTGTAAGAGGTAAATACATTCATTGATCTTAGAAGAAAAATTAAACTGTGCAAAAACATTTTTTTTCCCCATGTTAAATGTGAAGGCAGGACAAGGGCTGATAGTTAATCTTTTGAACAGTTCATTAGTCTGTACTGAGTTCTTATAATATCATAACAGAAATTATTTGTAGGAGAAGGCTATCTCAGACTTCAGAATTTTCTGCAAAATACTTTCTCTGAAGGCTATATCAAAGGAGAAGTGCTTTGACACAGCTCAGTATTCATTTATTACAGTAAGTGAGGGGCTTTTGGCCAGCAAACCTAAGTTCAGTTAAAAGTCGGGGTTCAGATGCCATATTGAAAGAAGAGGCAGGTTGGACAAGCTGCTCCAGGCAGAGGCTCCACTCAGTACAAGCGTTTAGGAAGTGAAGCTGCTTCCTCGCTCATAATGCCAATGAAAGAAAAACCCTAGAACTTGGTTTAAAGAGATTAATGGGCTGCTGTATTTTAAAACTGTTGACAGTTTGTTTTGGCACTTTAAGAAGCAGTATAACATTCATGTACAATAAATTATGAGTGATCAGTGATTAGAAGGAGCTAATGGTGTGTTTGTGTCAGAGAACTTAATTTATTCAATCACGTTCCCAGCACTCAGCAAGCACAGCAGGCTTGGGAAACTATGAAATGGCCATACAAGAAACAAGGGGGATGAACAGGGTGGTAATCAAGGCCGTAAAGACATGGACTACCTTTCATGTTTTAATTTGCAGCAGTGCCTTCCATTTCTAAGAGCAGAAGCTGTTTTCCAGCATCTGTCATACAATCTCATGCATTTCATTTGGCTTGTTTTTTGTAAGAACATAAAAATGTTGTAAAGCATCGGGATTCGCCTAACAGCTGGGCCACAGTCTTTGTTGGGTTAAGCTTCTTAATTCCACATTCGTGACTGCAGATTTGCAAGAGTCAAATTCTCATATTTTGTGACTTCAGTCTCTAGAAGACATTATAGGGTGAAAATCTGGTCATTCTTTAGGAACAAAAATCTAGTAAGGCTATTATTTAATTCCAAACCACTATGACACTATATTTGGCTTTCCATCCAAGGAAATAATATTCAGAGAATTTGACACAGTCCTGTTTCTCTAAATCCTTTCTGTCTTATGAGATGGGTGTTCTAGTGGTTTTTTATTATTGGCCTTTAGTTTTGTTTTTAATAAATAAATGTATTTGGCTGCACTGGGTCTCAATTGTGGCATGTGGGATGTTTAATTGTGGCATATAGAATCTAGTTCCCTGACCAGGGATTGATCCTGAGCTCCCTGCATTTGGAACATAGAATCTTAGCCACCTAGACCACCAGGAAAGTCCCTTATCACTGGTCTTTGGATGTCAGCACAAATCCCCTTTTTGATTCTCCTTTTCTGCTCCCTTAAAGGTTTCATTCTGTGTAGCACTGGCATCAGATAGGATACTTTATTCAATACTGTCTATTCAGTATTGACCATGTGATGGACATTGCTGTAGGCCTGTACTTTGTAGTAGGGAAGTCACTAACATGTGGCGACAGAGCCCTTGAAATATGTTCAGTCTGAATTGAGATGTGTTCTAAGTGCAAAATATACACTGGATTTTACAGATAAAGCACATAAAAAAGGTAAAATATTAATATTTTATGTTATGACTTAACATGTAATGTATATAAACCTTGCTGAGAAACAGTAAAATTAGCAAATACTTTTTTACCTGCCATGGATAGTGAGGCTCTGAGTGTCTACTGGAGCTATTCTGTCGTTAGCTTGGATGAAAACCCCAGGGTTACCTCCTGGCCGGATTCTACTTTATCTAGATGGAGAGATCCTAAGACAAAAGATGTTGCCCTGAGTGTGTCCACTGTAGTGGGTTGAATGGTGGCCTCCCTATCGGATAGGTCCATGTCTGAATCCCTAGAAGCTGTGAATAAGAACTTATTTCAGATGAGGATCTTTGCAGACATAGGTTAAAGATCTCCAGATGAGGTCATCCTGCACAGTCTGGGTGGGCCCCAAGTTCAAGGGCAAGTGTGCTTCTAAGAGACAAACACATAAATAGCCAAAGACAGAAATACAGAAGAAAAGGCCATGTGAAGGAGGAAGCAGAAGGAGAAGTGATAGCGTCACAAGCCAGCGACACCATGGAGCCACCAGAAGCTGGAAGAAGCAAGAGAGGGTCTGTCTCCCTTTAGGGCTCGCAAAGGGAGAGACTGTAGTGGCTCTGCTGACACTTCGATTTGATTTTGGACTTCCGACCTCCAGAACTGTCAGGGAACACATTTCCGTTTTTCAAAGCCAGAAAGGCCCTGGTGGCTCAGACGGTAAAGAATCTGCCTGCAATGCAGGAGAACAGGGTTTGATCCCTGGGTCGAGAAGATTCCCTGGAGAAGGAAATGGCAACCCACTCCAATATTCTTGCCTGGGAAATGCCAAGGACAGAGGAACCTGGAGGAGATTTGTTGTGGCAGTCCAAGGAAACTAACATGTCTGCTTCCCTCCTCCCCCCAAACTCATGGATTAGGTAAATCACTCCTCTTACCTTGAGAAAGACTGAAAAAACTAATCTAAGCTTCTTTGTATAGCAACAAAGATACTCCTTCCTATAGAAGGATGGTCTGTTTGCACCTTACCCTATACTTCAGTTTCACTCTTTACTCACATTCCTTCATCTGTGTTCTTACCCTTAGTTTGTGACAAGTACTATCCACTCCTTAAACCCTACCCCAAGATCTAAACTGTTGCCTGCCAGGCTCCTCTGTCCACGGGATTCTTGAGTCAGGAATACTGGAGTGGGTTGCCATGCCCTTCTCCGGGGTATCTTCCCAACCCAGGGATCGAACTCGTGTCTCTTAATTCTCCTGCATTGGCAGGCAGGTTCTTTACCACTAGTGCCACCTGGGAAACCCAAGATCTAAATAACTCCTTCTTACATTGCTCTACATGCCATTACTGTCTATTTCCTTTATTCAACAAATATTTTGAGAATCATATCTATACAATAAATTGAAATATTCTTCTTGGGACACATGGTGAACAAAACAAAAATCTCTCCTGTCCAGGATTTAATTTCTAGTGGAGTTGGTGACTATATAGAACAACATTAGGTAACAGAGCATATTATAGATTAGGAAGTATGGTGGAGCCCAGAAGTGGAGCAGGGCAAGTGGGCTCTGCGGGTGGGAGACTGGTTTCAGTATTGATTAAGGTGATCAGGGTGGGCCTTGTTGAGAAGATGACATTGCAGCAAAGAATGAAGTACTTTGAAGGAGGTGAGGAGATAGCCACGCAGATATTGGGAAGAGCATTCCAGGCGGTGAGAACAACTAGAGAAAAGACCTAAAGACGGGAGCATTCTTGGTATGTGTGAGACAGAGGCCAGTGTGGTGAGAGCTGAGTGAGCAAGGGACAAAGCTATAGGAGAAGAAGTAATGGCGAGCAGCATGTAAGACTCATGAGGCCATTGTGAGAAGTTGGTATTTTCTTTGCGTGAAAGGGGGGAGCACTTTAGAGGGTTTTGAGCAGGGAGAAAGTATTCTGACAAATTTTAAAAGTTATTTTGACTACAGTGTTTAGAAGAGGCCACGGAGTTGGCAGGGTGGGAGCAAGGATAGAAGCAGAGAGAACTGTTAAGGGGATGTTGCAGTTGAGACATAATGTTGCCTTAGACCTAGGTGGTCAGTGGAGGTGATAAGAAGTGGTCTTGTGTGTATAATTTGAAGGGTAGTCAGCAGAAATTTTGATAGATGAGATGCAGAGTATGAAAGAGTGAGAGGAATCAAGGCTAATTCCACAAATTGGCTTGAATATCTAGAAGGATGGAGATGTTTTCAGTGACATAGAAAAGCCTGTAGGTACAAGGGGAGGGGTTATTATTATTTTCCAAGTGAATTTTCTAATTATAATTAGCCTGAGCTCGTGGTCTCTTCAGCAGGGAAATTAAGAGTGATGCATGTGGACTTGCCTGGTGGCTCAGACGGTAAAGCGTCTGCATACAATCCAGGAGACCTGGGTTCAATCCCTGGGTCAGGAAGATCTCCTGGAGAAGGAAATGGCAACCCACTCCAGTAGTCTTGCCTGGAAAATCCCATGGATGGAGGAGCCTGGTAGGCTACAGTCCATGGGGTTGTAAAGAGTCGGACACGACTGAGCAAGTCGACTTCACTCACTCACTCATGTGGAGTTCATTCTCGTTGAACTCTAGGGTGTTCTTGGCTCACCTGCTATGGTAATAGCAAAGAGCCAAGCTTTCTGTAGTTTGCTTCTAATGAGTCTGACTATGAAATCCTGAAGACCTGCATTATGGTCTCTCGAAATTACTGATTCCATATTTAGAATATCTTTGACTAATCTTCATTCCTTTCCTCCTCTAACATGATAGATTCTATTTTTAGTTAATACTGGCTTTTTCTGGAGAGCATATTAATTTTATTTCAAGAATCCTCTCCTCTTATTCCCTACATTGTTGATTATCACCTTGGTGAAAGTTAGAACCTGCTTCTTTAGGCTCTCGTTCACACTCTTATCCTACAATACCCTTCCAATAAATTCCCTTTCCTTTAGACAAAGTTGGTTTTTATCATTACAATGAAGAACACTGGCAGGTAGATATATCTTTCTTTAAATGAGGGAAGGGATAAAATTTAGTTTTTAACATTATAATTCCATGTTACAAAGCTTGTTGAATGCTCATTTCAGAGAGGTAATTTATATATCTTATGCAGTTTTACATGCAACAAACCTCATGAGTTTTAATCCTATGACATCGTCAATAAATATTATCAGAGTTCAATGTGATGGCCTCTGGTCAGATCCCTAGGCTGAGTTCTCTTTGCTCAGACTATTTAAGCTCAATTGGGTTCATGAGCTTAGTTGTCTCTACAAAGACAGATCTGAATTATGGAATCATAATTCAGCCACCATTGGCATATTATGTTCAGTCATTTCATATTCTTCAGCTTTGTCTCTGAACTGATGATTTATTCTTTTTTGTCTTAACTTAGATTTATTTTTAGTGCTTTCTTCAGCCCTTCAAATTGTTTAATACAGTGAATACAGCAATACAGTGAACTCTAAGGAGAAAATGCTTCTATTTTCTTTTAAATCCTGAGTTTAATCCTGCTACTACTGCTGCTGCTATGTCACTTCAGTCGCGTCCGACTCTGTGTGACCCCATAGACGGCAGCCCACCAGGCTCCGCCGTCCCTGGGATTCTCCAGGCAAGAACACTGGAGTGGGTTGCCATTTCCTTCTCCAATGCATGAAAGTGAAAAGTGAAAGTGAAGTTGCTCAGTTGTGTCCGACTCTTAGACCCCATGGACTGCAGCCTACCAGGCTCCTCCATCCATGGGATTTTCCAGGCAAGAGTACTGGAGTGGGTTGCCATTGCCTTCTCTAGTTTAATCCTGAGTCATTATTATTTATCTACTGGGCCCAATGGACCCTTTTATTAAAAAGGGTCATTTTTAGGCCATTTAACAAAGAAATTATGGAGATAAGAATAAGGGGAATAGTGAAAAATAGCTATATTAATTTTTTAATTTATTATTATTTTTTGGGCCACACCACGTGGCTTGTGGGATGTTAGTTCCCCGACCAGGGATTGAACTCAGGTCCTTGGCAATGAAAGTACCAAGTCCTAACCACTGGACTGCCGGGGAATTCTCTATATTAAAAATTTTAATAATAATTTAAACAGCATTTGCATTGTCAAAGGTAATACTTTGAAAACTTTGACTTTTAATTTTATTGAATAGTGAATTGCTATCTTCTTTCCTCCATATTTACAAAACATTTTTATTTTTAGGTTTATGAACACCAATTAGAATGACTGTTTCAGTGAATATTTTGGCTTATATATTATGTATTTTCTTCCAATTATCTTTTGAGTACAGAGCTGCTGTAGTGTTTCCTTCATTTATGAATCATATCAAGTAAATTTTCATGCACGAACATCCCTAAATGAGAGTGCCCATCCCTTTAGAATATCAGTATGGTCTAGGTTCTTGTTGTGAGTTATTGCAAGATGAAGTTTTCCTGTTAAGTGATTAATTAGCTGGTTAAGAATACTGTGTTTTCTTTTTTGTCAAGCACTGTTCTAAGCACTTCAAATATATTAACTCATTTACTCGTTTAATTTTCACAGCAACCATATGCAGTAGGCACTATCACTATCCCATTTTATAAAAGAGGAGACTGAGAGACATACATAAGTGTCTTGTCCAAGGTCACACACTTAGCAAGTTGCAAAGCCAGATTCATACCCCGACAGTCTTCTCTTAACCCTCCCCCTATTGTCTAACAAGAATAAACTGCCTGACCATCTGCTCACAGACCTCATAAAACTCTGGAAACAGCAATATTCAAAATGCAGGGCAAACCTGAAAGGAAGGCTGTGTAGAACTTCCAAACCTGTGCATTACAAGCTTAACTGGTCTTTTTGTACATAGATTTTATCAGTCTATTGGCAGATTCCTCTTGGCACACAAGCAGACACCTCTATTTATCCATAGCTGCTAAGTCACTTCAGTCATGTCCAACTCTGTGTGACCCCATAGACAGCAGCCCACCAGGCTCCCCCATCCCTGGGATTCTCCAGGCAAGAACACTGGAGTGGGTTGCCATTGCCTTCTCCAATGCATGAAAGTGAAAAGTGAAAGTGAAGTCGCTCAGTCGTATATGACTCTTAGACCCCATGGACTGCAGCCTACCAGGCCCCTCCGTCCGTGGGATTTTCCAGGCAAGAGTACTGGAGTGGGGTGCCATTATTTTCTATGTAATATGACATGAAAATAGTTCTGGTAATTTTAGTTCTGGTAATAGTAGTTCTGGTAATATGACATGAAAATAGAATTTCTGGTTTTCTTTGATGTTGCTCAGCTGCTCAGTCATGTCCGCCTCTTTGCAGTCCCATGGACTGCAGCATGCTAGGCTTCCCTGTCCTTTACTATCTCCCAGATTTTGCTTGAACTCATGTCCATTGAGTCAATAATACTATCCAACCATCTCATCCTCTGTTGTCCCCTTCTCCTCCTGCCTTCAATCTTTCCCAGCATCAAGGTCTTTTCCAATGAGTCGGCTCTTGCATCAGGTGGCCAAAAGCTTCAGCTTCTGCATCACTTTCCAATGAATATTCAAAGCTGGTTTTCTCTGCTTATAGAAATTCTGAGTATACCATCAAAGCCCATTGCTTAGTTTTCAAGTTTATTGTTTGGTCACTGTATTTGTAAATATTAATATTTCATGAATTTTATTCTTCTTAAAGGCCTTGCACAGAACAAGAGAAGAGCTAACAAAAAGAGGGAAGCTAGATGTATGAGAGAGAAGAATAAAAGATCAGATTCACTATAGGAAGTGAGGGACAAGGGGGTTCAAATGGAGGCATTACTTTGGATTAATGTATTATTTGACTTCAAAATTCATATTCAACAAATATTTACTGATCACCTACTATTTACTGGGCCCTTTTCAGACTCAGAACAAAACAGTGACTATTATAGAATGAATCCCAATCCTCATGAAGCTTAGAGTATAGCAAGAAATATGGACATGAAACCCATCATTACAAGTGTGATAAATGTTATGAAAGGAGAAACATATTTCTGGAGCTCCTTGCCTAAATCCTTTTTTCTACTTTAAGCATCTGTGAGCCCCAGGGTTTTCTCCTGTGTCCTTTTACAGTTTCACTCAAAACCTCTCTTAGGAATCTCACCTAAATCCAAAGTCACTCAGCCAGTATAGACTGTTTTTCAAACATGCATCTTTTGCTCTCTTTCTCTCCCAAGATTTAGACTGACAGCTGCCTGTTCTAACTTGACCCACTAAGGTCTGGTTGGCATTTCAGACTCAACTTGGCTGAAAATGAGCTCATTTTCCCCTCAAAATCTGTTTCTCCTAACATGTTGTACCTGATGTTAGTGACTGGCAATGTGCTCCACCCATTTCCCAAGTGAAAAGTCTAGACGTTTTTGAAGAACCCCCAGCTTCTTCAGCTCCCATCTCTGATGACTGCATAGTTCTATCAATTGGATGTTTCCTCTTTCTCAGTGTCTTATTTCAGGCCACCATAACTTTTTGCCCGTATTACAGCTTTTACATTTTGTGTTAAATTATACAGGCAACTGGTAGAGTTTTTCATTTACTTATGTGTTTTTAGTTTTATTGCTTTTGATAAGAGACTCAACTTTATTCTTCCTACTTCTTGAAATTTATTAAAGGTTTCTTTGTGGTGTAATGTATAGTTAATTTTTGACAATGTCCTACTAGCGTTGAAAAATACATTCTTTGGTTTTTATAAAGTTTGATACTTGTCAATAGAGTAACAATTATGTTACCTTAGTAATTTATGTTATTTAGATCACTCCTATTTATACTTACCTTTTTTGTCCACTTAATCCTCTATGGACAGAGAGAGGGGCAAAATACAATTTTGACTATTAATAATTATCCTGTTGTGCTTATATCGATTGTATTTTGTACATGGGTGTCCATGCTTATTGGGCATCCCAGAAGGCTCAGTGGTAAAGAATCCTCCTGCCAATGCAGGAGATGCAAGAGACGCAGGTTCTATCCTGGGATCAGGAAGATCCCCTGGAAAAGGAAATGGCAGCCCACTCCAGTGTTGTTTCCTGGGGAATCCCATGGACAGAGGAGCCTGGCGGGTTACAGTCCATGGGGTCACAAAGAGTCAGACACGACTGAGTGAGCACACATGCGTGTCAATACTTATTCAGTTTCCTTGTGATTCAAGTTGTTTCTGTGATTTCTTTCTGTCTTTTTCTTCTCTCCAGCCAAAAAGCTCAGCCTCTGCAAGACCGCTTACCATGCAGAATCCAGCTCTTTGACTCTGCTTCACCAGTAGATCATTCCTGGGAGAGTAGCATGTTTGTGTGATTTCTCCTTCTTCCCTATTTTTTTTTTTCTGGGTCCAGAGAAAGTCCTTCTGCCAGTCCATGCACACACCTGCCATCGTTATAAATAAGGTCTCGTTAGTGCTCCCCCTTAGGGAGTATCACCTGTTTTTGGAGGATATCGCTATGTGGCCTTGTTAGAGGTACAGCTGGACATGTCTTTCCCCTGGAGAGCCCCTCATCGTCACATTCACTGCATCTGGGAGCCTTTGTCTTATACCATGGTCAAAGTTATATACAGTTTTGTTGAAATGGTGTTTGCGTTTCTATTTCTTTTTGTGGTTCAGGAGCAATTTTTGAAAGGAGAAACAAGTAGCATCTTTATTAATATTTCATTATGTAAAACGCCCAAATACCATTGTTATTAGGCTGGCTTCTGAATCTGCAGACTTGTCCTTCTCCCATTCAACCTCAAAATGGCTTTCAGAGTATGCTTTCTCATTGAGATATCTGATAGGGCATGTTTTTGCCTAAGACCCTTCAGTGACTCTCTACCACCTGCAAGTTACAATTCAAACTCCTTAGCATGACACAGGATGTTCTTTATGATCTGACTCTTGTCAAAAATCTTTAAGCCTAATTTCCTCCCTTCACAACACACACATCATACTGAACTGTTTGCAGTTTTTCCAATTTCTTTGCCTTTGTATATTCTATTTGCTTGGCCAGGAATGGAAGCTTATACTCAGACCCAGCTGAAGCATTTCATTCCTTGGTTTCTGTCTCATTGTGAGATCTCATGTACAAGCCTTGATTGCGTACTCTGATAGCATCCAAATGTCCAAATGCCAGTTTACTTCTTTATTTCATTTTTACTATGTACCATGTCTTATTAAGTCTTGGATATAGAGTAGTGAGCAAAATAGACAAAAGTCCTGCCCTCAGGTTCTGTAAGATGATAATATATTGCGAGTGTTAGATTATCATTTTCTTCATTAGCATGTTAAATCCTTGAGTGCAGGTTTACGTTTTTAATCTTTTTGTCCAAAGTTCATGGACTAAAGAAGATGCTCAACAGATGTTTATCAAATGAACAAAAAATTAAGAGGGAGCCCAAGTTGTTTGCAGTAGTCCAGATGAGAGGATATCGGTTCCTAATTTCAAAGCAAGGAAAAAGTGTGCACATTTTTACACTTCTGACATGTAAGCATTGAGTTTTGGTGATGGAGGGGCTTTTAGCATGATCAAGGTTTCTAGATTGGACTACTAATGGAGGGAACATGGTAGGGCAAACAAGTCAGGAGTTGATTTTAGTTTTGGACTCTGCAGCATATTCGTAACTTTTAGCTGAAGCTGAATCATGAGAGTGAACATGTTGCATTCCAAAAGGGTGCTAGACCATATGCCCAAACTTTAAAGATATGTAAAAGATTCAGAAAGTGAAAGCAGGATTTTTATGGGGGAAGGATTTTTTTGGGGAAGAGCTGTAATATAAAGTTCCCCTCCTTGCTCCTCTCTCTACCTAGCATTGTAGTTGGGGATGGGAGCTACTTCTAAACTAAATACACAGTGAGAGGGGCTTCACTGGGACCACATGGAGAGCTTCCGTAAGTGCCCAGAAAATGGGGAACTTAGGGTTGCAGTGATTGACATGATCTTGAGAAAGTTGGAATAGCTCATACCCGCCAGCCAACCATTTGGGCACTGCATTTCCCTCTGATGGAGGGTCAGAGGTATTCCAGGGATGGTAACATGTGTAACCTTTGGTAGGAAAAGGCAGCCTTGGGTGTTTTGGAAAGAAATCCTGACCAAGAGAGCAGGCTCTTGGGCTAATGGCTTCCTAGTAAGAGGCTGTAGAGACTGAAGCCAAGGATGTCTGGGGCAGCCACGTGAAGGACAGGCATTGCCTGTTATTACAAGAGTGCGGTTTGCAAGACCTAACAGAAGTGTTGGAAGAAGTCAGCAAAGTACACATGAGAGAAAGAGTCCACTGTGAGCATCTGCCAGGTCCAGGGGGTAACGAGATACCTCTTACAGTGACAGAGGTCATTGTATTTCCTATCCCTCTAACCCCTGCTGGACATACTCCGCTGGGAAAGGACGAAAAAGGCCCTGTTTTTCTAGGGCAAGTGACAGATGTATAGCCGTTCCCAGCTGGGGAAGAGGAATAGTTTCAGAGATCGAGTTTGGAGTCCTGAGTTCGATTGGTCTGAGATTCTTAATTTCTGAATCTTGATCATGTGATCTAAAAAATCTTGAAGACTTGAAGCTCCCATCAGAGACAGGGTAAGGGCTATCACCACCCACAGAGAAGGTGACAAGGGATGCCAACATAAAGCTGTCACAGGGTCATACCCCAGGAGTGCTCCTTGGTTAATGTACATTTAGGAACCTTTTAGCTTACAGAGGGTAGTTTAAATAATAGCATGGGATTGCTAGCAATGGGTTGTTGGATAAGGTAATGAGGGTCTACCTCAGAATCCCGAGGGTTACCAATATTAATAAGGAGGTGGAGGGAGAGGAATGTAGCGAGTAAGCAGACATTGCCACAGAGGTGGAAAGAGCTAAAAAGAGAGTTATGTTAATATCATGGAAATATGAAATCTGGAAGATACAGGTTCTAAGGAGCCTGAAGTTTATTCAGTTATAAATAATTGATGCTTATTTAATTACTAATACAAGTTAGGTACGAAGTAGATATTTATTTATAAAGAGAAAGTAAGTACCAAGACTCTTTGCGACCCCATGGACTGCAGCCTACCAGGGTCCTCTGTCCATGGGATTTTCCAGGCAAGAGTACTGGAGTGGGTTGCCATTGCCTTCTCTGCTCTCTAGCTGAGAAGGAAATAGTTCAGTCTTTCCTTTAAGATGGTTAATAAAACCTCAGTTTTTATTTTCAATGATTTATCATTGATTTAGAGATTTTTATTATGAATTTCAGTTTATTATTATTCGTAATGGCAAATACATTTTTAGAATTATTAAATTTGGGAGGAATTCTTTCATATGTAAAGTTTATTTCACATGTGAAGACGAATATATCAGGGCATTTAAAGTATTCCTATGTACCTGCTGTGGCAATTTCAAAACATGGGCACAAGTTCTTTATCTCATCTCCCATTTAGAGGTAGAGTTATATGTTCCTTCCTTTTGAATCGGGGCAGGCTTTTGTATCTGTTTTATTCAATAGTGTACAGTGAAAATGAAGCTATGTCACTTCTGCCACTGGGTCAAAAAAGGTCATGCACTTCCCTGCTTGATTACAGGGAATACTTGATATTAGAGTCCTATTCCCCAGTGTTAGGAATCTGATTACGCAGAAGGCTCTGTGCTCTGGGGAAACTCACAAGACATGTGGTGAAGCGGTGCATGAGCTCTTCAACACTCTCAGATGAGTCCTGCTTTGAAATCATCCCATCTCAGGTAGACATACAATAAAGGAGCCTACAGATAATTCTAGCCCCTGCCATTTGAATCTTTCTATCTGAGCTCCCATGTATGGTGAAACAGAGAGCAGATATCCTTGCTGTGCCAGTTCATGGTCCTAATCCACATTAAAAAAACTCTTTTCTACTAGTAAGTTTTAAGATGATTTGTTACACAACAATGAATAACATGAAGAAATACCAATCTTAAACTGCTTGAATTGACATACATTTACCAGTTGGTTGTCAAAGTTTTCCTCATTGTAGTGGCATATTATTTTATGTTATTTTCCTTGAAATTAAGTTTTCCTGTTAAATTAGCAGGAAATTAAAAAAAAAAAGAATACAGATGTGATTGAACAAGGACATTTCAGACTGGGGTAAGAACGTGAGCAAAGATGTGGCCTAGCAAAGATAGGGGATGAATTTGGATAGACAGTAGTGAACGCACAGGATGGCAGTGGGTGATAAAACTGGAAAATTGTGTTGAGGCCTGGAAAAGATGAGGAAAAGATGAGGGAAAAGGTATCACGTTTTAGCATGTGTCTGAGAATAGACTGTCAGATTCTGATGAGAAACAGGGAAAACTAAGTTAAAGAATAAGGGACCTGAAGATGGATCACAAAGGAATTGAAAGGTAATATTCTGTTTGGTTAAGATTAATATTAGAGTCAGATAATCTTTGGTTTAAATCCTATCCCTACCATTTACTAGTCTATGAAATCGGCATCAGTAACTAATTATACCTTAAACTGATTGCCAACCACAAAAATACAT
Organism: Cervus canadensis; assembly: GCF_019320065.1. NCBI lineage: Eukaryota > Metazoa > Chordata > Mammalia > Artiodactyla > Cervidae > Cervus > Cervus canadensis. The sequence goes on along the minus strand of NC_057404.1, from coordinate 45,646,884 downwards.
CCTTCTAAACCTAAACAAAATATGTTTCCAACTGAATTTCTCATTAGCTGGATCTCCAAAATGTTTGGTTATTCAGATGCCACCTAATATGAGGGGGATCTTTTGGAGGGGGAGTCAGTGTGGCTAGAGACAGTAATCTTAACTGAGGTTAAATAGCTCACTTTTTTGAGTAGGAAAACATACAATCATGTGAAAACCGTACTAGGGCTCCTCCCAGCGTGCTGCTACTCTGTAGTGTGGAGGGCCTTGAAGCTTATTCTTTGCTATCTCTGTGATCAGTCTACTTCTGCTAATAGAGGTGTGTGTTTTTAGAACTAGATGGTCTGAGACTTATGAAGGGGGTCTAGTAGAATGAATGGAGAAGGCAATGGCACCCCGCTCCAGTAATCTTGCCTGGAAAATCCCATGGATGGAGGAGCATGGTGGGCTGCAGTCCATGGGGTTGCTAAGAGTCGGACACGACTGAGCAACTTCACTTTCACTTTTCACTTTCATGCTCTGGAGAAGGAAATGGCAACCCACTCCAGTGTTCTTGCCTGGAGAATCCCAGAGATGGGGGAGCCTGGTGGGCTGCCGTCTATGGGGTCGCACAGAGTTGGACATGACTGAAGTGACTTAGCAGCAGTAGAATGAAGACTGAAAACCGGTCATTGACTTTAGCAATTAAAAGTCCACTACTGAAATGTGAAAGTGGTTTCCATGAAAAGTAGTTGGGGTGTGAGCAAGGAAATCATTTTGGTGAAGATCTAAAAGTGAAGAGTTTTGTTGGATGAAATCCTGGAAATATCCTTCTGGACCTGGGGTTTAATTTTTTTCCTGGTTGAAGTCCCAGATAAGAAGTTCTCCTTAGATGGTCCTCTAAGTAGCAATAAGTTAGCAAAGCTTCTAGACTTAAAATTGTAACCAAATTTTCAGTTGTTATGATTGTGTAAGTATTCATTTAAATTTTGAACAAAGGAGAGTGAACCAACAGAGCACATCTACAGCTAATAGGAACCAGAAAGGAAGCTCTTTGTCCTTCTCAGCAGCTGTTGTTATTCAGTCGCTCAGTCGTATCTGACTCTTTGCGACCCTATGGACTATAGCACACCATGCTTTTCTGCCCTTTGCCATCTCTTGGAATTTACTCAAACTCATGTCCATTGAGTCGGTGATGCCATCCAACCATCTCATCCTCTGTCATCCCCTTCTCCTCCTGCCTTCAATCTTTCCCAGCATCAGGGTCTTTTCAAATGAGTCAGCTCTTTACAACAGGTGGCCAAAGTATTGGAGCTTCAGCATCAGTCCTTCCAATGAATATTCAGGACTGATTTCCTTTAGGGTTAATTGGTTTGAGCTCCTTGCAGTCCAAGGGACTCTCAAGAGTCTTGTTCAGCACCACAGTTCAAAGGCATCGGTTCTTCGGCACTCAGCCTTCTTTATTGTCCAACTCTCCCATCCGTACATGACTGCTGGAAAATCATAGCTTTGACTATATGGACCTTTGTTGGCAAAGTAATGTCTCTGCTTTTTAATACATTGTCTAGGTTTGTCATTGTTTCTTTTCCAAGGAGCAAGTGTCTTTTAATTTCATGGCTACTGTCACCCTCCACAGTGGTTTTGGAGCCCAAGAAAATAAAGTCTGTCACTGTTTACATTGTTTCCCCGTATATTTGCCATGAAGTGATGGGGCCGGATGCCATGATCTTCGTTTTTTGAATGTAGAGTTTTAAGCCAGTTTTTTCACTCTTCTGTTTCACTTTCATCAGGAGGCTCTTTAGTTCCTCTTCACTTTCTGCCATAAGGGTGGTGTCTTCTGCATATCTAAGGTTATTGACAATTCTCCTGGCAATCTTGATTCCAGCAGCTAATGCTGCAGTAACAGTCACTGCTGCTGCCCCTTCTGGGTGTGTGATGGAAGGGTCTGCTTTTGTCTGAATAGACACTAGGGGACCTCCAGAAGTCCTAGGCTCCTCCCCCTTACCCCTAGTAACATTCCTTGTTGTGAAGTCAATTTTGTCTGATATTAGTAGAGCTACTGTAGTTTTCTTATGAGTACCATCAGCATTTTATATCCTTTTCCATCCTTTAATTTTTTTCTAGAATGGTTGTATTTTTATGTTTATAGCGGGTTTCTAGGAGATAGCATACAGCCAAGTCTTTCTATTTTATCCAGTCTGACCATCTTTTTGTCTTTTAATTAGAAGGTTTAAGATTATTTAAATTTAATGTAATTATTAATATAATTTGGTTTAAGTTATCCACCTTGCTATTTGTTTTCTATATATCTCATCTCCATATGTTCTTTATTACTTCCCTCTTTTGATTTTTGATTTTCCATATTTTTAATACTCTGTTTTAATTCCCATTTTCATATTAACTGTATCTTGATTTATTTTAAAGCAGTTTCTCTCAGATTTATAATAGACATCTTTAACTTACTAGTTTTCCTTCAAAAATACTAAATCAATTTATATATTATGCAGGAAGTTTATAACTGTATATAGGCATATCTCATTTTATTTCCCCTTGCTTCATTGTACTTTGTAGATAATGCCTGTATTTATTAAAGCAAATTGATGGTTTCTGATAGCCCTGCTTCAAGCAAGTATATTGGTGCAATTTTCCAATAGCATTTGCTTGCTTTGTGTCTCTGTACCACGTTTTGGTAATTCTCAGACTTTTCAAACTTCTTCATTAGTATATTTGTTATGGTGTGACTAATGATCTTTGATGTTATTATTGCAAGATAATTACAACTCCCTGAAGGCTCAGATGATGGTTAGCATTTTTTTAACACTAGAGTATTTTAAAGTATGTGCATTCTCTTTTGCAGACATAATGGTTTTGCACACATAACATACTACAATATAGTGAAAACATAATTTTATATGCATTAGGAAATTAAAAAATTCATGTGACTCACTTTATTGCAGTATCTGCTTTATTGCAATAGTCTGGGACTGAACCTGCAGTATCTCCAAGTATTTTATTTCCCTTCCTATCTTTTGTGCTACTATTCTAATAGTTTTATTTCCATATATCTTATAAACAACACAGTACATTATTTTTTCCTTAAATAATCATTTTAACTTTTAAGGAAATTTTTTAAAATGAGAAATGTCTTTTTATACTTACATATTTATCATTTCTGGCATCCTTCATTCACCTACACAGACATGAGTTTCTATCTGATATCATCTTCCTATTGCCTGAAAAACTTCCTTTAACAATTACTTGCAGTGAGAGTTCTCTAGTAAGAAGTTCTCTCAAATGACTTTGCTGAGTATAGGACTCTAGGTTGAATCTACCACCTGCCCTGGCTCTGCACTTTAAAGATGCCCTTCTATTGTCTTCTAGCTTGCTTAGTTTGCAACAAGAATTCTGTAATTATTTTCATTTTTGATTCTCTGTATGTAATACGCCCCTTTCCCCCTCTGCTACTTTAAGATTGTCTCTTTATGTCTGCTTTTCAACAATTTGATCATGTGGCTTGATGGTTTTATTTGTGCTTATCCTGTTTAGGAGTTGTTGAGTTCTAGAAATTTTGCGTTTCTAGATTTCATTAAATTAGAAAATAGTGTATAGCCATTCATCTTTCATCTATTCCACCCCTCTCCTACTTTGTTGTGTAATTGTGTTTCCGGATGTACATAGATTAGAACAGTTGATATTGTTGTTCAGGAAACTAACTTTGGCTTTCCCCACTACCTTCCTTTTCTAGTCTTTCTTCCTCTGTGGATTTCACTTGGATAGTTTCTATTGTTTCTTCTTCAAGTTTATTCATCTTTTGTTCATCTGTGTCTATTTTTTTTGTTTGTTTTAGATACTGTACTTTTTATATCTAGAAGTTCTATTCATGTTTCATTTGTTTGCATATTGTAGCCATAATTTCTTTTAAATCTTTGAAAGTATTGAAACTAGCCATTTTAACTGTGTTTGCTAATTCTGTCATCTCTTTCATGTCGCTTATGTTTCTGTTGATTTTTTTCATATGTCTAGAAGTTCTTTTTCCATGTCTAAAAATGTTTTTCTTTGGATGCCAGACATTGTGGAGTCTTGTTGTTGACTGCTTAATTTTCTTGTGACCTTTAAATATTTTTTTATTGAACTATAGATTAATAGTGTTAATTTCTTTTATGTAGCAGTGATTCAGTTATATATATATATCGCTATATATATATTCACATTCTTTTACATTATGGTTTATCACGGGATATTGAATATAGTTCCCTGTGTTATGCAATATAACCCTGTTGTTTATGCATACTATGTATAAATTTGCCTCTGCTAATCTCAAACTTCCAATCCTTCCCTCCCCCACCCTCCTTCTCCCTTGACAACCACAGGTCTGTTCTCTGTGAGTCTAGAGTCTATTTTTATTTTGTAGATATGTTGATTTGTGTCATATTTTAGATTCCACATATGTGATATCATATGGTGTTTGTCTTTATCTTTCTGACTTTGCTTATGATAATCTCTAGGTCCATCCCTGCTGCTGCATATGGCATTATTTCATTTTTTGACTGTTAAGTAGTATTCTATTGTGTATATATACTGCATCTTCTTTATTCATTCACCTGTTGATGGACATTTGGGTTGTTTCCATGTTTTGACTATTGTAAATAATACTGCTATGAATATTGGGGTGCATTCATGTTTTCAAATTATAGTTTTGTCTGGACATATGCCTAGGAGTGGGATTGCTGGATCATATGGCAGCTCTATTTTTAGTTTTTTGAGGAAGCGCCACGCTAGTCTCCATAGTGGCTGCACCAGTTTACATTCCTATCAAGGACATAAGACGATTCCCTTTTCTCCTCACCCTCTCCAGCATTTGTTATATTTAGGCATTTTAATGATGACCATTCTGTGGTCTTTAAATACTGTTGGACTTTGTTCTGGCTGACAGGATACCTGTGGATTCTGTTGATTCCTTCAAGGGTTGCTTTTAAAGTCTTTAGGGCAAGTATGAAGTAGACTTTATTCTGTGGCTAGTTAAGCCCTTCTATTGAGGTGTAATCTTTGGGATGTCTACTCAATTCCCATGTATGTAATGAGGTCTCTTCACTCTGAATTGTGGAATTCTTCATGATGACCATCAGTCTGGTAGGCACCAAAATGTGTTTCTCAGTCAAAGTCTTAGGGAACTCTTAATTAGATTTCTAGAACTTTAAAATTTCTCTATTCTATCCTCTACATTTTAGATATTTTAGCTTCTCTGAACTCTGATTTGTCTCCTTAATTCAGCAAGACTCTCATGCCTTGTTTGCATTCTGCCATCCTAGTCTATGGTCTGAAAATTGTCCCCAGTCAAAATACGGAAAATTGTAAGATCACCTCCTTTGTTTCCCTTTTCTAAGGAATCAGAATCCTACATTGTCATCCTTGTTTGAAAACAGTTGTTTCACTATTTTGTCTAACTTTTTAGTTATTTATGATGAAGGTGTAATAATTCTTAACCCTATTACTCCCTAAAGACTATAATGGAGGAGGATGCAGTGATTTTATCAAATGTTTAAAAGTGGTAGCAATTTGTGAAAGTAAAGTAAAATATAGGATTGAAAGTGAAGTCACTCAGTCATGTCTGACTCTTTGTGACCCCATGGACTGTAGCCTACTGGGCTCTCCCATCCATGAGATTTTCTGGGCAAGGGTACTGGAGTGGGTTGCCGTTTCCTTCTCCAGAGGATCTTCCCGACCCAGGGATTGAACCCAGGTCTCCCGCATTGCAGGCAGATGCTTTACCCTCTGAGCCACTAGGGAAGCCCTAAGCTATATACATTGAATGACCTGATCTTATAAATGTATACCCAGTGATTAAAATAAAATTATTCAAAAAGAAATGATGATATTCTATGATATAATGTAATTATACTATTAAATTCCTCCTAATAGGGCCGGAATCTATATAATTTTTAATATAGCATTTGTGCACAGACTTGTTTCTTCCTAATAGTACTGAATTTCTGGCAAGTGATTGAACAAAACAAGGACATTAAGAACATTTATTTTTTAGACATTTTATTTTTTAAAAGAACCAGCAAAATTATAACAGTAAAAAAAAAAACAAACAGATTGCATGGCATTTCCTTACATTTAGTACTCTGTGTGTGTAATCATATGAGTTTGCAGGCTTTTCAGGATCCTTTCTGTAATTAGGGGTTGTAAATGCCTTAATCTGATATTTAAAAACAGTAGATGATAAATCCAACCATGAGTTTTTAGTATTAAATATTTTACTCCTTATAGTCTCATGGAAAATTTGAATATTAAAGGTAAAAATTACTCATATTTTTATGCTATTATAGTCCACTGCCTTGTCATTATTGATCTTTTCAGATATTTTTAACAACATCTAGCATTATTTAATGACCAGTTAATTGGGATCTTGTGTTTCCAGCTATACTTTCTTCCTTCAGCAAATATGGCTTTCTAACTCAGGGCATATACTTTTGTTTTATGGGCCTGAACAAGCCCATAGACATAATATTTCAACTTGTGCATGGTTGGCACATATAGTGTTTTTTCCACCCCCAAAGCAATTCTGACTTGTAACAGTGTTTTAGAGCTGCCCACTTTATGTGGAGCATCATTTCTCCACGTTGTCATTCTCATAATAGCTCCCCATTCTAGCCGTTAATGTTCACTTTTTTCATCCAGGAGGTATATTTGTGGCCTTAGGCCTGTCCCCTTCATGCCTTTAAGATATGTGCATGATCCCTGGTCTAGAGTAAGAGAGAGAGCTAGATGGAGAATGAGACCATTAAAAGGACTGAAAAGTAGTCCTTTCCTAGGTTTACACATGGTTCCTGTTTCATCTCAGATTATGGATTTAATATTCTTAATTCTTAAAGAAGAAGAATGAAGCAGTTGTATTTGTCTGAACTTAGTACTTATTTCTCCAAGAGACTGGAACTGAATAAGGGAACAGATAGACCTGCATTCTTCAACTCATGGAAGAATTAATAAAAAAGGAAGTTAGTAAAAGGCATCTTTCTATGGGAAAAGAGGCTGGAGGGTAGAGAAGACCTATTTTCTTTTTCTCTTCCATCAGTTGGGGGCAAAAACTTGCTGTTCCCTTAAACTTTAAATTAAGTTTAAATTTAAGTTCTTGCCTTGGTCATGGCAAGACATTTACCTAGAGAAAAATCTGTTAGTACCATAGCTAGTGATTCAATATGCACAGAAATTACTATAGAGAACATAGGTTCCCTTTTAATGAATATACATGGGCAATAGGTAAAAGCAAAGTATGTGAAATGATATACAGTATTTTATTTTACATTTACCTCAGAATAAGAGGAAACTAGGAAGGCTCAGAAAAATTTTGTTCTTAGATTGCTCATTTCTTTCTCCATTAATTTGTATTTCCTTTGAGCGAAGTGGATAACTTTGCATTATGAAACATATTGTGTTTGCAGAAGCGGTACTGTATGTTGGCCCATCTGGTGGGGGAACTTGTTCCCTTTTGTACAAAACCTTGCCTGTGTCTTATGACATCATTCCTTATAAAGGTAGAGATAGATTATTGTGCACATATAACATAATGAATTTATATGAGATATAGTGACTGTCCCATGAGTGAGGGAACAAGACATAATTTGGAGTTGGAGCCTAGAGTGATTTATGAAGGTCATTGTCTTACAAGTTCAGATGCTTTCCATATGGCGTTGGAGAAACCCCCTTATGTACTGTATGTATAAAACATATGTAGCAAATTAGTTTCACTTACATTTTTTCCCCTAAATATGTTTTGGTTTAAAAATGACAGTGTCTTTTGTTTATCTGTAAAATGCTGTATCTTTTTTTTTTTTCTAAGAGAGGGATTATTTGTTAATAAGAAATGAGAGTTTTTAAACGAGGCTGACAGAATCAAGTGTGAGCCCCTTTGACACTGGGCCTTACTGTGGCTTGGGTGCCAAAGTTTCCCATCTCATTGGATTTATGGCTTAACTTCTGTATCACGCTTAACTTGAGTGTGCTCAGCAATGTGACCTTGTCTGGGAAGAGGAAAAATGGATGGTTCATTTTCCAGCTGTAGTGTATTATATTTCCATCTAATTGCATTTTCAAATAGATGTGAAGATGCAACTACTTCCACTTAAAAGGAAATTGCTCTACTTAAAGAAACATGGAGAATGGATTAGGAATAATAATCAGAATAGAAAGTATTTTATACCTAAAAGAATAAGCTTTTGTTTGACCTAAGCAGCAATCCTATTGATGGATTTGGTTTTTCTTTTTCTTTTTTTTTGTCTCATTGTTTTAGTTGTGAAGATTTAAAGGGTGCATGCCCTCAGACTCTTGTCCAGTTTTTTCTAAACCTTTAGGAGTTGTCTGATTTTATAACCTTTCACCCACTAAAATCTATAGTCTACATATTCCTTTTTAATATTAAAAAACATGAGTGCTTTTCCAAATTTCATATTTTATTTGAAAAAAATTGTAATGCAATTTGAAAATCTGGAAACTCACTGGGTTGTGACAAAAACAAGACTGGAAATCATTGGAGCTTTAACCTCAAAGCAAGAGACTACCTAAACATTTTTGTTGGAGAAAAGTTTCTTATTAAACACATGTCTGGCTAGATGTGTATATGTAGTTGGTCTGTATCTCACTTACGGTATCCATAAAAACTGAAATATTCAGCTAGGATTATAGACTATTCACAGTTGTACAGTTTCTAAATCACATGTTACAGTAGTATAATAATTGCTTCTTGGTTTACAAATACTGATAAGTGTGCTTGGAAAATATTCTTAGAAGATAAAAATAAAATCTAGGAATATATGGCTTTCTTTTTAGTTGGACCAGAGCAAAGTACCTAGAAAATCATTAACCAGGATGAGGGAGATATTAGGATATGAACAGAGTTTTTTAGCTTTTGACCTCCAGATTTAACTCAAAATGAACAGGTATTTGTGTAAGCATATATATATTTGTATATGCAATAATACATTCAAATTCAGCAATAATATAATTTATCATTAAGGGATTAAAATACATCAGTAGTTCATCTTGGCAGAATGTCTACAAGCTCCCATCCAGTGCCACCAAAGCCTGATAACTGTATCTTAATTTCTATGCAACAGTTGGTGTCTGTGCACCAGAATGTGTGAGCTATCCGCTTATCTTTGGAGGAAGAAAGAATTGCTCCAGTGAAGTTTTAAGAGCTGCTTTGACAACTAGCTTCATAGATAATACTTTTCCTGTAGATAAAGAAGGGGTACTGGTCTATGCAACTGTCAATTTAGCTCTTTCAGAATCACCACGATCATTTGCTATAATGAAAATTTCCCTCCATGTAGGTGGGCACATTTTGATCTCAGTGTAAATCTTCCTCTGTCTTCATTCTTCTCACAGACAGCGCATGCAGTTGTGCACGCTGTTTCCTCAGCAAAGGCGTGTGCAGCTACCGTAGTGTGATTTGGGTGTGAGGATGTTGCACAGTAGCAGGTCCTCTGGATGTCTTTCTCCTTGTTCTCCGTGTTATAGTTGTGTGTGCCGCATTCCTTAACAGATTTCCATGGGATCCTGGTTGGCTTTGGAGACTGAGGAAAGAAGATAGAACTCAGTGAAGCCTGAACATCTGTTAGAGTCATGAATGGCTTCGGGGATGAGCTCATCAGCAGGTAGGTCAACTAACTACTCAACCCAGCTATCATCAGCCAGATTCACTACTGTTGCCCCGTTGAGAATCCCTAATGTGTCCCAGGGGACATGAGATTAGCTAGTCATCCGAAGAGCTAATTTCCTCCTGTCTTGCGGTGGGGGTGGGGTTGAGAATGTGGAAGAAAAGGGAACGTGAAAAGCCATTGCTGGAGATGTATTTGAGTAACGCACACCATGACGTGTAAAAGAAAACAAACTAAGTAGGGATCAACAAGCCTTCACTCTGGTTTGTCCTCCAGAGACAAGACTCACTACATCTTGAAGGAGGATGTTAACCTAGATTCTATTTCTATCTTTGAACACTATTTCTCAACCTAGGCTCACAGAGAATCCTAGTGGCCCACTCAACATAGTGGGCCCACTCAACATGGTTTATCACTAAAAGGGGTGATAAATTACTTTTCTCTAATTCACAAATAAACAAAAAAGGGACAAAAGGAAAATACATGAAACAAACTGACATCATGCCTGGCATCTTCTTAATACTACTGTTTTACTCCATAAATTTAGTCCTAATTATTTCTAATTAGGTCTACATTTGTTAAACTCTACTGTTTGGTAGGCAGAGCACTAGGTTGGAAATATGTACAGGAATCATACACATATCCTGTCTTTAATCATCTTCTAGTTCAGTGGAACAAACAGCACAGATAATTTCATTTTGTTGGGGAGCAGTAGCAGATGAACCAGAAACAAATAACTACGAATTGAACAGTTTTCAAATTAGATTTTCTTGAATGTTTTTGAAGATGCGATGATTTATATACATGTAGTGTAAACTATATTTTCCATCAATTAAGTGTTTTCCTAATTTTTGTGATGGCAGTAAATGATGGTATGGGGGAGGTGTACCAGCTGTAAAACTCTGCTCAGGAGCAGAGTGAATTTCTGAGTTTCACCTTCTTCATCTGCATTACTAGGGTGATAATGCTTTCTTTGCAGGATTGTTGAGGAAGAAACTGCATGTAAAGTGCCAGCACTTGCTTGCAGATGTAGAAATCTTCTTTGCTACATCTCAAGTGAGTGTTATTATATTAACACTTTTGGATAGCCTAGTGATGAGGAATAAATTTTCTGGTGACCAAATAGTAATGATTAGAAATAAGGAGGGACTCAAATGCCAGTAATTATAGGTTGAGCTATAATGTGGGGCCGTATTATTGCTAGGGAACTTCTCAACTCTCAACTTTCAACCTAAAAGTTCTCAAACCTGTGGTGATTGATATATCACTATTTTATCCTCCTTATGATTACTTCCTCTGTGTATTGTCTCGTGATATTACGGAATGAGTTAGAAAGTGCTATAGGGGTCATCTTCTGCTGCTTCCTCCATTTTGGAATTGAGAATGGGCGGCCCCAGTCTTTCTGTTCATTAGTGATAGGCCTAGGAGAACTCACGTGTGTTGAGATCACAGATCTTTTCTCTGTCCCACCTGGCCTCCTAACTGTGCTTTCTGCAGGTGACTTCCTGGTCATTCGTGTGCACACACTTTTCTGCAGTCTCCCTGGTGCCTTACACATCGGGCTTCTGGGTGACATTGATAATATTACTCTGGTTGGTTACTCTATATTTCCTTTCCCCAGAACTTATTTTCTTTATTTTTCAAATCAGTGTCAAATATTTGACAGATGTTTTCCAAAGTGGCCTTTTATTGCTTACTTAGAGTGAAAATATTAATGCTTGAAGCAAAACTGTGTTCATGTTTTCAGTAGACTCATTCCCCCACTCTCCTGCCCTTAACAGCTGGCTTTGTTTCTTCCAGTCCTCGACTTTTAAAAGCATGTTCCTTTGCACTTGTTTTGTGTTAATATGTTTCAGAAATGTTCATTAAGTGGATCAATTTTTCCACCCCTTTCAACACTAGAAAACAAAACAAGTTGAATCATGTCAAAAACAAATAGTCCACAGGGATGAAATAAGTATCATGGTCTTTCTGGATATAATTTAAAATTTTGAGGCCATATCATTTTGTGAATTCTGTAGAGACTAGTTAAATACCACTAGGGAGGAAAAGTTTGTTATATAGAAAAGCAAATACATTTTTTTTTATAGCTTTGAATCCCTGAGCTTTGAAGAATTTATTATGAAAGTGACCCAGTGATACATAGACTGGAATTTTTATACTATGTTGTCAGGTTATGAATAAAATACCCTGTTATATTTTATAAGACAAAAGCATTTTAAGATTTATTGCTTTTAAAATACATAATAAGCTTTATACCAATATATGATATGGATTCCCTCACAACATATATTGTTGCTATATAATTAAACATATTTTGGTGTGTAGGATGTTTGTAACCTCAGTATTAAAAAATACTTCATTGCCCAGATATGGCTGCTCATTAAGCATTTCTTGAGGGACAAAGAATTGTCTAGAAATTGCCTCAGAAATCACATGAGGATTTTGGATCAAGATGGAGAAGTGAGAGGATGTGGGGCCCACAGACCTGTCAAAAATACACCTACATGAGGATCAATTCTTATTGAAAACTAACTGGTGGAGGGACTCCTGTACAACCAAGGCTGTAAGAAAGATACTTATATGATCGGCTCGGAAGGAGGGAAAATCAATCAGATTAGGATGTCTGCCCCTGAGGGGACTCAGAAGAAAGGGAGAATATGTGGGCAGACACCAGCCCTGGGGAGTGACTGATTTAAGCTGCAGATGGGATGCCCCAATCCCAAGGTCCTACCCGGAGAAGACACACCCTTGGGAGGACTGCTGAGATCAGCAGAGGGGCTGTGGGAAGCTTGGACTGCACTTGTGAGGTGCACGTGTGCGATGGCTTGCACAAAAAGTAGGACAGAGAGGGGTCTGCCCTGGTGGCTGGTGGGTTTCCCACGACTGTCTCTCCCTAGCCGCAGCTGAGCCAAGGCTCTGGCCCCGCTCCCTCTGTGTCACAGCATGGACCTGGATCTGAGAAAACCGTAACAGGGGCGAAGATGACCACGGGGCGCAGGGACCATCTGGTCCTGAACGGAAAGCCTGCTAAGGCCCCCATTGTTTCATCACACCTCACCTCTGGGGCAAGAGTCGAGCGTGGAGAGAGGGTAAAGCACACCTTTCCTGGTGGCTCAGATGATAAAGAATCTGCCTGCAGTGCAGGAGACACAGCTTTGATCCCTGGATTGGGCAGATCCCCTGGAGAAGGGGAGAAAGAAATGGCAATCCACTCCAGTACTGTCTGGGAAATCCCTTGGAGAGAGGAGCCTGGAGGGCTGTAGTCCACGGGGTCACAATGAGTCACTTTGTGTATTAGGGCTTCCCTTGTGGTTCAGTTGGGAAAGAATCTGCCTGCCATGCAGGAGACCTGGGTCGGGAAGATCCCCTGGAGAAGGGAATGGCAACCCACTGCAATATTCTTTGGAGAATTCCATGGACAGGGAATCCTGGTGGGCTACAGTCCATGGGGTTTCAAAGAGTTAGACACCACTAAGCAACTAACACGACAACAGCAAAGAGAAGGGAGCCAGCTTGGGCTGATGCTTGGGGCTTTTTGTTCCAGCAACTTAGGATCAGACCCTACCCCCAACCGGACTGTGGCAGCCACTGAGCAGAGAGGATGTCCTGCCATATCAGGTGCCAGCTTTTGCTTCACTCTATCCAGGCGGTAGCTGCCAGTATATCTAAAGAAAGACTTAATTTCAATCAACATCAAATCCAGCTCTCCCACCAAAGGCCTGGGCACACACAGTCTGTACTGGGATGCTCCCGCATAAAGTTGCCTGTTCAAGGATGCAGTAGGTTTCACCTGAAATTCATAAAGTTAAACAAAATGAAAAGGCAAAGGAACTACTCTGAATTGAAAGAACAAGAAAAAATAGGAAAAAAAAAAACAATTTACCAGATAAAGAATTCAAAGCATCAGTAATAAAATGATAACTGAATTAGGCAAAAGAGTTGATGTACACGGTAAACTCTTTAATAAGGAATTAGAAAATATAAAAAAGACCCAATAAGAAGGAATTCAGTAGCTGAAATAACACAATAGAAGGAATGAATAGCAGACCAGTTCTACAGAAGAATTCATATGTGATCTGGGAGACAGAATAATAGAAATCACACAGTTGAAATAGACAGACAAAAACAAAACATTAGCAACATACAAGCTCTCTGATATAACATTAAAATTGCCAGTGTTTGCATTATAGAGGTTCCAGAAGGAGGAGAGAGAGAAAGGTATTAAAAACATATTTGAAAAAAAAAAAAAAAAACATATTTGAAGAAATGATGGCTGAAAATTTCCCAAACCTAAAGAAGGAAATAAATATCCAGATACAGGAAGCACAGAGGAACCCAAAGAGACCCACACTGTGACATATCATAATTAAAATGACCAAAGCTAAGATAAACAGACTTTTAAAGGTAGCAAGAGAAGAGCAAAGAGTCATGTACAAGGGAATCCCCGTAAAGCCATCAGCTGATTTCTCTGCAGAAACCTTGCAGGCCAGAGAGAGTGACATAATAGGATCAAAGTGTACTTTGCTTAGGATGTGATTAGATGGTGTGATTTAACAAGAGGAACAAGGGCTAGAACATAGGATCTGCATTTTATCCTGGGCTGTGTGGTTTGGTGGAATGGCCTAACCTCCTTGAATCTTGATTCTCATCTCTAAGATGGGGATAATACCATCACCTTCCTCACAGAGTGGCTGAACGGATCAGGTGAAATAATGTGAGTCCTGTATAGTCTCTGCCATACTAAGATGATGTTGTTCAGTCATAAAGTCGTGTCTGACTCTTTGTGACCCCATGGACTGCAGCACACCAGGCTTCCCTGTCCTTCACTGTCTCCTGGAGTTTGATCAAACTCATGTCCATTGAGTCAATGATGCCATCCAGCCATCTCATCCTCTGTCACCCCCTTCTCCTCCTGCCTTCAGTCTTTCCCAACATCAGGGTCTTTTCCAATGAGTCAACTCTTCACATCAGGGGGCCAGATTATTGGAGCTTCAGCATCAGTCCTTCTAATAAATATTCAGAGTTGATTTTCTTTAGGATTGACTGGTTTGATCTCCTAGCAGTCCAAGGGACTCTCAAAAGTCTTCTCCAACACCACAGTTTGAAAACATCAATTCTTCGGTGCTACAAAGATGTAAGCCTCTATTATCACTGGTAGTACAGAATTGGCAGACTTGGCTTCTTCCTTAAGTTTTTTATGTTGTTTTTGTTTACCTTAGCATTCTGTCTGCTCTGTTGTTGCTATAGTGGCTGCTTTAGTTGGAAGAGCTGAGTTCCTTTATGGTGTCTTCTTTGTCTTAGTTCTTCGTAACCTTTCCTTCATGTTAATTGAGGATATCCTTGAAATAGGTCCTTAGCCTCTGAGTTGAAAAGTTTTTCCAAGGGCCCACTCTTTTAGTCAATTAAAGACAGCTGTAGTGATGTCCTCCACAGTCTTCCATTTCACATAGAATGGAGCCCAGACTACCTTCTGTGGCCCACAAGATCCCTGCATGATTTCCCTGGCCTCTGCTGGCTGTTCAGGTCATCTTCTACCACTTTCCCTCTTGATCTTTTTGCTATGGACATGCTGGCTTTTCTATTCCTCCAGTAAGCCTAATGCATTCCTGTGTAGTGCATTGGCATGAATGGTTTCTTCTGTTCAGATATCTGTCTTCTGTTCTTCCTCCCCTTCAGATTTTCTCATCACTTCTCATATAGATTTTCTCAATAACTTCTTGTTATTCTGGTCTCAGCTCAAATGACCCTATTCTCAACCATTTTCAAGCCTCAAAGAAGGCTAAAATGGTCCCTTCCCTGACTCTCTGTCACATGACTTGCTTTGTCAGTACTTAAAAATCTTCTTTTCATTTATCTGTTCACTTATGTGGTTTTCCCACCATTCACTAGAACGTAAGCTTCATCATGAGGGCAGGGACCTTTCTTGTATTGTTCGAAGCTAGATATCCAAGCATCTTAGAAGAATTTCTACTGTGATGTAGCACTTCATAATTCTTGCAGAATGGGTGAATTAATGAATAGCAGTATCTCCATTAAAAAAGAAAATAATATTAAAGTTTAAACCAGCTTGCAAGTAAACGACTCAATGCAATTATGCTTATTTCCCTTTTGTGAAACCATTTTATTTTTAACTCAGCATTTCGGTCAAAGGTTGTCTTCAGTTCAGTTCAGTCGATCTGTGGTGTCCAACTCTTTGTGACCCCATGGACTGCAGTAAACCAGGCTTCCCTGTCCATCACCAACTCCCAGAGTTTACTCAAACTCATGTCCATAGAGTCAGCAATGCCATCCAACCATCTCATCCTCTGTCGTCCCCTTTTCCTACTGCCCTCAATCTTTCCCAGCATCAGGGTCTTTTCAGATGAGTCAGCTCTTCACATCAGGTGGCCAAAGTATTGAAGTTTCAGCTTCAGCATCAGTCCTTCCAATGAACAGCCAGGACTGATCTCCTTTAGGATGGACTGGTTGGATCTTGCAGTCCAGGGGACTCTCAAGAGTCTTCTTCAACACCACAGTTCAAAAGCATCAATTCTTTAGTGCTCAGCTTTCTTTATAGTCCAACTCTCACATCCATACATGACTACTGGAAAAACTATAGTCTTGACTAGATGGACTTTTGTTGGCAAAGTAATGTCTCTGCTTGTTAATATGCTATCTAGGTTGGTCATAACTTTTCTTCCAAGGATCAAGGGTCTTTTAATTTCATGGCTGCAGTCACCATCTGCAGTGATTTTGGAGCCCCCCCAAATAAAGTCTGCCACTGTCTCCCCATCTATTTACCATGAAGTGATGGGACCAGATGCCGTGATCTTAGTTTTCTGAATGTTGAGCTTTAAGCCAACTTCTCCCCTCTCCTCTTTCACTTTCATCAAGAGGCTCTTTAGTTCTTCTTCACTTTCTGCCATAAGGGTGGTGTCATCTGCATATCTGAGGTTATTGATATTTCTCCCTGCAATCTTCATTCCAGCTGTGCTTCATCCAGCCCAGCATTTCTCATGATGTACTCTGCATATGAGTTAAATAAGCACAGTGACAATATATAGCCTTGACATACTCCTTTTCCTATTTGGAACCAGTCTGTTGTTCCATGTCCAGTTCTAACTGTTGCTTCTTGACCTGCATACAGGTTTCTCAAGAGGCAGGTCAGGTGGTCTGGTATTCCCATCTCTTTCAGAGTTTTCCACAGTTTATTGTAATCCACACAGTCAACGACTTTGGCGTAGTCAATAAAGCAGAAATAGATGTTTGTCTGGAACTCTGTTGCTTTCTTGATGATCCAGCGGATGATGGCAATTTGATCTCTGTTTCCTCTGCCTTTTCTAAAACCAGCTTGAACAACTGGAAGTTCATGGTTCACATATTATTGAGGCCTGGCTTGGAGAATTTTGAGCATTACTTTGCTAATGTGTGAAATGAGTGCGATTGTGCGGTACTTTGAGCATTCTTTGACATTGCCCTTCTTTGGGGTTGGAATGAAAACTGACCTTTTCCAGTCCTGTGGCCACTGCTGAGTTTTTCAAATTTACTGGCATATTGAGTGCATCACTTTCATAGCATCCTCTTTTAGGATTTGAAATAGCTAAACTGGAATTCCATCACCTCCACTAGCTTTGTTTGCAGTGATGCTTCCTAAGGCCCACTTGATTTCACATTCCAGGATGTCTGGTTCTAGGTGAGTGATCACACCATCATGGTTATCTGGGTCATGAAGATTTTTTTTGTAGAGTTCGTCTGTGTATTCTTGTCACCTCTTCTTAATATCTTCTGCTTTTGTTAGCTCCATACCATTTCTGTCCTTTATTGAGCCCATCTTTGCATGTAATATTCCCCTGGTATCTCCAATTTTCTTGAAGAGATATCTAGGTTGTCTTGAAAGTGCAAGTGCAAGTGAAGTCGCTCAGTCGTGTCTGACTCGTTGCGACCCTATGGACTGTAACCTACCAGGCTCCTCCGTCCATGGGATTTTCCAGGCCAGAATACTGGAGTTGGTTGCTATTTCCTTCTCCAGAGGATCTTCCCAAACCAGGGATCGAACCTGGGTCTCCCTCATTGTAGGCAGACACTTTACCATCTGAGGCACCAGGGAGGTCTTAGTTATCTTTTATTTCAGTACAGACCACCCTATAATTTGGTGATGCTTCTGCTGGGACCTTGGAAGGAGTGGAGCTGGAGCATCCAGTCTAGCTTCAGGCATTGCCTCACGTGGCCTCCTCGCTCTGTTTGAGAAGTTGGACTGCTCATTTAATGGCTCTATTCTAAGAGTAATCAGAGTGAACTAAAGCATGAACCATGATTTATTACAGCACACCATTACTTCTGCTGCATCCTATTGGTCAGACTAGTCAGAATCAACCTAGATTCAGGAGGGAGAGAAATAGGTAAATGAGAAGAGTGGCAGGGAAGGTAGAAATATCTGTACTTCACCACAGGAGTGGTGTTTTCCTGAGTAAATAAAAACATTTTTTTCTTGCATATTATCTGCAGTATGCTAGACATTGGGAATAGAAGAGATTCCCAGTTAGTGGCTCAGTTGGTAAAGAATCTGCTTGCAATGCAGGAGACCATCTGCAGTGCAGGAGACCTGGGTTCAATCCCTGGGTTTCGAAGATTCCCTGGAGAAAGAAATGGCAACCCATTCCAATATTCCTTCCTGGGAAATCCCATGGACAGAAGAGCCTCGTGGGCTACAGTCTGTGGAGTCACAAGAGTTGGACACGACTTAGCGACTAAACCACCAGGGTTTGAAGTCTTTTAAGAGATATGGTGTTTCATTGATGGCCAGTGTGTTTTCTGAGGCTTGACAGTTACTGATAAGTTTGCATTTCTTGGCTGAAAGAAATTGGTATCTGGGTTTCCTCAATCTATATAGTGTTCATGTAGTATATTATAAAAATAAAAATAATCCATTCTTCTATCCTGGGAAATTAGGGATTTAGATATCTTTGTGGGATTTTGATGAATCTTAAAAACAATGTTTGTATAAGTTTAAATTATCTGTCTAAATATAATAGAATCCTACAGTTCACTGATTGACATGATTTTAATCAGTAGCTTCAGCTTTTCTCTCTTATCAAATCACGGATAAGAGCTGCTAAGTAGTCCCAAGAGGACTGATTCAGTTTTTTTTCCCTTTCCTGCCTATTTTGTGGTGTAGGTGCAGAGGCACAGTGTGAGGACAGGTAGGCAGAGAGCAGGAGAAAGGAGAGGGGCCAGAGACCTAGCTCAGTAATTGTTGTTGTTCAGTCACTAAGTCATGTCCGACTCTTTGTGACCCCATGGACTGCAGCACGCCAGGCTCCTCTGTCCTTCACTATCTCCTGGAGTTTGCTCAAGTTCATGTCCGTTGAGTCGTTAGCCCTATCCAACCATCTCATCCTCTGCTGCCCTCTTATCCTCTTGCCTTCAATCTTTCCTAGCATCAGAGTCTTTTCCAATGAGTCGGCTCTTCACATCAGCTCAGGAATTACTTGCAACCAAAAGTATCAAACTACCACCTCTTACCTAATGTCTCAGAAAAGTTTCATCTACTTCTTTGATACCTGCTTTTATCCAGTCTCCCAGAAGCCTCTCAAATTCTTCTTCGAATTCCCCCACACTGCTGAATCCCAGATCTTTTGCTCCTACTGCATCTGTTTCTTGAGCTCTGGGTGCTCATTTCCAGATATCTAAGAGATACCTCTACTGGTCTGCCAGATAGTCACCTTGATTTGCCTCAAATGAATATTTTTATTTGCAATCTTCAAGCCTATTTCCTTTCAGTATTTTATATCTCAATTAATGCCACCATCATCCACCAGTTGTCAGTCATCAACATCAAGTCTTCCTTGATTCTTCTACCCATATTTAATTTTTATTTAAATTTGGACTTTTCCAGCCTCCTGAATATATCCTGAGTATCTTTCTTCTCTGTTCCCACCACCACTGATTTAGTTCAGGCATTCATCTTCTCTTGCTCACAAAATAGCTATAAAATGTTCTCATTACTTTCAGTCTCACTTTCTTCTAGATTATCTTATACAGTTTTGTCAAAATTACTTTTAGAAAAGCTACTCATCTGCTTAAAATCCCTCATGAATCTCTGTTGCCCGCTGGTTGGAGAACAAATGTGTCTTGGTAGTCTACAAATCACCCATGGTAATATGTAATCTTACCAGTCATTTACTTTTCAGGCTTCAACTCTCGCCAGTGGTATTCACTATCTCATTTATCCTTGTAATTCCAGAAAATGTAAGGCTTTCATGGGTCCATGTCTCAATATATGTTGTTCCAACTGCATTGGGGTCCCTGTCTTTATCATGTCTGCCTGGTAGACCTGATTCATCCTGTAAAACTTATCTCAATAGCTTTATAATGACCTCTTGAGAAACTATTTGAGAGTTCCTGCCACTGATAGTATATTTGTAATTTATTGGTTTAATATCTGAATCCGCATCATTCTTCTTCTGCCAGTATTCAGTGGCAGTATTGTTAATTGTCTAAATAAAGTATAGTGTTCCTACTAATTAAAATAATGGTACCCAGAATAGTGTCTGATATTCACCATGCCTTCCCCTCACTGTGGTTAGCATTTTCTACTCCATAAAGCAACTATAAATTCAGATCCACAGGAATCACAGTCAAGCTGCTCCTGAACAACTGACAGAGTCACATATAATTGCTCTCCATAAAAGCTAATTTCATAAATCCTGTTTTAATCTCATTTGAATCTGGTTATTCAACCAGAAAGTGAAAGTGAAAGTCACTTAATCGTGTCTGAGTCTTTGCGACCCCATGGACTGTGAAATTCTCTAGACCAGAATACTGTAGTGGGTAGCCATTCCCTTCTCTAGAGGCTCTTCCCATCCCAGGGATCAAACCCGGGTCTCCCTCACTGCAGGCAGGTTCTTTACCAGCTGAGCCACCAGGGAAGCCCTGAATCTGGTTAACCATGTAAATCTGGTTAGCCATATGCAGTTATCAAGGAAACTAGACCCTACCTCTCTTCCTTCCCTAATGTTTAGTTGCTAAGTTGTGTCTGATTCTTTTGCAACCCCATGAGCTAGCCATGGGATTTTTCAGGCAAGAATACTGGAGTGGGTTGCCATTTCCTTGTCCAGGGGATCTTCCCAACCCAGGAATTGAACCCGTGGCCCCTGCAATGTCTCTGGCATTGTAGGTGGGTTCTTTACTGCTAAGCCGTTGGGGAAGCCCTTTCCTTATATATCAAGATTTAGTACAGTTACCCATGTTTATGTTACCCATAGCTGATGGAACTGAACCAGTATTGTTTATCAAAGTCATTATAAGTGACTTTATTTTTGGTATTTAAAATTTTTTTCAGTCTATTTCAATATCTCACAGAAGATAAAAATTAATTTGTAAAAGTTTTCTAATTTACAGATTATTTCCCCTTTTCCATATTGTAACACAAGGCAATTTGTTTAACATTCCCAATTTTCCAAATTATAAGATTTTATTAAATATTAAATGCTATGTATTTTTTGTTCTGATTCTGATGTTTTAGTTAATAGGTCCACTTTACTTAATTTAAGCTTAGACATTTAAAAGTACTGCCCCACTAGAACTGTGTAGAGCACAGGTGGACTGATAAATACCAGCTGGCAATGTTAATCTCCTGATAAAGGGGACATATTACTGATATCACACCTCCTCCTCGTTCCGTCCATGAATGATGATGTTCTTAATAGGACAAAGCAAAAGATTCACAGACATGCTACCCTTGACACACCTGGATTTCTCAAACCAAGAGTAGCAGCTGTGTATTTAACAACTTTTGCCGTGTGAATAACAAAATCTAACTGGTATGTTTGTAAGCATATTGAAGAGACGTGTGTTCCCACAAAGCAAATCTGAAAAAAGGAACGGAGGCAATTTAGGTGAAAGAGGATTTGTTAAAGCAGCTTGAGTTAATTAAATCTCTTGCTGGCCTCATTTATTTCATTTTTTGTCAGTATGCCTGACTTCTTTCAACTTAGTGTTGGCTATCTTGAAGTTGACTGGCTTGAATGGGAGGACCACACCCTTAATTTGATTTTCCCCCTGAGTCATTTCATTCAACAAAGAAATTTTACTGGGATTTTTTTTTCCTTCAAAGTCTTTTTTAAATGCCACATTGTACTGTGTCTAGAAAATAACCTGGGGTGTGGTTACTGGTATGCAGAACATGGAACTTAGAGGAAGCAAAGTGATTAGAAGTCCACTGACTATTTGAGGGAATGAATTTCCACCCAAAACTCAATAGTGAAATATAGCTTCAGTTATTTAAGAGCCTTCACAGAGGGCATGCTCCTCAATATATCCACTTTAGATGGACATCCTCCCGCAGAGCAGAGCCAAGGACCAGGAAGAACTGTGGATGAGGGGGCTCCTCAGAGAGAACAGAATCCAGATTAAATCAATAAACTCTGCCCCACCCCAGAACACAGAACAGGTGGCCAGTAGAATGCTGTCCAGTGACAACCATATGTACCCCATTTCTCCTCTTTCTGGATGGGGTGTTTATTGAAGTTAATCCTGTCTCTGTTCTACCCCTGACTATATTGAGTATCGAGTAAATGTGGGGAAAGGAAGAGCAGAAAACAGGTTGTTTTAGTCAATTGGGCATCAGTCAATAAGGAATGTTTTGCAGACTTGATGGTGTATTGAACATCACCTGAAATTTTGGATCTGAAATCTGTAACTGGTGAGGATTTGGGGTTGTACTTCTGGGGAGTGGATAGGTGTGGTCTGTGTGTGGGAGGAAGATAAAAATGGATATTTGGTGACCAGACGGTGGACTGTGGAAGAGGCTGGCAAGATAGCAACTTGCTTCCATCTTCTTGGTCAGACAAAAAATTAGATTTTTCAGTTTCCCTTGTATTTAGAAGTTAGAAGCATGAGTCATGTGACTATATATCATACAGATAATGGAATGTGAGTGGAAATGGTTTATGCCAATTCCAGGCTTGGCTTCTAAAAATCTCTTGTGCAATCTTGTCTCTTAAACTTGCTGATTGGGTGGGTGGGTGGGTGGGTGGATGGGTGAAGTGGTAGATTCCAACAAGACTCTGGAGGATAGTGGATCCACATGGTGGGAAAGGTCAGCTCAGGAGTATGCAGTCATACAACTGCAAGTTGAGCAGATGTACAGTGTCAAGTGAAAGAAAGTGGAGTCGCTCAGTCGTGTCCAACTCTTTGCAGTCCCGTGGACTGTAGCCCACCAGGCTCCTCCATCCATGGAATTTTCCAGGCAAGAGTACTGGAGTGGGTTGCCATTTCCTTCTCCAGGGGATCTTCCTGACCCAGGGATCGAACCCGGGTC
This sequence comes from Cervus canadensis, assembly GCF_019320065.1. Taxonomy (NCBI): domain Eukaryota; kingdom Metazoa; phylum Chordata; class Mammalia; order Artiodactyla; family Cervidae; genus Cervus; species Cervus canadensis. The sequence continues at coordinate 45,623,964 of NC_057404.1, read as the reverse complement.
ACCTACAATGCAGGCAGATGCTTTACCGTCTGAGCCACCAGGGAAGCCCTATACAGTGTTAAGGTGACTGTATACTTTGCTTTCCAAACCAGGGCAGTTTTAAGAGTAAAGTAGGGGGAGGTACTATTAGTAATTGTGCAGAGACAACAGTGTATCCCATGACAGTCCAGGACTAATTTAATGTACCATTGTTTTATGTAATGTAGGTATCTCAGATGTGGGCTTATTTTCGTTCGGTCGCTAAGCTGTGTTCAATTCGTTGCGACCCCATGAACAGCAGCCCTCCAGGTTTACCTGTCCTTCACTATCTCCCAGAGTTTGCTCAAACTCATGTTCATTGAATCAGTGATTCCATCCAACCATCTCATCCTCTGTTGCCCCCTTCTTCTCCTGCCCTCTGTCTTTCCCAGCATCAGGTGAAGTCCAGATTAGTCTAAAGAATTCCTGGGAAAGAACCAGAAGTGAAAGAGGCGGCAGCTGAATGTCTGCCCTGACAAAGGGCATTTCACTACCAGGAGAAACTTCAGTCAGAATCAGCTAAGCAAAAGGCCTTTTCCCGTTTATCTCTAATTCTCCCTCCCCACCCTGACCCTGGAGATTAAAAAAAAATATTGAATAGGAAAAGAATATTGAAGAGAAAGTTAGAAAAACACTAAAAAGCATTGATGATGTCTGATTTCCCCGCTGCTGATTTGTAAAAGCTCAGGTTAACTGTGTACTTTGAATTGGATGAGTAATTGGACTTTCAAAATTCAGAAAATGAGGGTCTTTTTTTTTTCTTAAAGTATCTGCAAAAAATTATAGGATCTACTTGAAATGATAGCAGTAATAATAGCTAATGTTTATGTAGTACTTTAATACATTATTCTTTGTACATTATAATACTTTTTAATACATGTCAAATGCTGTTCTAATTATTAGTTCAAGTATTCACATTCGTTAAATGTATATTATATTCACTAACGTATACATTAATTATAATTAATTGTGGGAGCTAGGAGCTGGGATTGGATTCTGATGGTTTGGTTCTCTTGGATCTGAGCTTCCTACTACAAAGTATTGCCTCCTTCAGATGAACTGCCTCTGCAGAGAGCAATGAAAGATAGTAGTGGGGGAAAGTTAAATTGCTATACAACAGTACCTCATTGATTCTAACCTATTTAATGAAACAGTTATACATGCCTAAGAATGCAGTGTTGGTGTTTAAGAATCAGTGATAACTGGAAAACTGGAGAGAAAATTGTGATCCTAGAAACTGTAGACCTGATATAATCTCCCCAACCTATCAAAACTAAGAGAACAAATGAATTTCTTAAGGAGTGGATACAAGGTGTCCAATTGAGAGTCTGTTGAAATACTTCCTGTCAATCAGTGTGTATCTCTATAGAACAGGGAGAGGCAATGGGGATGTTGTGAGAAAGAAGAACTTGAGAAGAGAAACAAGAGAAGCAGAAAAGTGTCCCTGGAGACAAGACTTCCAAGGAGAATAGTCATCAGTGTTACAAAAAGCAAAAAGGATGCTAATGCAAAAAATCATGAATAGGGCTTTTGTTAGTTCTTTTTTATTTTTTAAAGGAAGCAAATTTTGCCTTGTTAAAATCAATTTCCTGCCTGTGAGAGTCAAGGTCAAATGAAATAGCCTTCTTTTCCCAGGTTCTACCTAGACCGTGCTGAACATGTGGCTAGACCTTAGCTGGACCACATCCAGCAATGTTAAGTAATCCTGAAAGGATGTGGTATTTTCTAGCTTTATCACAAATGATTTGTCTGATTTTTATGATTTTTAATGGTGGGCTACTCCAAAGAGTAGGGTATCTGAGGCTTTTCATGATAAGGCTAAACATGATTGCAAACCAATGAAGATGTTCTTTATCTCAGTAAAATAAATTTAGTGTCACAAATCTGGGTCAGAAACTAGGTGTATGAAAGGGGGTCTGGATGTCTCTGCAGCTTCCTCTTTCCTCTTTGCATCAGAGGCCAGAATCTAGTCAACTTGGTCCAGATTATTGCCAGTCTGTGAAGCTGCTCTTCCCCTTGCTTCTCCCCGTGGATGGCCACCAGTTGAGTTCTACTGAACCATTATGAGGTTCAGTAGTGTTTGCAAACCATGCACTGCCTCCTTGTAGACCATTGATAGAAAAGAAAGATGGGAGGCTTTACTTTATATAGATGAAACTGCCACAACTTTAGATTAAGCTGATGAAATATATTTGCAATTTGTTTGGAGTATGAAATGACAAACGAGAGCAGATAAGCACTAATCTAGCATATTGCCCCTACTCCTCTTTTATTTCTATGCTTACTCCTTAAACATCAGGTTCACTTTGCCTATTAACACTTTGCAGGAGCTCGCCTCCTTTCTGGCTGCCTTTAAGGTAATAGCTGTTAAGCTCTTTTATTTCTTAAATTACAGATTTAGTCAACAAGATTTGCTTTATTGCTTTGTCATTTTCCAATTGGAATAAGAAATGCAAAATTTTTCTTTTTAAGTGTTTTATTAGTGTTTATTTTTAAAGCTGCAGACTCACTGTGAACCTAACTTTTTCTGTACTGTATGACCACCACTGAGAGAGTTGTCATTGTTGGTAAGTCATGTCTGACTCTTTGTGACCCCATGGACTGTAGCATGCCAGGCTCCTCTGTCCTCCACTGTCTCCCAGAGTTTACTCATCATCTCATCCTCTGCCACCCTTTCTCCTATTGCCTTCAGCTACTGAGAGAGCCTGCAGTAAAAGAAATGGCAGAAAGGGGACTAGAGGTACTTCTCATTAACTTAGGACTTCCTGGTTTAGAGGCACCCCATTCATACCATGGAAACTTAGTTGATTTAGCTTCCACAGTCTGATTCTCTAATTCTTTATGCCTTAGAATCTTTAGCACAAAAGTTGTGGTGGATAGATTATTAGATGAAATAATTGCTTGACTTTTATGATTATTAGGAGATATTAGCTGAGGTAATAACTTAATTCTTCTAGTGGATGAATACTCACCCATCTTTTATATTCTCCTCAGTTCAGTTCAGTCGCTCAGTTGTGTCCAACTCTTTGTGACCCCATGGACTGCAGCACGCTTGGTGTCCCTGTCCATCACCAACTCCTGGAGCTTGCTCAAACTCATATCCATTGAGTCAGTGATGTCATCCAACCGTCTCATCCTCTGTCATCCCCTTCTCCTTCTGCCTTCAATCTTTCCCAGGATCAGGGTCTTTTCCATTGAGTCAGTTCTTTACATCAGGTGGCCGAAGTATTGGAGCTTCATTAGCAACTGTCAAAAGTCATAGAACTTTTTTTTTTGGACACGTACCCTTTGCTGTATTTATTTGTTTATTTTTGGCTTTGCTGGGCCTTGGTTGCTGCATGCAGCCTTTCGCTAGTTGCGGTGCACGGGCTTCCTATTGTGGTGGCTTCTCTTGTTGAAGAGCATGGGCTCTAGTCACACAGGCTTCAGTAGTTGCAGTACAGGGCCTCATTAGCTGTGGCTCTCTGGCCCTAGAGCATTCAGGCTCCAGTAGTGAGGCTCACGGGCTCTAGAGTGTGGGCTCAGTAGTTGTGGCACGTGGGCCCAGTTCCTCCATAACATGTGAAAACTTTCCAGACCAGGGATAGAACCCACATCCCCTGCACTGGCAGGCAGATTCTCCTCCATATCCTTAAGAGAGTTTTATCTTACAAATGCTATTTTGGTATCTCATTTGAGTAGTTTAAAGAAGGTACCCAAAGAAAAGAGTCCAAGTTGGCCAGGCCTAATTGTAAAGATCCAAAGGGTATTCTAAAGAAACAAGTCAATTTAGCAAATTTATCATAAGAACTCTACTTGTTCTTTTATTACTAATGATTGGTCAAATTGTTGCTTTTCTGTATACAGAGACAAAATCTATGCAGAGATTTTAAGTCTTGAGGCCTGTTTAATTTATCTTCAGCATTGTCTCCATTGACTCTTCAAAATGCCTTATTCTTGAGGAGAATCTGAAGGAGGATCATGAAGAAGAAACAAAAGATATCTTGGACATCTTTAAAAAAAACTTTAACATTTTATAATGATTTAAATGTAAGCAAATCAGAGACACATGGATTACATTTCCCTTGGAACACACATGGGTTTGAAAAATTAAGAGAAAACAGGCTTGGCACATTCTGGTTGGGTATTACTGAACGTAAAACATTTGGGGAAAATATTTAGTTTTTTTTTGGCAAGTGCCAAAAATGACTGAGCTCACTCATCTGCTTTCCCTCCCCTTTGCCTCTAGCATCAGCCTGAAGTTAGAGGGCTTTCAAGGTGAAAGGATGAGGTTTTTGTATTTCCTTGTCAGGAAATTAACCTTGCCTTATCTCTCTCTTCCTCCATCTTCTTTACCGTATCTCCCACTACATAGAGGGATGAACAACTTCTCACTTAAAAGAGTGATGACAATTTTGCAACAGTGTGTTTCAGATTCATATAATAGTACTAAACTCTGCAGAAGCCAGAGAGGGCGCAGTTAATAAACCCTTTCTGAGTCAAACTGACTGAGTAACTTTAAAGAATTATCTGCCTTGTAGTTGAATTGGTGCAGTTGTTAGCTTCACTTGTGTCCTGCTGCAAACTCACTCCTTCCCTCTACCGCAGATATTTATTGAGCGCCTATTTTGTACAAGGTAATGTTCTAAATACTGCCCAAAGCTGAAGATTTGATCTTTAGGTATTGCTGAGTGGTGACAACTTAGTATGAACATGTAATAGATAATGACAGGTTGAATATTGTGAGGTTTCATTTCTCTGTTGGGCATTTGCAGGTGATTATGGAAAACCCATTATTTGTTCTCTACTTATTCATCAGATCTGCATTTATGTGGTGTTTATCTGGCACATATGTCTCTTTGATACTGATTCTATAGTGGAAGAAACAAATGCGATTCATTCATAAATACATGGTCTGATTCTACGTACTTGCGTGGTGTTCTAAATGTACGTCTGTAGACACAAAGCCATCTCAGGGTGACGTCATAGTGGACAAGACATGGCCTTGCCCTAACATCTCCTTGGATCTTGACTTTTAAAACTCTATATCTACAGCAACCCCCGCCCCAAGTTCCCTGTTGTTGTTTAGTTACTAAGTTGTGTCTGAGTCTTCTGTGACCTCATGGACTGGAGCCCACCAGGCTCCTCTGTCAATGGGATTTCCATGGGAATACTCGAGTGGGTTACCATTTCCTTCCCCAGGGGATCTTCCCAGCCCAAGGATCGAACCCATGTCTCCTGCATTGGCAGGCAGATTCTTTACTGTTGAGCCACCAGGCAAGCAAGTTCCCTATTACCAAGGTTCATTGGAATTATTTGTTGTAGAACGTGACAAGTAATAGCAAATTAAGGAAATAAGAGACTTTAGGTAGCTCATAATGGGCAAGATATTTATAAGCAGTCTGTTCTTTCAAATCAAGGTAAAGGAGATTTATCATGGCATAGCAGTTGCGTCTACTTCTCTGCCCTCCATTATTGTAAACATGGAGTCTAGAAACAAAGACCAAGCCTGGAACTGCAAAGATTCATTTTTTGAGCTCTGGGGAAGGGATCTTACAAGTATCCACATTTATTAGGTCTGTAGGAAAAAAATCAGGTTTAAAGCCTGAGTGCACTGGGGTCTGAAACCTGAAAACTGACCTTTGATCTACTTAGTCTTTCGGTAAGAACACTAGGATGTGCTACTTGGACTTGGTGGGCAAGCAGTCAAGATTTTCAGAGCAAGAGGATGTCAGTGTCCTGTGAGAATGTCAAAGGGAATTTCTCAAAGGACCTGGCAGTCCTACTATCTATATGTTTATCTCCGTCTTCGCTTTTTTCTCCTCCTTTCAACAGATGATTGTCACTGAACAAATATCTCTTTGCTTAACAATGTACTAAAGTTTTGCAATATAATAAAGTTACTGCCAATCACTTTCATGGAAAGATATATTCTTTTTTTTTTTTTTTTTGGGAAGATAGATTCTTAAAAAATCATTTGATTTCCCTTTTTCTGTCTCAGAAGAACTTCATTCCATGACTCTTCTGTTTTTGATAGCTAGATCATAAGGTAATTCTGTTTTTAATTTTTTGAGGAATCTCTATACTGTTTTCCATATTAGCTGTATCAATTTGTATTTCCACCAAGCGTGCACAAGGGTTCCCTTTTCTCCACATCCTTGCCAGCACTTACTATCTCCTATCTCTTTGGTAACAGTCATTCTGAAGTTGTGAGGTGATATCTCATGGTGGTTTTGATTTGCATTTCCTTGATGATTAGTGGTGCTGAGCATCTTTTTATGTATCTGTTGACCATATGGGTGTCTTCTTAAAAAAAAAGTCTGTTCAAATCTGCTGTCCAGTTTTGATCAAATTGTGTTTTGCTACTCAGTTATATGAATTTTTAAAAATACTTTTGATATTAAGTCCTTATCAGATATATATGACTTGGAAATATTTTCCTCCCATCCTGTATATTGCTTTTTCCTATTGTTATTTTTTTAACTGTCTGGGTTTTTTGTTTGATACAGTCCCACTTGTTTACTTTTGCTTTTTCTGCTTCTGCTTTTGGAATCATGTCCAAAAAATTATTAGTTGCCAAGCAAGGAGATTTTTTCTTATACTTTCTTCTGGGACTTTTATGGTTTCAGGTGTTTAATCCATTTCAAATTGATTTTTGTGATATTAAGATATGGATCCAATTTCATTCTTCTGCATGTGATTGTCCAGTTTCCCCACCCTTTCCCTGTTGTATATTCTTTACTAGATTATCATAGATTAAGTGATAATATATACACAGGTTTATTTCTGGGCTCTCAGTTCTGCTCCAGTGGTCTATATATATGTCTGTTTTTTATCACAGTAACATACTGTTTCAATTACTATAGTTTTGTAATACAGTTTGAAATCAGGAATTGTGATGTTCCCAGCTTTGTTCTCTTTGCTCAGTATCGCTTCGTTTATCCAGAGGCTTTTGCGGTTTCATGTGAATTTTAGAATTGCTTTTTCTATTTCTGTGAAAAATTGCCATTGAAACTTTGATAGGGATTGCAATTGATTCTATAGATGGCTTTGAGTAATATGGACATTTTAACAGTATTAATTATTATGATCCGTGAAAACGGAATATCTTTTTATTTCTTTGTCTTCAATTTCTTTTATCAATGTCTTGTATTTTTCAGTAAACAGATCTTTCGCTTCCTTGGTTAAACTTAATCCATAAGTATTTTATTGCTTTCGGTGCTGTTCTGAATGTGACTATTTTCTTTCTTTTTCAGATATTTCATATAGAAAGGCACCTGATTTCTGTACGTTGATTTTGTATCCTGCAACTTTGCTAAATTCACTGATTAGTTCTTGCAGTTTTTGTTTGAGTCTTTAGAATTTTCTATATATAAGGTCATATCTCTTACAAAGACAATTTTACTTCTTCCTTTCTGATTTGAATGCTTTTCTCTGTTGACCTCTTAATGGGTTTCCTGAATGTCCTCATGGCATGACAGCTGGCTGTCCTTGAGAAAGTGACCTGAAAGAGAAAGGGAGAGAGAGAGGGGGAAGAAGGGCAAGAGGGAAGGAGGGAGAGAGGAAGAGAGATTTTTGAGAGGGTGTGTGAGCTTATCAGCCCAAGATGAAAATCTCAGTCTTCTATACTGTAATTTGGGGAGTGCCATGCCATCACGTCTGCTGGAAATTACTGTTTATAGAGACTAATCTCAGTATAATGTGGGAAGCACTTCATAGGATGTAGGTGTCAGCATGTGGGACTCACTGGGAACTGGGTTCCACAGTATATTTGAGAACCAAAGTAGCAGGGTATTCTTGGGCTTTTTCACTCCACCTATTTAATTATCAATGTTTATTTTCCTTTCTCAACTATTTTTTCTAGGTCATTAATCTTTTACAGACAGTAAGGGTTTTTTTTTTTTAAATTATTATTATTCATTGGTCACAAGAATTTCTAATTCTTTCACTCTCCCATTTCAAAAAGGCCTCAGGTTTTTCCACAATTTAACCAGCAGATGGAGCACGAAAACCTGACATTTTAATAACTACTTTTATCAGGTTACATGTAATACTGTCTTATAGCTTTGAGAGGGGCCTTAGCACTGGCTTAATCCTCTCATCCTACAGGTTAAAAACAGTGATAAGAGTTAGTACTAGAATCTAGGTTTTCTGCATTTCCCTTGCACCATTTGCCTCAACTGGAGTCACTTGATGGTGCCCCCTCAGAGCATGAATTCCGTTCATTTCAATTATTTATTCAGTTCCTACTGTGGTGAATTCATTCAACAATGAATAAAACAATCCATGTCTCATAAGAGACTGCAGTTTGGTTGAATACAATGTGTAGTACAGTGGCTAAGAATCCACCTACCAATGCAGCAGATGTAAGAGACACAGGTTCAATTCCTGGGATGGGAAGATCCCCTGAAGAAAAAAATGGCAACCCATCTAGTGTTCTTGCCTGGAAAATTCCACGGACAGAGAAGCCTGGTGGGCTACGGTCCATGGGGTTGCAAAGAGTTGGACAGGACTGGGCGTCCATGCAATATACTAAGAACCACAATATCTTAGGATTTAGGGCTGTGGTATCTAAAGACCATGTCATAGGTGTTGGGATAATGTGAGCCTGGGCATGTATCTTAAATAATTAGTGGAAATTATCTAGGTAGAGTTTGAGTGATAGAAGAACATTTCTGGAAGCAGGAACATGAAGAAATGTAGAAGGATAAAAATAGCCTGATATTTATGGAAAACCAAATAGTTCAGTATTTCTGGTGCATGAAAGAAAAATTAAGGTTAAAATCACTCAGGTTTACTGAATAATGATTGTACTATCACAATTAATAGGACAGTCAGTCTTATAATCACCTTGTAGTGACTTGGAGACTTTCCTTGGTCAGGCAATCATTCAGTCTGCAAATTGTTTTTGAAAACGTACTGTGAACCAAGCTCTATGGTAGGTGCTGGGAACACAGCAATGAATAATAAAGATGAAATTCCCGTCTTGCATGGGACTTACATAACAAGTGAGAAGTTAGAGATCAAGAGAAGATAATAAATGCTTTGAAGAAAAATAAAGTAAAGAAGGGGAAAAAGGAGAGAGTGATGTGATGGGAAGACATAATTTTGAATGAAGTCATTCAGGTAAACCTTATCGAGAAGCAAAGACCTGGAGGAAGTCCTTTGTGGAAGACAGTTGCTCCTTGGAAGAACAGCTATGACCAACCTAGACAGCATATGAAAAAGCAGAGACATTACTTTACCAACAAAGGTCCATCTAGTCAAAGCTATGGTTTTTCTAATAGTCTCATATGGATGTGAGAGTTAGACTATAAAGAAAGCTAAGTGCTGAAGTATTGATGCTTTTGAACTGTGGTTTTGGAGAAGACTTGAGAGTCCCTTGGACTGCAAGGAGATCCAACCAGTCAATCTTACAGGAAATCAGTCCTGAATATTCATTGGAAGCACTAATGCTGAAACTGAAACTCTGGTACTTTGGCCACCTGATGTGAAGAACTGATTCCTTGGAAAAGACCCTGGTGCTGGGAAAGATTGAAGGTGAGAGGAGAAGGGGACAACAGAGGATGAGATGGTGGGATGGCATTGCCGACACAATGGACATGAGTTTGAGTAGGCTCTGGGAGTTGGTGATGGACAGGGAAGCCTGGCGTGCTGCCTTCCAGGGGGTCACAAAGAGTCAGACATGACTGAGCGACTGAACTGAGACTGGTTGAGAAGATTATAGCAATCTTGTAAGTCAAAATGTGATGAAACAGTTGTTGCAAGTGGAGCACAAAGAAGGATTATGAATCAGGAATTTCACAGGACAATATATACCATTTGTTCAACATAGCATGTGTATACATATACATACTATAAAGGCAGTGAGTTTGCCAATACACTAATGACTAGAGGAAGCCAAGAGTCTGATGACACATGTTTCCTGGAGTTCATCTTTATGCTGCCAGTGTTGTGAAATGGATGCTTTGGAATTCTATGCCAAAGAATTTGTGCTTACTTTTTGCTTTGTTTATTCATACTTAGTTTATTCAACTTATGTTTGAGTGTTGGTGAGTTCATAGCACTGCACTGGGTGTTCCTATGTGCACCGTCTGTGGCAAACTGGTGGACCAGCTGTATTTGGATATATTTTAAGGCAGATTACAAAACAACATTCAAGTCTTCTGGGGCTTCCCAGGTGGCTCAGTGGATAAAGAATCTGCCTGCAATACAGGCGATGCGGGTTGGATCCATGAGTCCCTTGGAGGAGGGCATGGCAACCTCTAATATTCTTCCCTGGAGAATCCCATTGACAGAGGAGCTTGGAGGGCTACAGTCCATGGGGTCGCAAAGAGTTGGACATGACTGAAGCAACTGAGCGCTCACACATTCGTCTTTTACCTCCTTTACCTATAAAGACTGTGTATCCATCCTAAAGGAAATCAACCCTGAATATTCATTGAAAGGACTGATGCTGAAGCTCCAGTACTTTGGCCATCTGATGTGAAGAGCTGACTCATTGGAAAAGACCCTGATGCTGGGAAAGACTGAGGGCAAAAGGAGAAGGCAGCGGCAGAGGAAAGATGGTTAGATGGTCACCAACTCAGCGGACATGAGTTTGAGCTAACTCCAGGAGATAGTGAAGGACAGGGAAGCCTGGTGTCCTGCAGTCCATGGAATTGCAAAGAGTTGGACATGACTTAGCTACTAAACAACAACAATTATATTAGAAATGAAAAATGCAAAGAATATCCTTTTAAACTTTGGCCTGTTTGTTGTCTTGTTTCACCTAAATCTCTATTTCCCAAAACGTTTTATTACAAAAAGATAATCTTGAAATTTTATATATCTATATATATAAATAGGTATATAGATACACTGAGCATCTATTCTACTTTTCCATAGCCCATGAGAAAGACAAAAAAAACTTTATTTATGCCTTTGAGGAGCTCAGAGTATAGAGTAGATCAATAAATTATAACAAGTTTTCACATATTCTCTAAGTTAATATTAAATTTACTTTTAATTTTCTCTCCCTCTCAAATCTTCATGAAGGGCAGAGACTGTATTTTATTTGTTCATTTCTGTGCTTCTAGTTCTTGCTAAATGTCTAGCATAAATATTTAGTGAATAAAGAGTGGACCCTTATCTGAATTGTTTTCTTTGTTCACTGCCTACATGAGAAACCCCACATAAATCAGTCTGGAGTGGTTTGACTAGACCACTGTGTTATGTGCTGTGTATGCTCAATCAAAGACGAGGAGGATGATAATTGTTCTAATTATCCCGGTGCTGTGTTTCCACAGTTGTTTTATTTGGTGCAGGCTAGGCTTGCTAATTACTTTATACCCAAGTGGAAAATCATTAAAAGGCATGTCTCTGCAAAGCAGGGGGACAGGGGTTGCAAAGCTGACTTTCAGGGTTCCTCTTTGTCTTATGATTTATGAGTCTTTAACTGCCAGTCTCCCTTGATATGTAAACATGTGGTCCTTCTATGTTGATAAATCAAGTAAATTTTATTTGTGTGTTTTATAATGTAATATCCCCTTGGGACATCACATAACATTGACACTACAGGGATAAATTTGGACAGACTTAGAATAGAGTCTGTTTTTTAATGATCTTTGTGGGATTTACTACTAATGTGGTAATTTGGAAAACTGATTTTCTTTTTTTTTTTGCACCGGAAATGCTGTCTTTACATTGAAATAGCAAAAAGTTCAATCATCACCAGCTCCTTTCTTTCTGATTTCATCCCACAATTTCGGAGTCACAGAGGGTTTCAGGGCCAAATGTAATTTCTGAATTAACTCTTAAGTCACCAACTTGAACTTAAACATGTATTTTGGGCTTCCCTGGTAGTCCAGTGGCTAAGACTTCATGCTCCCAACAGTGCTGGGGACATGGGTTTGATCCCCGGTGAGAGAACTAGATTCCACATGCCACAACTGAGAGTTTGCATGCCACAACTGAGACCTGGCTCAGCCAAATATGTAAATATATATTTTTAAAAATCCATGTATTTTGATTCTTAGTGTAGTCTTAGGAGTATTATTATCTAAAGAGGAAGCTGGATGACAAAATGGTTTAAAAGTACTGTTATTTTATTATAGTTTCTGGAACCAAAAAATAGACTTTCATTTTACAAATGAAACAATTAAAAAGTTGTATTTTATTCTTAGACTCGCCAGCCTTTTGCCTGGAAACACTTTTGTGTCTGTGTTTGTGAGAGAGAGGGGGGAAAGAGAGCTGTATCCTAGGATTGTCAGTTGTGACAATCATGGGTTAATTAGTAAAAGAACCTTCATCTAAGATACACCTTTTCTTTTTAATTTAAACAAATATTTTTTACACAACATTGCTAAGGCAGGGTAACAGTAATTATCAAGTTAAAGACTGTTCCTCAGTCTCTGTCTCATTTACTGGGTGAATAATTTCTGATTTCTCTAAACTTTTCTCTAGATTTGACTTCCTTTTTAAGTCACAGCACTGGGCTAGTGATGGACCCAGAAGTACTCTGCCCTGCTGTTGCTTCAGTTGTGTCTGACTGTGTGACGCTATGGACAGTAGCCTGCCAGGCTCCTCTGTCCTTGGGATTCTCCAGGCAAGAATAGTGGATTGGATTGCCATTCCCTTCTCCGGGGGATCTTTCTGACCCAGGGATTGAACCAGAGTCTCTTACATCTAACCTGGATTGGCAGGCAGGTTCTTTATCACTAGCGCCACCTGGGAAGCCCCAGATATACTATGAAATATTAATAAGCAGAAGTATATCTGCATCTTCTAAAATGACTTCCATATTCTTACTTCGGAATAGAGGTTATATTTGCTCTTTAGATGTTGTTGTTGTTCAGTCGTGAAGTCACATCTGACTCTTTGCAACCCCATGGACTGCAGGCAAGCCACGCTCCTCTGTCCTCCACTATCTCCTGGAGTTTGCTCAAATTCACGTCTGTTGAATCAGTGACACTGTCTAACCATCTCGTCCTCTGCTTTAGGTGACGTACATTATTTTTTTGTGCGTCCCCTTTAACAGTGGTCGGGCAATGTTTACTTGACAATGTAACTTTACAAAGGAAATAGCACAATTGAATGTAATTTTAGCAGGAAAGAACTTTAGAGATCTTCTCCTCCAATGACTCATTATGTGGACAAGGATTATCTTAGCAGAGGCTGCTATAAGAAAATGTCATAGACTGAGTAGCTTAAATAATCAACACTCATTTCTCACAGTTCTTGTGGCTGAGAAGTCCAAGATGAAGGTGCTAGCCAACTCAGTTTCTGGTGAGAACCCTCTTCCTGGTTTTAAGACTGCTGCCTTCTTATCATGTCCCCACATGATGGAGAGAGCGAGATCCCTCCCTCTCTTCCTCTTCTTATAAGGCCACTAATCTCTTCATAAGAGCCTCACTCTCATGGCCTCATCTAGCCCTAATTTCCTCCAAAAAGTCTGATCTCCAAATACCATCACAATGGGGGTTAGGGCTTTAACATAGGAATTTTGGTTGGTGGTGGTGATAGGGGCACAAACATTCAGTCCAAAACAAGGATTCTGAGATCAGAGAAGTCAAATGATGTGTAAGATCACACAGAAAGTTAATGGCTAAAGTAGACCTAAGAGTCTTATCTTTTAAGTGATTTATTATACTTTGGATTTCCCCATTAAACTCACAATGGAAACACTCTTAAGGCAATGATTATCTAATGTTTATCCCATCCTCAGATGATGAAAGAATGTGCATGTCAGCATTCTAATTTTTTGCATAGATGGAGAAGTACAGAGTGTAAAATTTCTTCTGAAAGTCATCATGATCCCTGCTGTGAGGCCTAGAAAAGGCATTTTCTTTGGCGAGGCATTAACTGGGAGCTATGACAAGACTGGAGTGTTGCTCCATTCCCTTCCCAAGCCCCTCCCCTTAGTTATAATAAATGACAGGAGTGAAGACAAGTAGATCCTACGGCAGATGTGTTGATGAAATTACTTGGTGAGACGGAAAATTGGAGAAGTTAGCTTGATGGACAGGAAATGCAGCCAGTTATATAGCTCCATTAACTCCAGATAGCCTTAAGACTGGACTTCACTACTGAGTGATGAGTGAGGCCTCAGAGGAGGAGATGTCATCTTGGCTGCCCCAGCCTTGACTGAGCTCCCTACTGAATAAAACCAAGTAGGTCAGCTACACCATATTGTGCAGAATAACTGCCCCATTATTCTGTGAACTTAGCTCACAGAGTCATGAGAAGTAACATACCGTTGTTGTTTTAGACTGTTAAGTTTTAGGATGGTATGTTATACAGCAAAAAATAACTGAAACAGTTTACAAAATCTACATGTTGGCCCATGCATCTACCAGTTCCTGCTTTGGAACATCTTTATTTCATAGTCTGACCCAGTTACTTTCCCAGTTTCTGCACTAAGATAGAAATACATGAGAATCCTTCACATGACCGCAATCCTCTGTCTTGAATTCTCAGCCACTATTTGCCTCTCCTCCTCTCTTCCCATTACTGCCAGTGACTGCAGACAGTCAGCCTGGAACCTAGACATTTCAACTAGTTCCAGACACCCCTGTCATTCTCAAATTGCAGCTGTCCCATGGAACCAGGCTCCTGCCTTGGTCTCACACTCTCTGCTCTGTTCCCTTTCATTGTCTTGAACTGGACAGTCCTTCCACTAAACCTTGGTGGATGGTTGGAGTATTGGTTTCCTACCTAGCCCCTGGTGATTCTTTGTCTTTAAGAATCAATTCTATTGCCAGGCCCAAACAGTTAGCAGGGGAACAGAAGAGTTTGTAAAACACATGGACAAACTCTTTGGGATGCGTAACAGTATTATAGAGCAGAAAAAACACGGACTTTGGAGTCGTGCTGACCTGATTTATATTCTAGACTGCCATTTACTAGCTTGTAATTTGGGGTCAACTTTCTTCATCTGTTTAAGATTCCATTTCCTAATTTGTGAAACAGGTACTAAGTAGACAAGTTATAGCTGCCGTTAATTTCTACCATACAACACTGCCTCTGTGGCTCTGTTGGTTCCCCATCCTCATTGGTTGTGAAAGACTTCTTAACTTCTCCCTGCCCGCACCAACATTGTAGGTTCCAGCTCACCTCACACCCAAGCCACCCATGTCTAGACACGTAGCGTGTCCCAGAAAAGCAAGCTACTTGATAACCAAAATGATAGTTGAAAGGCCATACTTAATTGATTCCTTGTAGGTCTTCTGCTGCACTTTCTTTAGACTTGGGCTGATTTTCATTAGCTCTTGTGCACACAAGCATGTTCAGATTTACATGTCTGCCCTACTATTCCTTACTTCTTCCTACTATAAATCCTTTGGAAATCTGGTTAGATTTAATTGATGATTGTGAGGCAGTTTTGCACTGTTTCTAAATAACATCCTAATCGCTGTTCAGTTTCCCCTAGACATGTGTGTATATGTGTGTATGGTGTGTATGTGTACTTAATGACTAATCTTTTATACACCCTGTCAAAATTTGGGGGACAAAAAGCAAACAAAATCTATAATGGTGTAAACAAATCCAACCCATTTTGATGCTGTACTCGATTTTGTAAGTTGTTTTAATCACACAGAAGAAGACAAAAGACTTTGGGAATGTTTATTCTAACTCCAGAACTGTGTCCCTGTTACTGGACTGGATGCCCTGATGACTGGGAGTGATGCAGAAGGGAGGCAGTAATATGTAAATACACTAATCAAATCAATGCAAATCATAGTACATCCCTTTAAAGGGTCTGGGAGACAGCTGTGTAAAAAAGAATGCTTTTCATTTTCATAGGTTTGGGTGAACGTCTTTAGCAAATCCCATCTCCTTGATTCTGTGATTCGAGCTCTGTTGTGTTTTACTTTGATTATTTTTGGCTCTTGTTTTTTTGTGGGACTACATATGGTAGAAGTTGGCACTTCAGGCGTAAATGGCTAGTCTTATTTTCTTCTCTTTGTGGCCAATTGGTTTTGTAACTTTTGTTTTCAATAACTGAGCTACAAAACCACGCAAGCAGAGCTTTTGTGAGGTTTTCCTCTGTGACCAGAGTGGGGGATGGTGATGTGACAATTGTCTCAAAGGTTTTCTTTGGAAAGTATGGATCATCTTTGGAGAAAGAATTTTTCTCTTTTTCTTTTTTCTCTCTCTTTTTTTTTTCCCTCTTTTTCTTTTATTCCTAAAAGATTCAACAAATCATTTCACTTTATAGAATTTTATACCATCATTCCAGTGCCTTAATCAGGTCACAACTTTTGGCCACTTGTTTTATATGCAGGAAATATTGGTATCAGTGTAAAATTTTAAAAATCAGACAGATGCTACCATTTCCCTGGGATCCTCTAATGGAGATGAGAGAGAGGAGGAAGGGGGGAGTTAAAAGAAACCAGAATGGTCTTCTGAGTTGTCTTAAGTTAAGGAGAAAGTGAGAGAAGAGAACAAGAACCTTGTGAAAAACCGTTTTCAAAAGTTTTCAGTTTTTAATCAAAATAGTAAAAGACAGGTGTGAGGCAGTGTGAGCATATTTTAATGACAAGGTACAAGTTTTAGTGTTTGAAATGGAATAATCTCTAATGCTGAATTTTAGAAATAAATTGTGTTGGTTCCTTCATTCCTAAATTGAAGACCCTGGAGTAGTCTCTAAGGATTAAAGGGACACGGAATCCCTCAGGATCGTTCTGGAAGGTGGTGTTAATAAGGTGAGGTACCTGGCATGTGTCTGTAACATTTCAGGTGTGTCATTTCCTGGGGGAGGGTAAATTATGAGAGTGGAGGTTTCTCTCACTGAAACTCTGGAAGAATCCTCTGGGTACAGTTTTTCCTGGAGGTAAGAGAACAGATAGAATGCCTAATATAGTTTCCAGAGATCCGAAGCCTATAGATAATTCAGCCTGCTTAAATAATTTGCATTGACACCGCTACATTTATCTTCTCATGTACATTTCTGTCTAATCCTCTGCCTGTCACATGGGTAAAGAACCAAGAAAGCTCTCATATTAAATACAGTCAGCATTTCTCAAAAACAGATTCCTAAGAAACCAAAAGAGAATTGGAAGGTATAAAAGAACACTGAACAACATTATTAATTGGTAAGAAGAAATAAGATATAAGACTAAAAATAACTTGAAATGCCAAGTCCCACCGAATGTATTTCCTCAGTGTCTTCTGAAATAATCCACTTCTCTCTTACCTGTTACCACTACCGTGCTCTATGTATATGTAATTTCCTCTCTGGATTACTCTGACAGTTTCTAATTGAATTTACTCATGTTCTGCTTTTCTCTATCTCTATCTAGTATCTGAACTATTGCTATTACCCTTTGGATAAAAAGGGTACACTTTACACACTACACAGTCTGTTGTGTAAAGTCTGATTTACTTGTGTGGCTCACAACGCCATCAGGACCTTTCTTATTGTACTGTGTGTGTGTTGTACTTAGTCGCTCAGTCGTGTCTGACTCTTTACGACCCCATGGACTGTAGCCTGCCAGTCTTCTCTGTCCATGGGGATTCTCCAGGCAAGAATACTGGAGTGGGTTGCTATGCCCTCCTCCTTCCCGACCCAGGGATTGAACCCAGGTCTCCCACACTGCAGGTGGATTTTTTACCAGCTGAGCCACCAGCCCTCAACTAGCTCTATCTAGCTTTGCTCTCACAATATTAGACCTTTTTACATTTATGGCTTTTCTGACTAGAGTGACTTTTTAACCCCCTTTTCCCCCCTATTTCACCTCTTCCCCTCAAAAATAATTCTTATATGTTTAAAAAAACAAAACAAAACAAAAAACAGTGAAACACCCAAAACCAAAACAAAGAAACAGGATCCTATGGTCAGAGGATTGGTAATGGGAGACTTTTTCCAGTGTCAATATCAGGATTATGGTAACATCATGAGCTGTTTGTCTTACCTTAGGCAGAAGACCCCTCATTCAAACATCAAACACCTTTAAAAAATATTTTAATGCATTTATTTTAATTGAAGTACAGCTGATTTGCAATGTTGTGTTAGTTTTAGATGTGTAGCACAGTGATTCAGTTATATACACCTATATATGTATCTACTCTTTTTCAGACTCACCACCCCCTTTCCCTTTGGTAACCAGAAGTTTTCTGTGTCCGTAGGTCTATTTCTGTTTTGTGTATAAGTTCATTTGTATAATTTTTTTAGATTCCACATATAACTGATATCATAGGCTATTTGTCTTTTTCTGTCTGGCTTACTTCACTTAGTATAATAATCCCTAGGTCCATCCATTTTGCTGCAGATGGCGTTATTTCATTCTTTTTTATGGTTGAGTATATTCCATTGTGTGTGTGCGTGCTGGGGGGTGTGGGAGTGGGTGTGTATAAAACACATATCTTTATCCATCCGTCTATCGATGGCCATTTAGGTCCTTCTGTGTCTTGGCCATCGTAGGTAGTGCTGCTGTGAACACTGGGTGCATGTATCTTTTCCAGTTATAGTTTTCTGCAGACATACACCCAGGAGTGCGGTTGCAGGATTATATAGTAACTCTATTTTTAGTTTTTCAAGGAACTTCTAGATTGATCTCCATAGTGTGTCCACCGATTTATTGGTCCATTGCCACCGACAGGGTAGGAGGGTTACCTTTTCTCCGTATTCTCTCCAGCATTTATTATTTGTAGACTTTTTGATGATGGCCATTCTGACTAGTGTGAGGTGATACCTTACTGTAGTTTTGATTTTCATTTCTCTAATAATTAGCAATGTTGAACATCTTTTTATGTGCCTTTTGGCCATCTGTATGTCTTCTTTGGAGAAATGTCTGTTTAGATCTTCTATCCATTTTTTGACTGGATTTTTTTTTTATATTGAGCTGTGTGACCTGTTTGGATATTTTGGAAATTAATCCCTTGTTGGTCCCATCGTTTGTAAATATTTTCTCCCATTCTGTATGTTGTGTTTTTGTGGATGGTTTCCTTTGTTGCACAAAAGCTTTTAAATTTAATTAGGTCCCATTTGTTTGTTTTTGCTTTTTATTTCTTTAACTCTAGGAGGTGGATCCAAAAGATACTGCTGAGATTTATGTCAAAGAGCATTCTGCCTATGTTTTCCTCTAGGTATTTTGTAGTATCTAGTTTTACCTTTATGTCTTTAATCCATTTTGAGTTTACTTTTGTGTATGGTGTTAAATAATGTAATTTCATTCTTTTACATGTAGCTGTCCAGTTTTCCCAACATCACTTATTGAAGAGACTGTATATTCTTGCCTTTTTGTCACAGATTGACTGACATGGATTTATTTCTGTACTTTCTATGCTGTTCCATGGGTCCATATGTTTTTTTGTGTGCCAGTGTCATGCTGTTTTGATTATTGTAGCTTTGCAATATTGCCTGAAGTCAGGGAGAGTTAGTCCTCTACCTCCATTCTTCTTTCTCAAGAATGGTTTGGCTGTACCAGGCATTTTGTGTTTTCATATAAATTTTAAGATTATTCATTCTAGTTCTGTGAAAAAATGCCATTGGTAATTTCATAGAGATTACACTGAATCTGATATCATTACCTTGGATAGTATAGTTATTTTAAGTGATTCGAAAGTCAGTATTTAAGTCTTGATTTATGTTTTTATACATGTGCATAAACTGAAAGTTTAATAAGGAAAAAAAGGTACCATTTATAATAGCAATGAGAAAAGGGGAAAAAGTGAGTTACCTAGAAGTAGATCTTATATATTTAAGACCTGCATGAAAAAATTGTTAGGGTTTCTTAAATGGAGAGATACACTGACTTAGTCTGTTTCAGCTTCTATAACAGAGTAGGCTGTGTAACATATCTGCAGATTGGTTAACTTAAATAGCAGCTTATTTCTCACAGTTCTGAAGGCTCTGAGTCTAAGACCAAGGCATCAGAATGGTTGTGTTCTGGTGAGGATACTCTTCCTGGTCTCCTTCTTATTGTATCCTTACATGGTGGAAGGGACTAAGGATCTCTGTAGGGCCACTTTTATAAGGTACTAATCCCATTTATGAGGATTCTAACCTTGCCCAATACTTTGGCCACCTGATGCAAAGAGCCAACTCATTGGAAAAGACCCTAATGCTGGGAAAGATTGGAGGCAGGAGGAGAAGGGGACAACAGAGGACGAGATGGTTGGATGTCATCACTGACTCAATGGACATGAATTTGAGCAAATTCTGGGAGATGGTGAAGGACAGGGAAGCCTGGCATGCTGCGGTCCATGAATTGCAAAGAGTTGGATACGACTGAGCGACTGAATAGCAACCTTGTCCAACCGAGAGTCCCACTTTCTAATACCATCACTTTTGGCAGTTAGGATTTTAACATTTGAATTGAGAGGGGTACAAACTTTCAGACTACAGCATGTATCTTTGTTCATGAGTATAGACTCAGTATCAGAACGATGTTACTTCTTTTCCTTTCAATATGTTATGTAGAAGCATGTGAAATGGTGATCTTTGTAGGACAAAAATAGTTTAGTTTCAAAGTCAAAGGTTTAAACTAATATATAACTGCAGTTATAATTCAGATACAAATACGATTTTTATAGGAATTTGATAAGTTTTTCTATAATTTATGTGGAAGATCAAAAGCCTAAGGATACTTAAGGCAGTGCTGAAGAAGTATAAAAAGGCAAAGAGACTTGCTCTATCATGTATAAATAATTATCTAGTGACAGGAATTAAGATAGTTTAGCATTGGTCCAGGAAGAGACAGTTAACCAATAGGACAGAATAGAGAGCTCCCAAAGAATCCTATGCCTATATGGAACAGGTGTCATCACAGATCCCTGAACTATGGTAGACTGTTCAATAAATGGTGTGCAGAAACCCCAAAGTATGTTAACAATAAGCTCACAAATCTGCACACAATACTAAGCTCCTCTACAGAAGAAGAAACACTGATATAAGGAAATTATAGGAAGATCCTTCATGGCCATTGGTGCAAGGGATGCAAATGAGTTTCAGTGTTTAGGATCTACCTGTTACATGACCCAGAAGCCATTCTGTAGTATCCATGTCTTGTCCAGGTGCAGGTAAATTCTTTGTTCTTATTTCTGAAGCCTCTTTTCTAGTCTACTTGTTTATGGGCTGCAGGCCTTTGGAAGGTAGGGATATGGGCGGCAAGATGTGTGAAAATGTTCTTATAGACTCTCAAATAATAGCTTCTGTTTAAATAAGCTTAATTTGGGATTCAGTTCAGAGTATTCTGAACCCATCACAAGCCCACACATCCCTCCTCCCCTTCAAGCACATGATTAAGTGGAGTTTCACTTTTATTAGTGAACATCGGATGTTCTTTATATAGTGAATCTGGTGAAAAAATATCATAGTAAATAATTCCAAAGGCAAATAAAATATGTTTTTATATGCTCTCTTGAAATAAATATTAAGTGATACAATTGAGCTCATCAAAATGATGTTCTCTGAAATCTTAGACCAGCTCATTAATAAAACTGCTCTTGCTGAGTAACATAATAAAGAATCTACAATCTATTTGGGTATCATGATAGGTTGTACAATTAAATTGAAATATTACATTGTTAGCAATGTAATTGAATTATCTAAAAAAATAAATGATTTAAAATCATTTGACAAATTAAAATATACACAGGCATCATTTCCATGGACTTAATGCCTATCAGTGAATAGCTTTCATTTCAAGCTGAAATGAAACTTTCCAATTCCTAAAAAGGAATCCGTACCAAATATCCCACATGTAGTCTTTGAGGTAGACTACCATGGACTTTGGTAACATGCCAAAGACCATTCAAACTACTGCACAATTACACTCATCTCACACGCTAGCAAAGTAATGCTCAAAATTCTCCAAGCCAGGCTTCAACAGTACATGAACCGTGAAATTCCAGATGTTCAAGCTGGATTTATAAAAGGCAGAGGAACCAGAGATCAAATTGCCAGCATTCGCTGGATCATCTAAAAAGCAAGAGAGTTCCAGAAAAACATCTACTTCTGCTTTATTGACTATGCCAAACTGTTTGACTGTGTGGATCACAACAAACTGTGGAAAATTCTTCAAGAGATGGGAATACCAGATCACCTGACTTGCCTCCTGAGAAATCTGTATGCAGGTCAAGAAGCAACAGTTAGAACTGGACATGGAACAACAGACTGGTTCCAAATCAGGAAAGGAGTATGTCAAGGCTGTATATTGTCACTGTGCTTATTTAACTTATATGCAGAGTACATCATGCAGAATTCCACGCTGGATGAAGCACAAGCTGGAATCAAGATTGCTGGGAGAAATATCAATAACCTCAGATATGCAGATGACACCACCCTTATGGCAGAAAGTGAAGAAGAGCTAAAGTGCCTCTTGATGAAAGTGAAAGAGGAGAGTAAAAAAGTTGGCTTAAAACTCAACATTCAGAAAACTAAGATCACAGCATCTGGTCCCATCACTTCATGGCAAATAGATGGGGAAACAATGGAAACAGTGACAGACTTTATTTGGGGGGGCTCCAAAATCACTGCAGATGGTGACTGCAGCCATGAAATTAAAAGACCCTTGCTGCTTGGAAGAAAAGTTATGACCAACCTAGACAGCATATTAACAAGCAGAGACATTACTTTGCCAACAAAGGTCCATCTAGTCAAAGCTATGGTTTTTCCAGTAGTCATGTATGGATGTGAGAGTTGAACTATAAAGAAAGCTGAGCGCCAAAGAATTGTTGCTTTTGAACTGTGCTGTTGGAGAAGACTCTTGAGAGTCCTTTGGATCACAAGGAGATCCAACCAATCCATCTTAAAGGAAATCAATCCTGGGTGTTCATTGGAAGGACTGATGTTGAAGCTGAAACTCCAATACTTTAGCCACCTGATGTGAAGAGCTGACTCATTTGTAAAGACCCTGATGCTGGGAAAGATTGAAGGCAGGAGGAGAAGGGGATGACAGAGGATGAGATGGCTGGATGGCATCACCGACTCGACTGATATGAGTCTGAGTAAGCTCTGGGAGTTGGTGATGGACAGGGAGGTCTGGCATGCTGCAGTCCATGAGGTTGCAAAGAGTCAGACACAGCTGAGTGACTGAACTGAATTGAGTCCTTGAGGTGTCCAAATACCTGGACTACGTATCAATGATTCAGATTTGAAATTAGTACTCAAATAAATGTTACAATTGAGGTGATCAAATCACAAGCTAAATATAATCCTCCAACCAAACAACCCACTGAGGAGCATGTAGCAGAATTAAGATTTCAAACTTACCACAAATCCCAGACGTTTACATCCCTCAAATAAATGCGTTCCATTCAAAAGCAAACAAAATAGCTTTTCAACATAAGAAGTCCTTTGAGTTTCAGAAAACCTCACCAAAGCCAAGTAAGTACTTCATCATGCAAATCAGCTCCTTTCAGGGAGATGGCCAGTCAGCAGCTTGCATGGATGATACTGAGAAAAGCAGAGATTGTTTTCATCTTCTCAGCAGGGCAGATTCCTTATGCCACAGATTAAATGCAATGCCCTCCCTCAACATCTTTAAAAGGAACAGTTTGTAGATTTTTTAAAAGGATGTTTTAAATGAAGCAGGTTTCAAATAAATTTTTTTTTTTCCCTGTAACCTCTGAGTTAGCATTAGAAAGAGCAGTTGTGGTAAAGTGGATATAGACACACAACACTGGTGTCCCTGAATATGGTGACCGCCAACTATTGATTTAATCATCTGGAAAAAACTAAGATCCCTAGCAATAGGTATAAAGGGTTGTTATATTGGCTTCCCTTGTGGCTCAGCTGGTAAAGAATCTGCCTGCAATGTGGGAGACCTGGGTTCCATCCCTGGATTGGGAAGATCCCTGGAGAAGGGAAAGGCTACCCACTCCAATATTTTGGCCTAGAGAATTCCATGGACTGTATAGTCCATAGGGTCGCAAAAAGTCAGATACAACTGAGTGATTTTCACTATGTTCATTAGTGTGGCATTGAGTGCCTTACTAACTCATCCAGTTATTGAAAAATATTGTTAATCTCTGTTCATATTCTAGAATATAGAGGAGAGTGGACTGGAGTTGAAATTGTGACTGATTTTCAAGAGAAATTGTGACTGATTCTCAAGAGAACAGTGCTAAATGGAAGCCCAGATATGCCCTTAAGGGGCTTTGTGGGAGGAGAATGCCATATTTAGTAGGTACATCATGGATAAAAACCATACATGGACATGAATAATGAGGATCTGATAGTGGGGAAGAAATAGGGTGGGTAAACTTTCCATATTTGGGGTATTTTAGCTCCTAGAAAATTTAGGGCAGAAAATTAAGGACAATGAAAAGAATTTTATTAAGTATGCTGTATGTTAGGGTATAGTCTAATTTAAAACTTTTTTTGAGTTTTTTATAAACTTCTTAGAGCTAGGACTAAATTTTCTTAAGTGTGACCCTATTGCAAAACTCAATTACCATGGTTTCCAAGTACATAAGGCATTTGTTCTCTTGTGAAGAGAAACCTAGGCGGTCAGTGTAACTCACTGCATATATCTTAGAGAAGGCATTCCAATCTCTAAATCCATCTCAGCAACACAGGAGAGGGCCATACCCCAATCAATATACAGCTATGGTGAATGTTTGATTTGGAGATCATTTGCAAGCAATTGACACCATAAAATGAAGGCGTCTCTTAGAGGCTTAGAGAAAGCTGGCAAAGGAATTGAGTAATTATTACTCCATGCTTCACCTTAGACTAGAAAAATACTGTGAAGGAAAATACTTAGGCTTAAAGGAAAGGACATGGGTCACAACCAGAGAAGTAATGACATTGAATATCAACCTGTGTTGTGTGAAGGAAATGGCAACCCACTCCAGTGTTCTTGCCTGGAGAATCCTTTGGACAGAGGAGCCGGGTGGGCTGCTGTCCATGGGGTCATACAGAGTCAGACACGAATGAAGTGACTTAGCATGCATACATGCATGTGTGTGTTGCGTGGATGTACAACCTGGCTCAGGAGACCCCCTGGAAGGAAGGAGTTAGGGGCTTTCTTCAAGTAAGTAGAGGCAAGGCCAGAAAATAAATTTTGGCTGTACTTTGATTATTTATTTACAGTTATACCCAGTCTTCTGGTCTTTATTCCAGTCACGAAGATATACTTGTTTGTCCTGTATTCTCACAAATTCTAAGTGTTCCTGAGAAATTTGCTTGTCCCAGTATGCAAATACCAAACTGAAAGATTTTCTTCTGATCTTGCAGTCTCTTTAATTAATGATTTGTAAAGTAATATTATATACCGAAAGGTTTTTAAATGCCTTTTAAATCTTTATGAAAATATGAATTTTTAGTGTAGATTTTACGTCAATACATCTTATAGTGCTGCATTAGTTAAATCATTTAAGTAGAACATCCTGCTGAACTGTATCATATAATAGAGTGCTCATTGTCATTTTCATTTGTATTCTAAAGCATATATTATACTAGAAACAAATTTGTGAGTATCTAGAGAGTCATTCTGGGTCAGGAGTTACAGTGGGTGATGATGACGTCAGCACTGGCTATTAAAATAACAGATGCAATTCTGAAGTTAAAGCTGACCGAACCCAAAGTAGTACTCTCTGCTTCTTAGCCTTTGAATTCAAAGTAGGTTTTCCTGCATGAGGATAAGATAGAGGAGAATGAAATAGCATTTAAGGTTTTTGTAGCAAGAGATTTTCACTGGAGTACCAACTCCAATTCTGCTGGAAGAGAACCTCTGAAAGGAAAATTCTCTAGTTTTGGATGGAAAATGCACTTTGGAGCAAAATCTCATCTTGCTAATTGAATCTTAGCTTATGTTCTTTTTTTTTATCTACTTCGTTTTGCTATGTTAAAACATTTATTTAAACCTTCATGAGAGTGGGAATGAGAATTATGGAAGATAGATATATTTGCAGTTTGTAATCATGAGAATTCTTTTTAATGCTTCAATGGTCAGGTTGGAGGCCAGAGCTTTGATATCTAACTAATCCATTTGACTCTGTAAATCTATGAATCTTTTGTATTTGATGATTAGAATTCCTAAGAATTCTAAATAATTTATTAGTTTTCATCCTAAAATATAAATTCTTCATCATATTGATTATGTATTTTGCTTGTTTGATTACAAAAACCATTTGGTTCTACTTTTACTTTCTGAAGAATAATGAAAAAAAACACAGCAATGGTGCCTTCCCACCTAGAGAAAGAATTATTTGATAAAATAAATCTTCTAGCTTTTGAGCAAGAAGATCTTTGAAGAACATTCTTGAACTTGCAGTTTTTGTTTGGCTTTAGAGATCATCATTTCTTAGAGCAAATTCTATAATTTATCAAGGGATGAAAATTGAATGAGAAAAACAGATAGACTGAAAAACATTATCTCCAATGAGATGCTACTGTCACCTTTGGTTTTTTTCTATGAACTAAGGCAGTTGATGATGCCCATTAACAGTTGCCCCTTATTATTCAATTTTTAGTTAGACTATTATAAATATAGAAAGTTTCTTCCACAGTCCTCAGCTGGGGTTTTGGGCTTAGGATTTGATAACCAGCAGTTAAAGAACCATTGAAATTATAGGTCACCGGTAGTTTGCTTGCTAAAGGAAAAATGAATGAAGCAGATAGCTTTGCACACAGTAGGTGCCCAATAGTTGGTAATCAGATGAATGAATGAGTCAAAAACAATGTTAATTTATTTTAGTGACTATTTTGATGTTTTAGGTTTGTTCTGGCTCAACAAATTTGATAATTGTTGAAGTAGTTTGTTCATACCTCCTCCTTTCCAATTCAAATCAGGAAGTTTAAACACTAGTTTCAGTATCTTACCTCCCTGTTAAAAATCTTTGATGAATTTATTGACCTCAGGATAAAATGAAACTTCAGTTCTGCTCAGTCATGTCCAACTCTTTGCGACCCCATGAACTGCAGTGTGCTAGGTTTCCCTGTCCATCACCAACTCCCGGAGCTTACTCAGACCCATATCCATCGAGTCAGTGATGCCATCCAACCATGTCATCCTCTCTTGTCCCCTTCTCCTGCCTTCAGTCTCTTTCAGCATCAGGGTCTTTTCAAATGAGTCAGCTCTTCACATCAGGTGGCTAAAGTATTGGAGTTTCAGCTTCAACATCAGTCTTTCCAATGAATATTCAGGACTGATTTCCCTTAGGATGGACTGGTTGGATCTCCTTGCAGTCCAAGGGACTCTCAAGAGTCTTCTCCAACAGCACAGTTCAAAAGCAACAATTCTTTGGCGCTCAGCTTTCTTTATAGTCCAACTCTCACATCCATACATGACTACTGGAAAAACCATAGCTTTGACTAGATGGACCTTTGTTGGCAAAGTAATGTCTCTGCTTGTTAATATGCTGTCTAGGTTGGTCATAACTTTTCTTCCAAGGAGAAAGGGTCTTTTAATTTCATGGCTGCAGTCACCATCTGCAGTGATTTTGGAGCCCCTCCAAATAAAGTCTGTCACTGTTTCCATTGTTTCCCCATCTATTTGCCATGAAGTGATGGGACCAGATGCCATGATCTTAGTTTTCTGAATGTTGAGTTTTAAGCCAACTTTTTTACTCTCCTCTTTCACTTTCATCAAGAGGCTCTTTAGTTCTTCTTTGCTTTTTACATGTGGGATCTTTGTGGCAGTGGACTGATTTCTATAGCTGTGGCAGGTGGGTGCTAGAGCTTGTGGGCTCAGTAGTTGCAGCTCGGGGGCTTATAGTTTCTCCAAGGCATGTAGAATCCTAGTTCCCCATGCAGGGATTGAACCTGCGTCCCCTGCATTACAAGGCAGATTCTTAACCACTGGACCACCAGTGAGTTCCAAAATGAAACTCACTGTCCTTCAAAGTGAAGATCTCCAAAATCTGATTTCACCTGATTTATTCAATCAAATTTATCACTAATAATAAATTCATTCTGACTTTGTTGCACCCCTCACTATTTTCTAAACAAAACTAAACAACAACAAAAAATGCTTCTCATTTCCAAGTCTGAATGTTTCCAGTTATACTCACTGATATTCTTTCCCCTATCAAAATTCTATGAATTCTCCAAGTAAACATTTAAAAAACTGTTCAGTCAGTCAGTTCAGTCACTCAGATGTGTCCGATTCTTTGCGACCCCATGGACTGCAGCACGCCAGCCTTCCCCTGTCCATCACCAACTCCCAGAGCTTGTTCAAACTCATGTCCATCAAGTCGTTGATGCCATCCAACCATCTCATCCTCTGTCATCCCCTTCTCCTCCTGCCTTCTATCTTCCCCAGGATCAGGGTCTTTTCTAATGAGTCAGTTCTTTGCATCAGGTGGCCAAAGTATTGGAGCTTCAGCCTCTAGTCCTTCCAATGAATATTCAGGACTGATTTCGTTTAGGATTGACTGGTTCGATCTCCTTGCAGTCCAAGGGACTCTCAAGAGTCTTCAGGACCTATGAAAGTGTCAATGTCCTGAGAACAGAGCTCTTGCTGCCCCCCTGAAAGCCACTTGCCTTCCCACTGCAGTAGTCTTAGCATCACCCTACCAACCTTTGGATAAAAGCCCATCTCTTTTGATTCTCATGCCATCAGGCTATGCCATTCTTCTCCCATTCCTTACTGATGTCATTTACTGATACTTTAATCTTTTCTCTTTACTCATTGAAGTCTTTGACAACTTTGAGACAGCATTCTCAATGGTCTCCTCCTCATCTACTGTCAGAGTTGAATGTTTCAGTGCACTTGTAAGACACAATCAGGTTTTAAAATTCTAGCTTTCCATTTCTCCAGTTAATTTTCTCACCTCTTTGGAGCCATCCATTTCCATAGCTACACCATGAATTTTTTTCCATAGATGTAATTTGAAAATTGTAATTTCATATATCTCACTCTGACTCTAATATCTTAACCTGTTAAGCTTACGTTCACTCTTGCTACCATGATTGCTGTCCTCAGAACACTCTAGTCTCTAAAATTCTCCCATTTTTCTCCCATCATCTAACCTTCTTCAGGGCACTTTATTTTTCACTCAGTCTTACTCCATGGAAAGAAGAGCAAATGACCAATTTTCCCACTTAGTCCCTAATTTCCTTGTACCCCTATCCTTTCACTACACAGGAGCATTTTGTAACTCAATCCAAAGTCAGAACCACAGTCCTGGTTCTTGAGACCT
Source organism: Cervus canadensis (assembly GCF_019320065.1). Lineage (NCBI taxonomy): Eukaryota > Metazoa > Chordata > Mammalia > Artiodactyla > Cervidae > Cervus > Cervus canadensis. The sequence continues at coordinate 45,594,894 of NC_057404.1, read as the reverse complement.
CTCCATGGGTGGCTGAACGCCAGTAGTTTAAATCATACATGCATATAGTTATTGTTGTTCAGTTGCCCAGTCATGTCTGACTCTTTGCGACCTCATGGACTGCAGCACGCCAGGCCTGCCTGCCCCTCACCATCTCCCGAAGTTCACCCAAGTTCATGTCCATTGCATTCATGAACCAGCCGTCTCATCCTCTGAAGCCCTCTTCTCCTTCTGCCCTCAATCTTTCCCAGTGTCAGGGACTTTTCCAGTGACTCAGCTGTTCACATCAGATAACCAAAATACTAGAGTTTCAGCTTCAGCATCAGTCCTTCCAGCGAGTATTCTGGGTTGAATCTCTTAAGATTGATCTCCTTGCTGTCCAGGGGACTCTCAGAAGTCTTCTCCAGCACCACAGTTCGAAGGGGGCAATTCTTTGGGGCTCTACCTTCTTACAGTTCAGCTCTCACAACTGTATGTGACCACTGGAAAGTCCATAGCCTTGACTATACTGACCTTTGTCAGCAGAGTAAGGTCTCTGCTTTTCAACACACTGTCTAGATTTGTCACTGCTTTCCTGCCAAGAAGCAAATGTCTTCTGATTTCATGACTGCGGTTGCCATCCACAGTGATTTTAGAGTCCAAGAAGAGAAAATCTGTCACTACTTCCACCTTCCCCTCTATATTTGCCATGAAGCAATGGGGCTGGATGCCATGATCTTAGCTTTTTTAATATTTATTTTTAAGCTGGCTCTTTCACTCTCCTCCTTCACCCTCATCAAGAAGCTCTTGAGTTCCTCTTCACTTTCAGCCATTACAGTGGTATCATCTGAATATCTGAGGTTGTTGATGTTTCTCCCACCTATTTTGATTCTAGCTTGTAACTCACCCAGCCCAGCATTTCTCATGATGTGTTTACCATGTAGATTAAACAGACAGGGTGACAGCAGACAGCCCTGTCATAGTCCTTTCTCAATCTTGAAACAATCAGTTGGTCCATACAGGGTTCAAACTGTTCCATACAGGGTCAAGGAGCAACAGTCTGTGTTGCTGAAGAACAAAACAGAGAACAGTCTGTGTTCTCTGAAGTACAAAAAACTTGCACACAAGTTTCTCAGGAGACAGGTAAGATGTCTCCTGAGACAGGGTGTTCCTATCCCTTTAAGAGCTTCCCACAGTTTATTATGATCCACATAGTCAAAGGCTTTGGAGTCATGGATGCAACAGAGGTAGATGTTTTTCTGGAATTCCCTAGCTTTCTCTATGACCCAGTGAATGTTGGCAATTTGATTTCTGGTTCCTCTTCCTTTTCTAAACCCAGCTTGGACATCTGGAAAGTCTTGGTTCACATAATGCTAAAGCCTAGCATGCAAGATTTTAAGCATGACCTTACTAGCATGGGAGATGAGCCCAGTTGTCCAATGGTTAGCACATCCTTCAGTACTACCCTTCTTGGGAACTGGGATGAGGATTGACCATTTCCAGTCCTGTGGCCCTTTCTGGGTCTTCGAGATTTACTGACATACTGAATGTAACACCTTGATGGCATCATTCTTTAGGATTTTGGATAGTCTAACTGGAATTCTATCACATCTGCTAGCTTTATTAACAGCAGTACTTCCTAAGGCCTACTTGACTTTGCTCTCCAGAATGTCTGACTCTGGGTGGCTGACCACAGCATTGAAGTAATCCAGTTCATTTAGATGTTTTTTGTACAGTTCTTCTGTGTATTCTTTCCGTCTCTTCTTGATCTCTTCAGTGTCTACTAGGTCTCTACTCTTTCTATCCTTTATTGTGCCCACCTTTGGCAAAATGTTCCCTTGATATCTCCAATTTTCCTGAAGCATGTAGTTTGGTCCTGCTCAATTTTATAAACTTAACACTGTGCATAATTTTTTCTATATCTTTGGTTAGCTTTCTTTTTCAGGCCCTTCTGAATTTGTCAAATGGAATCATACAATATGGAGTCTGTTGTGAGTGGCTTGTTTTTAGTTAGCATAATGTTTTCATGGTTTATGTCTACTGTACCATGTATCAATACTTCATTTCTTTTTAATTGTTGAGTAAGGAGATGTATTGCCAGGTAAGGAAGTGGTGAAATTTCTGAGTTATATAGTAACTCTGTGTTTAACATTTTGAAGACTGTTTTCTAAAGTGGCTACACCATTTTACAGTCCCACTAGGAATGTATGAGGGTACCAATTTCTTCACATTCAAGCCAACCGTTGTTATTGTCTGTCTTTTTTGATTATAGTCGTCCTAAATGAGTATGTGAGGTAGAATCCCATTGTGATTTTTATTTGCATTTCCTAAATGATTAATGCTATTGGGCACCATTCATGTGGATTTTATTTTTTTGCCATTAGTAAGTCTTGAAAAAGTGTCTATTCAGGTCCTTGCCCATTTTAAAATTGAGTCATGTATCTTTTATTTTGGACCTGTAGATATTCCCTACATATTCTAGATAAAAGTCCTTCATCCAATATATGATTCATAAATATTTTATATCATCGATGAGTGGTCATTTTACTTTCTTGATGGTGTTCTCTGAAGTACAAAATATTTAATTTTCTAAAATCTGATTTTTTAAAAATTTGTTTCCTTCTTGTGGTTTTGATGTGATATCTAAGTAAATATTGATTAACTCGAGGTCACAAACATTTACTTCTGTTTTGTGAAAGGCCATGAGAAAATACTCGAGGAGATAATAGCTGAAAACTTCCCTAAAATGGGGAAGGAAATAGCCACCCAAGTCCAAGAAACCCAGAGAGTCCCAAACAGGATAAACCCAAGGCGAAACACCCCAAGACACATATTAATCAAACTAACAAAGATCAAACACAAAGAACAAATATTAAAAGCAGCAAGGGAAAAACAACAAATAACACACAAAGGGATCCCCATAAGGATAACAGCTGATCTATCAATAGAAACCCTCCAGGCCAGAACGGAATGGCAGGACGTACTGAAAGTAATGACAGAGAATAACCTACAACCTAGATTACCGTATCCAGCAAGGATCTCATTCAGATATGAAGGAAAATTCAAAAACTTAACAGATAAGCAAAAGCTGAGAGAATTCAGCACCACCAAACCAGCTCTTCAACAAATGCTAAAGGATCTTCTCTAGACAGGAAATGCAGAAAGGTTGTATAAACGTGAACCCAAAACAACAAAGTAAATGGCAACGGGACCACACCTATCAATAATTACCTTAAATGTAAATGGGTTGAATGCCCCAACCAAAAGACAAAGATTGGCTGAATGGATACAAAAACAAGACCCCTATATATGCTGTCTACAAGAGACCCACCTCAAAACAAGAGACACATACAGACTAAAAGTGAAGGGCTGGAAAAAAAATATTTCATGCAAATGGGACCAAAAGCAAGCAGCGAGTCGCGAATACTCATATAGATAAATAGGACTTTCAAATAAAGGATGTGAAAAGAGACAAAGAAGGACACTACATAATGATCAAAGGATCAATCCAAGAAGAAGATATAACAATTATAAATATATATGCACCCAACATAGGAGCACCGCAATATGTACGGCAAACACTAATGAGTATGAAAGAGGAAATTAATAGCAACACAATAATAGTGGGAGACTTTAATACCCCACTCACAACTATGGATAGATCAACTAAACAGAAAATTAACAAGGAAACACAAACCTTGAATGACACAATGGACCAGCTATACCTAATTGATATCTATAGGACATTTCACCCCAAAGCAATCAACTTCATCTTTTTCTCAAGTGCACACGGAACCTTCTCCAGAATAGATCACGTCCTGGGCCATAAATCTGGTCTTTTGGAAAATTCAAAAAAAATTGAAAATCATTTCCAGTCATCTTTTCTGACCAC